>NC_047036.1:40409742-41029084 GCF_011762595.2 Tursiops truncatus
ATGAAGAGGAAATAGGCAGTCTACCTGAAAAAGAATTCAGAATAATGATAGGAAGGATGATTCGAATCTTGGAAATAGAATGGACAAAATGCAAGAAACAGTTAACAAGGACCTAGAAAAAATAAAGATGAAACAAGCAACGATGAACAACACAATAAATGAAATTAAAAGTACTCTAGATGGGATCAATAGCAGAATAACTGAGGCAGAAGAATGGATAAGTGACCTGGAAGATAAAATAGTGGAAATAACTACTGCAGAGCAGAATAAAGAAAAAAGAATGAAAAGAACTGACGACAGTCTCAGAGACCTCTGGGACAACATTAAACGCACCAACATTCGAATTATAGGGGTTCCAGAAGAAGAAGAGAAAAAGAAAGGGACTGAGAAAATATTTGAAGAGATTATAGTTGAAAACTTCCCTAATATGGGAAAGGAAATAGTTAATCAAGTCCAGGAAGCACAGAGAGTCCCATACAGGATAAATCCAAGGAGAAATACACCAAGAAACATATTAATCAAACTGTCAAAAATTAAATACAAAGAAAGCATATTAAAAGCAGCAAGGGAAAAACAACAAATAACACACAAGGGAATCCCCATAGGGTTAACAGCTGATCTCTCAGCAGAAACCCTACAAGCCAGAAGGGAGTGGCAGGACATATTTAAAGAGATGAAGGAGAAAAACCTACAACCAAGATTACTCTACCCAGCAAGGATCTCATTCAGATTTGATGGAGAAATTAAAACCTTTACAGACAAGCAAAAGCTGAGAGAGTTCAGCATCACCAAACCAGCTTTACAACAAATGCTAAAGGAACTTCTCTAGGCAAGAAACACAATGGAAGGAAAAGACCTACAATAATGAACCCAAAACAATTTAGAAAATGGGAATACGAACATACATATTGATAATTACCTTAAATGTAAATGGACTAAATGCTCCCACCAAAAGACACAGACTGGCTGAATGGATACAAAAACAAGACACGTATATATGCTGTCTACAAGAGACCCACTTCAGACCTAGAGACACATACAGACTGAAAGTAAGGGGATGGAAAAAGATATTCCATGCAAATGGAAACCAAAAGAAAGCTGGAGTAGAAATTCTCATATCAGACAAAATAGACTTTAAAATAAGGACTATTAAAAGAGACAAAGAAGGACACTACATAATGATCAAGGGATCGATCCAAGAAGAAGATATAACAATTGTAAATATTTATGCACCCAACATAGGAGGACCTCAATACATAAGGCAAATACTAACAGCCATAAAAGGGGAAATCGACAGTAACACATTCATAGTAGGAGACTTTAACACCCCACTTTCACCCATGGACAGATCATCCAAAATGAAAATAAATAAGGAAACACAAGCTTTAAATGATACATTAAACAAGATGGACTTAATTGATAGTTATAGGACACTCCATCCAAAAACAACAGAATACACATTTTTCTCAAGTGCTCATGGAACATTCTCCAGGAGAGATCATATCTTGGGTCACAAATCAAGCCTTGGTAAATTTAAGAAAATTGAAATCGTATCAAGTATCTTTTCTGACCACAATGCCATGAGACTAGATATCAATTACAGGAAAAGATCTGTAAAAAATACAAACACATGGAGGCTAAACAATACACTACTTAATAATGAAGTGATCACTGAAGAAATCAAAGAGGAAATAAAAAAATACCTAGAAACAAATGACAATGGAGACACAATGACCCAAAACCTATGGGATGCAGCAAAAGCAGTTCTAAGGGGGAAGTTTATAGCAATACAAGCCCATCTTAAGAAGCAGGAAATATCTCGAATAAACAACCTAACCTTGCACCTCAAGCAATTAGAGAAAGAAGAACAAAAAAAGCACAAAGCTAGCAGAAGGAAAGAAATCATAAAAATCAGATCAGAAATAAATGAAAAAGAAATGAAGGAAACGATAGCAAAGATCAATAAAACTAAAAGCTGGTTCTTTGAGAAGATAAACAAAATAGATAAACCACTAGCCAGACTCATCAAGAAAAAAAGGGAGAAGACTCAAATCAATAGAATTAGAAATGAAAAAGGAGAAGTAACAACTGACACTGCAGAAATAAAAAAATATCATGAGAGATTACTACAAGCAACTCTATGCCAATAAAATGGACAATCTGGAAGAAATGGGCAAATTCTTAAAAATGCACAACCTGCCAAGACTGAATCAGGAAGAAATAGAAAATATGAACAGACCAATCACAAGCACTGAAATTGAAACTGTGATTAAAAATCTTCCAACAAACAAAAGCCCAGGACCAGATGGCTTCACAGGCAAATTCTATCAAACATTTAGAGAAGAGCTAACACCTATCCTTCTCAAACTCTTCCAAAATATAGCAGAGGGAGGAACACTCCCAAATTCCTTCTACGAGGCCACCATCACCTTGATACCAAAACCAGACAAGGATGTCACAAAGAAAGAAAACTACAGGCCAATATCACTGATGAACATAGATGCAAAAATCCTCAACAAAATTCTAGCAAACAGAATCCAACAGCACATTAAAAGGATCCTACACCATGATCAAATGGGGTTTATTCCAGGAATGCAAGGATTCTTCAATATATGCAAATCTATCAATGTGATAAACCATATTAACAAATTGAAGGAGAAAAACCATATGATCATCTCAATAGATGCAGAGAAAACTTTTGACAAAATTCAACACCAATTTATGATAAAAACCCTGCAGAAAGTAGGCATAGAGGGAACTTTCCTCAACATAATAAAGGCCATATATGACAAGCCCACAGCCAACATCATCCTCAATGGTGAAAAACTGAAACCATTTCCACTAAGATCAGGAACAAGACAAGGTTGCCCACTCTCACCACTCCTATTCAACATAGTT
Organism: Tursiops truncatus; assembly: GCF_011762595.2. NCBI lineage: Eukaryota > Metazoa > Chordata > Mammalia > Artiodactyla > Delphinidae > Tursiops > Tursiops truncatus. The sequence goes on from NC_047036.1 coordinate 40,412,641, forward strand.
TTGGAAGTTTTAGCCACAGCAAGCAGAGAAGAAGAGGAAATAAAAGGAATCCAAATAGGAAAAGAAGAAGTAAAGCTGTCACTGTTTGCAGATGACATGATACTATACATAGAGAATCCTAAGGATGCTACCAGAAAACTACTAGAGCTAATCAATGAATCTGGTAAAGTAGCAGGATATAAAATTAATGCACAGAAATCTCTGGCATTCCTATACACTAATGATGAAAAATCTGAAAGTGAAATCAAGAAAACACTCCCATTTACCACTGTAACAAAAAGAATAAAATATCTAGGAATAAACCTACCTAAGGAGACAAAAGACCTGTATGCAGAAAATTATAAGACACTGATGAAAGAAATTAAAGACGATACAAATAGATGGAGAGACATACCATGTTCTTGGATTGGAAGAATCAACATTGTGAAAATGACTCTATTACCCAAAGCAATCTATAGATTCAATGCAATCCCTATCAAACTACCACTGGCATTTTTCACAGAACTAGAACAAAAAATTTCGCAATTTGTATGGAAACACAAAAGACCCCGAATAGCCAAAGCAATCTTGAAAACGAAAAAAGGAGCTGGAGGAATCAGGCTCCCTGACTTCAGACTATACTACAAAGCTACAGTAATCAAGACAGTATGGTACTGGCACAAAAACAGAAAGATAGATCAATGGAACAGGATAGAAAGCCCAGAGATAAACCCACGCACATATGGACACCTTATCTTTGATAAAGGTGGCAGGAATGTACAGTGGAGAAAAGACAGCCTCTTCAATAAGTGGTGCTGGGAAAACTGGACAGGTACATGTAAAAGTATGAGATTAGATCACTCCCTAACACTATACACAAAAATAAGCTCAAAATGGATTAAAGACCTAAATGTAAGTCCAGAAACTATCAAACTCTTAGAGGAAAACATAGGCAGAACACTCTAGGACATAAATCACAGCAAGATCCTTTCTGACCCACCTCCTAGAGTAATGGAAATAAAAACCAAAATAAACAAATGGGACCTAATGAAACTTAAAAGCTTTTGCACAGCACAGGAAACCATAAAGAAGACCAAAAGACAACCCTCAGAATGGGAGAAAATATTTGCAAATGAAGCAACTGACAAAGGATTAATCTCCAAAATTTACAAGCAGCTCATGCAGCTCAATAACAAAAAAACAAACAACCCAATCCAAAAATGGGCAGAAGACGTTAATAGACATTTCTCCAAAGACATACAGATGGCCAAGAGGCACTTGAAAAGCTGCTCAACATCACTAATTATTAGAGAAATAGAAATCAAAAGTACAGTGAGGTATCACCTCACACCAGATAGAATGGTTATCATCAAAAAGAACACAAAAATCCAATGTAGCAAGGATGTGGAGAAAAGGGAACCCTCCTATACTATTGGTGGGAATGTAAATTGGTGGAATCACTGTGGAAAACAGAATAGAGGTTTCTCAGAAAACTAAAAATAGAAATACTGTATGACCCAGCAATTCCACTCCTGGGTATATATCTTAAAACAAACAAACAAACACTAATTTGAAAAAGCACATGCACCCTAATGTTCATGGCAGCATTATTTATAATTGTAAGATATGAAAGCAACCTGTGTCCATCAACAGATGAATGGATAAAGAAGATGTGGTGGAGAGGGGGAAGATGGCAGAAGAGAAGGACGCGGAGATCACCTTCCTCCCCACAGATACATCAGAAATACATCTACACGTGGAACAACTCCTACAGAACACCTACTGAACGCTGGCAGAAGACCTCAGACCTCCCAGAAAGCAAGAAACTTCCCACGTACCTGGGTAGGGCAAAAGAAAAAGAATAAACAGAGACAAAAGAACAGGGACAGAACCTGCACCAGTGGGAGGGAGCCATGAAGGACGAAAGGTTTCCACACACTATAAGCCCCTTCGCAGGCGGAGACTGCGGGTGGCGGAGGTGGGGAGCTTCAGAGCCGCGGAGGAGAGTGCAGCAACGGAGGTGCGGAGGGCAAAGCGGGGAGATTTCTGCCCACAGGATCGGTGCCGACCAGCACTCACCAGCCCGAGGGGCTTGTCTGCTCACCAGCCGGGGCGGGCGGGGCTGGGAGCTGAGGCTCGGGCTTCGGACGGAGCGCAGGGAGAGGACTGGGCTTGGCGGCGTGAACACAGCCTGCAGGGGGTTAGTGCACCACGGCTAGCCGGGAGGGAGTCCGGGGAAAAGTCTGGACCTGCCGAAGAGGCAAGAGACTTTTTCTTCTCTCTTTGTCTCCTGGTGCGCTGCTTAAAGGAGCTCCAGAGATGGGCGCAAGTCGCGGCTAATACCGCAGACCCCAGAGACGGGGCATGAGACGCTAAGGCTGCTGCTGCCGCCACCAAGAAGCCTGTGTGTGAGCACAGGTCACTTTCCACACCTCCCTTCCAGGGAGTCTGTGCAGCCCGCCACCGCCAGGGTCCCGGGATCCAGGGACAACTTCCCCGGGAGAACACATGGCGCACCCCAGGCTAGTGCAATGTCACGCTGGCCTCTGCCGCCGCAGGCTCGCACCGCACTCCGTACCCCTCCTTCCCCGCGGCCTGAGTGAGCCAGAGCCTCCGAATCAGCGGCTCCGTTAACCCCATCCTGTCTGAGCCAAGAACAGCCGCCCTCCGGCAACCTACACGCAGAGGCGGGGCCAAATCCAAAGCTGAGCCCCTGTGAGCTGTGAGAACAAAGAAGAGAAAGGGAAATCTCTCCCAGCAGCCTCAGGAGCATCGGATTAAATCTCCACAATCAACTTGATATACCCTGCATCTGTGGAATACCTGAATAGACAATGAATCATCCCAAATTGAGGAGGTGGACTTTGAGAGCAAGATTTATTATTTTTTCCACTTTTCCTCTTTTTGTCAGTGTGTGTATACTTCTGTGTGAGATTTTGTCTGTATAGCTTTGCTTTCACCATTTGTCCTAGGATTCTATCCGTCCCTTTTGTTTTTTTACTTTAAAAAAATTTTTTTTCTTAATAATTATTTTTTTATTTTAATGACTTTATTTTATTTGACCTTACTTTATTTTCTTTTATCCTCTTCCTTCCTCCCTCCCTCCCTCTCTCCCCCCCTCTCTCTCTCGCTCTCTCTCTCACTCTCTCTCTCTCTCTTTCTTTCTTTCTTTCTTTCTATTTTTTCTCCCTTTTATTCTGAGCCGTGCGGATGAAAGGCTCTCGGTGCTGTAGCGAGGAGTCAGTGCTGTGCCTCTGAGGTGGGAGAGCCAACTTCAGGACACTGGTCCACAAGAGACCTCCCAACTCCATGTAATATCAAACGGCAAAAATCTCCCAGAGATCTCCATCTAACACCAACATCCAGCTTCACTCAACAACCACCAAGCTACAGGGCTGGACACACTATGCCAAACAACTAGCAAGACAGGAACACAACCCCACCCATTAGCAGAGAGGCTGCCTAAAATCATAATAAGTCCACAGACACCCCAAAACACACCACCAGATGTGGACCTGCCCATCAGAAAGACAAGATCCATCCTCATCCACCAGAACACAGGCACTAGTCCCCTCCACCAGGAAGCCTACACAACCCACTGAACCAACTTTAGCCACTGGGGACAGACACCAAAAACAACAGGAACTACGAACCTGCAGCGTACAGAAAGGAGACCCCAAACACAGTAAGATAAGCAAAATGAGAAGACAGAAAAACACACAGCAGATGAAGAAGCAAGATAAAAACCCACCAGACCTAACAAATGAAGAGGAAATAGGCAGTCTACCTGAGAAAGAATACAGAATGATGATAGTAAAAATAATCCAAAATCTTGGAAATAGAATAAAGAAAATGCAAGAAACATTTAACAAGGACCTAGAAGAATTAAAGATGAAACAAGGAATGATGAACAACACAATAAATGAAATTAAAAATTCTCTAGAAGGGATCAATAGCAGAATAACTGAGGCAGAAGAACGGATAAGTGACCTGGAAGATAAAATAGTGGAAATAACTACTGCAGAGCAGAATAAAGAAAAAAGAATGAAAAGAATTGAGGACAGTCTCAGAGACCTCTGGGATAACATTAAACACACCAACATTCGAATTATAGGGGTTCCAGAAGAAGAAGAGAAAAAGAAAGGGACTGAGAAAATATCTGAAGAGATTATAATTGAAAATTTCCCTAAATATGGGAAAGGAAATAGTTAATCAAGTCCAGGAAGCACAGAGAGTCCCATACAGGATAAATCCAAGGAGAAACATGCCAAGACACATATTAATGAAACTATCAAAAATTAAATACAAAGAAAACATATTAAAAGCAGCAGGGGAAAAACAACAAATAACACACAAGGGAATCCCCATAGGGTTAACAGCTGATCTCTCAGAGAAACTCTGCAAGCCAGAAGGGACTGGCAGGACATATTTAAAGAGATGAAGGAGAAAAACCTACAACCAAGATTACTCTACCCAGCAAGGATCTCATTCAGATTTGATGGAGAAATTAAAACCTTTACACACAAGCAAAAGCTGAAAGAGTTCAGCATCACCAAACCAGCTTTACAACAAATGCTAAAGGAACTTCTCTAGGCAAGAAACACAATGGAAGGAAAAGACCTACAATAACGAACCCAAAACAATTAAGAAAATGGGAATAGGAATATACATATCGATAATTACCTTAAATGTAAATGGACTAAATGTTCCCACCAAAAGACACAGATTGGCTGAACGGATACAAAAACAAGACCCATATATATGCTGTCTACAAGAGACCCACTTCAGACCTAGAGACACATACAGACTGAAAGTAAGGGGATGGAAAAAGATATTTCATGCAAATGGAAACCAAAAGAAAGCTGGAGTAGAAATTCTCATATCAGACAAAATAGACTTTAAAATAAAGACTATTAGAAGAGACAATGAAGGACACTACATAATGATCAAGGGATCGATCCAAGAAGAAGATATAACAATTGTAAATATTTATGCACCCAACATAGGAGCACCTCAATACATAAGGCAAATACTAACAGCCATAAAAGGGAAAATCGACAGTAACACATAGTAGGGAACTTTAACACCACACTTTCACCAATGGACAGATCATCCAAAATGAAAATAAATAAGGAAACACAAGCTTTAAATGATACATTAAACAAGATGGACTTAATTGATAGTTATAGGACATTCAATCCAAAAACAACAGAATACACATTTTTCTCAAGTGCTCATGGAACATTCTCCAGGATAGATCATATCTTGGGTCACAAATCAAGCCTTGGTAAATTTAAGAAAATTGAAATAGTGTCAAGTATCTTTTCCGACCACAACGCTATGACACTAGATATCAATTACAGGAAAAGATCTGTAAAAAATACAAACACATGGAGGCTAAAAAATACAGTACTTAATAACGAAGTGATCAGTGATCACTGAAGAAATCAAAGAGGAAATTAAAAAATACCTACAAACCAATGACAATGGAGACACGACGACCCAAAACGTATGGGATGGAGCAAAAGCAGTTCTAAGAGGGGAAGTTTATAGCAATACAATCCTACCTTAAGAAACAGGAAACATCTCGAATAAACAACCTAACTTGCACCGAAAGCAATTGGAAAGAAGAACAAAAAAAAAAAACCCAAAGTTAGCAGAAGGAAAGAAACCCTAAAGATCAGGTCAGAAATAAATGAAAAAGAAATGAAGGAAATGACAGCAAAGATCAATAAAAGTAAAAGCTGGTTTTTTGAGAAGATAAACAAAATTGATAATCCATTAGCCAGACTGATCAAGAAAAAAGGAAGAAGACTGAAAACAATAGAATTAGAAATTAAAAAGAAGTAACAACTGACGCTGCAGAAATACAAAAGATCATGAGAGGTTACTACAAGCAACTGTATGCCAATAAAATGGACAACCAGGAAGAAATGGACAAATTCTTAGGACTGCACAACCTGACAAGACTAAACCAGGGAGAAATAGAAAATATGAACACACCAATCACAAGCACTGAAATTGAAACTGTGATTAAAAATCTTCCAACAAACAAAAGCCCAGGACCAGATGGCTTCACTGGTGAATTCTTTCAAACATTTAGAGAAGAGCTAACACCTATCCTTCTCAAACTCTTCCAAAATATAGCAGAGGGAGGAACACTCCCAAACTCATTCTACGAGGCCACCATCACCCTGATACCAAAACCAGACAAAGATGTCACAAAGAAAGAAAACTACAGGCCAATATCACTGATGAACACAGATGCAAAAATCCTCAACAAAATTCTAGCAAACAGAATCCAACAGCACATTAAAAGGATCATACACCATGATCAAGTGGGGTTTATTCCAGGAATGCAAGGATTCTTCAATATACACAAATCATCAACGTGATATACCATATTAACAAATTGAAGGAGAAAAACCATATGATCTTCTCAATAGATGCAGAGAAAGCTTTCAACAAAGGCAACACCCATTTATGATAAAAACCCTGCATAAAGTAGGCATAGAGGGAAACTTCCTCAACATAATAAAGGCCATATATGACAAACCCGCAGCCAACATCATCCTCAATGGTGAAAAACTGAAACCATTTCCACTAAGATCAGGAACAAGACAAAGTTGCCACTCTCACCACTCTTATTCAACATAGTTTTGGAAGTTTTAGCCACAGCAAGCAGAGAAGAAGAGGAAATAAAAGGAATCCAAATAGGAAAAGAAGAAGTAAAGCTGTCACTGTTTGCAGATGACATGACACTATACATAGAGAATCCTAAAGATGCTACCAGAGAACTACTAGAGCTAATCAATGAATTGGGTAAAGAAGCAGGGTACAAAATTAATGCACAGAAATCTCTGGCATTCCTATACACTAATGATGAAAAATCTGAAAGTGAAATCAAGAAAACACTCCCATTTACCACTGAAACAAAAAGAATAAAATATCTAGGAATAAACCTACCTAAGGAGACAAAAGACCTGTATGCAGAAAATTATAAGACACTGATGAAAGAAATTAAAGATGATACAAATAGATGGAGAGACATACCATGTTCTTGGATTGGAAGAATCAACATTGTGAAAATGACTCTATTACCCAAAGCAATCTACAGATTCAATGCAATCCCTATCAAACTACCACTAGCAATTTTCACAGAACTAGAATAAAAAATTTCACAATTTGTATGGAAACACAAAAGACCCCCAATACCCAAAGCAATCTTGAAAACGAAAAAAGGAGCTGGAGGAATCAGGCTCCCTGACTTCAGACTATACTACAAAGCTACAGTAATCAAGACAGTATGGTACTGGCACAAAAACAGAAAGACAGATGAATGGAACAGGATAGAAAGCCCAGAGATAAACCCACACACATATGCTCACCTTATCTTTGATAAAGGAGGCAGGAATGTACAGTGGAGAAAGGACAGCCTCTTCAATAAGTGGTGCTGGGAAAACTGGACAGGTACATGTAAAAGTATGAGATTAGATCACTCCCTAACACCATACACAAAAATAAGCTCAAAATGGATTAAAGACCTAAATGTAAGTCCAGAAACTATCAAACTCTTAGAGGAAAACATAGGCAGAACACTCTAGGACATAAATCACAGCAAGATCCTTTTTGACCCACCTCCTAGAGAAATGGAAATAAAAACCAAAATAAACAAATGGGACCTAATGAAACGTCAAAGCTTTTGCACAGCAAGGGAAACCATATACAAGACCAAAAGACAACCCTCAGAATGGGAGAAAATATTTGCAATGAAGCAACTGACAAAGGATTAATCTCCAAAATTTACAAGCAGCTCATGCAGCTCAATAACAAAAAAACAAACAACCCAATCCAAAAATGGGCAGAAGACCTAAATAGACATTTCTCCAAAGAAGATATACAGACTGCTAACAAACACGTGAAAGAATTCTCAACATCATTAATCATTAGAGAAATGCAAATCAAAACTAGAATGAGATATCATCTCATACCAGTCAGAATAGCCATCATCAAAATATCTGGAAACAATAAATGCTGGAGAGGGTGTGGAGAAAAGGGAACACTCTTGCACTGCTGGTGGGAATGTAAATTGATACAGCCACTATGGAGAACAGTATGGAGGTTCCTTAGAAAACTACAAATAGGGGGCTTCCCTGGTGGCGCAGTGGTTGGGAATCCGCAGGCCGATGCAGGGGACACGGTTTCATGCCCCGGTCTGGGAGGATCCCACATGCCGCAGAGTGGCTGGGCCCGTGAGCCATGGCCACTGAGCCTGCGCGTCCGGAGCCTGTGCTCCACAACAGGAGAGCCCACGACAGTTAGAGGCCCGCGTACTGCAAAAAAAAAAAACAAAAAAACAAAAAAGAAAAACACTACAAATAGAACTACCATATGACCCAGCAATCCCACTACTGGGCATATACCCTGAGAAAACCATAATTCAAAAAGATTCATGTACCAAAATGTTCATTGCAGCTCTATTTGCAATAGCCCGGAGATAGAAACAACCTATGTGTCCATCATCGGATGAATGGCTAAAGAAGATGTGGCACATATATACAATGGAATATTACTCAGCCATAAAAAGAAACGAAATTGAGCTATTTGTAATGAGGTGGATGGACCTAGAGTGTGTCATACAGAGTGAAGTAAGTCAGAAAGAGAAAGACAAATACCGTATGCTAACACATATATATGGAATTTAAGGGAAAAAAAATGTCATGAAGAACCTAGGGATAAGACAGGAATAAAGACACAGACCTACTAGAGAATGGACTTGAGGATATGGGGAGGGGGAAGGGTAAGTTGTGACAAAGTGAGAGAGTGACATGGACATATATACACTACCAAACGTAAAATAGATAGCTAGTGGGAAGCAGCCGCATAGCACAGGGAGATCAGCTCAGTGCTTTGTGACCACCTAGAGGGGTGGGTTAGGGAGGGTGGGAGGGTGGGAGGGAGGGAGACGCAAGAGGGAAGAGATATGGGAACATATGTATATGTATAACTGATTCACTTTGTTTTAAAGCAGAAACTAACACACCATTGTAAAGCCATTATACTGAAATAAAGATGTAAAAAAAAAAAGATGTGGTATATATACATACAATGGAATACTACTCATCCATGATAAGGATTGAAATTTTGCCATATGCAACAACATGGACAAACTTGGAGGGCAGTATGTTAAGTGAAATAAGTCAAATAGAGTAAGACAAATACTGTATGATATCACTTACATGTAGAATCTAAAAAATACAACAAACTAGTGAATATAACAAAAAAAGAATAGAGAACAAACTAGTTACCAGTGGGGAGAGGGAAGGAGGAGGGGCAATATGGGGGTAGGGGATTAAGAGGTAGAAACTACTATGTATAAAATAAGCTACAAGGATATATTGTACAACACGGGGAATATGGCCAATATTTTATAGTAACTATAAATAAAGTATAACCTTTAAAAATTGTGAACCACTATACTGTACACTTGTAACTAACATAATATTGTACATCAACTATACTTGAATAAAAAAAGATTAAAAAATAGAAAAAGAAACTATTGACAAAGTTGGATATCATCACAGCTATGATGAAGTTTTAGAGTTTAGAAACATGATATTTTAGAGTTGACAAAATAAAGTTTTGTTTAGGCCATGGCTTGGTTGACATGGAAAGGCATTCTATGTGCTATCTCTTGGTTTTCTATCCATTATTTGACTTAAGTTGTAAGTTTTGACTCCTAAGAAAGAGTGATTAATTTGAGTAATTTCTTTGTGGTCTCTTAATACTGAAAACTGCAGAAAGGACTGAATTTCATTTTGGGGTCATTATGGTATAGGATAAAGGTGAAGAATGAAAAATCTAAGAGTTAAGGGAGGTTTAGGAAATAGAAACCACCTGTGGATTAGCAGACACTCTTGGGAACGCTTTGAATTCCCACAGATCATGAAATTTGGAAGGTTCAAGCAGCAGGGATGCTCTTGATGACATCTGAGTCACATGATTGACACCTCATCTGCACACTCTACTGTTGTCTTTGGAGGATTCACAGAAAAATGACAATTTTACACTTTGAATATTTAAGAAAAAAAAGATCAGTGTACTCCTAGTTGCTGGGCATGGTGGGGGTAGCAGTGGTACTGTCCTGGCCTGTTACAGAGCTCAGAAGCTGCTCCTGGAACAATTTCATGAGCTTCATCTGAGTCGTGCTGAAAGTTATCTACCCAATACATTCTTTCTAGAATTCAGTATCTTTTCAGATTAATACGATAACTTTTTAAAATAAGATAAGAGCTAAATAACCTTATGGACTCTCCACTGTGCCTTAGGTGCTGGGATGCTCAGAGCTCAATTACTCAGTGTCATCAGCATCTGTATTTAAGATTTATTCAACCTCTATTGACTTCCTCACTTTTAATAGTTTTTGAATTTGTTGTACTTCAGTCACAGACTACCAGGGCTGGTGATCCATAAAAGGCTCTTCTTCCCAGGATACTGGTACCTCAGGTCCCAGGATACTGGTACCTCAGGTAGGCATTACCATCAGTTGGAAGTGAATGACCTATGAAAGCATGAACTCTGGTATATCAGCAACTGACCAGAACCTCTCATCTCGCCATCTCTTTCACTCCCTAGCTTCCAGAGCTCTTGGTCTTAGACATCTGGGCCCTCCCTCTTCTTCCTAGACTGTCACGTCCTCGTGGTTTCCTGTCCTTCCCACCACAGTGAGTCACACTATAATCTCACTTGCCAGCACCCTGAACATTTTTGGCCCCATTTTTTCCACTACACTCACAGTGACAACCTTTACCTTTATATCAATTCTTAGGCCAATCCAACCATATACATTCCAGACCCCCACCCCCGGGAGTCAAGCACCCCCAGAGAAAAAGTATATAAATGATATTGATTGGTGCCAGTGCTGATCTGTGGACTTCAACTTTGTCTTGGCTTCATCCCTACGTGATGATCTTTATATGTGCACATAGCTGGCTATCTTGCTTATTTTTCCATAGCAGCTAGTTTAAACCTATACTACTTTCCTCTATATGTATCACCTTATCTGTTCTTTTCCCATACTAGTAGGATGCTTTAAAATTCAACTAACGCTCACTGTATCCCTTTCTTCAGTTCCCAATCACATCTCAACTTCCATGCGCTCTATCTAGTTTGCTTTGAAATTGGTCTCGCCAATTTTTTTTAATGTCCTCTTTGTTGCTAAAACCAATGGATATTTTCTAATCCCAATTTTACCTGTCTGTACCTTTTTCCTTATAAAGCTCTCCGCCTTTGGTTCTTCATTTATTTTTTTCCTAACTTCTCCTTCTCGGCCTCCCTTTAAAATTTATCTCCCTTGGCCTGCCCTTTAGCAGGCAAAGGGAGATAAATTTACCTATTGTTACTCCCTAGGCTTTACCATCTTCTCTCCCCCATAACACACTAATCCTATCCCAATAAGTACTAAAGGTATACCACCAACCTACACTTCTTTCCTAAGTTCCAGACTATACATCTAATAATTCACTGGGGACTCACCATTAATCTTTGTTGCTAGCAAGAGTAGTTAGTTCAGCCTTGAAAGCTCATGTTGTTGGGCCCATGAATAGCCTCCATCCTTGCCAATGTGGTTACTCGATTCACATGTCCATTATGATAGCACTGGGGTGGCCAATGACACAGTCTGGCTGATGTCTACTGCCAAGTCCTTTTGATTACCTAACAGTTTAGTGCCTCTTCTGTGAGAGATGCTCTCTGGTAGACAGCAACATGAAATACAAAGATATTCACCCTTTATGTCCATTCCCATAGGTCCACTTGTCTCTGGCTTGAAACTTTCTCATTTCCAGCTTCCTACAGACTGAGGCAAACCATTTGGCACTGCCAGTAAGTCCATGTATACTGTGTATACTCTAACCTCAGGCTACTTCTCCTTCTAAAAAAGGTGGACCTGCTGCCTAAAGTTCTGTCCATCATGAAGATTTTCCTTTACCACTGACTTTCCAAGCCATGCCCGAGTGAGGCTATAGTGTAGCCACCATCCATTTTTGGCTTATGCTCACATTCCTAACCTGATTTATCCATGAACCAAGTTTGGGCCTTTATTCTCCTTCATTTCCTGGCCATAAGGAATTCCCCCATAGGTGCAAACCAAGGAAGGCCCAAGTGCAACAGTGTTAGATGACGTGGGAGTCTGGGCTACCTGCTCACAATGCTTGCACTTCCTCTACTGGTCCCACTTGTGCTTTATCTTGGAGGTACCACTTCCATTTTAAGACTGATTGATACTGTACTCATTTGACTCTCAGGTTTGGTAGGCTTGATAATACTTACGAGAGTAGTTCTGGTGATGTGGCTATTTGAGGTCCCATGGTCATGTGCTCTGTCTCTACCAGGGCTCAACAATAGACCTTATTTTTTGAAAGGTATATAATTTTACACTGCAGATGGCATGGCTTTGCCCCAGAACTGAAGAGATTTGTATTATGAATCCCCCATTGAAGTTTGCCATAAACTCTAAACAGTGTCTGTTCCCACCAGCTATGCTTCTAATAACATAATGTCTTACTGATCATACGATTAGAGGAGGAGATCTCCTTGCACTGCAACCTGGAACTGATGCCGAGTCTTTTCCTGCTCTGGCCTCCCTCAAACCTGTCAGTCTTTTTGTCACCCCCTATATTAGTTGAAGCAGTATTAATAGGCATGGTATTGCCACTGGGTGGGAGCTACAATAATCAATAATGTGGCTTTGACTTTGAAGGGGATGTCCCAGCATGCCCCAGACCACTAGCAACCTCAAATGGTGGTGGGCCCCTGAATTTTTGTTAAGTTTCATCTCTCTCCCTCTGTAGTACATGTATTTTATGAAGGCCTTCTACTTTGTACTCATAGGGTCTGATTTGCATGATGCCCGTATGTGATGTTCTGTAGGGTGTCTAGTAAGCCCAGGTCTCTTTATATTATGATAAAGGCCAGGAGAATTGATATAGCCCTGAAGCAAGACTGAAGATGTATAGTGTGGTTTGTTCCAAATAAATGCAAAATGATTCTGAACTTCTTTTCTGATAGGGATGAAAAAATAATGCATTCACAAAATCAATGGTAAATTATCATGTTCCTGGATTTGTTTATCTGCTCTAGCAAAGATAATAATACAACCAGCACAGTAGCTTCAATAGGGGCAACTATTTGGAAGATTCCATAGTACTCTACTGTTATCCTCTAGGATCTGTCTGATTTCTGCAGGAGCCAGGCTCCTGAATTAAACAGAGATACGATGGGGACCACTACCCCTGCAACTTTTTTAAAAAAATTTATTTCATATTGGAATATAGTTGATTAGCAGTGTTGTGTTAGTTTCGGGTGTACAGCAAAGTGATTCAGTATTACATATACAAGTATCTGTTCTTTTTCAAATTGTTTTCCCATTTTGGTTATTACAAAATATTGAGCAGAGTTTCCTGTGCTATACAGTGGGTCCTTGTTGGTTATGTATTTTAAATATAGCAGCGTTTATGTTTTTAAGGGTGGCATTGGTTTCTGTTACAACCCCCAGATGTATTATTTGTGATTTACTCTCTTGGCTTAAGCTAAGGTAGTTTCAGAGGCTCCACTTGGCTTTCCCTACTATGACTGCTCTTACCCCAGAGGCCCAGGAACCAATATGGGTTGTGTCAACTACCAATTTGTTTATTTCAGTTATACACTTGAGACCAGGTAAATGGCCACGGATAGTCCATGGACCCTAAGTAGACCCACTGGGAACCAGATGTGGACCAGGTCTCCATTTACCACCTGCCCCTTACATGCCCTGACTTTAACCAGGGCCCATAAAGCCACCTCAGATATCAATGTCAGCTCGGACACTGTATCCAAAAGTCCTCAAAATATACGTGTATTACTCTTTCCCCAGAATATATTTACCTCAGGAAATGGCTGTAGGTTCCTTTGGGAAAGATTAGGGAATTATTATTGTTTACATTGTTTGCAAAGCCTTCCTCCTGGGTACCTGATCTCTTCTTCAGTCAATGGATTCTAGTTCCGAGAACAGCCCCAGATGTGAAAACTGGGAAACTGCCCAGTTTCTTGATTACCAATCCTGGATTTTATCTGTCATTAAGGACACCATGTTCCTTTAACCATATCCGTAACTCTCTGTGGGTTAGCACCCTCCTTGCCCCTCATGACAGTCATTTCAACTACTAGGATTCTGTTGGTAAAGTGATCTATCTCACCTATATTGTTTCAGAGTCCTGTCATCCACATCACTATTTTGGGTCTAATTCTGTAATGGCATTACCCACCATCCCCCCAGGCTACAAAGGGGTACTATTGATGGAGCTTTCGAGTGACACTGGGGCTCCTTTCACCAGTACATGCTTTACTGCTTGAGTAAATGGTGTATCCTCTGGACATTCCAGTGCAACACAGTCTTGGTGGGTTTTTTGCCTGATGGTATATCCACTCCAGCATGCCCACTTCTCTGAGCCTTTCAATCTCTTCTCTCCCCACAAGCCATGGCATTTTGACCCTTCTGCCTCACCTACTGTGGGCCATCATTTTCCCCAAACTCTTAAGGATTGTCCTAGTAACTAGTGTACACCATCTCCTGGATGTTAAATGCTGTATCTTAGGAACACGATCCCAAATTGATAATCTCTCTCTTTTCTAAACCTATGCTCCTCCTCCCTTGATCAACAGCCTCAGAATCCAGCCCAATGCATACGCTCCTGGCTCAGGACCATCGTGGGTGACCCAGCTCCAAAAATCACATCTCAGCATCTGCTTTCTCAGAGCCCTCCTAGCACCAACTACTGAAGTTTGTGTTCTTTGGGAAGCAGAGCCTGAGTCTAAGATTGGCAAATAGGATATTATTAGGTAGTGCTCTTGGGACCAAGACCTGTGGAAAGGAGCAAGATAGGTCAGACAGAAAAGCTGAACTGGGATATAGTCTCAAGAGAAGCCTCAGCTGATCCTCTAGGTAACTCTGAAGATGGGATCCTCCCTTAGCAATAAAAAGTTGGGGAGAAAGGGCGAGGCCCTTATCTCTTCGCCACATTGAATGTTGACCACCCTAGGAAGGGCATATGGCACTGAGGCTGTTTTCTTCAGCTGAGGCAAACTTGAAGGAGGCTAACAGCCAAAGAGTATTTTTGATAGCACACCCAGCAGCTAGAGTAATAAATCCTTCATTCCTGAAGGGGAATCTGGGTGGGGCACCACAGTCTCCACACACAGTGTTAGAGTATACTCATACTAGACAAGGCATGTCTGCAAGACCTTCCATTTATCACCGTTCCAAAATTAGATGAGGTTGAAAAATCTCTGGAGGGCATCCCAAGATCTGATCCAAGAGCTTAGGAATCAGGGAAATTGATACCAGTTAAAAGAGTATGACCATGTTTAGGCCATGGTCTATTTCCAGAAGCAGAGCTGCACAAAATTTTTCTTCAAACAGAATACTATGTTTCTCCCAAAAGTGGTTGGGACCTCAATGAAACTCTGTTAAATTTGTGTCAATGCACTTGCGAAGTCTAAAAGAGTTTGTATATCTTCTTGCCTTGAAGATGGACCCTAAGTCAATCACACAGTTTTATTCATGATGAAAATAAGGGCAAGGTGACGAGCATTGGGGAATATGCTTCCTCATAAGTGGCATGTTTGTTCACAACCTATGGAACAGAGGTTGCATGGGGCTTTGTGGGAGAACCTAGTCCATGCTAGCAGAAGTCTGAAAAGAAGCAGAAAGGGTAGCTCATTTACAAGAAGGTCAAATCATGGACCTCTAGCCAAGCAGGTGAAGACTGAAGTACGGTGTAGGGAGTATGTGATCAATGGTCCTAACATCTCAGGATTTTCCTCGCACCTCTCTAAATGGATGTGGTCTCCTGGGTCACTAACCCAACCATTAGTGAAGTATATCCCAAATGCTACAGTCTTGATGTAGACAGTCAGCCTGGACTAGCAATCAAAGTTCAGCCCATGCCAATGTTTCTATTGTCATAACCTGGAGCAAACCCCCATCTCCTGGAAATCCACTGGAACTGTAACTCCCCCTTCAGGGAGTTGAGGCCTAGCATGCAGCACAAGTGGCTCCAGCTGCAGAATCTGGTGGGGGGGCGGGCAGAATCCCCAGCATCAAAGCATCTTCTTCCTCTTGGTATGGATGGAAGAGGTGGTGAGCAAAACGTGATACTTCTGCCAGTCTCATATCTGACATCAAGGCAAAGTTCATCAGCCCGTAGAAGTGGGGTTTTCAGAGCTTTATTATGTCATTGCATGGACAGTTCTAAGTCTTTCCTAGAGCAGCAGTCAACAGAGCTATATTTGGGCAAAGAAGCTGAATTATGCAATGTGGTTGGGAGCTGACCTCAGTAGGACCCTCAGATAGTACTGGTATCCAATTCACAGAGATGTTGCTGTGTGACTCAGTGTGGCTGAAAGACACCCTGATCCTTAGTACCCCTGCCAAACACAAAGCCACTGTGGCCACATATCCTTCTGGCTCCCACGAGCCCAGAACTTGCTTCATCCTGAAATAAGTACATCTTCAGAAGGGACAGAAGGTTCTTCAGGTTACCACCATCCCTCTGAGGTTGACAGTAGCAGGGAGCAGGGTTTTGAAGAAGCTGGCTGACATAGTATTGAAATGGGTGGTGGCCTCTCCCTAGGTTTGGTCTATGGCACTATAGTCAAGCCCAAGGCCTTAATTCAGTGACTTCCAAAGTGGGAGCTTGGACAGATTTCCTGTGGCAACAGCACCCTGGGGTGGGAGGGAGGCAGGAAGAGGGACTTTTATGTCTTGTCCACCTCTGAACCCCTTGGGGAGAGAGGAGAAAGTTAAGGGCTCTGAATAGATTAAGATACACCAAAAAAAAAAAAAAAAAAGCTACATCATTGTCTTAAAATTTTTCACAAGGTCCCAATCTTCCTCAGCAGTAGTTCTTAATCCTCCTATTTTTATAACAAATATTTTGCAATGTGCTTTTCATTACCCTGAAATAAAATTTATAGACAAGTAGAACCTTCCTGTACCTACTTAAAACAAAACAATGCAAAAACCTAGAATTTTTTCTAACGGTATTATGAAACAGAAACATAAAGAAAGTACTTATAACAAAATAATATATATTTCAATAGTCAAAGCCCAGACACCAAACACTAAAAGATATAATAAAGCAGACAGATGTTTACATCTATGTGTTCAGCCATCACATGTGACAATTATATATGCCGACTGATACAGGCATACATATTGGAATCATGAACACCAAGAATCGCTTTATTGTAGCAACATGATTTTCTGAAATTCTGAATAATGTTTAGACATTTAAAAAATATTTTTTTTCAATTTACAGGTAGTGACATTCCTGAAAATTTCAATGTATATTAAATTATATAAAAACACTAGGTATTTTTGGGTAAAATGGAGATTGGTTCTGGACCCAGAAAGGATAAACATGTTTTTCACCTACATAAATGTCTGGTAGATGTGGAACATTTCTTCACTGCATGGGAATGTTCCATGAAGCAGAAAACACCTAACACCATTGGCCCCTACTGAGTAAATGCCAATAGCACCTGGCAATCACCGTAACAGTAAAAACAACAACAACAAAAAAAAAAAACCCTATCTCAAATTTCCAAAATGCCCCTGGCAGCAGTACTTCCCTGCGAAGAATCCTGGGTCTGCAGGATGAAGTCCAGACTCCCTTGCTGCCTTAGTCAGCTTGGGCTGCCATAACAAAATATCAGAGATTGGGTGGCTTAAACAACAGAAATTTATTTTCTCACAGTCCTGGAGACTAGAAGTCTAAGATCAGGGTGTCAGCAGTTCTATGAGTACATTCTTCCTGGCTTACAAAAGTTGCCTTCTCACTGAGCCCTCACATCGTGGAAAGAAAGAGAGGGCAAGCCCTCTAGTGTCTCTTTTATAAGGTCACTAATCCTATTGGATGAAGGCCCTACGCTTATGACTTCATTTAACCTTAATTACTTCCATAAAGGTCCTATCCCCAAGTACAGTCACATTGTGGGTAAGGCCTTCAACATATGAATTTTGGTGGAGACAAAATTCGGCCCATAGCACTAGCACATCACATAAGGTCCTCCACTTTCTGCCCTCTGAGGGCATCCCTGCCTTCCAGGCTCATCAACACCATGCTGCTGATAGCTCCTGCTGCATTTTTTGTGAGTTCCTTGAAGACACTGTGTCTTCCTGGGGATTGAATCTTCATCACCAAGCACAATGCCTGGCACTCAGTGGCTCTCACTTTCCATGTGGTGGAATCTTGAGCAGTTAGACTCATGGAAGTGGATGGATTTACAAAAGAAGTGAGTGATGAGCAGGAGAAAAAAATAGCTCATTTCAGTGGTAGCATGGAGAAGGAATGTTCACATAGGATGAAGGAGAAAGAGAAAATTTCAGTGTCATTGAAAATTATGGGAAGAGATATTCAAGGAATATATAGCCAGTTGGTTTCTGGCTATATGTAGAAAACTGAGAGAATTAAGATAAAAGAACATCAGGTCTTTAAAACGGACAAATCATTGGTGAGATTCAAAAGAGAGTTCCATCAGAGTGGGGTTGAAGAGGAACAGAAAAAGAAGAGGTTGATGACATAAATTACAGCAAGATCCTTTTTGACCCACCTCCTAGAGAAATGGAAATAAAAACAAAAATAAACAAATGGGACCTAATGAAACTTCAAAGCTTTTGCACAGCAAAGGAAACCATAAACAAGATGAAAAGACAACCCTCAGAATGGTAGAACATATTTGCAAACGAAGCAACTGACAAAGGATTAATCTCCAAAATATACAAGCAGCTCAGGCAGCTCAATATCAAAAAAACAAACAACCCAATCCAAAAATGGGCAGAAGACCTAAACAGACATTTCTATAAAGAAGATATACAGATTGCCAACAAACACATGAAAGGATGCTCAACATCATTAATCATTAGAGAAATGCAAATCAAAACTACAATGAAGTATCACCTCATACCAGTCAGAATGGCCATCATCAAGAAATCTACAAACAATAAATGCTGGAGAGGGTGTGGAGAAAAGGGAACCCTCTTGCACTGTTGGTGGGAATCTAAATTGATATAGCCACTATGGAGAACAATATGGAGGTTCCTTAAAAAACTAAAAATAGAACTACCATATGACCCAGCAATCCCACTACTGGGCATATACCCTGAGAAAATCATAATTCAAAAAGAGTCATGTACCACAATGTTCACTGCAGCACTATTTACAATAGCCAGGACATGGAAGCAACCTAAGTGTCCATTGACAGATGAATGGGTAAAGAAGATGTGGCACATATATGCAATGGAATATTACTCAGCCATAAAAAGAAACGAAATTGAGTTATTTGCAGTGAGGTGGATGGACCTAGAGTCTGTCATACAGAGTGAAGTAAGTCAGAAAGAGAAAAACAAATACCGTATGCTAACACATATATATGGAATCTAAAAAAAAAAAAAAAGGTTCTGAAGAACCTAGGGGCAGGACAGGAATAAAGACGCAGACGTAGAGAATGGACTTGAGGACACGGGGAGGGGGAAGGGTAAGCTGGGATGAAGTGACAGAGTGACACTAACATATGTACACTACCAAATATAAAATAGATAGCTAGTGGGAAGCAGCCACATAGCACAGGGAGATCAGCTCGGTGCTTTGTGACCACCTAGAACGGTGGGATAGGGAGGGTGGGAGGGAGACACAAGAGGGAGGAGATATGAGGATATATGTATACGTATAGCTGATTTACTTTGTTATACAGCAGCAACTAACACAACAATGTAAAGCAATTATACTCCAATAAAGATGTTAAAAAAATAAAGAAAAGAAGAGATTGAATTGATGAGAAATGGAAGTACATGCCACAAACAGCAAGCTCAGGTGTTCTATAGATACTCGAAAGTTAGCTCTACATCAACATTTCTCAAAATACAAGTTTGTCTTTTTTAGAGTACAAAATAATTTTTTACTTAAACTGTTTAAGCCATACATGAAAAGTTTAAAGAGAAAGAAAAAAATCATCCAAAATCTTACGACCTTGAGGTAAACACCTTATTTTTTGGTGAGCGTTCTCCTAGTCACCTTTCCATGCAATTATACATTTTTATGAAAACAGGAGATTATTTCTCTTTTTCTAGTTTGCACACTTGATAGTTTATGGAACTGTTTTTAGGATCCAGTGATTGCAAAGTATTTGCATAATTTTTGAAACATTCAGCATCTCATTACTTCATGTGTTGCAGATCACTTAATTAAAGGATAGAGAGATTTCACTGGTAATAGAAATTGACATAATTTACTCTGGGAAACTTGGCTTTAAATGACATGCATTTGATTAAATAAAGTACAGAGTTTTCTCTGGTTTTAGCGCTTTTGTGAATAAACAACTCCGCAACTCTCTTATGCTTTGCGGGGGACATGTCCCTTCAGTGTTTGCCTCACCTGTATTTTCACTGAACTCTAAGCTCTGAGAGATGAACCAGGGTGGGAGGTCATGGCCACTTGTCTTACCTTCAAATTGTGAATTAAAGCCTGATGAAAATCCAAGGACAAAGTCTTGTCCTCTGGCTTTGGAGGTGGGTTGGTTGGCCTTGTCTTCCCTACCCATGCCCCGGAGGTGTGGAGGGTGTCTAACGCGTTGCTTTGTGCCTCTTGCTGACCCACTTGTGGGAGGCAGGCCCCGGTTCCTGCTCCAAGTGGAATTTAAAGGCAGGCCCACCTCTCTGCTATGAACTTTTGCCTCTCCCTCTCTAGCATGCAGAGGAAAGTTAAGAGCAGTTAGCTGTCCTAAAATGAGGGACTGGATAGTTGACCTTCAAATATCCTCCCTGTCTAAAATTCTGTGCATCTCTAAGGCAGAAGCTCTGCAGAAGCAAGGAAGTTTCCATTTTATTGTCAGGAACCTTTAGGAGCAAACTTAAGGTTGAATCTTCCAGTCCAGGGTATGCAATGTAACTCCTCTGTTCTGCAAATAACACTATTGGCAATTCCTCCACTTATTCCCTATAGTTTGGTTCCAGAATCAAATATTTTCTGCTCATGTACCAAGAAAGCCTGAATCCCCTAATCTAGTACTGCAGAAAAAAGACACAGAGTCGTACAATATACAAGTTTGCTCAGACTATCTCAAAGGAATATTGTTTGTTCTGATATAAAAACTGAAGATTAAAAGAAAAAAACCACACATTTAGATGCCACATTGGACATTAGAAATAATTTTGACCCACCTAGACACTTCATTTATGAAGAAACTGAGACTTTATAAGATCAGTTATTTTAAATTGGGTCAAACAGTGTCAGAGCCTGGTGTAGAAGAGAGATCTCGCGACAAACTGTTCAGTGCTTTCTCTCTTTTGTGGTTCCTCTTCGCACACCACCATATGCTCTCTCAGACAAGCATGTCTATGAATGTATATAGAGAGATTCACATATATACGCCATCAACCATTTCCAGCATTTATGCACATAATGGGGTGCCTGGAAATATTTTACTTTTCTCTTCCAAAGTGCCCACATCTGCTTATTCTAAACATCTGTAACAATGGAACTCTGAGCAAAATACAGTGTGCATAATGCCAGGCACACTTAATCCCTCTTTTGAATGAATTACCAAAATTAGTGTAAAGGAAAGTATTAAGTAGACCTAATAGAACCGATCTTTAATATCACAGCTAATATACTGCAGCACAAAAATCTCCCTTGAAGTAGATTTATTCGTATGGAAGCCCTGTCTCATGGGCTGGAAACAAGCCATAGTATCGCATCCAAAAACAGTGATAAATGGCCATCCCCAGACAGGGGAAGGTGTCCAGTAAGGCCTCTATACTACTGGAGTAGAACCAGGTTAATTTAATATCTTTATTTGTTTTTGGTAGAGGGTGGGGGTAAAGTGTATCCCCTGCTAGTTTGATAAATGTGTTAAGTTGGTAGCTGTATGAACTTGTAACAATAGATGATATAATGCACCATGGAAAAAAGAGGTTAGAAATATGGCAGAAAGTCGTGAAATGAGATTCAACTTGGAAATATGAATGCCCATACAATTGGGAATTATAATATAAAACAGGGAAACTGTCCAAAATCTGGTCTGAAGGGAGAAAATGGAGCACGTAACAAAAATCACAATACTTTACATTCCCGAATAGGATCTGCCACTTCACATATTTGCAAATATTATATGAGCCAGAGTGTGTAGCTGAGAGCGTTGTAGCAAGACCACAGAAGGGCACATCAGGTCAAGAACCACGTGAGGCCACTCTAATAGCAACACAGAATGAGCTGGTAGCACTTCCAGAAAAGCCAGAATTGCATTAGCAAATCTATTCGATAGCCTCAGCCTTTCCACACACAGTAGAAAGGTTTTCGGACTCCGGGAACATGGGATAGGTAGCAAGTGACAGGCATTTTAATGGTCTGCCTATGACAATCAACCTGTGTGCAATTAAGACTCAAAGCATTAAAATGGATGACACAATCCCTTAAATAGAAGGTAAAAATAACATGCTAATGCCACAACGGCTTAACTATGACCAATAGGCAGAATCCAGTCGAGTAAGTTTTTTTTTTTTATGATACAAATGGTGCCGCTCATGGGAAAAAGTGCTGTGGAGGTCTCAAGTGTGAAACCTGAGATGAAAGGACTTGCAGGAGAATGAAGGAGTTCTTTTGAAATCTCCTCTTCAGAAATTTTAAGTTATTTGGGGGGCATTATTTATTTTTCAGATTATTTCCCATAAGTATCAACTCTGAATGAATCAGATTTAGGTGCAAATCCTAGTTCTACTACTTTCTATGAAGGCATCACCGAGAGTCTTTTATCCTTGATTTCTTCATCTGTAAAAGGTGAATTATAGTTATTACCTCTTTGGATTGATTTGAGGACTCAATGTATTATGAGTAAACAAGTCTTTGCCTAATACCCACTCATAGGAAGCACTTACAATTGAAGCCATAAAATTCTATCAGAAGGGGTAAAGTACAGTAGAGAAGAAATATCTAGTTCAACCCTCAGTTCTTCCCAGATCTTTGATTTGGAGCAAGTCATTTAAGCACTCTGTGCCTCTGTTTTCAATTATTTTAAGTGCAAAAGAGCAGTAGTAACTGCAACCTGGGTGGGGGGATAGTGACTGGAAGAGAGAATGAGGGGTCTCCTTGGATGATGGTAATGTTCATTTTTTGACTTGGATAGTGCTTTCAATTTGTAAAAAATTATTGAATTGTACATCTATGATTCTGTACATTTTTCCATATGTGTTATTTCAGTAGAATATTTATTAAAAAAATAACAGTAGCACCTGCCTTTCTACATCATGTTTGTGAGATTCAAATGAGAAAAGATATGTAAAGCTCTAGTGTCTAGCACATATCTACTCAAAAATATTAGCTACCATAAATCCATATATTAATGCAAGAGTCTCTAAAGTCCAAACATAAAACATAATTGATTAGGTCATTTGTATTAAATTTCATTTGTTTTAGTTGGTAAACCCAAATGTCATAGGTGCTGTTTACATGATAGGGTATCTGACCTGTAGTGATTAAGAGCATGATACCCAGTGTCAGGTTCAAGTGCTGGCTCTGATTCTTACTAGCTGTGCCAGTCTGGGCCTGTGATTTAACCTCCTGAGATCTCAGTTTCCTTATCTATAAAAGGATTATCTACTTTATGGGGTTGTTGTGAAGATTCAAGGGACTAATGCCCATAATAAGAATGGAAGGGCATTGCTGGAAGTTGATATCCTTCACTGCCTACCACCACAGCCCCGGGTCCACAGAGTTGGAGAGAGCTGAGGAAATCTCTCTTCTATTCCTCTCATTTTGTTGGTCAGCGTCTTCTGACTAGTTCCTAAAACTGGGACTAGTTCCAGGGACAAGCTGCAGCTGAGGACAGAAAACAGAACTGAGAACAGAAATCAGGGACAGATGAGAGACATAGCTGTGGGCAAACTCAGATCCTCGTGGATGGAAGTTTGCTGGACCTGGTGTCATTGGGCAATGACCATAGGAAGGA
This sequence comes from Tursiops truncatus, assembly GCF_011762595.2. Classification (NCBI taxonomy): domain Eukaryota; kingdom Metazoa; phylum Chordata; class Mammalia; order Artiodactyla; family Delphinidae; genus Tursiops; species Tursiops truncatus. Next base: position 40,436,659 of record NC_047036.1, read on the forward strand.
ACAGACAAACAAGAAACATTGCATGGTCTTAAAGACACAGAAAAAGCCTCAGAATCAAAAGAAAGGACAAGGTGATTTTTATGAGTGGGTCCGTGGAGAGTAAAGGATGAGGGTGGCTCTGGAGAAATCATAAATACTCAAAATGCTGTTTTCATTTTGTCACTAAGGGCATATGAAGTATGACATGGTTTTTGAACCACTGCTATTCCTTAATTAACTACTTGAGGGGTTTACCCATTCATAAAGCACTGATTTATCATAAATGAAATCAATCCAAAGACATTCTTTTCATTTTCCAAAGTAATCAAGTTTTATTGTATACTGTCCAAATTAGAAAGTCCAGATGAGGTCGTAGAATAGAAATCTTTTCACATTAAATATTTCTCCCCCACAGAACAGTTTGTTTCCTCAGTCCACTTGAAGGGAGAAGAACAGATATAAATTTTGTCAAAAGAAAACAAAATATCTCCCTTAAAAGGAGTTAGAAAACTAAAAGGATAACAGAGGGTTCTACAAACAGTGGATGTGTAGTTGATGTTATTAATGATGGATGACAAAGTTAGATATAACGGAATAAAATTAGGCAAATTAAAGTAACTCTAACACTGTAAATCAAGATCCAAAATATGAACAGTCTATGAAGATATTTATTCATCCATTCATCTTCTGATCTATAGAGTGGGTCCCCACACAGATCAAAACCAGTAACTTCCTGTTCATAAATTACTCCCTGGGAGTCAGCTGGGCAACTTTAGAAAGTTTTCAACTGCAATGTCATTTGAGAGCTATTAGTGAAAGAGTGAATTTGCTAACTGATACCCTGAGGAGCTTATAAGAATTAAGATGCAAGTGACTTCTGTACTTGGAGAATTTGGCCAAGAGTAAGACAAATAGGGGGTAAGACAGATCCTTTTGTGACTCGTGCAAGTCAAAAGTAGGGTCATGATTTACATGCACTTCTCTAGTGATTCTCAATCCCAATGAATTACAAGTGAGACAGAAGAGCCTTTCTCTTGACTAGGCCTGTAGATTCCCCTGTAGCCCTCTAGCAACTTCCTTTGAGACAAATTTATTCATGAGGACCCAGCAGAGCAATTGTACTCCCATGTGTTTAGTTTGTCATTAGAGTATCACTATGTATCTGACATACATACAACATTTATAACTTTTTTAGCAGAGTACTTTATCATTATTAAAGTAATCTGGTTTGATCACAGAAACTTTCTGCTGACTAAAAGCTGCTATCCTTGGTACAATTTTTGTTAAAAATTTAATAGGTATTTTTTAATGGAACAGAGTAGCTCCTAATTATAGCAATGTTGTACTAATTTGCGTGATGATCAATTAATGTAATGTCCCATCACTCTTCCATTCAGTAGGTGGGATTCATATTTTGAACTAACTTCTGTTTTAGACCATCAGTCAGCCCATGCTGGCCAAGACGTGGTAGTGCTCCACCCTGACTGGGCAAAGATTCTGTCTCGTTACTTATCTTTATATCTACATGTACAGCAAGATATCTACACAGAGCACATAGTAAGTGTGCAACTGATGTTTGTCGAATGACTAAATGATGTTTATCACTTCTGACACCTCGATAAACAGGAAAACTCTGCAAAGCCCCCACGAAGCCTAGCTTTAATCACCTATTCAGGAAATCCATACAAGAAATTTACCTAACATTCTAACATTCTTCATTAAACCAACTTAATCTCTCTTGTCACATTTCATAATATAACTTGAATAGTCACATGTTACATTGTTAGGTAATTATTCCCTTTGGAGACTGGGGTGTTAAGGTAATCAAATGATAAATTCAGTAAGGTAACTGCTGCCCTGAAAAAATTTTCAGCATGCCCATCAGGATATTACTATGCTCATACCTTCTTAACAGCTAAAGTTAAAAAGGGAGCTCTGTGGGCTTCCCTGGTGGCGCAGTGGTTAAGAATCTACCTGCCAATGCAGGGGACACGGGTTCGATCCCTGGTCCAGGAAGATCCCACATGCCGCGGAGCAACTAAGCCTGTGTGCCACAACTACTGAGCCTGTGCTCTAGAGCCCGTGAGCCACAACTACTGAAGCCCATGCACCAAGAGCCCGTGCTCCGCAACAAGAGAAGCCACCGCAATGAGAAGCCCGCCCACGACAACGAAGAGTAGCCCCTGCTAGTCGCAACTAGAGAAAGCCCACACGCAGCAACAAAGACCCAACACAGCCAAAAATAAATAAATGAATAAAATCTATTTTAAAAAAAGGGAGCTCTGGTTCCTATGCATTGGGGTCCCATCCAATTTCCTCTGTTACTTCCTATGGGAAAAACAGAAGTGGTGTTTTGGACATAAAGAGCCTTCATAGCAACATTCTCACTGAACTGGAAATTACTTTAACTCTTCCTGAATGATGAATTCCCTTAACAAAGCAAGCCTCTGACACCAAACTATCTTATTTAAAAACTCGCCATGGAACAATATACTGGTTATCTCAATTTTTCCTTTTTTTTTTTTTAACATCTTTATTGGAGTATAATTGCTCTACAATGGTGTGTTAGTTTCTGCTTTATAACAAAGTGAATCAACTACACATATACATATATCCCCATATCTCCTCCCTCTTGCGTCTCCCTCCCACCCTCCCTATCCTACTCCTCTAGTTGGTCACAAAGCACCGAGCTGATCTCCCTGTGCTATGTGGCTGCTTCCCACTAGCTATCTATTTTACATTTGGTAGTCTATATATATGTCCATGCCACTCTCTCACTTCTTCCCAGCTTCCCCTTCCCCTTCCCCGTGTCCTCAACTCCATTCTCCATGTCTGCATCTTTATTTCTGTCCTGCCCCTAGGTTCGTCAGAACCATTTTTTTTTTAATTCCATATATATGTGTTAGCATAAGATATTTGGTTTTCTCTTTCTGACTTACTTCACTCTGTATGACAGACTCTAGGTCCATCCACCTCACTGCAAATACCTCAATTGCGTTTCTTTTTATGGCTGAGTAACATTCCATTGCATATATGTGCCACATCTTCCTTATCCATTCATCTGTCGATGGACACTTAGGTTATTTCCATGTCCTGGCTATTGTAAATAGTGCTGCAGTGAACATTGTGTTACATGTCTCTTTTTGAATTATGGTTTTCTCAGGGTATATGCCCAGTAGTGTGATTGCTGGGTCGTACAGTAGTTCTATTTTTAGTGTTTTAAGGAACCTCCATAGTGTTCTCCATAGTGGCTGTATCAATTTACATTCCCACCAACAGTGCAAGAGGGTTCCCTTTTCTCCACACCCTCTCCAGCATTTATTGTTTGTAGATTTCTTGATGATGGCCATTCTGACTGGTGTGAGTTGATACCTAATTGTAGTTTTGATTTGCATTTCTCTAATGATTAGTGATGTTGAGCATTCTTTCATGTGTTTGTTGGCAATCTGTATATCTTCTTTGGAAAAATGTCTATTTAGGTCTTCTGCCCACTTTTGGATTGGGTTGGGTTTTTTTTGATATTGAGCTGCATGAGTTGCTTGTAAATTTTGGAGATTAATCCTTTGTCAGTTGCTTCATTTGCAAATATTTTCTCCCATTCTGAGGGTTGTCTTTTCACCTTGTTTATGGTTTCCTTTGCTGTGCAAAAGCTTTGAAGTTTCACTAGGTCCCATTTGTTTATTTTTGTTTTTATTTCCATTTCTCTAGGAGGTGGGTCAAAAAGGATCTTCCTGTGATTTATGTTCTAGAGTGTTCTGCCTATGTTTTCCTCTAAGAGTTTTATAGTGTCTGGCCTTACATTTAGGTCTTTAATCCATTTTGAGCCTATTTTTGTGTATGGTGTTAGGGAGTGTTCTAATTTCATTCTTTTACATGTAGCTGTCCAGTTTTCCCAGCACCACTTATTGAAGAGGCTGTCTTTTCTCCACTGTATATTCTTGCCTCCTTTATCAAAAATAAGGTGACCATATGTGCGTGGGTTTATCTCTGAGCCTTCTATCCTGTTCCATTGATCTATATTTCTGTTTTTGTGCCAGTACCACACTGTCTTGATTACTGTAGCTTTGTAGTACAGTTCGAAGTCTGGGAGCCTGATTCCTCCAGCTCCGTTTTTCTTTTTCAAGACTGCTTTGGCTATTCGGGGTCTTTTGTGTTTCCATAAAAATTGTGAAATTTTTTGTTCTAGTTCTGTGAAAAATGCCATTGGCAGTTTGATAGGAATTGCATTGAATCTGTAGATTGCTTTAGGTAGTACAGTCTATCTCAATTTCTTAATCAATAAAAATATGAAAATGCCTATTCAACATCTTTTTAAAAGCACCTAACATACAAGTGATTTTAAGAACTTTTGAGGTAAGTTACAAATTCCCTCCCTTTAAATACTTTTTATCAGAGGTTTGAACAATGACATTGATAATGTAATCACAAGGGTGGAAGGGACACTGAGGAACATTCTAGTCCATTCCTCCTCTTGAGTACTCAGGACTCCTAACAAACTGCCCTTGATACATAAGAATCAGGGTGATTCCACAAAAATAAAACAAAACAAAACAGGAATAAGGCTGAAAATTTAGAGTCCTGCAGACCATAAAAACTGTGGTCTATTCTGTTGTTTATTTCCAGCCTCAATTCATGATACAATTTATACATCACGTGGAAAGGTTATCTGTAGCATGTTAGTAATGTTTCTATGAAATGGTTACTGTTACTTGATATCACTCAAGATATTCATAGGCAATTTCACTATTTCACTATAGTCATCTCAGATCAGATTTTGAATGAAGCTTTTTTTTTGCTGGGTTTAGAGTGGAAAACATTTTTAGCTAAAGTTAAACACCCCACCCCTCTCTCCCAGGACAATCCAGTTCATTCTGGGTAAAGCATCCACCACACTGAATGATTTGCACAATGGTATCCAGAAGGATGTATGGTCTCCAAACCTACAAACTGGTGCCATTGGGGCACATCTCCATTGGGTGGCAGTACATGTTCAGAACAACCTAACACTGCTAGTTTAACATATTATTTTTTAGATGGAGTTTGTACTTCATTTTCTTAAATTCTAATAACAATCTCTTTATAAAGGCCATTCATTGGCCATATAACTGATGAAAGATGATCAGGAATGAAACTATCTTTCAGATGTTTTTATACATTTAATTAATGATTGCAGAGACCATATATTTTTTATTTATGGATATCTAGTTCAGTGCCTGGCAAGTAGTGGGCATTCAAAATGTTTTTTAAAAACACAACTTTCTGCCAATATAAAAATCTAAAGATATGGGCTTCCCTGGTGGTGCAGTGGTTGAGAGTCTGCCTGCCGATGCAGGGGACACGGGTTCGTGCCCTGGTCTGGGAAGATCCCACATGCCGTGGAGCGGCTGGGCCTGTGAGCCATGGCCGCTGAGCCTGTGCGTCCGGAGCCTGTGCTCCACAACGGGAGAGGCCACAACAGTGAGAGGCCCGCGTATCGCAAAAAAAAAAAAAAAAAAAATCTAAAGAAAAATTCTGAGTTCAGAAAAATTATTATTCCTGTCTATTCAACCAACTGTCCAGGATTTCAGCCTAAACCATCTAAACTGTAGTAAATTCAGTGATCATTTTTATCTGGCACTGCTTAGAGAGATGTGCAAGATCCTGTTTTTGAAACTGCACAGGTGGCAGCCGTTCAAGTGACCATGTCCCATTAAATCATGTATACAGTCACACAATCAATTTTCTATTTTTTTATATGTTTGTATTCTAGATTAGATTTTTTAAAAAAAAACTAGGACTAGTAATGTGGGAACGGCCATTTATGACGCTCTTAGGGGTTTTGATTCTTGTTAATCTCTGTTTATTTTATTAAAGATGCTTTTTAAACTAGTTTATTAAGCTAGGGTGCATTCTGGAAAGTGTTTTTGGCTATAGACAAATACCATCTGTAACAAAGTAAACTTGGAATTATTTGTAAGAAGAAAAGATTATTAGTACTAACCAAAAACAGAAAAAGATCCCAAAATTGGTCCTTCGAGAAAAGCTAGAATATTCAGGTTTTGTTGACAACCTTTACAGCAAGTGGATTTTTCAATTAAATAACTGTCATTTACAATTGATCAATCCACAGTAGTAGTTTTAGGGCAGTGTAACTCACTAAATAATTGCTTAAATGATTCTTAATGATTTTAATAGAAAGAAAAATTATAGTCCATTAAAAAGAAGCTAAATTTAAGTAAATGTATATATTATAACATACATACTCAAGTTTTAAAGGTTCATGTTCATGTGTAAGTAAATATTTTTATATATCTCTTGATGGAAAATGTAAGATTCTGTTTGATTGTAATACTTACGATTGAACAGATTTTCAGAAGTATTCTTAAAAGTCTCTTCCAATTTGCCAGTAAAGATCAAATTAAACCACAAGTACAAATTAAACCACAGAAAACTAGATAAGCAATTACTCTATTTATCATTTGTATAAGTACAAAATGCAATGTAAAGAAACTTAAATTTTAATTTTCCTTGGCCATTACTTAAAGAAACCAACCCATTTCCTGGATATCAAAGGAGTATGACTTATAGAATCTATCAAACAAGAATACAATTTACCCATTGGTAACAGAACATATAGTGTGCATTATATTTGTATATTTCTTTTTTTTTCTATTGAAGTATGTTGATTTAAAATACTGTGTTAAAAAAAAAAAAAAAAAAAAATAAAATACTGTGTTAGTTTCAGGTGTATAGCAAAGTAGTTTTAGGTGTATAGCAAAGTGATTCAGTTATTTATATATATATGTATTTTTTTAGATAATTTTCCATTATAGGTTATTACAAGATATTGAATATAGTTCCCTGTACTATACTGTATATTTCTTTTTAATAAACAACAGAATCCCATGCACTGTAAAGATATTTAAGATAATTTTTTAAAGATACAATTCTTGATTAGAGGATTGCTAAAAAATAATACCGCAAGGTTACATGAAGAGTCTGAGTGAATTAAGCTAAGACTTCAAGCCTTTAAAGGCCTGTCTTCAAAGGAACACTGCCTCGGGCCTGAACTCAACAAGATGCTCATTTATAGTGCCCTGATGTTACTGTTGATAATTATGCCATCAGAGGAAGGAAAGAATGAATCAAGCACAAACCATGTCTACTGTTGTACTTAGTAGTTCTCTCTGTTCACCTCCCTGTGTGGAGATAATAAAAATGGGGTGTGGTTGAATAGATGTGGAAGGATTTCAGTGCTTCACATTCCCCATTCCTGCCTGGAGCACGTCTCAACCATAATCTGCTGGGCACTGATGCTTGGTAAAGGGTGGGAAACTACAGCTAAAAGCTTCAACCGGTGCCCATAAGAAGTCTTTGCCAACATGTGATGTCAAATATTTTTCAGTTGACTTAGAAAGACTGAGATTAAGAATCTGTGTAAACATTAGCCAATGAGAACTTTAGAGCTTTCTGAGGCATCTTCCTTCACAGTGGAATTGGGTAATGCTTTAAAATCACCATCAGTGGAGCAGGCATACAGCCACTGAAGACTTATTGAGACATCCCAAGAAGTCATTCTTCACTGAGGTGACTTTTAAGTGAACCGGTTTCAGTGAGTAGTAGTGTTGGTTTGGGATGGAAATAAAGCTGCAATTCCCATCTGCCCATAATTAGTCTCTTTGTATTCTTCCTGACCTTGTCCAAATGCCAGTTTCAAATGCTGGTGCAGTCACTTTTGAATAGAAATCTGAAGACGAGAGGTTTGACTGTAAATTCTCACCTCTGACAGGCTAGAAATAGCTGGATTTATTTTTTTCTCCTGATAACCCGAAATTCTAATACGTGAAGGTGTCCTACGTCCATAGTTCCCCCCACCCACGATGCTCTTTTCCTCATTCTTCATGGTTGGCTCCACCCCAAACCTCAGATGCTTAGATGCCACCTCTACAAAGTGCCCTTCCTAATCCTCGATATGGACTGAATTGTGCCCCCCTCCCCAAGTTGAAGCCTTAACGTTAAATGTTTGGTAAAGTTCACCAATGAAAGTGTTTTTAAAAATATGAATCGAATTTATTTAATAAGTACAGGTCTATTCAGATTGTATATTTTTTTCTTGAAAGAGCTTTGAGCATTTGTGCCTTTAAGTGGATTTATACTTTTCTTCTAAGGTGTCAGGTATATGTACATGAAGTAGCAGAAATGGAGAAGGTAGAAAATAGTCCCTTATCATCCTTTAAATGTCTGTAGGATCTATACCAACGAATTCTATTTCATTCTTGAGATTCATAATTTGTAAGTTCTTGCCATTAACTCTTTTAATATTTCTTCCACCCATTCTCTATCTTTTCTCCTTCTGAGACGCCAGTTACTCATGTCAGCCCACTTGATGGTGGGCACTGTTCTACATTTTTTCCTGTTCCCCCCCTTTGTATTTCAATTTGGATAATTTCTATTGACTAACCATGTTTTCTTTTTCTTCAGCTGTGTCTGCTCTGCTAATTAACCTGTCAAAAGAATTATTCAACTCTAATAATACAACTATTCCTAGGATTTCCATTTGACTTTTTAAAATAGTTTCCATCTCTCTACTGTAATATCTTATATGTTTGTGCATTTTGTCTATCTTCTCCACCAAGCCTTTAACATGTGAATTATAATTATTTTAAAGCCTTCATTAGGTAATTCTAACATGGAAAGGAGAGGGGGAAGATGGTGGAAGAGTAAGACGCGGAGATCACCTTCCTCCCCACAGATACACCAGAAATACATCTACACGTGGAACAGCTCCTACAGAACACCTACTGAACGCTGGCAGAAGACCTCAGACCTCCCAAAAGGCAAGAAACTCCCCACGTACCTAGGTAGGGCAAAAGAAAAAAGAATAAACAGAGACAAAAGAATAGGGACGGGACCTGCACCAGTGGGAGGGAGCCGTGAAGGAGGAAAGGTTTCCACACACTAGAAGCCCCTTTGCGGGCGGAGACTGCGGGTGGCAGAGGGGGGAAGCTTCAGAGCCGCGGAGGAGAGCACAGCAACAGGGGTGCGGAGGGCAAAGCGGAGAGAGATTCCCGCACAGAGGATCGGTGCCGACCAGCACTCACCAGCCCGAGAGGCTTGTCTGCTCACCTGCCGGGGCGGGCGGGGCTGGGAGCTGAGGCTTGGGCTTCCCTCAGAGCACACGGAGAGGACTGGGGTTGGCGGAGTGAACACAGCCTGCGCCACGGCTAGCTGGAATGGATTCCGGGGAAAAGTCTGGACCTGCCGAAGAGGCAAGAGACTTTTACTTCCCTCTTTGTTTCCTGGTGCGTGAGGAGAGGGGATTAGGAGCATTGCTTAAAGGAGATTCAGAGACTGGTGCGAGTGCGGACTCCAGAGACAGGCATGAGACGTTAAGGCTGCTGCTGCCGCCACCAAGAAGCCTGTGTACGAGCACAGGTCACTATCCACACCTCTGTTCCAGGTAGCCTGTGCAGCCCGTCACTGTCTGGGTCCCGGGATCCAGGGACAACTTCCCCGGAAGAACGCACGGCACGCCTCAGGCTGGTGCAACGTCCCGCCGGCCTCTGGCACCGCTGGCTCACCCCGCACTCCGTACTCCTCCCTCCCCCCGGCCTGAGTGAGCCACAGTCCCCGAGTCAGCTGCTCCTTTAACCCCGTCCTGTCTGAGCAAAGAACCGACGCCCTCAGGTGACCTACACACAGAGGCGGGGCCAAATCCAAAGCTGAGCCCCTGGGAGCTGTGAGAACAAACAAGAGAAAGGGAAATCTCTCCCAGCAGCCTCAGAAGCAGCAGATTAAAGCTCTACAATCAACTTGATGTACCCTGCATCTGTGGAATACATGAATAGACAACGAATCATCCAAAATTGAGGAGGTGGACTTTGAGAGCAAGATTTATTATTTTTTCCCCTTTTCCGCTTTTTGTGAGTGTGTATGTGTATGCTTCTGTGTGAGATTTTGTCCGTATAGCTTTGCTTTCACCATTTGTCCTAGGGTTCTATCCATCCGTTTTCTTCTTTTGTTTTTCACTTTTTAAAAATTTTTTCCTTAATAATTATTTTTTATTTTAATAACTTTATTTTATTTTATCTTATTTTATTTTACCCTCTTTCTTTCTTTGTTTCCTTCTTTCTACTTTTCTCCCTTTTATTCTGAGCCATGTGGATGAAAGGCTCTTGGTGCTGCAGCAAGGAGTCAGTGCTGTGCCTCTGAGGTGGGAGAGCCAACTTCAGGACACTGGTCCACAAGAGACCTCCAAGCTCCACATAATATCCAATGGCGAAAATCTCCCAGAGATCTCCATCTCATCACCAGCACCCAGCTTCACACAACGACCAGCAAGCTACAGTACTGGACACCCTATGCCAAACAACTAGCAAGACAGGAACACAACCCCACCCATTAGCAGAGAGGCTGCCTAAAATCATAATAAGTCCACAGACACCCCAAAACACACCATCAGATGTGGACCTGCCCATCGGAAAGACAAGATTCAGCCTCAACCACCAGAACACAGGCACTAGTCCCCTCCACCAGGAAGCCTACACAACCCACTGAACCAACTTTAGCCACTGGGGACAGACACCAGAAACAACGGGAACTATGAACCTGCAGCCTGCAAAAAGGAGACTCCAAACACAGTACGATAAGCAAAATGAGAAGACAGAAAAACAAACAGCAGATGAAGGAGCAAGATAAAAACCCATAAGACCTAACAAATGAAGAGGAGACAGGCAGTCTACCTGAAAAAGAATTCAGAATAATGATAGTAAACATGATCCAATATCTTGGAAATAGACTAGAGAAAATGCAAGAAACATTTAACAAGGACCTAGAAGAAGTAAAGATGAAACAAGCAATGATGAACAACACAATAAATTAAATTTAAAATACTCTAGAAGGGATCAATAGCAGAATAACTGAGGCAGAAGAATGGATAAGTGACCTGGAAGATAAAGTAGTGGAAATAACTACTGAAGAGCAGAATAAACAAAAAAGAATGGAAAGAACTGAGGACACTCTCAGAGACCTCTGGGACAACATTAAACGCACCAACATTCGAATTATAGGGGTGCCAGAAGAACAGGAGAAAAAGAAAGGGACTGAGAAAATATTTGAAGAGATTATAGCTGAAAACTTCCTGAATATGGGACAGGAAATAGTTAATCAAGTCAAGTCCAGGAAGCACAGAGTCCCATACAGGATAAATCCAAGAAGAAACACACCAAGACACATATTAATCAAACTGTCAAAAATTAAATACAAAGAAAAAATAATAAAAGCAGGGAAAAACAACAAATAACACATAAGGGAATCCCCATAAGGTTAACAGCTGATCTTTCAGCAGAAACTCTGCAAGCCAGAAGGGACAGGCAGGACATATTTAAAGTGATGAAGGAGAAAAACCTACAACCAAGATTACTCTACCCAGCAACGATCTCATTCAGATTTGATGGAGAAATTAAAACCTTTACACACAAGCAAAAGCTGAGAGAGTTCAGCACCACCAAACCAGCTTTACAACAAATGCTAAAGGATCTTCTCTAGGCAAGAAACACAAGAGAAAGAAAAGACCTACAATAACAAACCCACAACAATTAAGAAAATGGGAATAGGAACACACATATCGATAATTACCTTAAATGTAAATGGATTAAATGTTCCCACCAAAAGACACAGACTGGCTGAATGGATACAAAAACAAGACCCATATATATGCTGTCTACAAGAGACCCACTTCAGACTAGAAACGCATACAGACTGAAAGTGAATGGATGGAAAAAGATATTCCATGCAAATGGAAACCAAAAGAAAGCTGGAGTAGCAATTCTCATATCAGACAAAATAGACTTTAAAATAAAGACTATAGGAAGAGACAAAGAAGGACACTACACAATGATCAAGGGATCGATCCAAGAAGAAGATATAACAATTGTAAATATTTATGCACCCAACATAGGAGCACCTCAATACAGAAGGCAAATACTAACAGCCATAAAAGGGGAAATCGACAGTAACACATAGTAGGGAACTTTAACACCACACTTTCACCAATGGACAGATCATCCAAAATGAAAATAAATAAGGAAACACAAGCTTTAAATGATACATTAAACAAGATGGACTTAATTGATATTTATAGGATATTCAATCCAAAAACAACAAAATACACATTTTTCTCAAGTGCTCATGGAACATTCTCCAGGATAGATCATATCTTGGGTCACAAATCAAGCCTTGGTAAATTTAAGAAAATTGAAATCGTATCAAGTATCTTTTCCGACCACAACTCCATGACACTAGATATCAATTACAGGAAAAGATCTGTAAAAAATACAAACACATGGAGGCTAAACAATACACTACTTAATAACGAAGTGATCACTGAAGAAATCAAAGAGGATATCAAAAAATACCTAGAAACAAATGACAATGGAGACACGACACATCAAAACCTATGGGATGCAGCAAATGCAGTTCTAAGAGGGAAGTTTATAGCAATACAATCCTACCTTAAGAAACAGGAAACATCTCAAATAAACAACCTAACCTTGCAACTAAAGCAATGAGAGAAAGAAGAACAAAAAAACCCCAAAGTTAGCAGAAGGAAAGAAATCATAAAGATCAGATCAGAAATAAATGAAAAAGAAATGAAGGAAATGATAGCAAAGATCAATAAAACTAAAAGCTGGTTCTTTGAGAAGATAAAAAAAATTGATAAACCATTAGCCAGACTCATCATGAAAAAAAGGTAGAAGACTCAAATCAATAGAATTAGAAATGAAAAAGGAGAACTAACAACTGACACTGCAGAAATAAAAAAGATCATGAGAGATTACTACAAGCAACTGTATGCCAATAAAATGGACAACCTGGAAGAAATGGACAATTCTTAGAAATGCACAACCTGCCAAGACTGAATCAGGAAGAAATAGAAAATATGAACACACCAATCACAAGCACTGAAATTGAAACTGTGATTAAAAATCTTCCAACAAACAAAAGCCCAGGACCAGATTGCTTCACTGGTGAATTCTATCAAACATATAGAGAAGAACTAACACCTCTCCTTCTCAAACTCTTCCAAAATATAGCAGAGGGAGGAACACTCCCAAACTCATTCTATGAGGCCACCGCACCCTGATACCAAAACCAGACAAGGATGTCACAAAGAAAGAAAACTACAGGCCAATAACACTGATGAACACAGATGCAAAAATCCTCAACAAAATACTGGCAAACAGAATCCAACAGCACATTAAAAGGATCATACACCATGATCAAGTGGGGTTTATTCCAGGAATGCAAGGATTCTTCAATATATGCAAATCATCAACGTGATACACCGTATTAACAAATTGAAGGAGAAAAACCATATGATCATCTCAATACATGCAGAGAAAGCTTTCAACAAAGGCAACACCCATTTATGATAAAAACCCTGCATAAAGTAGGCATAGAGGGAAACTTCCTCAACATAATAAAGGCCATATATGACAAACCCACAGCCAACATCATCCTCAATGGTGAAAAACTGAAACCATTTCCACTAAGATCAGGAACAAGACAAAGTTGCCACTCTCACCACTCTTATTCAACATAGTTTTGGAAGTTTTAGCCACAGCAAGCAGAGAAGAAAAGGAAATAAAAGGAATCCAAATAGGAAAAGAAGAAGTAAAGCTTTCACTCTTTGCAGATGACATGATACTATACACAGAGAATCCTAAAGATGCTACCAGAAAACTACTAGAGCTAATCAATGAATTGGGTAAAGAAGCAGGGTACAAAATTAATGCACAGAAATCTCTGGCATTCCTATATACTAATGATGAAAAATCTGAAAGTGAAATCAAGAAAACACTCCCATTTACCATTGCAACAAAAAGAATAAAATATCTAGGAATAAACCTACCTAAGGAGACAAAAGACCTGTATGCAGAAAATTATAAGACACTGATGAAAGAAAGTAAAGATGACACAAATAGATGGAGAGACATACCATGTTCTTGGATTGGAAGAATCAACATTGTGAAAATGACTCTACTACCCAAAGCAATCTACAGATTCAATGCAATCCCTATCAAACTACCACTGGCATTTTTCACAGAACTAGAACAAAAAATTTCACAATTTGTATGGAAACACAAAATATCCCGAATAGCCAAAGCAATCTTGAGAACGAAAAACGGAGCTGGAGGCATCAGGCTCGCTGACTTCAGAATATACTACAAAGCTACAGTAATCAAGGCAGTATGGTACTGGCACAAAAGCAGAAATATAGATCAATGGAACAGGATAGAAAGCCCAGAGATAAACCCACGCACATATGGTCACCTTATCTTTGGTAAAGGAGGCAGGAATGTACAGTGGAGAAAGGACAGCCTCTTCAATAAGTGGTGCTGGGAAAACTGGACAGCTACATGTAAAAGTATGAGATTAGAACACTCCCTAACACCATACACAAAAATAAGCTCAAAATGGTTTAAAGACCTAAATATAAGTCCAGAAACTATCAAACTCTTAGAGGAAAACATAGGCAGAACACTCTAGGACATAAATCACAGCAAGATCCTTTTTGACCCACCTCCTAGAGAAATGGAAATAAAAACAAAAATAAACAAATGGGGCCTAATGAAACTTCAAAGCTTTTGCACAGCAAAGGAAACCATAAAGAAGACCAAAAGACAACCCTCAGAATGGGAGAAAATATTTGCAAATGAAGCAACTGACAAAGGATTAATCTCCAAAATTTACAAGCAGCTCATGCAGCTCAATAACAAAAAAACAAACAAACCAATCCAAAAATGGGCAGAAGACCTTAATAGACATTTCTCCAAGAAGATATACAGATTGCCAACAAACACATGAAAGAATGCTCATCATCATTAATCATTAGAGAAATACAAATCAAAACTACAATGAGATATCATCTCACACCAGTCAGAATGGCCATAATCAAAAAATCTAGAAACAATAAATGCTGGAGAGGGTGTGGAGAAAAGGGAACCCTCTTGCACTGCTGGTGGGAATTTCAATTGCTACAGCCACTATGGAGAACACTATGGAGGTTCCTTAAAAAACTAAAAACAGAACTACTATACGACCCAGCAATCCCACTACTGTGCATATACCCTGAGAAAACCATAATTCAAAAAGAGTCATGTACCAAAATGTTCATTGCAGCTCTATTTACAATAGTCCAGAGATGGAAACAACCGTAGTGCCCATCATTGGATGAATGGATAAAGAAGATGTGGCACATATATACAATGGAATATTACTCAGCCATAAAAAGAAATGAAATTGAGCTATTTGTAATGAGGTGGATAGACCTAGAGTCTGTCATACAGAGTGAAGTAAGTCAGAAAGATAAAGACAAATACTGTATGCTAACACATATATATGGAATTTAAGGAAAAAAACTGTCATGAAGAATCTAGGGGTAAGACAGGAATAAAGACACAGACCTACAGGAGAACGGACTTGAGGATATGGGGAGGGGGAAGGGTGAGCTGAGACAAAGCGAGAGAGAGGCATGGACATATATACACTACCAATCGTAAGGTAGATAGCTAGTGGGAAGCAGCCACATAGCACAGGGATATCAGCTCGGTGCTTTGTGACTGCCTGGAGGGGTGGGATAGGGAGGGTAGGAGGGAGGGAGATGCAAGAGGGAAGAGATATGGGAACATATGTATATGTATAACTGACTTACTTTGTTATAAAGCAGAAACTAACACACCATTGTAAAGCAATTATACCCCAATAAAGATGTTAAAAAAAAAAAGATGTGGCACATATATACAATGGAATATTACTCAGTCATAAAAAGAAATGCAACTGAGTTATTTGTAGTGAGGTGGATGGACCTAGAGTCTGTCATACAGAGTGAAGTAAGTTAGAAAGAGAAAGACAAATACCATATGCTAACACATATATATGGAATCTAAGAAAAAAAAATGTCGTGAAGAACCTAGGGTAAGACGGGAATAAAGACACAGACCTACTAGAGAATGGACTTGAGGATATGGAGATGGGGAAGGGTAAGCTGTGATAAAGTGAGAGAGTGGCATATATACACTACCAAACGTTAAATAGATATCTAGTGGGAAGCAGCCGCATAGCACAGGAAGATCAGATCGGTGCTTATGACCACCTGGATGGGTGGGATAGAGAGGGTGGGAGGGAGGGAGACGCAAGAGGGAGGAGATATGGGAACATATGTATATGTATAACTGATTCACTCTGTTATAAAGCAGAAACTGACACACCATTGTAAAGCAATTATACTCCAATAAAGATGTAAAAAAAAATAATAATACTTCTAACATGTAAGTCATCTCTTCATCTGGTTCTATTGACTACTTTTCTCTTGACTGTAGGTCAGGTTTTCTTTTCCTTGCTTCTTCTTAAATGTCTGACAATTTTTTTGTAGTACAATATGTTGGTTATTTTGTGGGGGAAAAAAAGCAGTAGAGACTGAGGTCAATAGTATTTACACCTGGAAAAGGAAACATTTCTTCTTCTGAAAGGCTGTTAGTATAGGGAGTTGAGTCAATCTACTCAATTCCTGAGCTGAGTTTGGATTTGCCATTGACTTAGTTCCTTTCAATGCACTCAGACTTCTACCTCTTCCTCAGTGGGAAAACTAGGGGAGAAGGAGAGTTTCCTATCTCTCCATACTGTCCTGTGGGTTTTACTCCTACCCTTCCCCCATAGGTGTTAGATCTTCTCCTGGCCTAGTGTGTAGAAGTATTTCCTTGCACTTCTATGGTGGCTTGCAGCTTTTGCTTCTTATGAGAGAAAGTTCTGGGGATGAAGAAGTGGTTTTATGTCTGTGCACTGCCAAGGAACTCTCAGCTCTCTTGTCCTGCCCCCAACCTTTCTCGTGAGAACATGGTAGAGACCTGGCATGGAAAAGAGCTGACAAGTAAGTGCAACTTCCCTGTGTCTTGGGTTTACAGGACTCTAAATCAGGGATCAAAAAACATGTTTTGTAAGGGGCCACACAGTAAATATTTCAGGCTCTGCAGGCCATATGGTCTATTGTAACTACTTAACTCTGCCATTGTGCAAAAGCAGACACAGACAAAGCATAAACAATAAGTGTGACTATGTTCCCAAAAACTTTATTTAGAGACACTGCAATTTGAATTTCATATAATTTCCATGTGTCACAAAATATTAGTTTTTGAGTTTTTCCCAATAATATAAAATATTTTAAAATGCAGAAAGCTGGATTTACCTCATGGGTCGAGGTTTGCTAACCCTTGCTCTATACTGTCATGTTAGCCTGGACTCTACCATGGAGAATTTGTTGCATTTTCAGCTGTTTCCTTCTTACCCTCTTTTATGGTTCCTGACTCTTCCTCCAATGCTCTGTCAAAGGTGAAATAGTTCCTGTGTCCATCTTTTATAAGAGGAGCTTGTCACCCACTGGAATTCAGTCCACCTGGTTGCCTTGCAATCTCACTCCTTGATAGGCCCCAGAAAGTTGTGAGTATGTAGATTGTATAGATTTTACCTGTTGTTAGGTTGAGATCAATGTTCTCCTGCATCTTCCTACATCCTAAGTGGAAGCAGAACCTCCACTCACGTATTTTTGTAGAAGTTGCAGAATTAAGACATTTTAATCAAAATCAATTAAGATCACTGACTCTTGCCACTTTACTTTCCCCACAGTCTTACTTAGTTTGCTAGGGCTGCTATGATAAAATACCACTGACTGAGTGGCTTAAACAACAGAAATTTATTCTCTCACAGTCTGGAAGCTGGTAATCCATGATCAAGGTGTCGGCAGCCTGGCTTCTCCTGAGTCATCACTTCCTGACTCTCAGAGCAGATGGCCACTTTCTTGTCATGTGTTCACATAGTCTTTCCTCAGTATGCACACGAGTATCCCTGCTGTCTCTTCCTCTTCTTATAAGGACATTAGTTCTATCGAATTAGGGCCCAACCCTTAGGACCTCATTTAAGCTTAATTACCTCTTTACAGGCCTTATTTTCAAGTACAGTCATGTTGGATGTTAGGGCTTCAAGATATGAATTTGGGGGAGACACAATTCAGTCCATGACACCCTCTGTCACATTTACCCTTGTGTTACATGGAGCAGGGGTAGTCCTGGGCATACCTGAGATCTAGGTGAAGTGAACCCAATCTGGGGATATATTTAGTTAGGGTTTAGTGATATATAATTAGGAAGTTCATAGTCACTTCGTGAGTACTATTCACAGGAAGGTCAATTTCACATACTTCCAACAGGAGTTGGAAGTATTTGGACAATTCAAAAGAACCCAGAAGCTAGTCTGTGGAAAATTTGTCTAATCATCATACATGTAAATTGGAAGCAGAAGATTTGGTTCTCTTTGATGCTTCATCAAAAGGGAAGTTCTTTCCTTTAGGAATATACTAAATAATACAGTGAATACAATGATAAATGCACTGTACTTTTGAAAGCTTTTTGATGGAAATCATGCAAAACAAAATTTATCAGAATTCCTGTGTCTATAGGGCTCACCAGCAGCAATGCAACAAAAATCAAGTATATCTGTAACATTTCACATGTGAAAGAAACTTGATAGGTATTTTCCCAAAGTTGACCATGGTCTTAAACACTTGCACTGCATAACCAATAAGTTTTGAAGATAGAAATTTTCTAAACTCTCAATAATAAAAAATAATTTCAATCAAATTTCTAAACAATTTCTGCTAAAAACAATCATAGAATCACAGAATATTTGAACAACCAGGACGTTTAGAAATCACTTCCTAGTCTTATTTTACAGATAGAGAAACTCAGAGGTTAAGTAATTTGCCATAGGTCATCCTGCTAGTTAATGGCAGAGGTAAGCCTATTTTAGTGTTTTAAAGGGTCAATATTACTACCCTGCTCTTAACCACTTAAGTTTAGAACCAAGTGAAAGACAGACTTAGGTGTTATGCAAATAAAATGTTAACTTTATTAATGATGAGAATCTTTGGGGAAAACAAATCTTAAGCATAAGACCAAATGGGCAGGCCAATACTTTTGTTCCTGAATTAGGAATCTCACCTAGTCATTGGGTGAGCAACTTCAGGCCTCCTCCACTAGGTGAAAGTCCCTAATAGGGACTTTCACCTAGAGGTGAAAGAGTAGACCATAAAACATTGTCTCTGCCAGTAGGCTGACCCCAAATGGAAGACATTGCATTAGATATGTCTGACTTTTTCTTCCAAATTTATAAATCAGATTACAACCTCATAACCTGGGGTAGGCACTTCTTCCTCATCCTCCTCATTCGATACTCTATACCCATCACTTAACATAGTGCCTGGCACATAATAGGTGCTTACTAAATACACAGTGAATACATGAATGGGTTGTAAATCCTTAACTAGTAATCTGCACACTAAATGGTGAGTCAATGTGGTACCTAGCCTTAAGAAATTCATAAAGTTTTGAGAAACCAATATATAAACAAAAAAGTAAAATTGGTCAATCATCTAAAAATTTCAATTCCTGGGCTTCCCTGGCGGCGCAGTGGTTGAGAGTCTGCCTGCCGATGCAGGGGACACGGGTTCGTGTCCCGGTCCGGGAAGATCCCACATGCCGCGGAGCGGCTGGGCCCGTGAGCCATGGCCCCTGAGCCTGCGCGTCCGGAGCCTGTGCTCCGCAACGGGAGAGGCCACAACAGTGAGAGGCCCGCATACCGCCAAAAAAAAAAATTTCAATTCCTAAATTTACTCTTCCATATATTTACTACTTATGTAGCATATTATTTCTAGCTTGGAAATATTATGTTGAAAAAAGATGCTTTTGTCTGCTCTACTTCCCATATAAATAAATGTGTTTGCAAAGACTGGTGTGTGACCAGTGCCCTGGCTGTAGTCATAGCTCTCATTTGACTCCTACTTACATTTGCCCATGAGTCTGTGGTGACTTGCAGACCTCTCTTTCTTGTAAGCAAAAAGAACGAATTTGGCTCAAACTGGGTCACCGACTGTAATGTTAATCATGTGTATCCACTGCTGCTCTGCAAGTAAAGTTACCAAAGTAAAAGTTATATAGTCATGCTTTGGTATTATTTTTGAAAAGCTAACTTTTAAAACTAGAAAAAGTTACCAAAGAAGAGAAAATTTTGCCAGTCTTGAAAGGAAAAGGCATAATCTTACTTTTGGCTATCATAAAGAAAAACACATTAAACAAACCATTCATTAAGATAAGGGTAGGATTCCACATCTATCATCATTCAAATACTCCTATATCCTTTCTCTGTAAAATATGCTGAGATTATCTGAGGCAAAGTCTCAGACTCTTTTTTTTAAACTCCAAAAACTCCTCTTTTTAAAAAAAAATTTAACTCTATTTGCGGGTGTCAAGGGTTGGTGGGGAAAAAACTATGGAGAAATGTACCTTTATACATTTTGAAGAAAGAAATACTTTTAATTTTAACCAGTAAATTTTACCCCTGTACCAAAGTAACTTAATTTGCTAGAAAGACAAACTTTATTATTTCAGCCAACTTAAAATAGCCCTCCTTGAAATCTGAAAATAAAAGCATACTGCAGTATTTGTTTTTCCTCCTACCATGAAGGTAAAGCTTCAGGGGTAGGAACTTGGATAGGCATTATTTTGATGATGTACAGAGGTGAGTAGATAGAATCCAGGTCACTTTTGTATGGACTCCAAGGCTAACAGTTGAACAACTTGTGTTTGGGGTCAACATGTACTGTCAGAACATGCATGCAACCCTCATTGATGTTGCGTGTGAGCGAATGAGGACATTGGTTGGATCACTGTCAGTAAACAGATGTGATCCAGAGACACATGGGGAGCTGCAGATATGGTTCAGTAGGAAGGTGACATCTTGTACAGAGTCGCTTTTCTAACTCTAATCATGTTCTCAGGTTAATGTGGCCAAACGCGGGACATAGAAGTTTAACAAAATCAAGCTGGTCTCAGATGTAGTGAAATATCCCATCAGAAGGGATTAAAGTCATTCAGTGAGCAATTTGTTTTTTAAACACTTTGGCAGTTTCTTTTTTTTAATATTTTTTAATTAATTTATTTAATTTATTTTTGGCTGTGTTGGGTCTTTGTTTCTGTGCAAGGGCTTTCTCTAGTTGCGGCAAGTGGGGGGCCACTCTTCATAGTGGTGCGCGGGCCTCTCACTATCGTGGCCTCTCTTGTTGGGAACACAGGCTCCAGACGCGCAGGCTCAGTAGTTGTGGCTCACGCGCCTAGTTGCTCCGCGGCATGTGGGATCTTCCCGGACCAGGGCTCGAACCCGTGTCCCCTGCATTGGCAGGCAGATTCTCAACCACTGCGCCACCATGGAAGCCCCAGTGAACAATTTTAAATACCCAAATCATCTTCAAAATGATTCCCATGTTAACATGGTATTTCTGAGATCCTAAATTAAGCCAAAATAATCCCAAATATTTTTGTTTAACCAAGCTACCTCCTCATTGGTTCAGGGCAATGATTCTTTGCTGTTTTAGAAGGAAGCATGCTATTTGATTTTGTGACCTTCTATTTTTAATCCCAAATATTGTATGGCATTCCTTTTTTAAAATGAAATTTTACTCTGTTTCAGAAATCATTTCTAGGACTTTCTTGCTTCATATTGGAATAATTGGAGACATATTAGATGGCACTATGTTAGGTTTGAGGATTGACAATACTGTCTCTAAAATATCTATTTTTTTCATGGCATTTTAAGATTAAACAGAAACAAAATGTGTGTTACAACAGACACATAGATCAATGGAACAGAATAGAGAGCCCAGAAATAAACCCACACACTTAGGGTCAATCACTCTATGACAAAGGAGGCAAGAATCTACAATGGAGAAAATAAAAGAGTCTCTTCAATAAGCAGTGCTGGGGAAACTAGATAGTTACATGTAAAAGAATAAAATTAGAACATTCTCTCACACCATATTCAAAAATAAACTCAAAATGGATTAAAGACCTAAATGTAAGACCAGAAACCATAAAACTCCTAGAGGAAAACATAGGCAGAACACCTTTGACATAGATCACAGCAATATTTTTTGGATCTGTCTCCTAAAGTAAAGGAATAAAAGCGAAAATAAACAAATGGGACCTAATTAAACTTACAAGCTTTTGCACAGCAAAGGAAACCATAAGCAAAACGAAAAGACAATCTACAGGATGGGAAAAAATATATGCTAATGATATGATTGATAAGGGGTTAATATCCAAAATATACAGCTCATACAACTCAACATCAAAAAAACAAACAACCTGATTAAAAAATGGGCAGAAGACCTGAACAGACATTTTTTCCAAAAAGGACATGCAGATGGCCAACAGGCACATGAAAAGATGCTCAACACTGCTAATCATCAGGGAAATGCAAATTAAAACCACAATCAGATATCACCTTACACTGGTCAGAATGGCTATCATCAAAAAGATGATAACAAATAACAAATGTTGGCAAAGATGTGGAGAAAAGGGAACCCTCCTACACTGTTGGTGGGAATGTAAATTGGTTCAGCCAGTGTGGAAAACAGTGTGGATGTTCCCAAAAAAACTAAAAATAAAACTACAATATGACCCAGCAATTCCACTCCTAGTTATATATACCAAAAATAATCCCAAGACAAAAACATTAATTTGAAAAGATACATGTACCCCAATGTTCAAAGCAGCATTATTTACAATTGTCAAGATATGGAAGCAACCTAAGTGTCCATCAACAGAAGAATGGATAAAGACGATGTAGTGTATGTGTATATATATATATATATATATATATATATATATATATATATACACACACACACACACACACATACACACACACACATACACACACACACACAATGGAATACTACTCAGTCATAAGAAAGAATGAAATTTTGCCATTTAAATGACATAGATGAACTTAAAGAGTATTAATGCTAAGTGAAATAACTTGAGAAGACAAATACTGTGTTATATCACTTATATATGGAATCTAAAAAATACAACAAACTAGTGAATATAACAAAAGA
Organism: Tursiops truncatus; assembly: GCF_011762595.2. Taxonomy (NCBI): domain Eukaryota; kingdom Metazoa; phylum Chordata; class Mammalia; order Artiodactyla; family Delphinidae; genus Tursiops; species Tursiops truncatus. The sequence continues at coordinate 40,459,622 of NC_047036.1, forward strand.
GACAAATTCGCAGATACAGAGAACAAACTAGTGGTTACCAGTCGGGAGAGGGAAGGGGGGAGGGGCGAATAGGGGTAGGGGATTCAGAGGTACAAACTATTAGCTATAAAAGAAGCTACAAAGATATATTGTACAGCACTGGGAATATAGCCAATATTTTATAATGACTATAAATGGAGCATAGCCTTTAAAATTGTGAATCACCATATTGTACACCTATAACTTATATAATATTGTACATCAACTATAGTTCAATAAAAAACAATGCTGCATGTCATTCGAGGCTTGAACACCATATCAATTTCTACTACTGAAAGAAGGTTCACATTTTATATCATTAATTTACTTGAGAAATATGTATTAAGCTCTAAGTACGTGCAAAGATCCGGTGGGTAAAGAAAAGATGGATAGAGCTTGATTTGGACAGTTTAAATTTTCAAACCAGAGATTGTAGATCCAAGAAAACAGCCCCAATCTTCTAATTTAACGTTTACTCTGTAGATATTTACATGTAATATTCCTGCTTCGAATATGACTTTGGGCAAAAATAATGACCATACAATATCTGTTTTCCATAAGACAAAGGCTATAAGTGTAATCAGCACAAATGGCCGCTCATGTGATTTCACTCGTTTATAATATATTAAGAGCAAAGTGTGTTATAGGGGCCGAAGGTCAGGATTATGTAGACTGGTCATGGCTTATTAAGTGTTTAGATAACTCTGATGAAAAAGTAATGTCTGAATACAAAAGCAGCTGCATTTCCAGTTCATGTTAAGAATCTGAAGTTACAGCAAAGGTGAGGTTGACCAGGCTGCCTTCCACTTAGCATCCTAAGCTAAGGAATGCTGACAAACCAGCACTGTCATTGCAAGTTGCCTTCCTGAAGCCTCTGGCTCTGCTTGGCTTTATTTGAAATGTTGTTTGCATCCTGAATTTACTTTTTATGTGTACTATAGACGGTGAGCTATAATGTCAGACATGGACGTTCAACCTTTTAGATTTTTTGATACACAACTGTGCCTACAAGCTAGTAAGTGATGGCAAATCCAATAAATATGATAAGTAAGTAATAACCATCTCATTGTCTAGAATGTCTAGCCTGGCATGCAGGCTAAATTTTCTTTTCTGAAAATTCATCTTCACGTTTCTTGCGTCCCACTTGGAACCATAGCTCTTGTACCATAGCTCCTTCAGAAACAGTCTGGTTTAGACTTTTGGTCAATACTGTAACCTTCACGGTTTTCAAATAAAGCCAACAACAAATTTATAAGGTCAGTGCATATGGAGCAAGGTAGTATAGTCTTACTGTATTTATCATCTACATGATAAAGCTACAAGATAATTTAATAATATCACACACACACGGACCTATCTACTGTATTTATAGAATCAAACTTTCAAGTCACACTTTACTACCCCTACCCTATTTTGATTCTTTGTGTTTACATTCTCCTCTCTTTATTCATTCTCCAGTGAAAAAGTTAGGGAAGAAAACACTGGCATCGTTATAAGTAAAGTAAGAAAAATTGAATAAATTATAGAGAAGACAAAATTGCCAAAAAGTTACCTAAGTTATTAGATCTGTTGCTGCTTTTGTTGTTGGAGGCAACTGAAAACCCCTTTGAATCTGGCTTAAACATTAAAGGGAAATTATTTGTTCATAGACTTGAAAAGTCCAGAGGAACTTCCGGCTTCAAATAGTGCTTAATGCCAGGGCTCAAACATCGTCTCTATGTCTTAGTTTCTCTCTCTCCATTTCTCAACTCCACCTCCTCAGGCAGCCTCACACCTTGAAGGAGCAGGACAACTTTAACATATCTAAACTTTGCATCCTTTTTGCTTTCAATCCAGCAAATAAGAGCAAGCCCAGCAATTTCAGCAAAAGTCTCATTTCATTGTGACAGCTCTCACCGGGTCACATGCCAATACCGGTGGCCAGGAAGCACCATGCTCCGATTTTCACAGGCTCGAGCCACATGCTCCACCCCTGAGCTGGAGGAAGCTGAAGCACCAAGGCTGAGGGGAGAGAAGTCATTCTTGAGAGGGATTTTGATCTGGTTATCAGAAAAAGGGCAAATGGATGCAGAGTGGCAGACACAATTGATGTCCACTATATTACCCTTCCTTCAGGTCCTAGATTGAAACCCATCCTTTCCAGGTAAGCTTTTCTGAACATCCAGGCCTGAAGGACTCTACAATGAACCCCCAAATATACTTACTGTCTCTATCACTCCTTTGGCAATAACTTCTGCACAGCATGCAATACCCTAGCTGTCATAAATTACTATTTATACTTTGTACTCTTAGCTTCACACGTGGGTATTAGATATTGTGCCCAGCTTCATGTTCTCATGGCCTACCTTTTCAGACCAGGCATTGGTGCAGCCATCAGCTATGGCCAGTATAACCTGGCGGCACCTCATGCATCTCAGCTAAATGGACTAACTCACTTTCAGCCCCACGGCCCCTTTGCCATGATCACTCTGGATCCTTGCAGCAGGGACCCACTCAGCCATCCTGATGTCAACATGGAAAGTGCAAGGGATCCTTGACCAACAGGGGACAGCAGCCAACACATAAATATCCCCCTTTACTGTCTCCTGAGCCAAAAATTCCAATGCACATTCTACATGAATTCTCAGCTGGTTCTAAAGAGGATTGAGCCCCAATTGCCCACAGTAGTAACCAGCTGATCACAACTCTTGGACTGACTTTCCCTCAGTTCCTGTTTTAACTTCTAAATGCCTCATTCCTGCTCCTGAGATCAGCTGCCCAAATAAACCACTTGTCCTCAAGCCCCTGCCTCAGCTTCTATTTTCAGGGGAAAATCAGGTTAAGACTAACTGTTCTTCAGAGGTAAGCTCAACATCTCTAGTACGTGAGGGTACCCAAGATATATCCATTGTTATAATCTGAGTGAAAGGAAAAAGTGACCGATAAAGATGACTACCAAAGTGGGACAAGTATGTGGGCAGACAAATGTGTTAGATGGTACAGTTCTGAGTAAACAGATGACTATTAAAGCGCTAATGTGGTGAGTTAGGCCCACTGGCCAAAGTAAAAGAATTTCGAGTCAGCCAACCATTGGAACCTAGAATGGATCACATCCTTGACATATATATTCTTTTAGTCATTATTCATTCCAGATACCCAATTGTTTTTTATTCCATTAACAGTAATTTTGTAAGTGAATTCAAATTTTTACTTTTTCAGGGCAATGAATATTTTATTTCAAATCCTTGAGATTTTCCCTCTTGACTTAGGATTGGTGAGTTATGAAAATATTTGTCTCTTTGTCAAAATAAATGTAAGAGTTGATGAGTCTATAAAGTTGAGCAATATCCCAAAGTTCATAGCCAAGGGCTATGACTCTTAAATTGCTCCTAAGTGCTACTTGACCTCTGCAGTGACTATTCTTCCCATACACTGACAGGCAAAGGAGAATGAGTAATGCTTAGAGAAAAAAAGATCAATATACAACTACTCTAAATTGTACACAAAGCCCATTGCCATATCTGGCAAAATGAAGCCTGGAAGAGAAGCCCTCTCTGAAATGTATCACTGGGTCCTCAACACAATAATCTTAATAGTTTAGACTTCATTAGCACAACAAACAAAATTATTTCCTGCATTAACATGAAGTTATTCATCTTTGTGTTCTTTTTATTTGTATAGTGACCAGACTTGTCTAGAAGACCAAGCTGTCTATCCCTTGCTTAGAAATAGAAAGGCCAGCAGATACAAAGTCTGACCATTGAGATTAAGGCCCATCAGTGGCCTAGCGGATGCATAATAGTGGGACAGTAGGAATTTGAATGTATGAAGGACCTCTGGTTTGCCAATATACTTTACATATTGGAGGAGGCTAAATAGTGGCTCCCTAAAGAATCAGATTCTAATCCCTGGAACCTGTAAATGTTACCTAATATGGAAAGAGGTCTTTGCCCACGGAACTAAGTTAAGGATCTTGAGATGGGAAGATTATCCTGGATTATCCAGGTGGGCCCTAAATGCAGTCATAAGTGTCCTCATAAGAGAGAAGCAGAGGGAGATCATACCAAAGATGATAAGAAAATGTGGCCATGGAAGCAGAGATTGGAGTGATGCAGCCACAAGCCAAGGAATGCCAGCATCCCCAGGAGCCAGAAGAGAAAAAGGAATGGATTCCCTCCAGAACCTCCAGAGGGAGTGCAGCTCTGCTGACACCTTGATTTCAGCCCAGTGATAGTGATGTCAGACTGCTGGCCTCCCCGAACTGTAAGAGGATAAATTTCTGTTGTTCTAAGCCACCAAATTTGTGGTAACTTTTTATAACAGCTACAGGACACAAATATGCTATTGCACTTATCCTCATGACCTTTTGTGGTAGCTACTATCCCTATTTTATAGATGAGCAAACTGAGGGTCAGAATAAGTACCTGAAGTCACCTGACACATAAGTGGTAGAAAAGTCAAGTTTAGTTGAATTCCAAAGCTGAAGCTCTTTTCTCACACTCTATATGCCAGCCCCACAGACTTATTCAAATGCATTTTCCCATCTCCCCACTATCCATGTTTTGCTCCCTGCACCAGATGCCCTCTCATACGTGACCTTAAAGACATATGTCACTTCACCCTCTTTCCTGACCCCCACCCCTGGTTTGAGGGTCCCATTTACATGCTCTTTTACTCTGGTCTCACTCATGCACTTGTCTTTTGGCTCGTCTTTCTCCTCGCTAGACTATAAGCTCTCCTATGGCAGGGTCTGTGCCTTTATCTTTGATCTCCAGCTCTACCTAGTGTCTGGTAAGTGTCTGTGCTTAAAAATATTTGTAGAATGAATGAATTATGTCACATTAACTCCTAAATAAACACAAGAATAAATAAGCTTACATTAGTGAGAGTGAGGGTCTTTGGAGTTCCATGTTCAAGCAAGGTGAGATGCAAGATGGGGAGTCATCACTTTTCATTTTTTATACTGCCTCAGTTTCCTCATAGGTAAATGGGTATAGTAACAGTATCTACTTTATAGAGTTAGTGTGACTATTAAATGAGTTCATATATGTAAAAGGCTTAGAACTGACACAGAATCAGAACTATGTATTCTCTATTTATAATTTTTCTCAACTCCTTTTTGTTAGTAAAGAGAGAAGGATTTTTCTGGAAAGTAAATGAATAAATTATCTAAGAAGCTTTAAAGCTACAATTAATTTTTATAATTTTGTGATTTGTTAGAAAACAGAACCAATCTCAAGATGACAAATTTAACTCTGAAATAAATACTTAACACAACGTTAGCAGTAAGATAAAACTGGAAAGGTCAGTGCCTTTACAGTCTCTCACTTAAACCTAAAGTGGGAAAAATAGCATTTCAGAAATACCAATATACATCATTATGGAAAATCTCAAGTGAAATTCCCAGGAAAGGAATCTTATTGACTCTGAGTCCTAATGTTGTATTATTCTTTCAGTACTTTGATATTCCTAGATTATCCTCTGCCAGGAACTCAGTCTACTGCTTTATTTCTCACCGATTGAACAAACTGGACTAATTTGAAACATGTGGAGAAGAAAGAACGATTCTTCTGTTTACATGTGTGAGACCTGACGTTTTTAATTGATTCACAAGTTTTTATATAATAAGTGAAAAACAAGGCCTTTCAGAAGACATACAGATGAAAGAATAAACACACTAAAAAGTTTTGAGGCTGGTTTTGTTTTATCTTCATGTGTTGCTCGTCTCACAGAGTAAACACAAGATTTTTTTACAACGAACACTTATTTCAGGGCACAAAGATGCATGGCTTAAAACATAAGATGTAGAAAGCATTGCCTGAACTTAAGTAACCAAAACCCCCATTGTAACTCATGGACATTAGGAACTTGGAAACAGGTGATACTAGTGTAGTTTTGTAGCTTTGCTGCTACCCCATCATTGTTGTCCTTGGTTGTAGGTAAGATGTTGGTTGCACTACAGGAAACGTACCAGCCCATTTCTTCCCTCAATAGGTTCACTACACACCAAATCCCCTGCACCAGGGCCTCAAAGATGCCTCTGTATTTTATTTAAGGGAATATTTTTTGGTTGGCTGAAATATATCATGACTGCAGACTCTGAGGCAGATGGTCACATCAGAAAGGACCAAAATACCTGGCCCTTCCCTTTGGCAGTGCCAGGTTGTGTACAGCACTGCCAAAGGGAAGGGCCCAGGAACATCTACTGATCCTCTCTCATAATGAGCCATAACTGGTATAGAGGTAATATACTGTTGATAGATTGGAAGAAGAAGAAAAATGATCAGGATCTGAACAGGGCAGAAGACTAGCAGCATTCTAAATGGAACGGTGGGGTGGATTCAAGAGGCATTTTAGAGGAAGAATCAACAAGATGTGTAAACTGATTGGATGAAGCAAGTATGAAGATTCAATACAGACATGTGTTAGAGATGACCCCAAAGCTCCCAGTTGAGAAAAACGGCCAAGAACTAATAGAGGAAATGCAGGATGCAGAGGACAAGGTGAAGGGAAGCCCCATGGGAAGGGAAGATAGAATTTGCTTCCGAAAATGTTGAATTTAAATTGCCTGGAATACAATGGTGTGGAGATAAGTGTCCAGCAAGTAGGTAAAAATTCAGAATTAATGGTGAGGAGAGTAGTTGGGACTATAGCTTTAGATCTGTTTTCCTTGGTAATATTTAGAGTGATGTTTTTAATAGTTCTGTACATCAAAGTACATCCTCACCATTTTCACATTTTACCCACGCTACAGTTCTACAAGAGTAAGCAGAACAAATTTTATTTCCATTTTACATGAAAAGAAACCAACACTCAGAGATGTTAACTAATTTGCCCCAAGGTCACATTGGAAGATAATGCTAAGACCAGAAATAGACTTACACCTTCTGAATTATGCTGATATCTGCTAGACACTGAGCACTGGGAAACTGGAATTTTTCATTTATTGTTTGCAAATATATAGATTGGATCTACTGCAGAAAGGTGACACGTAAAACTATGGAAGCTGATAAAATTCCCCTGGGGACTATATTAAATGTGCAGCTGGGGGAAGAGGAGCTAGGGAAGAAAAAAGAGAGAAAATGGCTAGAGAGATAAGAGGAGAAACAGGGAGAAGGAGAGTCACAAGAAAAAAGAGGAAAAAATTTGAAGATCAAGGGGTAAGGGGCTGTCAACAGTATCAAAGATTGTTTCTTTCACAATTCCTTCCACTTCCCATGCCAGTCCCATCCAAGAGTGTGCATAGATGTGGTCCTCTCACAGTCAGATGCACCAGAAATCCTGCCCCCCACATGAAATACCTCTGCCCATGTGTAAAGAACAAGTACATGTTTCTATCTCCAGCTCTTTGCCTGCTATCTCTAAGATTCAGCTTGAGGGTTACTTGAATGGATTTTACTCTCTACCTCCCAGTCATAAAGCCATCAGTAAATTTTACAAGATTCCACATGTAACCTTTAGTCATAGATCAATATGTAATAACATACTTTTAAATGTAGATCACATCGGAGAGGCCATGTCTACACAACAGCAAACAGATGTTTTGGCAAAGAGAGGAGTCTCCATATGTTTATTAGTGGCAGTATCTCATGGTAAGAACCAATTCCCACCCTTTCCTCATTTTTGTTTTCAGTTTTATGTTAAAGCATTCATTTCTGATATACAGAGGTAAGTTTTCCAGACATAAACCTGACTTTCAATATGTCAGGTTTCCTCTTAATGTAGGCAAATAATATACAAGGGAAAGCAAGGCAAGGCAAACTACTTAACATATTTAAGGCAACAAATAATTATTGACTGTTTTCCACATATACAGCACTATGCTTGGCACTGTGGGGATATAAATACACAATAATAGAGCCCTCAAGGATCTTTTCGTTAACAGAGAAAATGGTGTGCACCCTATATTTGATCTGCTCTGCTGCATTTATCAGCCTCCCTGGAGTTAGGCAAGACCATGTGGTCAGCTCTGCCAAAGATCTGTGAGTGGAAGGAAGGCCAAAGCATAGAAGAGCTGGCTCATTACTTTCCCTGTTTCTCTTCCCCTTCCTTGACAACCAAGAAGGCTGTTCTAGATGGTGCAGTTCCACAGTAGAGCCTTTATCAGCTGGAATTTCGAGTAACTGGATAGATGGGCTCTTCCCACTGCCACATGCTGGACATATAGTATGATAAATAATCTTTTTTTTTTTTTTTTCAATTAAGCCACTGACATTTTGGAGTAGTTTGTTACTGAAGAATAAACCTGACCTATCTTGACCAACACACTTGCCTTTCTGGAGCTCACATAATAGCGAGAGCAAATAGTCACACATCTAAAAACTTCCAATTGGCTGATGACACATCTCACTTTTTTCAAACTTGTTATATATTCATTCACACCTGTTAATTATTTTTAGCACATCCTTTCACTTTCAGAAGTATATTGGTTTGGATGATAAATTACACAGTTACCCTACAGAGAGAAGGTATGATAAATAGTACAGGAGACACATATGGCATTGGGGAGATATAAATAATCCTACTAACAGGATTTGATCATTGGAACTAAAACTTAAAATACAGTGTTCTGCTAGGGAGACAGCGGGGCAGGTGAGATTTGGGGTGAAGTGCATTCCAGTTCTGAGTCTGAGCAAAGATCCAAGGTAGAAGTATGACATTTTGGAGATTAGTAGGCAGATTAAGGTAAGTGTGGTAGGGGTTGGGGGGCAGAGCAGTGGAGAGAGCAGAGAAGCAGAAGGAAGACTGACAGGATACATTATTGAGGGCTTTGAAGACCCACCTGGGGAGTATCCATTTAAGGAGTTCACTTGGAGGAGCAGTGCACTTGACTTCCCTGATTAGCTCTTCCTCTTACCTTTGACTTTCTAGCCCAAATCTTGGATATCCCAATTCATAAAACAGACAAATATACATATGGGTGAGATAGAGGATTCTTGATAAGCTTCAAATAAAAATGGTTTTAAAAAAGGAATATCCCAGGTAGAATATGATAGCTGTTCACCTGAGCATCAGCCATCGATGGTGGCGGATGCTTATTACATTCCATATATGGAAACGGATACCCTGCCAAACTCTAAAATATTGTACAAAGGAAAATAACTATAGATATGGCAGATGTGAGCTGCACTTCTCACTGTGCTCCACATACTTGTTCATGCCTATAGAATCCCCTTTTACCCTCAAAAGGATCTCAGCTAGGATGATAAATTCTGTGGTCTCCCTTCCTATGACATTCACGATGGAGGTAATTTCACCTTCTTTCATTTTCCTTCTTCTCTCAGATTTAATTGAAACCAACTTGAATGTGATTCTGCAAAAAATTGATGTGAAGTTCAGGATCAGTCATTTGAGAGCCCTTCTCCTCTTACCTTGGACAGAATGAGAACTTCATGGGTTCATGTGTCAAAGCCCCCTCAAGCTCTCCATGCAGGCCAGCAACACCCTTCAGCCTGGCTGAGCATCACCTTCCAACGGCCCTTGTACAGGTTGCCCAGGCTTCAGAATTAATATATAATTCTTGCCCATACTCCTACACCGAAGCTTTATTCCCACTCGGTAATAGAGATATGAATGGAAAATTTATGTGGGAAAACAATATATTACAAATAACCAAGAGATAACTGAAGAAATCAAAGAGGAAATTAAAAAATACCTAGAGACAAATGACAATGAAACACGACAATCCAAAACTTATGGGATGCAGCAAAAGCAGTTCTAAGAGGGAAGTTTATAGCAATACAAGCCTACCTCAAGAAACAAGAAAAATCTCAAATAAGCAATCTAACCTTATACCTAAGGAACTAGAGAAAGAAGAACAAACAAAACCCAAAGATAGTAGAAGGAAAGAAATCATAAAGATCAGAGAAGAAATAATGAAATAGAAACAAAGAAAACCATAGCAAAGATCAATAAAACTAAAAGCTGGTTCTTTGAGAAGATAAACAAAATGGATAAAACTTTAGCCAGACTCATCAAGAAAAAGAGGGAGAGGACTCAAATCAGGAAATTAAAAATAAAAAAGGAGAAGTTACAATGGACACCACAGAAATACAAAGCATCCTAAGAGACTACAACAAGCAACTCTATGCCAATAAAATGGACAACCTGGAGGAAATGGACAAATTCTTAGAAAGGTATAACCCTCCAAGACTGAACCAGGAAGAAATAGAAAATATGAACAGACCAATCATAAGTAATGAAATTGAAACTCTGATTAAAAATCTTCCAACAAACAAAAGTCCAGGACCAGATGGCTTCACAGGTGAATTCTATCAAACGTTTAGAGAAGAGCCAACACCCATCTTTCTCAAACCTTTCCAAAAACTGGGGAAGAAGGAACACTCCCAAACTCATTCTACAAGGCCACCATCACCTTGATACCAAAACCAGACAGAGATACTACAAAAAAAGAAAATTACAGATCAATATCACTGATGAATATAGATGCAAAAATCCTCAACAAAATACTAGCAAACAGAATCCAACAACACACTGAAAGGATCATACATCATGATCAAGTGGGATATATCCCAGGGACGCAAGGATTCTTCAATATATGCAACTCAATCAATGTGATACACCATATTAACAAACTGAAGAATAAAAACCATATGATCATCTCAATACATGCAGAAAAAGCTTTTGACAAAATTCAACACCCATTTGTGATAAAAAAAACTCTCCAGAAAAAGAGCATAGAGGGAACCTACATCAAAATAATAAAGGCCATATATGACAAACCCACAGCAAACATCATTCTCAATGGTGAAAAACTGAAAGTATTTTCTCTAAGATCAGGAACAAGACAAGGATGTCCACTCTCGCCACTATTACTCAACATGGTTCTGGAAGTCCTAGCCATGGCAATCAGAGAAGAAAAAGAAATAAAAGGAATACAAATTGGAAAAGAAGAAGTAAAACTGTCACTGTTTCCAGATGACATGATACTATACATAGTATAGTATAGATGCCACCAGAAAACTATGAGAGCTAATCAATGAATTTGGTACAGTTGCAGGATACAAAATTAATGCACAGAAATCTCTTGCATTCTTATATACTAACAACGAAAGATCAGAAAGAGAAATTAAGGAAATAATCCCATTCACCATTGCAACAAAAAGAATACCTAGGAATAAACCTGCCTAAGGAGGTAAAAGACCTGTACTCAGAAAACAATAGACACTGATGAAAGAAATCAAAGATGACACAAACAGATGGAGAGATATATCATGTTCTTGGAAAATGACTATACTACCCAAAGCAATCTACAGATTCAATGCAATCCCTATCAAATTACCATTGGCAATTTTTACAGAACTAGAACAAAAAATCTTAAAATTTGTATGGAGATACAAAAAGACCCCAAATAGCCAAAGCAGTCTTGAGGGAAAAAAAAAACAGAGCTGGAGGAATCAGACTCCCTGACTTCAGACTATACTACAAAGCTACAGTAATCAAGACAATATGGTACTGGCACAAAAACAGAAATACAGATCAATGGAACAGGATAGAAAGCCCAGAGATAAACCCACACACATATGGTGACCTTATATTTGACAAAGGAGGCAAGAATATACAATGGAGTAAAGACAGTCTCTTTAATAAGTGGTGCTGGGAAAACTGGACAGCTACATGTAAAAGAATGAAATTAGAACACTCCATAACACCATACACAAAAATAAACTCAAAATGGATTAAAGACCTAAATGTAAGACCTGACACTATAAAAGTCTTAGAGGAAAACACAGGCAGAACACTCTTGGACATAAATCACAGTAAGATCTTTTTCAACCCACCTCCTAGAGTAATGGAAATAAAAACAAAAATAAACAAATGAGACCTAATGAAACTTAAAAGCTTTTGCACAGCAAAGGAAACTATAAAACAAGACGAAAAGACAACCCTCAGAATGGGGGAAAATATTTGCAAATGAGTCATCGGTCAAAGCATTAATCTCCAAAATATATAAACAGCTCCATGTAGCTCAATATTAAAAAAACAAAAAACCCAATCAAAAAATGGGCAGAAGACCTAAATAGACATCTCTCCAAAGAAGACATACAGATGGCCAAGAGGGACATGAAAAGCTGTTCAACATCACTAATTATTAGAGAAATGCAAATCAAAACTACAATGAGGTATCACCTCACACCAGTCAGAATGGCCATCATCAAAAAATCTACAAACAACAAATGCTGGAGAGGGTGTGGAGAAAAGGGAACCCTCTTGCACTCTTGGCGGGAATGTAAATTGATACAGCGCTATGGAGAACAGTATGGAGGGTCCTTAAAAAACTAAAAGTAAAATTACCATATGACCCAGCAATCCCACTACTGGGCATATACCCAGGGAAAACCATAATTCAAAAACACACATGTACCCCAATGTTCATTGCAGCACTATTTACTATAGCCAGGTCATGGAAGCAACTTAAATGCCCATCGACAGATGAATGGATAAAGAAGATGTGGTACATATATACAATGGAATATTACTCAGCCATAAAAAGGAACGAAACTGGGTCATTTGTAGAGACGTGGATGGACATAGAGACTGTCATACAGAGTGAAGTAAGTCAGAAAGAGAAAAACAAATATCGTATATTAATGCATATATGTGGTATTTAGAAAAGTGGTACAGATGAACCAGTTGGCAGGGCAGAAATAGAGACACAGATGTAGAGAACAAACGTATGGATACCAAGGGGGGAAAGTGGTGGTGGGGGGAGGTGGTGGTGGTGGGATGAACTGGAAAATTGGGATTGACATATATACACTAATATGTATAAAATGGATAACTAATAAGAACCTGCTGTATAAAAAATAAATAAATAAAATTAACTTTAAAAATTAAAAAAAGAAAAGAAAATATATGTGGGAAAGATATAAAATAAATGTTAACTCAAAAGATCACCAATTAACAAACAGGACCTAGGAAGCCTTTAAGGGCTTTGAAAAACACTTGAGCTGTTTTTATGTATGTCATCATTAGCATGTGTAGATGACATGCTCCACATCTGTCATATGTACACAGGCTTATCTTGTATTACATGCCATAACTACATCCAGTTTAGTCTCTGTTGACCTCACGGAATAACAAGCACATGACCGATATGGATATCAGTCATGTGTTACTGCTATTTTTCCTCTATTCACAATACCAATATTTTAACATAAGTCCTTCAGTTTGTGCCAGAACTACTAGTTCATAAAGTTACTTGCTGAGCCTGTAGGCCTGCTGTGAAGTGTAAGACTTGTGGAATCAGCCCTAGTGAGTCCAGGCAGTGTGGCCACGTGGTGATACCTGTGGGTGCTGCCCCAGTTTGAATTCAGGATCTGCCATTTACCAGCTGGTGACCCTCAACAAGTTACTGAACTCTTTTAAACTTCAGTTTTCTCATCTGTAAAATGCAGATGACACGAAAAGCAGTTTCCTCATAAGGGTATTGTGAGGATCACGTGTATGTTCAAATGTACGTTCAATACTTAGCATAATGCCTGGCACATTTCTTGATTTTCTCCGATTTAATTAGAACCAGCTTGAACCTCCATCTGCCAAAACGTGGTGGAAAATCCAGTATCAGTCATTTGGAAAGCCCCTTCCTTCTCCCTTGGAAAGCACATGAACCTCAGGAGATCCTACGCTTTAGAAAGGGGCCTTTGCTTCTCAACAAGTGGTAGCCAGGGTAATCTTGAACCATGCTTAGCAAGACCCAAATGGACTTCCATGTTTTGAAATGAAATCAAAAGCTCTTACTCAGAGTAGAAACCCACTCTTCCTCTCCACTGTTTTTATTTTCTCCAGGTTTCCACTCCAAGTTCATACCACATTATCCCACATTTAGTTACACACCACAGGGTATTCTAGCTGTTGCCTATCTATCATTCTCCCCAACTGCAGTGAAGACTCCTGAAGGGAAGATAGGAACAAGGCCCTGTGTGTTCCTGGTCAGGTCGTCCCATGCAGGCACCCAGATGAGAGCTGAGTGGAGGCTGAAATCTAGCTGGTGCTCTGCCCTCCAGCCTTGGGCCCTGCGGGGCTGTGGCTGCCAGGGGAAGGGGCACCTTTTTCAAATTTACACAAAGAATTTTTATAGGCTGTGGGCAGCCCCAATAGGAAACACATGTTTTAATTCTACTACATTTTTCACAGCATCTAACACAGTTCCAAACAAACTAGAGGGGGTGGATCTCCAGAGAGTACCTCAAAAACAACAATCTTTGTTCTTTGAAATATTTTCTGGTGAAGAGAAAAAAAAGTAGATGTATAGGAGACTACTGTAGAATAAATGCTTGTGTGTCCCCTCCACCGTCAAATTCACATGTTGAGAACTAATCTCCAATGTGGTATTTGGAGGTAGAGGCTATGGGAGGTGATTAGGTCATGAGACTGAAGTTCTCATGAACAGGATTAGTGCTCTTCTAAGAGACCCCAGAGAGCTCCCTTGTGAGGACACAGCAAGAAGACAGCCATCTATGAACCAAAAAGGGGACTCTCACCAAACAAGGAGTATGCTGGCATCCTGATCTTGGGCTGCTCAGACTACAGAATAAATGTTTCTTGTTTAAGCCATCCAGTTCATGGTATTTTTGTTATAGCAGCCTGAACAGACTAAGGCAGGGACTGAAGACACAGTACTACAAAAACAGTGGATTTTTGTACTCAACTCTAATGCACAGAAGACAGAGAAAAGCATCCAGGATTTTATGAAAAAAGCAAACTAAAAATGTGCAATAATATAAAATGTGTTTTTATGCATTTCACATCTGCAACATATAAGCTGACCACTGGAATTGTAAATTATTAAGGGCAATTAAATGATTTGCTACCTAACATGACATTACCATATGATTCACTGTTAGAAAAGCCTTTGTAGGCTTTCCTGTCAACACTGAGTCAGCAGCAGTACATGAGTTTGCTCTCTTTTTATGTCAGTGTTCTAGGAAATGAAATATTTTCTCACTGATTAAGTCAATCTTTTCTTTCCTCTTCCCTCCATGATCACTGATTATGGAGAGTAGGAGGTTCATTTCCCTCAACTTATCTGGAATTTCCCTGCATGCAAGAAAGGGAAAGGCAGAGATATGGTACCGTGACATCGAGTGAAGAAATGTTATTCTAACTTAGCAGATGTAATAAAAGTCACATATTTTTTTTTAAATTTATTTTGGCTGCACCGGGTCTTAGTTTCGGCACGCGGACTCTTAGTTGCAGCATGCATGCAGGATCTAGTTTTCCAACCAGGGATAGAACCCAGGCCCCCTGCATGGGGAGTGCAGAGTCTTACCCACTGGACCACCAGGGAAGTCCCAAAAGTCATATATTTTTAAATGTTGCCTTTTGCACATGAAAAAAACTTAATAGGTGAGTGATTTCTATTTGTCATTCAATTTCTCCATTCTCAAACGAGTCTCTAACAATCTTTCCATGCCCTTTAAGGTACATGCTCCCATTACAATTCAGCCCACTAACAAATCCAAGTAAAATACTTAAGTAAAATTCAGCTTCAAATGTCCTATGGCAAGCAAGTGTTCATTGGCAATTTTTTTTTTTTTTTTTTTTGTGGTATGTGGGCCTCTCACTGTTGTGGCCTCTCCCGTTTGCGGAGCACAGGCTCCGGACGCACAGGCTCAACGGCCATGGCTCACGGACCCAGCTGCTCCGCGGCATGTGGGATCTTCCCGGACCGGGGCACGAACCCGTGTTCCCTGAATCGGCAGGCGGACTCCCAACCACTGCGCCACCAGGGAAGCCCTCATTGGCATTTTTGATCTGTATTTAATCAATATTACCTTTTTATTCTCTCTGTCATGATACATTTATGACTATCACAACTACATGTATTGTAATTAGATGAATAAGTTTATAGTAGACAAAACTGTCTTTAAGTTCTATTTTGTCAATATTTAGGAAAGTTTCAAACACAAAGAGGAATGTACACTCTAAACTGATTTATTATTTTTAAATTTTGAAATATTTTAAATGAGAACAGACTGCTGGTTAATGAAAGTTTACAAGTAGTCTGGAATGCAACAGTAATGGCTATACAAAGGAACTAGTTGGTACAAAATGTAAATTGGGGGAAAATATAACAGTTTTTCCTGTTGAAGATGATTTCTTCTTAAGTATCAGAGGCATCTGAGCTAAAAACAAAGACACGTGGGCTTCCCTGGTGGCGCAGTGGTTGATAGTCCGCCTGCCGATGCAGGGGACACGGGTTCATGTCCCGGTCCGGGAAGATCCCACATGCCACGGAGCGGCTAGGCCCATGAATCATGGCCGCTGAGCCTGCACGTCCGGAGCCTGTGCTCCGCAACGGGAGAGGCCACAACGGTAGAGGCCCATGTACCACAAAAAAAAAAAAAAAAAAAAAAAAGACACGTGAAGTCCACACCTAAAGAAATAAAGTGAAAAAAATGATGCAGAGCAAAATCTGCTGCAAAGAAGGTGTAAAAAGCCTATTATCTGGCTTAAACTATATTCCATACTGTAAGTCCATACTGTGATTTTGGCAGTCTTGAATTTGAAAATAAATCTGTTTTAGGGGCTATTTTAAATGACTGTGTGCATACTGAACCTACTAATGTCCAGGGTATGTTTGAAATAAAGCTTTAGAAAGCTTAATAATACTTCAAAATGTAATATGAAGACTTTATTTATGCATGCATATTTGGTGTTCAATAAAATAAGGAAAAGCCTATGTAAAAGAGTTGACATTTGCGGGCTTCCCAGGTGGCGCAGTGGTTGAGAGTCCGCTTGCCAATGCAGGGGACACGGGTTCGTGCCGCGGTCCGGGAAGATCCCACATGCCGCGGAGCGGCTGGGCCCGTGAGCCGTGGCCGCTGAGCCTGCGCATCCGCAGCCTGTGCTCCGCAACGGGAGAGGCCACAACAGTGAGAGGCCCGCGTACCGCAAAAAAAAAAAAAAAAGACTTGACCTTTGCAAAGACACCAAGCATGGTTATAAAGAAAAAGACTGTGAGACTATTTTGAAACCAAAACAAGTATCTCACTCTTTGAAACATGAAGATTACCACTGAAGAAAATTCTGTGTAAATCATTTCAAATGAAGCACAGAAGGAAAAAAATTATAAATAATAATTTGTGAGTTATTGTTTGAGTTTTCCAAACGCAACAAGAACATCAAAACATACTGTTGGAATAAACGAGAAGAGGGAGAAAGGGATAAAAAGAGCACAGAAGTAAATGGTCCTTCCTTAGCTCACCAAGTCTTTTGCACATCAGTGAGGAGCCTGTCACAGTATCACTCAAATTCGCAAGGAGTCAGTTACTGAAGACGTAAAGCAGATGTATCATGACTGAGACACATCCTGAAGAGCTCATGCTTCCAAAGATCTGGGATGTTCTCAGAGCAGCTTTTATTGGCTTCATTTTGCTTTTCTTTCCAGTCCTATTAAAGGTATTGGTATTTAGGTGAGAGGATTCCTGGACTGGCTTATTATGATTTCAAAAGAGTTGACGTGTAGGTTGTTGGCATTTCTGTCTACACTGGTTTGCACATTCTACTCCCAGCTTAAAAACGAAAAAGAGAAAGAAAGAGACAGAGACAGAGACAGAGGGAGAAACAGACTTAAAATTCAATCACCAAGTGATTGAAAGCAAACTTGAAAGCAAAATAAAGTCCATTCTCTTAAATACCTACTATGTGCATAAACCATCTATTAATTGATTCGTTGATTGCTTGAAACTGATACTCTATGTGTGAACTGTGGTGGTGACCATAATGCATCACCCAGATGCCCCTTCAATGAGGGACCTACTGCCCCAGCTGCTGGGTGTTCTGTCAGCAGACGCTTATTGCTGTCAGTCTTTTCAGGGACTGTCTTAGCTGCAGTGACCCCACCCAAGGTCACCTTTTCCCAGGACAACTGACATCTAATAATTTATTGATATGGGGGTATATGGGATTGGCCATCCTGGCTAAATGGGGAACAACTTTGAAGGGCCATTCTAGCTCCAGAGCTCCATCAGGGTCAACCATGACTGTCCCTGGGCTGCATCACAGCTTGACTTCTCCCTTCCATGGGTGTTGATCCCAAGGCACTCCTCAGTAAATACACCACACACCACACTCAGTCTCAGAGTCTCCCTCCAGAAAGACCAAACATGTGATCATGTTGGATTCACATTTAAGTGTCCTTTATCTTACTAAACCAAATAATGTGAAAAATGTAAGTAAAGAACAGCCCATCTTTCCCTATAAAAACTGTCCAATATTCTTAAACTCATTGGCCACTCCAAGCTCCCAATGCCTCTGCTTTGTGTTTCTGTTTGGATAATATAACAGAGAAAGTCATTACTGTGACTGATTTAGTTAAAGTGGGAGAGAAAATGGTGATGCCTTTATCACTACCATTATAATAAAAGTTGTAAGTAATTTAATATAATACAGCAAGGGATGAATCACCCTGATATATATGGAAACCTACACTGGGGAGTTTCTGTATATACGGCCTCACTCAAGTTGAGCTATGCTGACCAAAAAATAAAGGAATTAATGAACCTAAATCCAATCTCTGAATTTGAGCTAATTAGGTGACAAGCACAAATCTGCATGCACAAGAAAGAGGGAGAGAGGAAGGAAGAAAGAAAGAAAGGGAGGGAGGGAGGGGAGGAGAGGGGAGAGGAAGAGAGAGGGAGAGGAGGGGAGGAGGGAAGAAAACAAAGAAAAATAGAAGGGAGAAAAAGAAAAGAACTAAAAATTCTGATAAACTCAAATTTTCAAAAAAGTCATAAATTCAAATGCATATAGAATCAGAGAGTTGCTGTAAATGTATGACATGGAGGGGAATGTGAGATGCAATAGGCAATGGCAGGGACTGTGACAAAATAGAGACTGAAGGCCCCATCCAAAGGGGGCATCCACCTCTTAGCTCCAGTCTACTATTTCCTTGGAGAAAAATGAAGTTGGCAATGCCAAGCCTTCTAATTTTTTTTTGAGAAACTAGAAATTCAAAATTTTTATGAAGATTTTTGATTTACAAAATGTTCTGCAAATCCAAACCAAATACCTTTGCAGGCCAGATATTATTGCTCAGAAGCTGCCAGTTTGCAACTCCTTTTAGAAGACCAATTATAGGGACTTCCCTGGTGGTCCAGTGGTAAACAATCCACTTTCCAATGCAGGGGACGTGAGTTTGATCCCTGGCCGGGGAACTAAGATTCCACATGCCGCAGGGCAACTAAGCCCACGCCCCACAACTACTGAGCTCGCATGCCTCAGTGAGAGAGCCCACACGCTGCAATGAAAGATCCCTCATGCCTCAACAAAGATCCAACGTGCCACAACTAAGACCTGACATGGCCAAAAAAAAAAAAAAAAAAAAGATCAATTATAATATAGTGGTGACCTTTTTGTCACATGTCTTAAGGTACATCCAAATAAAATTTTGTGAATATCGTTATATTTTAAATCACAATAATCTCACTGTTTAACGGAAACATTAGAAAAATAAATGACAATAATTAATCTTAAAGATTTACCTATTTTATAAGCATTTTTTTTAAAGGAAAAAGTCATGTTATAGTGGGATTACTTGGATAGACTAATCTGAAAAGAAGAAATTAAATTACATGTGATGGAAGTATAATATAAAATCTGCACAGTGTGTGTGTGTGCATGTGTATGGGGGGGTGGGGGCAGGGTAAGGGAATATTTAACAAACCAAAATTTACCTTCTGCAGAGCATTTCCCGCTTTCTCTCATTCTAGGTTTAACATCAACTCCAAAAATTCACTAACAACAACTCACTAATCTTGAACTAAAGCCAGATTATCTAATGACTTGAAGCACCATAATATATTTCTTAAATTGAGATATAATTCACATATCATAAAATTCACCCTTTTAGAGTATAGAAGTCAGTGGTTTGCTGTATTTACAAAGTTGTGCAACCATCACCACTATCCAGTTCCGGAACATTTCATCACTACCCCCCAAATTCATGCTTATTAGCAGCCACTCCCCACGTCCTCTGCTCCCAGCCCCTGTAAACAATCTACTTTCTGTCTCTATAGATTTGCCTATTCTGGACATTTCATGTAAATGAATTCATACAATATTTGTCCTTCTGTGTCTGGCTTCTTTCACTTAGCACAATTTTTCAGGGTTCATACATGTTGTAGCATTAATCAATACTTCACTCTTACCTATGACAGAATAACATTCCATTTTACAGACATACCACATTTTATTTATCCACTCATCAGTGGACAGATATTTGGATTGTTCCCACATTTTGGCTATTATCAATAACTTGCTATGAACATTTGCATAACTGCTTTTTTATGCACCTAAATTTTCATCTCTTGGTGTAGATTTTTTTAGGTCATATGGTAACCCTAAATTTAAATTTTTGAGAAACTGCCAGACTATTTTCCAAACTGACTGCACCATTTTACAATCTCACCAGCAGCATACGAGGGTTCTAATTTATTCACATCCTTACCAACACTTGTTATTGTTTTTTTTAATTATTATTATTACAGTCATGCTAATGGGTAGTGAGTAGTACCTCACGGTGGTTTTGATTTGCACTCCTCTAATGACTAATTATGTTGAACATCTTTTCTTGTGCTTAATGGCTATTTGTACATCTTTGGAGAAATGTTTATTCAAACCCTTTGCCAATATTTTAATGGGGTTATTTGTCTTTTTATTGTTGAGTAATGTATTGTTTTAAATGAGAAAAACTGACCTTTTATTATCCTGTGAAGGGTCACACACGTGGACGGCCTTCTTGGTTACTTCTCTTGAGAGCAAGAAGATGCCCACTGCCCCATGATTCGCTATTACAGAATCTTTTTGAACTCCATCAAGCCTGGTACATCGTGTGAGAGAGCTGGTGTGAGAAGTCAGTCATGGGGGATGTGGTAGATCCATTTCCAGAATGAGTCCAGAGGCTTTTAGGGTGGAGACTCCAAACCTGGTTTTGAAGGTAGAGGGAATTTTTAAGAATTTGATGTTTACACCTCAATTTCCCTGATCTTGGGATCATGACTATTCATTTTACCTAATTCTCCTTGCATAATTCAATTTTCCTAACTAATGAGATTTGCTGTCAACCATTCTGTTTTCCTCTGATTTAAGAATAGCATTTAAGTAAACAAGGGAAGGTATTCATGAGTCCTACATCCTGCAAAGGAGGTGCTGCTAATTATATTCCTCTATCTTTATAATCTGTTATAGGAAAAGTGCTACCATAGCCAAAGTACCAATCATCACAATTTTATCAAGTATGACACATAGACTACAATGGTCCCTCTTTGTTAAGAATGCTGTACATTTTCTATAGCCTTTCACACTTCACTGGTAAATATCTCAGGTGTATAGATAAAGGGAATAGAAAGCAAGATGAAACAGTGCTAGATTGCCAAGGCTGATTTGTGCTTAGTGAGAGCAGAACTCCCCTGAAGTATTAAGATATGCCCACAGCTTTGGGATGAACTTATCTAAAGGTCACTTTAATTTGCCTTTTATTTTCAGTGACTAAGTGGGGCACTAATTGCTTTCTGTTAGCCCCTTAAATTCACCTTCCTTGCTGAAATTGATTTTAGACATCCATTTGCTGCTGACACTTATGGGTTCAATGGATACAGTCTAGGCCACATGTTCCCAGAAAATGAGCCTGAGTATGTCTAACACCCAAAGATTTCAGGAAGAAAGTGATGAGCCTCCAAGTTGGTGAACTCAGAGATCTCACCACTTATTTAACAGACTCCAGGACAGTAATGATTTTCTAAAGGTTTGGTTGAACATTCTGAACCTTCCAAAAATATCAATAATAGACAGTGTATCAGGATGTTTCACAGCTTTACCAAAATCCCCATATATTAGTATTCCAGTGAATCTAGTGAAACATTTCAGGATATTTCTACTTATGCACAGAAGAACCCAGCTCATGGAGGTGACCCCAGTGCAAGCAAAACCAAAGGTCTCTGTCAAACCTGGTGAGTGGTTCTCCAGTGAGCATCAACTACCTTGGGAATCATCAAAATCTGCGTTTAGGGCTTCCCTGGTGGCGCAGTGGTTAAGAGTCCACCTGCCGATGCAGGGGACACGGGTTCGTGTCCCGGTCTGGGAGGATACCACATGCCGCGGAGCGGCTGGGCCCGTGAGCCATGGCCGCTGAGCCTGCGCGTCCGGAGCCTGTGCTCTGCGACGGGAGAGGCCACAACGGTGAGAGGCCCGCGTACCGCCAAAAAAAAAAAAAAAAAAAAAAATCTGCGTTTAAACAGGGACCGTTGCTATGATTTTCCAAGCAGTAGTTTGGGCATATAACAAACACAGAAGTTCAAGAAAGGGTCATGCTTGGCCGTTTGTGGTTTCAGGATCAGTAGAGTACTAGCACTCTTCACTGGTGACGTAGAAGGTAACACAGTTCAATCTCTCTGCTTTGGACTGTCTAGCACATTTCCATGTGATGGGGCCTGATCTCACAGGTGGTTAGGTACAGGACTAAGCAATTAGCATGAACCAATTCTGCTCTAATTCCTCCAGGATGCACCAAATTTCCCCCTTTTTACTGTTTTTGAATGGGGGAGGATAGTTATTAAGAATTAGCCTTTGCCTACTTTTGGGTACCTCACTGGTATATGACACAAATTAGCACATGCCCACTGTTTTAAAAGTAAACTCACTCAGCTCCTCTGAATGGTATTTTTCACCCCTAAATTTTGTATAACAACACAGACCTTGAAATATAACTAAGTCTACAGCAGTGGTCCCAACACTGTGGGCTCTTCACACAATCCCAGTTGTTTGTATTTGTGCTCCACTCATAGACAACTTTTTTCAGACTTGCACATTTCTCTTGCTATGCAGCCACGTCTTCCACTTCACTGGTGCTCTGCTCAATCCGGATATTCTGTTTTTGAAGGCAAACATGCCTCCAAACTCTGGAGACTTGGAATCTACTACCTGCTGGGATCCATGGTATTACTTTCTGATGTTACTGTTTAGCAGTGGTTCTTGATAAACCATACTCAGAGGGTCCTAGTCTTGAAGGGATTGAGCATATATATGAGATTGGACATCCCAAACACGTCTCCCTGAGGTTGTCTATTATTCCCATATACCCATATGCCATGGATGACACAAAGGACATTAATATTGGTTACCACATCCTAAGTTGAATACAGCAATATTCCAGAAATAAGCAAAGCTTCAAGGTAGTGTCCTCAGTGTGCTGTGGCTGGAACCTCAGATACAGTGACTTACAGGGTCACTGCTTTAGTGTCTATCATAATAAAATGAGGACTTCTGGTGAATCCTACAGTTTTGATTCCACCTCCTTCTTCTGTAGGGGAGTATTAAGTGTTTCAGTTTGTTCTCTAAACTTTACTTGGGACATTCATATGCTATTGTTCATGGTGTAACAAAATGTATGGTTTGCATCAGAAAAAGAATACGAGCATTTGGGCTGTTTCAGACTAGGCTTAAAGCTTTGTAAGGGATGATTCTCTTGCACTTGCCTTGTGCACATTCAAAGGTAGTGTGTCACAGTGGAGACCAGAGAAGGCAGCCCAGTTTGAGTTGTTATTGTTGTTTTAATACAAAACCTTCTCTTGGCTCTTTTTCCCCTTTAAATAACTTCTTATTTCTAATTTTAAAAATACTATATACGTATCAGATATTAGAAAATCTAAAAGAGAAAAAAATGAAATACTCAGAATTTCACATGCCAAGGGAACTACTTTAAACACTTTAAAGTATGTTCTTCTGGACACTTTCCTAACATATTTAATGGCTGGATAGAATTCTATTTTATGAACATACCAGAATTAAGTATATTGGTTACAAAGGGAGGCAGGCTCTCTGGAATCAAATCTTGATCCTACCCTTTACCTAAATCTTTGGCCAGATACTTCACGTATCTATGTGGCAGTTTCCTCATCCACAAAATAAGGGTTATAATAGTTCTTACCACTATTGTTAGAACTGTAGGATTGCTGCATGTATTAAACGCATTAATATATGTAAAGTATTTAGAATATTGCTGACACATAATAAATATAACTCTCATTATCTTTGTTATTACTATTATTGTTTTACATTCAAATTTATAGTTTTCCTCTCTTATAAACATTACTAAAATAAACTTCCTAGAAGTTAAATCTTGAGCACATCATTTTTAGGGGGAGGGGACATGGGAGTTCCAGTGGGAAATAAACATAATTGACATTGGTTCAAAGATAATTTAATCCAAAATTTGCAATTTCAAAAGCCTATAGGGACCAGGCGAGTACATAAATGTTTGAATCAGACTTAAGACAATAAGGAATCGTGGGGCCAGTGTCTGAACTGGCCATCTTAAAGGAATTAAGATTAAGAAATTGAATACAACCCACTGCCCAAAAAAACCAAACCAAACCAAAACATGCAGCCTGTGGGCTTCAAGTGTTCCTCAGGCCACCGATATGCAATTTCTGATCTGTTCTACAGCCTCATTTTTTAAAATTTCATTGAGATATAACTGCCATATTGTGCTAGTCTTATGTGTATGACACCTAAATGATCTATGTATATGTTATAAAATGATCACCACAATAAGTTTAGTTAACATCCATCACCACATATAGTTACAATTTTTTTCGCTGTGATGAGAACTTTTAAGATCTACTCTCTTAGCAACTTTTAAATGGACAATACAGTTGAGGGCATCCTTATGTCCTTAGGATAGATTCCTAGGAGTTGAACTGCTGGCTCTACAGCATATTTTTAATGCTTTAGATACATATTACCAACATTCTTTCCCTAAAGTTGGTACCTCTTGATGTTTTCAAGACCGGTAACCTGAGTGTCCATTATTTTTTTTTATTTTTTTATTTTTTTCGGTACGCGGGCCTCTCACTGCTGTGGCCTCTCCCGTTGCGGAGCACAGGCTCTGGATGCGCAGGCTCAGCAGCCATGGCTCACGGGCCCAGCCGCTCCGCGGCATGTGGGATCCTCCCGGACCGGGGCACGAACCCATGTCCCCTGTATCGGCAGGCGGACTCTCAACCACTGTGCCACCAGGGAAGCCCCATTATGACTTTTAAATTCATAATTTCAAAATTTTTGACAGAGGCCAAAAAGAAACATATCTTATTGTAAATTTAATATATATTTTTTATTACTGTTTAGCACTGTACTCTTGGCACTTAGAATGTCTGACACAATGTAGATGATTGATAAGGCACAAAAATGTATGTTTGAGCTTATTGAATATATGCATGTATATATATGCTCATGTTTACATACACCGACACACACACACACATATACAGAGTACATGAATTGTCAATTTTCATGACTCTTTTTAGCAGTGGACCTGCCAGAACTTTAGAGCACCAGCTGAGCAGCTCTAGCTTCAGCAGAGGAAACAACTTACTCAGAATTATTCATAAATAGCTGCCATTAACCTACTTACTGTTTTTATGTTTGTAGCTTTGTATAAATGTTTGTGTCTTGCCCTGTGGTTCATAACAACTTCTATGTCCATTACCACTGGAGTTCCACACTGAAAAATATGTTACCTTGCCTATATCTAAGTCCCACACAGCACTTACTTCTTGTATAATCTTAGGCAAGTAAAGTATTTCCTTGGAATTTCCGTTTTCCTATCTGTAAATGAGGAAAACAACATTTGACCCACCTAGGTCACAGGGTTGCTGTGAAATAAAAGAGTCTTGGGAAAGTGTGAACTGCTTTAGAAATGTAGAAGAGCATCCCTAGGGTCACTAATTATCTTTGCATATTGCTTCATTTAAGGGCAGCGACAAAGTCAGATACCTTCTCTTCCAAATTGCCTATCGCTGGCCAGGCATCAAGTGTTAAAAAATATAATAACATTGAATTGGGGACTTCCCTGATGGTCCAGTGGGTAAGACTTTGTGCTCCCAATGCAGGGAGCCCAGGTTCGATCCCTGGTCAGGGAATTAGATCCCACATGCTGCAGCTGGGAGTTCACATGCCGCAACTTAAAATCCCGCGGGCCACAACAAAGGTCCCATGTGCCACAACTAAGACCCAGCGCAGACAAAAAAATAATAAATAAATAAATATTAAGAAAAAAAGAAGAAGAAAAAATATTAACATTGTACTGAGTTAAATGATTCTAAAGGTTTGGCATTTTATATAAAAACTCCAGGACTTTGACCTAAGCTATTTCTAAGACTTAATTTTTGTTAAAGTCTAATCAATAAACTTGTAGCCAGATATTCACATTTCAGTCTTTTTTTTAACCTATATGCATTTGACCATTTCCGTGTTTCTAAGATTTCAAAAATGAAATACAGAGGAACTAAGCAGTATAATTTTGGAGATGGAGGAATGGGAAATTACAGGGGAAATAATATATTGTCCAAGTTTCTACTATTAACTTTAAAAAAATCATGCTGTAGCTTGTCATATCACCATAGAATGTTGGGAATTAATTTCATTTTCCTCTTATATATATATTTTTAAATATTCCTCTCTAAGAAATACTCAAATCTGGGGCCATGAAAGAATAAGATAGAAAATCTGAGTCAATTCCAAACTGATCTAGTTTGCCCATTCCTTATGAAATTATATTTTGACATTTTAGTTATTGAATTTTAGTCCTTTTAGCTATTGAATTTTAGCCAGCTCCACAGTGAATTACAATTAAAGTTAACAAGGAGTCTTAAAACTATAAAACCTGGTAGTTTTGAGAGGTACACTCCAAGTAGGTTTCCAGGGACCCCAAACTCCCTGGTGTAGAAACATTTTCCATCATGTCTTTGTTCTGTGGCAGGTCTTAGGTAGAAAACGGGGTTTTGCTCATGAAAAAAAGAACAAGCAAGATTTTTCATGAAGTGAGTAGCTCTGTTGTATTCGCACATAGGCTCCTTACTCAGGCAAACAGGACACATCATCTTATCATTTGTTCTCCACCTGAACGGAATGTCCTACTATCACTGAGCTGGACAGTAGGGGCAAAACTACTGACAGCTGTCATGCAGCTGCACACTACAATGGCAACCTCAGAACATGGGATTACGGAAAATCTTCTTCCCCTTCTCCTCTTCCCCACTCAATTTTCCTATTGCTAGCCTCTTCTTGAAAACCTATCTAAAAGAGAGGAAAAAATTAGCAATACACTGTGTTCTAAGATTATATTTCCTTCAGTTTGGCTGACATCCTAATACCTCAAGCCATGGGCTGTTCAGAATGGATCAACTACGAAAGGTCAGTTCTGGCCAATATTGAAATGAGACTCATCCAACAACAATAGAAATGTGGCCTGGGGAATTGAGTATTCTTGAGATCTAGTCCATATAGCAGTGTCTGGGGCACTGTATTATGGAAGGTACTGTCTTTCCAATGGGAGTAAAGAGCAAAGTCATGGTCACTGGAGGGCTTTAAAAATTACAAACATTTTTTCTCAAATAGGGATAAGCCCTAGATATTTAGAAATGATACAATTTCCCTTTTTGTACCAGATAAGATTCTTAATCAATCTTTCCTGAATAGCAAACTAGGTTTTTTGTTTGCTATTGTTCTCGCGGCGGGAGCAGGGCTGGGGGTGGGAGGAGTCTGCTTTCCAAAAGCATAATGCCAAAACTTTGTGGTTTCATTAGGAATGACTTATAATAAGACAACCCAAAAAAGTAGAAAAAAATTATCAACATATTTGCAGAAGAAAAATGCTGTTTTTCTGTGATTTTTCAGTTTTTGAGTACCAGGAATTCTTCAAACCTTCCAATAAAATTGAGGTTCTCCCATACCAGGTCTAGTTTATGACCCTGCCCAGATCTGCTTGGTTCACCCTGCCCTCTGGGCATCAACTCCTCACTCAATGAAGCACCTCAGCTGTTGCTGCCTTGGTTTCATGTACCAATGCTATGTCTCAGGATCCCCTGGGGTGAGAACTGGGTGTCAGCACCACCTTCAGTCAACCTGCTGTGTCAGCACCCATAGCAGATATAGTCCAGCAGACCGAACCCATGATAGGCTCTGGCTTCTACAACTTCCACACTCGGATGACAAGAGGGAGATCTGCCCACAGAGACCAGATAAATTAACCTGGAAAGAAAGAGCTTTGACCAGTGAGAGTCAAAAAACAGGAAGGAACCAGTGGATGAACTCCTTTGCCTTCATGTTTCTGAAAGACTGTACGTACTGGCAGAGTGTGCAGAAGAAGATGCCCTGTATGCCTGAGTAGCCAGCTGTGTGTGTGTGTGTGTGTGTGTGTGTGTGTGTGTGTGTGTGTGTGTGTGTGTGTGTGTGTGTGTGTGTTTTAAGCTGTGGCCAGCTCAGAAATTTACAATCTAGTATTCGCTTTTCTTTCTTCCCTGCTTTACTTCTTTTTTTCCCTTACTCTTGTTCTGAGTTTTCACCTCTCAGTAAAGCCAAAGAACTTAATCTCTGTCTGTCTCCAGTTCTATTTTCTAGGAAACCCAGGCTAAGATATCCTCCATATGACAATATTTTCGACTTCTGCATTATAAGAAAACACATATTGCTAAAATATATTAGATTCAATTATGTGTTTAAGTGAATTAGTGCTTTATATAAGCTAATAGTTAAAAATGAATAAGGTTGAATCCTGAAATTGCTAATATTTGCAGGTTCTCAACCTCAGCCTAAACAAACGGCAGTTTCTTATGGTTCAACCTAATAATATTTATACTGGAAGTAAAGGACTATGGTCGTTAAGACCTCGGGAGTCATACTGACAGTTCTACCACTCACTACCTGTTTGATACTGAACAAGTTACTAAATCATTCTAAGTCCCAGATATTTCATTCATAACATGGGGATAATATCTAGGCTTGTTGTTAGAATTAAATTATATAATCCATGCAACTATTTAATAAGTATCAGTTATTTTAATACAAATTAATATATTTATCACATCTATGGATAATATCAGGTGTATATATGAACTTAAGGATCATTTTCTCTAAATCTCTCTGCAACCCCACACCTTCAGACCAGGCATCCTTGGCCCTCAGGTCAGAAACCACTGACAAAAGTACATATTTACATGTCACAGAGAAAAATAAGAAAAAAGAATATTTGTTAGTAATTACTATTATACTTCCATTTCTGAATCATTAATTTCAGTTCTATTGCTTGATCTGTTTTTGTATATGAAGATTCAGGATCTCCACTAATTCTCTTAGGTTATTATGTTACTGGATTTTTGTAAGTCACTTTCAACAATATTTAGAGGACAAAAATTATTTGGCTTAAAAATGTTGAATTAGTCCTTTCTCAAATTTTTCAGGGTTACTTTCCTTCACATTTAGGCCAAATTTATTTCTACTTCTCATGTTATCACTTGACTAAAAGCAAAATTGACCAGAGGTAGTAGAGTAATACCCATCTACATAGCATATTAAAGAGGTTCTAACTAAGGATCCTATCTGCTCCCAAGTACCTCCTACACTGTCCTACCTAATATTCGCCCTCCTTAAATTAGGTTTCCAATAACAATCATATAGTATTTATATAGTTCAATATGGCTTACAAAGTCTTCCAAATATTATAGCTTAATACTCATAGCACATCTTAGGTGGCTTAGTCAATCCTCTTAGAAGCAAATAACAGAAATCAATGTCAAACTTTAAGAAAAAAGACATTTTATCATCATCATCATCATCATTTCATAAAATCCAAGGGGCAACCAGCCTCAGGATAAGGCTAGAACAAGGACCTGGAAGGCCAGGAGGAATGAAGGGCAGTACTTGTCATCACTTACTCTGCTTCTCTCATACATCTTTTTCATTGTGTCCAACCTGACCATCAAGACTCCCAGTTTACTTAACCTCTGATCAAGAGACCAGTCCAGCTGAACTACAATTACTTGGTCTTACTTCCAAGTTCCCAGGAGAGCGTAGCTCTGATCAGCCCAGTTTGAAAAGATACCCCTTCCTGGTCCAACCGTCTTTGGCCAGCAGAGTGGGGCCTTGTACTGCCAACATGGCTGCCAAGGCCCACCTGTGGGCAAGGAGCGATTTCAGAGCAATTGGATTGTAATAAGTTAAGCAGATCATCCCAAAATGTGTCCACTACATTTGAGGCAAGTGTAAGTGTTCCTGGCTTTTTAAATTTTTTATTTTACTGTGGTAAGAACACTTATCATGAGATCTATCCTTTTAACAGATTTTTAAGTGTGTGATACAGTATTATTATCTATAGGCACTATGTTTTACAGCAGACCTCTAGAACTTATTCATTTTGCATAACTGAAATTTTGTCCCTGCTATTAGCAACCTTCCATTTCCCCCTCCACCAGGCCCTGGCAACCACCACTCTACTCGGCTTCTATGAGTTTGACTATTTTAGGTACCTCTCATAAGTGTAACCATGTTGTATTTGTCCTTCCGTGACTGGTATATTTTACCTAACATAATGTCCTCAAGGCTCAGCCCTGTTTCGCATATTACAGAATTTTCTTCTTTCTGTTTCTATTTTATAGATGAAAAAACTGAAGTTCTGGAAGGTTGCCTCCTTAAAGTAGAAAAATCAGCATTTGACCCAAACATTTTGGCTATAAATTCTACATTTTTTTCAGTTCGACCACATTACCAGTCTGAAAGCTGATATAAAGAAGGTCATCGTTAAAATTCTGCAAATTTTAACTGGAAAGGGTAATGCCATAAAATATTAATGCTGATTAAGGTAAAGTAGTCAGCTTAAGTTCTTTAAAAGAGCCTAGGGCTGGCCTTTGAGGAAGCACATTCAGTTCTCTACGTTTGGAAGCTAGAACATAGCAGAAATATCCAATGAAACTTGGTGAAGGGGAGATAAAAAGAGAGGAGGCCTGTCTTTAAAAAAAAAAGAAGTAAAACAAAACATCATATATTTACATTTAGTGGATCCTAGTCCAAGGAAATACTAGTATCTATGGGATTCTTCCAAACATAAAATCCCATGTTTAGGTGATGAAGAGAGGCTACTTTATTAAAGTCTCTAAGGCATGACACCTGATTTCCATTAAGCGCATTGCCTGATTCCTTTGAGTTTACAATGATCATTTATAAGCTCTGTGCAAAGTCAAGTCCACTGTGGACCAATGCTTATTTTCATAGTTGACATAGACCATAGCTACCTGATTTCAGACATTGGGATTTAAGGGTTCTCTACAAAAATATCCAGG
Source organism: Tursiops truncatus (assembly GCF_011762595.2). Lineage (NCBI taxonomy): Eukaryota > Metazoa > Chordata > Mammalia > Artiodactyla > Delphinidae > Tursiops > Tursiops truncatus. The sequence goes on from NC_047036.1 coordinate 40,490,755, forward strand.
CATGTTAATGTATAATGGCAAATATCTGGGTATTTGGATATATTAGCTGATTATTTTAAATTTTTGGTTTTCAAATTTTAGAAAGTCATTAATATAGTCTCTAAGGAAGTGCCCTAATTCATTTTTCAAAACTGTTTGAAACACATGAGCAACAGCCTCAGATTTGGTAAACAGGATTTTGGCTGTCAGTGCTTTGCATGCTAAGACAGTACTGGACTAAACTGCACCTCAGGTTTGTACACTTATGGAGAACATACACGTTACTATCTAAAAACTAACTGGTCCTTTAAAATCAGTGTGCTATGTAAATCCATATCACTCTTCTAAAGATACAAATACATGCATACAACATGTATGCATACATACATACACATACACACATGAGTTGGCCAAACTCCACAGGATGCTAAAACAAGACATGAGTCCTACATTCTTTTTTTTCTTTTCTTTTCTTTTTTTTTTTTTGTGGTACGCGGGCCTCTCACTGTTGAGGCCTTTCCCGTTGCGGAGAACAGGCTCGGGGCGCGCAGGCTCAGCGGCCACGACTCACGGGCCCAGCCGCTCCGCGGCACGCGGGATCCTCCCGGACCGGGGGCACGAACCCGTGTCCCCTCCATCGGCAGGCGGACTCTCAACCACTATGCTACCAGGGAAGCCCGAGTCCTACATTCTTACTAGATCTCATCTTAATAATGAAGTTGGACTGCCCTCAAAACAATGAGGAATATTGTTTTCCCTAATATCTCATATTAGGGATAAAATGTTGAGTGAGACTTCTGTCCTCATTTAGGAAGCCTGGATGGTGATTTCTCCACAAGAGAGAGTGAATGAAAGACATTCCAAGCTGAGGATTGAAATATTGCAGGGGTACAGATTATGAGAGCAAACTGCCTTTCAGAGGCTTGTACCCTAAGACTGGTTAAAAGAATGCAACTGAGCAAAAATAAATGCTTTGACAACAAGATGCTTCTTGACACTATTGAACATGTCTGAATTCAGCACATAAGGATTAGTGACGAAATTTAAAAGGGCAGTATTATTTTGAGAATCCAAAAATTTCTCCTTTTTTAGATAAAAAAGACTTGGTTTTAAAAATTGAGTCACAAATGTGTGATATATTATGGCATACTTATTGTTGTTTAATTTATAAATTGAACAGTTAATAATCTTATGCTTGCCTGCCCCTCATACAGTTGTTTTTATAATCAAGTCTACCTTTAATAAAATATAACAAGGTGAGTGGATGCCTAAGGTTATACAGCTGATTCTACTAGCAATACTACGTAGAGTCTTTGCTTTTAGAATTTTCTCCTAATTATAGAGATAGGATTGCACACAAAGACAACACAATGTTAGTTATGAGTAAAAAACCACAATATAAAAGAATGTTTTTCATTTAAATTGTTTTCCTTTTTAGACAGCTTGACTTACTCAAAAGCAATGGAAGACCCTTGACTTCATTTCTATTTCAAAGCACAATCCCCACTTAACATCTGTTTTTCTGGGCAGTTGAAACTGTCTTTCTGACTGCATGACTTCAGATGAATGTTTTAAAAACTATCCAGTAATGTGCAATTTCATTTGAGACAGGTACTATCATGTCAGTTTGAAGCAACTATGAATAGTCCTTCCTAAATATTTCTAATGCCATTTGATAGGTGTCATTGAATTTTATGAAAACTACTGAGCCACTTCCTTTTTTGACCATGTTTGGAATTACTGTACAGATCTCTTTCCTGGCCTTTGGCAGAGACTTGTGATATAAATAAGTTCATATGGCTGGCTGCAAAGGAAGAAGGTGTGTATTACTAGACCCAGTACATCAAAGGGGTGTGCATGGTTTCAACAAAAATTAAGAACAGGGGTGCCTTAGAGAGATACCTCTGAGAGATTACCGCAGATCATGGCCTGCCTTGAAGAGTGCTTTCTCTCCTGGTTAATACACTCCTTCCTGTCTCCACCTCCACCCCCATTCTAAAAATGTAGTGAAACTAATGTTAACTATGAAAATAGTTATGAGAAAGTTTCGAATAACCGGGAAAGGAGATCTGAGTAAAGGGGAGGATGACACATCCATATCACAAACACAATTCTAACAAACTTTATTTACATAGAAGCCTCCATATGTCACCACTGTGTAAATTCTCCCATATGGACAACTTTATGCCTTAAAATCTTGCCTTTGACAGTTTCCTTCACTATGAGATACAACAGATTTTCAGTACCTTTCAATCAATATCTTGCAGAATTGACATGGTGTATGGTCTGATTCAGGTCTGTGCAAAATTGAAGTCTGGTGTTCACAGAAGCAGTTATTTAATTCTCAAAATACTATTATTACAGAAATACTTAACACAGAAGATGAAAACCTCCTAATCCTTCCTCCCAAAAGAGAACCACTCTCAACATTCACTGCATATCACTATTTCTCACCCAAAATATGTTACACTAACATATATTATGGTCTCTACAAAATTATTCTTTGACTACAATTTTTATGAAAAAGCCAGAGCACAAGACTATTTTCACCCTTCTCCATTCAATTTTCAAACAGGGAGAGAATTTCCACATTCTTTCTCTTGTGCTTTTTTCCCTTCCTGATCTGATTCCTTTGTTTGATGGAGCAGAGTCTTTGGTGATAGAGTTCATAGAAATCTCCTAACATTCTCCAAAAATGCCATTCAATTTTAAACTATAGCATTCATGACTGGCAGTTCATTTTTCATTTGGGAAATGTTAATGAATATGTTCTAACAAAAGTTTGCTATAAAGAAAATTGTTAGTGAAAGGCCCGTGTACCACAAAAAAAAAAATTAAACATGCATACCAAAAGATTAGCATTTTGTGAAACCTTTAAAATTATATTAAAAAGAAAAAGATTGATTTTGTAATTAACAACATTGAATAATACTCAATATCACATCATGAAAAAATTATATATTGACTAGTTTGCTTCTATTGAGATTTTTAAGAAATGCTACTACAGTTCTCTACCTAATAATGCTTCCAAAAACATGTCATAGATAGATATTTACTAAGTGTGCCCTTTAGAATTTATCACCAACAAAGTAGAAAGTGAGCTGGACTAAAGGACAGGCTCTCTGGTTCTGCTATCAGCTATTTACACTTATGTGAGAAAATAAGTTAACTTCCAAGACCTTGATTTCCTCACCTGTAAAATTAGAAGCATAGATGCAATTTTTTTAAAGGTCACTTAAGTCAGTCTGTTTTGGATTTTGGTGAGAGCTACTTGAGTAGGCTAGTTGTTACAAGGAAATCTCCCAAATTCAGAGGCTTAATGCCAGAGAGGTTTATTCCGTATTTATTACATGACCAGGTTCAATGGGCATGTTCCAGGTAGCTTTCTTCCATGTGTCAATTGGGGAAGAGAAGTTTCCTCCATCTTATGGCTTTACCATTCTCTAAGCCTTGGATTCTTCTGCAGCTGATCCACAAAGTATAAAGAAGAATCAAGGAAAGGACACCCACTTCTTAAACACATTTGCCTAGAAATGACACATTGTATTTTCACTCGTTTGTTTTCCACTGGCCAGAATGATCCCACCTAGATCCAAGGAGACTGGGAAATGTAGTCCCTGGCTGGGCTGACACTGGAAGGGGGAACACAAGTTTTGGTGGAAAATCCAACAGATACCATCCTAAAAGGAGACAGTGGCTCTATATAAAGAAGTAAAGATCTTGGGAAAATTCAATAAATATCAATATAAGCAAATGGCCCCTATACTCAAGCAATGCCCCATGCTGCAACTGATGAAATGGTTCATTTCCCAAAAAATATGAAGTTCTTTAAATACACTGTAGGAAGTCATGGTTTGAGATAAAATCTGCCATACTATAGAATCCTAGAGAGATTCTGAGTTCTGCAGCACTTTATCCACCCAAAGTACTTCCATCATTCCTAGCGGTAAAGCATGTTGCGTCTATTTATATCTTAAGCCTGAATCAGTTTTAGCTCTCCCTCCTTCTAGCAATGACATCTCACAAACTTCCCTCCTGGAACCTGGCTATGTAATTTGTGAGTCCCAGTGCAAAATAAAAAACCAGGGCCCCCTGCTCAAAAATTAGGGGGGAAATGCTATTGAAGGTACTAAAATATAAAGCTTTGTCCTTTCTTCCAAATGATCTCTCTCAACTTGCTATATTGTTTTTTATTTGCTATTTAATGTCATCCTAAGTAAAAAAAAAAATTTTTTTTAATTAGTGGCATGAATACTACCATCCAGTTATATTGTGCAGTGCCAGTATTACATGGAAATATTAGAGATTTAACTGGTATGGGGAATCACCAGAATTATCCAATTTGTATTCAGTGATGCCTCCCCAGTGGCCCTCTGAGCTGACCAGAAGAAACAAACACAAGTCAGACTCAGGAAGGCTGGAAGTAGGAAGAGTATGCCCAAAAGCACAGAGCTGGTCAAGGGAGTACTCCAGGCCACAAAGATACCTGCCAGGAGACAGCAGACCCCAGCCTAGTCCCACCCCCAACCCCAGGCCCTGGGGATCCGGCCCTGCGACGTGGAGCACAGCATGCACTCCCTTGGGTCTCACGCTGCCAGGTTCTCCCTCCTACCAGCTATCCTGGAGGAAGTCAGGTCGGGCATTTCCCCTTCCCACTGGCCCAACTCTGGGCAGACCCCGAGGATCTTTAAACTTCTGCACCAGGAATCACTCAGTTTCTAGATCACGGTGGGCAAGCAGTTAAACTCTGTTGTGCCACCTAGTGGCTCTAGATCTCAGGCACTGGGACCAAGACACCATGCCCCGCTCCCAGAGGCTGCCTGACCGCCACCAGCCCTCTTTTCTCTACACTCATGCTCCAATGTCCCATCAGACTTCACTCGCAAGACACAAATTCATACATCATAAATTTATCAAGAATTTCACACTACAGTTGGCAAACATGGTGTCCTCTGAGCACAGGAACCTATGTTGCTGCACTGACCACATGCCCATGAAGACAGCCCTAACCCTACCTGAAATGAATGTCTTCAGGAACAAAGTGTCTCCTCCAACTGTGATCCCAAAACCCCGGGGCTCCAAGTGATCCATCCTTGCCAAGGTGTCTTGCTCAAAGAAACAGTACAGTAAAATAACCAAGAGTAATTAAGAATAATTCCACTCTTTGCTTGCATTATGCAAAGACTAATAAGGAGAACCTAATTCATAATTCAAAGCAAGAATTTTTAAGCTCCTGGTTTCTGTTCTCCAGTCCTCCTGCATAGAAGCTGATGTAGAGTCTTATTCTTTGTTTCTCACTTGCCATTTTGCAACAAAAAAATGTTCTCCCTGACACCAAGCCCATAAAGCTTTTTCCTCGCTCCCCCCACTTCTCCCCCAGCTCTTGCATAAATCAGTTCAGCCTCTTGGATTTCTGTTCCTTTTTTCCTCTGCTTTGCCCATTACTAAGGTTCTCTACCCCAAAGGGGAGCCCAGAAGCTGATGCAGAGGGTAAGAATTTTTTCCTCTCATGAGAGTGAGAGGAGGGACAGACTACAAAAACAATGCTTTGTGCCCCAATTATATATTATTAATTTTATTCCTCTTATAAATCAAGGGCTACTCACTTGTGTTGATTTCATTTATCCCTCAGAATAGCTCTTGATGCTGCAGCCTCTCTTAGTTAACTAAACAGTGGCTCTCCCTCTGTTGTGTAGAAGCTAAAAGCACCGGCACCTGTTATCTGTGGGACACTGGATGAGTCATTTAATCTCAGCCTTCCGTTTCCTCTGTAGTGTATATAAACTGTGATTTGGGGGTAATCCAGAGTCGGAGGAATGACCTCTTTCTCAGTCCCATGAATTAATGACCTGATTACGTATAAACGAGTAATATATAATTGATCTTAAGAAAATATGTATCAAGGAAAAGAGGGTGGCCTGCACTGGAAAATCCTTGGAAGAAACATTGGGGTAGTAATAGTTCATCAAGGTTTTCTGAATTTAGGTAAAATATCTCCAAACAACTTTTCTTTCTATTTTCCAATTACATATTTCTGATTAATAGCTTGATCCCCAAATATATTTATTCCAGGAGGGAGAAAATAGTTTCCAAGGATAAAATACACAAAGGTATGGTCATTGGGAATAGATGTGTCCTATTATAAATTAAAATTTTGGCATTCTGGATTATTTATCAGACTTTTGTGGATTTAGGTGGTATAATCCTGATCATTTCAGAGTATATTAAATTGTATAGATTATTAATTTGTTAAACTGAGTACATATCCTGAAATGTAGTGACCCATTATTCAACACCTCCAACTACATGACACTCAATATCTTAGCAATATGTGAAATTAGATGACTAAAAACTATCTACCAGGGTGTTATAAAAATTAAAGAGAAATGTATGTATATGTAAATGTATGCAAATGTAAATGTACGTGAAAGTCTTGAGCACAAGGTCTGACTTATATAGTTTCTTAATTAAAGTTTTGTTTATTTTACAGTAGGTCCTTGTTGGTTATATATTTTAAATATAGCAGTGTGCGTATGTCAACCCCAAACTCCCAATCTATCCCTCCCCCCACACTTCCCCCACTGGTAACCATAAATTCATTCTCTAAGTCTGTGAGTCTGTTTCTGTTTTGTAAATAAGTTCATTTGTATCATTTTATTTTAGATTCCACATATTAGCGGTATCATATTTGTCTTTCTCTGTCTGACTTACTTCACTTAGTATGATAATCTCCAGGTCCATCCATGTTGCTGTAAACGGCATTATTTTATTCTTTTTAATGGTTAAGTAATATTCTGTTGTATGTATGTACCACATCTTCTTTATCCATTCATCTGTCGATAGACATTTAGGTTGCTTCCATGTCTTGGCTATTGTTAACAGTGCTGTAATGCACATTGGGGTCCATGTATCCTTTCAAACCATGTTTTTCTCCAGATATATGCCCAGGAGTGGGATTGCTGGATCATATGGTAGCTCTGTTTTTAGTTTTTAAGGAAACCTCCATACTGTTCTCCATAGTAGCTGTACCAATTTACATTCCCACCAACAGTGCAAGAGGGTTCCCTTTTTGCCACACCCTCTCCAGCATTTATTGTTTGTAGATTTTTTGATGATGGCCATTCTGACTGGTGTGAGGTGATATCTCACTGTAGTTTTGACTTGCATTTCTCTAATAATTAGCTATGTTGAGCATCTTTTCATGTGTCTCTTGGCTATCTGTATGTCTTCTTTGGAGAAATGTCTATTTAGGTCTTCTGCCCATTTTTGGATTGGGTTGCTTGCTTTTTGGATATTGAGCTGCATGAGCTGTTTGTAAATTTTTGAGACTAATCTCTTGTCAGTTGCTTCGTTTGCAAATATTTTCTCCCATTCTGAGGGTTGTCTTTTCATTTTGTTTATGGTTTCCTTGGCTGTGCAAAGGCTTTGAAGTTTCATTAGGTCTCATTTGTTTATTTTTGTTTTTATTTCCATTATTCTGGGAAACAGATCAAAAAACATATTGCTGCAATTTACACCCAAGAGTGTTCTGCCTATGTTTTCCTCTAAGAGTTTTATAGTATCTGGTCTTACATTTAGGTCTTTAATCCATTTTGAGCTTATTTTTGTGTATGGTGTCAAAGAATGTTCTAGTACCATTTTTTTTACATGTAGCTGTTCAGTTTTCCCAGCACTCTTTACTGAAGAGACTGTCTTTTCTCCATTGTATATTCTTACCTCCTTTGTTGTAGATTAATTGACCATAGGTGTGTAGGCTTATTTCTGGGCTTTCTATCCTGTTCCTTTGGTCTATATTTCTATTTTTGTGCCAGTACCATACTGTTTTGATGAGTGTAGCTTTGTAGTATAGTCTGAAGTTAGGGTACCTGATTCCTCCAGCTCACTTTTTCTTTCTCAAGATTGCTTTGGCTATTCAGGGTCTTTTGTGTCTCCATACAAATTTTAAGATTTTTTGATCTAGTTCTGTGAAAAAATGCCATTGGTAATTTGACAGGGATTGCATTGAATCTGGAGATTGCCTTGGGTAGTATAATCATTTTCACAGTACTGATTCTTCCAATCCAAGGACATGGTATATCTCTCCATTTGTTTGTGACATCTTTGATTTCTTTCATCAATATTTTATAGTTTCCTGCATACAAGTCTTTTGCCTCCTTAGGTAGGTTTGTTCTTACATATTTTATTCTTTTTGTTGCAATGGTAAATGGGATTGTTTCCTTAACTTCTGTTTCTGATCTTTTGTTGCTAGTGTATAGGAATGCAAGAGAGTTCTGTGTATTAATGTTGTATCCTGTGACTTTACTAAATTCATTGATTAGCACTGGTAGTTTTCTGGTGGCATCTTTAGGATTTTCTATATATAAATTCATTGATTGGCACTAGTAGTTTTCTGGTGGCATCTTTAGGATTTTCTATATATTAGTATCATGTCATCTGCAAACAGTGACAGTTTTACTTCTTATTTTCCAATTTGGATTCCTTTTGTTTCTTTTTCTTCTCTGATTCCCATGTCTAGGACTTCCAAAACTACGTTGAATAAAGATGGTCAGAGTGGACAACCTTGTCTTATTCTTAATCTTAGAGGAAATGCTTTCAGCTTTCACCACTGAGTATGATGTTAGGTGTAGGTCTGTCATATATGGCCTTTATTATGTTGAGGTAGGTCCCCTCTATGCACATTTTCTGGATAGTTTTTATCATAAATGGGTGTTGAATTTTGTCAAAAGCTTTTTCTGCATCTATTGAGATGACCATATGGCTTTTATTCTTCAATCTGTTGATGTGGTGTATCACACTGATTGATTTGCAGATATTGAAAAATCCTTGCATCCCTGGGATAAATACCACTTGATCATGGTGTATGATCTTTTTAATGTATTGTTGGATTCTGTTTGCTAGTATTTTGTTGAGGATTTTTGCATCTATGTTCATTAGTGATACTGGCCTGTAATTTTTTTTGTGGTATCTTTGTCTGGTTTTGGTATCAGGGTAATGGTGGCCTCACAGAATGATTTTGGGGTATTCCTTCCTCTACAATTTTTTGGAATAGTTTCAGAAGAATAGGTGTTAACTCTTCTCTAAATGTTTGATAGTTAATTAAAGTTTTTTGTATGAATAGACTCTTCTATTTACTCAATTTACACTGAATTGTCTCAGTTTGTAATCATTAAGACTACAAGCATCACTTGTATTTAATCTGTGCTTCTAAAAGAAGGAGAACAAAATACCCCATGTCTGTGCTCTAACCAGGAAGACGGAATCTTGTCTAAGCTTTTGATCATGTTAAAAGAAAAAAGTGAAATTTCACAGCTTCTGCTAGTTTTTTGTTTATCTGTTTGTTGTTTGCACTGCTAAATTTTAGACACCCACAACAGAAAGTCTTTTAGGTTAGCAGAGCTCCTTAAAACTTTGTGCTGTGAAATGGTAGTCACGCACAACAGAATGTCTTTTATATTAAAATGTGCTCAATCATAGCGTAGCTTAGAGTAGGGGCAGAAAGCTAACTTATATTTCATAAAAAATTAATGGGATTTTGGGGGCTGGAGGCTAGCAGGTACAGTGGGACCAGAGACAAAAAGATGAAGGCAGTCAAAACTTAAGGAGGGCATATAGATAGGAAAAAAATGTGGAAGGATAGGAAATTGCTAATGAATGTTAGAGCAGTGATGATTAATATTCTATTTCTTGTTTTGTCTCCACAATTATACTGTGTAATCAACTCCATTAATCCATTACTGTCTTAGTTTGGGCTGCTATAACAAATTACCATAGAGTGGGTGGCTTAAACAAATACTTATTTCTCATTCTTCTGGAGATCAGGGTGCCAACATGGTTGGGTCCCTGGTAAGGGCCCTCTCTTCCTGGCTATGTTCTCACATGGCCTTTCTTTGGTGCACGCATACAGAGAAGAAGCAAACTCTCTTGGGTCTCTTCTTAAAAGGGCACTAATCCCAACATGAGGGCTCCACCCTCATGACCTAATTACATCTTCAAGGCCCCACCTCCCAAATACTATCACATTGGGAATTAAAATTTCAAAATATGAATTTCATGGGACACAAATATTCAGTCCATATCAATTACCTGCAAAGCAAAACACACTCAGCTTTGTGTTATTGGCATTTTGGGGAACTGAAATAATCAAGGCCATGTCCAGAATGGGGCAAAGTGGTATGGAGAAGAGAGAGAGCAGCAGTCACATATGGCAAGATTCAGAGCAGAGGTAGTACTAATGAGAAGAAATAGCACCCCCCAGAATCATTACAGATTTCGGAGATAAGGAATGTAGTCGAGGATGTTGGTTTCCCGGCTGACATCAAGACTGCACAGGGTGACCTCAGTACTGGAAACATCCAAGCAGCTGATATTTGTATCACACTTGTGGGGGCTCAACATCCCAAAATGTACAGTGTCCTTATTGCCCAATGATGATGATGGTGATAATGAGAAAGGCTGAAGAGCCACCAAGCCAGCTGTATGCTCTTGCCTGTGGGCACCTTGGTTTTAAAATGACAAACCTATATATGCTTATCTATATGAAACTGGGACAGATACTCCTGGCCTATTCAAATCAACACACATTTTAATCAATCATCTTTCTGATATACAAAACTGTAAAAATTATTCATGGGCTTTATTTTCCAAGAAGATACCTGCACAGACACACTTCAGTGTGACATAACAACATTCTGTAGGATGTATCTATGTTGAATTTTTTTATCTCTGTGAAACATCTCACTTCATAACTTGGATCTGCAAATGTTGCTCTGAAGGTGACAATGCTCATTTTATCATAATGCTTGTAACCAAAACACAATAGTCCCAATGTATCTGATTTTACCTCTTTTCTCCCGCCTAAGCCTGTAGGTTTATAATCTCTTCTCCATTTTTATCATATTAAATTGTTATCAAGGCCTCCGTCGTCTCTTTCAAAATCTATTCTTTCCTCCTTTTACCAAACATAATTCTAGATGTGTAGTCTACAGCTTAGGCAAGAACCAATCCTCTTAAAATAAATGGAAAGAAAAGAAAAAGCAATGTTACTCTTCTTTTATGAATGGTATGGCATTTGGGTTGACTGCTTCTTTTAAATTTTTTTTAATTTTTATTTTAGGTGATGAAGTGCAGGAGAGCTCAGTTTTAAAGAGGGATGATATTGGATGAAGGGGAAACTCCTATAATAAAAAAAAAAAGCATTGCTCACATAATGTAGTAAAAACATCTTTAAAGACAATCTATTGATATATGCCAACAGCTTCAAAAAACATCTTAGAAGAGAATGGAAATTTTTGGTATTCCAGTGCTCAACTCTGACATTTAAATTGCTTCCTAAAAAAAAAAAAAAATCCTTGATGAAACGACAAAAGGCTGTTGTTGTTAACTTGCTGAAGAAACTAATTAGAATACAAAACATAGTTACTATATTACTGTACATATGGTAATTTCATTACTTTTAGTTTCTTGTTATCTTTATCCTTATCTATCCTAAATTTCTGTCACTAAATACAGATCTTTATCAGCACCCAATCCCTACCTTCACTTACACTTACCAGTTCCCTCCAATAATCCAGTCACTGGAGTTTACTAAATTATGCTTATTGCCAACTCAAAGCAAAGCAATTAATAACCAAATGTCTATCTGTCCCTAGCTGAAATGCTGTGTGCACATTTACACACACACACACATATTCACATTCCTTTGCATCATATTCTCTGCCCCCTCCCCTCAAGGCTTGCTGCATACGACAGGGAATAAGAAGCAAAAACAGTCTGTGACAAGGTACACGTAAAGTTATTTAACAAATCATAATCTCTGGCTCTTTGTGCTATGGACTTTGCTAGACTAAACTAATCAGTGGAAATTCATACAACTTTGCAGTGTCTTGGCAAAATGGAAACAGTTATAAGGTGTAAATTTGTATTAAATTCTCACTACAATAACACATCCTAAATTAAAACATATAACCTCCCCAAAACACGTGTATGTACATGGTCTTCTGGGATTCACAGTGTAGCACTCAGTATATGCTTATTGCTTTCTTTTTCTTAAAACATGATCACATTGTATGAGATATTATTGTACTGTAGTTATTTATTAACAAGGTATTTTTCTCAAACAAGCCTCAGAGGCAGGACCAGCTACATAATTTTCAAGGTCCAGTTCAAATGAAAACGCAGGGCCCCTTGTTCAAAAATTTTTAAGAATGTCAGGACAGTAACACCTGAGCATCAAGCCAAGCATTGGGCCCCCTAAGAGTGGAGCCCTATGTCACTGCAAAGGACGCATACCCAGGCAGCCAGCCCTGCTCTGAGGGCAACCATCTATGTCTTATTCACATTTGTAGCCCCAAAGCTTATTGCAGTGTCTGAGGATAAACACTCAGGAAATGAATGCTGAAAGACTGAACCAATAAACAATTAGACCCTACCATTTTCCAGTATCTTATAGAGAAAAGTATAATTCATTTGCAATGAAAAATAAGAATGTGCCATTTTGTACAGTTACTTTACTTGGAATTTCCAGTAGACGAAACGAGGGGTTAATTAAATCAATTAGAGGATGCTTGCTACCTTCACATCTACAGTCCTCTTTTCTATTTGTTTCAGAGGCTTTTCTTTTTTTATATAAATGTATTTATTTATTTTTGTCTGCGTTGGGTCATCGTTGCTGCACGCGGGCTTTCTCTAGTTGCAGCGAGTGGGGGCTACTCTTCGGTACCGTGCGCGGGCTTCTCATTGCGGTGGCTTCTCTTGTTGCAGAGCACGGCTCTAGCCACATGGGCTTTGGTAGTTGCAGCACGCAGGCTCAGTAGTTGTGACGCACGGGCTTAGTTGCTCCGTGGCATGTGGGATCTTCCCGGACCAGGGCTCGAACCCATGTCCCCTGCATTGGCGGGTAGATTCTTAACCACTGCTCCACCAGGGAAGCCCTGTTTCAGAGGCTTTTAAAAAGTTAAAATTCATATGTAAAAGAGGATCCCAACAGATGTCAATCTCCAAGAGACTGGATTCTGATATGTCGTTAGAGAATTAGGGGGCTTATAGCAAAGGTATACTTCTTCCACACTCAGGCCCCTCTTTGCCACCACAGTCTCCCTTTTCCCACACCCATCACTCTTTGGGGAGTCATCTGTACCCAAAGGGTCCCATCTATACCCTTCGCAGTACAATGTTCCACCTTCACAATCTGGCCTTGTCTTTTTATTCCTGTATGTTCCAAAATTGCAAGCCCAGTTGTTCTTCACATTTCAGAAGACAACTTAAATCTTCAGCTGGAGTGTGTTTCTTGGCTGTTTACTCATGACTAAGGATTTACAAGTCTAAGTACATGTGCCAGTTGAGATTCCTCTATTAAGAGTTCCAAAATGGCTCACTTGAAACAGTTGCTCCTCAGCAGAGGGATGACTCTGGTAAAGGCCCTCAGCTAGATGCCTGTCATAACCACCACCTGTACACATCTCTTCATTTGCTAGAGGGATAAGGCAACCAGCTTACAAAAGTTAAGAATAACCCCCAGCATCTCCTAGATCAGAACGTGCACAAAATTCTCTGGGCTCTTCCAAAATGGTCAATTACTTTCTTTTCTTCCAATGTCTCTCCCTTCTGAGTGTTTGGCTCTTGGCCAAGACCTAAACTGGCACTGGATTAACTTAAATATAGCAAGAAAAGCTGTTCTCATGACATTTATGACCTGAGAGGAAACAAAGGACCAGAAATTTCATGGGAAATCATCCTATTGTAAGATTTCCAGTCCAGATTTGCTGGCTCTCAAGAGCATTTTGGGTTCAGAGAATTGTCCATCCTCTTAGGTGCTTCCATAGACCTGAGCGCCAAGTCTTTTGATGTCAGCTTATCACTTGCTTAGATCATTTCCTGTCCAGATTCCAAACCTCCAACCCATGCTGGATGACTCAGGACAGGGGTTGTGTTATCTGAGTCGTTCTGCAATAGAAAAGGAAAGCCTGCCGCAGTGATCTTCCTGAGTGATATTTTCTTGGTCAAGTTTGTGAGAAACAGTCAAGCAGGAAGGAATAACAGGGCAACCACATACAGCTGAACTTGGAGGAAATGCTATTTCAAAGGATTTCAAAGATATGAAAGAAATTCCATCAGGCCCTTAGTGAGTAGAATCTATAAAGACTGCAACCCATAACTCCTTTTTTGTGCTGCAAATTTTCACCCTTCTAGAGCAAATGTTCAGACATTGTTCTCCCGGCCCCCTTCTCATACCTATGGAGCCTTCTGATTCATGCTCTACACCAGCCATTCTTTGACATTCTTTTCATCTGTTCTTCTCATCCTAAGTAACTTGGTTGGTAAATCCCCCAAGGGATTTGAAGAATCTCTGCCTTCACAGAAAAGGACCTGAGCAATTTTCATTTATTATTAGATAAAATCAAATGTCTCAGTTTTCTTTTGGTATTCTTGGCATATGAGAGATTGCTGACAAGGCCAACTTCAAAATTAAATAGTTAATGAAACTAAACTAAATGTACTAAAATGTTGGGCCAGATTCATGTTGACGTTTATCAAATATTTCAATAACCACACATGTGGCTTCAGTAAAGCTTCTAGCATGCAAATAAAGCCGTTTTTTATTTGGGACAGTTTCCAGATTCAGATCTTCTGATCTATCTTGTTTATTCCTGCTGAGATGTCGACTTTTGCAAGTCATTGAGTATCTTCTCTTATCATAACTTTTAAGGTATACATGTATCTGTGTCAACAGGGCACATGACCTTATTCTTTTCACTTCAGCTATTTTAAAAAGTATTGTATTAATGTAATATCTCTAATTTCAAACATCCACTTATATCCAAGTCCAAAGAATTAGATCCAGGCCTAGTTTAATGGTCACAATTATTGCCTAACATAAAATCTTCCCAAAGTACATTTATAAATCAAAACTACTTCACCTGTGCTCTACTCAGCAGGCCATGTGCTTACTGGTTCTTTTCCAAGACATGCGATTGAGTCATGCATTCATCCCAGGCACTCCCATGCAGGCATACAGCCTACATTCCTTTCTAAGAAGAAGGTACAAGTGCCCACAAGTCCCTAAAACAAGCATGCCCACCACTCAGGATTTGAGCCTTTACTTTTCCTGGATGCTAAAAGGTAAAGGTTCCCAAGCCATTTGGGTGAGAAGGACTTTGGCTTATTCACCCACTGAAACATACAAAATATCTGTGATTTATACACACATACACCCATCTGTATACACATATACTTGTGTGTGTGTGTGTGTGTGTGTGTGTGTGTATACAACTCTCTGGGATAGCTGCTGGATCAAACTTTCCTTTATGGAGAAATCCTTCTGTTATAACTGTGCTTGAAATTAGTAACCAGTAAGATTCTTGGAAGTTTGCTTTACACCTAATCCTAGGTCAGGTTCCCTAGAAAGAGAGCCTGTGATGCGGATTCTTATGCAACAATTTATTGAGAAGGTGATGTCAGGAGACAGAGAATAAGGCATGCACTGTAGGGCAGATGATCTTACCTCTCCTTTTCATTTCAGCTCTTCACAAATTATTATATCAATGTAATAGCTCTAATTGCAAAATTCAGGGGGTGAGGGGAGGGCTAGGTGGTTTGCTTGGTGGGTCCTCATCCCTAAGAATAAAAGTTCCTAGTGACCATGTCCTTATCAGGCCGGGATTGCTGTGGTTGCATTTACACTTAGAACTGAACATGGGAAAACCCAAAATGCCAAAATTGATTAACTTAAGACAAAAGTATCTTCATGCTCCCATTATGTAGCTGCAGTCCTACCTCCTCATGACTATAGTCAGTTATCCTACCATTATGTAACTATTTCCTTAGCCTGATGATCTACTGGCATTAGAAGCCCCAAAATGACCATATAACAAATGATTATTGGGATTCTTATTGTGTCTTCTGGAGGAAGAGTCCTTCCTCTGGGAAGCAGGACCTCCAGACCTACAGAGCTTATAGTTTCAGGAGTGAGAAGCACAAGTTCCCCAAATGGGTCGATGGAAGTGATGGTAAGTATAGCCATCAGTACATATGAATATTTTATATATATATACATACATGTATATATAATACACACACATACATGTATATATAATACACACACACACACACAGAGGACAGCCATCTCAATGCTTCTTAAAGATACTGGTTCTCCCTCACCAGCACATTCCCTATTGTTTTAATAAATAAAGTCTCCTTTAAGACCTCCCAAGGAATAGAGTCAGATGGTGGCTTTTCCATTCTTATGTGATAGGTCCATTCTAGCATGCCTACTTCCTGAACCTTTTAATATATTGCTTCATCGTCTGCCACAGAAGTGTTGGCACCTCTATTTCATTAACTGTAGAGCAGCAGTTGGCAAACTATGGCCCTTGAGCCAGATCCAGTGCCCTTCTTTTTTTGTAAATAAAGTTTTATTGAAACACCCAATTTGTTGGCCACACTTATTTGATAATATATTGGCCATATGACTCTCAAAGTGTAAAGTATTTACCATCTGGCCCATTACAGGAAAAGTTTGCTGACATTTGACATAAGGCATTGCTTTTTCTAATCTTTTACAAGCCATACGCATAGAGTATTAAAACTGCTTCTTGGGTCCCTTGCCAGAGTGTCCCCATATCAATACATTGTCCCTCATCCAGCTGTGATTACTCCCTGCTAGCTGCAGGATCTACTCCCAGGCACTATCTCTTTGATCCTCCCAGTACATGTTAACTAAATCCAGTAGCTCTTTTCCTCTTCTCCCTTAGGAGTCTGACACTTCCCCAATCTAATTTTCCCAAAATTTGACCCAAGTTATGGGTCTGGTAGGCAGGGAGAGAACAGCTCATGAGGAAGATTTTCCTAAAGATGCTTGTCTCCTTTGAGACCTCTACATGGTTTTATAACAGGGAAGAGGAAATTTTATCTTCCAATGAAAGGTAATAGTCAAGTCGAAAGACCAAAAAGGTTCAGGGAAATCTGGAGTTTCAGGTACTCAAGTGCATCTACCCAGATATCCCCACCTCAGTCTCCCACTCCTTTCCTATCAGAGTTTTAACTTTAGCTTAGGAGACTTAACCTAGGCTGAGAATTCAACTTTCTCTAAAGTTTTCTGCCACTTACAATTAAGTCCTATTCCAAGCCATCAGCTTTGTCTGCCCTCCATCTATGGAAATTAGGAAATTAGAAATTAGCGTTTCTTTAAATGCTACCAAGGAGGATCTCTGATGCATAATTTCCTTTAAAGATCTTTTTAAAAAATATTTATTTATTTATTTATATAAGCCACACCAGGTCTTGCAGCATGAGGGCTCACAGTTGCAGCATGCAGACTTCTTAGTTGCAAAATGCATGCGGGATCTAGTTCCCTGATCAGGGGTCGAACCTGAGCCCCCTGCACTGGGAGTGTGGAGTCTTTCCCACTGGACCACCAGGGAAGTCCCAATTTCCTTTAAACTTGATTAATAGACTGAAGATTATCATGAACTCTACTCAACACATAAATGTCATTTAGCAAAAGCAAACCACTCCACAGTCCACAGAGTTACTCTTTTCCTTGTACCTTTCAAATGCCAGAGACACAGAATCAGTTAGTGCACCTGCTTTCATCTATATCCCATGCCAGTTTACCATTGGTAAACATTTTATCAAGTGTACTTCTACAGTATGTCAGGAACTACCGGGGCTTCACCTAGCCAGGATGGGGTTTTCACTGCCACCTGGCCAGAGATCCAATTTTAGAATCCCATCTGTAGCATTTGCTTCTTAAAACTATTCCTAGTACCAAATAACCTAGATGCAGAGCCTGAGATGAAAGTTCTTATAAGAATGATTTATTGGGGGATTACTTTCAGGAGAAGAGGAGTAAAGGAAGCAGGAACTGCCATGGTAAAACTAAACAAAGATGTAGTCTCAGTTGCAGACCAACTTCGCCTGATTTATAAGGAATTCTGGAGCATGAATATATCACAGATCTTTTCCTACCTCCAGGCAAAGGGTCTGTGGGCTGCCTTCTTCAACACCCCCACTCCCTCCAGGGGTATAACATCCAAGGTGAAACAGCTCCCATTAGTCTGAGAGCAATTCTTTAGAGAAGAAGCCTGCTGTGAGTTGCTAGGGGCTAACACTCATAATAGCTGAAGGATGGGTATACACTAGCATGGTAAATGGGATCTGGGTGGGTACCAAGAGTCTACTACATATCTGAATATGCTGGAGAAATAATGCTAGTTAAACTGAGCAGCAGTCTCCTAGGGGCTCTGATTCATGCCTTTTAGACCCTGTGTCCTATTAAACACCGGGTTGTCCTTAATTGCCATTTGGGACAAGGATCACCTTTAAATGTAGGAGAAATGGAGGTTTGGTTTGGATTTTAGGAGTGCTAACTAGTCTCTTGATTATTCTAACGTAGGTATTCATTTGTTTTGGCTAAATCCAAGGGCCCTAAAATGTGAACTTTCTAGACAGGATCAAAGTCATTAATATTTTATTGTGAATTCTGTTATCAGGTATTTCTAACTGGACCAGTATTCGAACAGATATTCAAGGAGAAATGAGGGAGAAGGAGGGAGATTTGAGACACAGACAATAACTTTAGGATGACAGGCCCTTGAGGAAGATTTAGAAAAGCAAAATGTAATATGAGGAAACCACATCTTTGAAAAAGGTTCATCATTAGATATATCCTTGTGGGAAGGCAAAAGGAAGTCAAAAGTAAACCTCACCAGATTTTCGACAATAATTCATTTGTTTTTTACTTTGGTAGGCTGGACTCAGAAGGAACCTCAGTTCACTCTGGAGGGTAAGAATTATTCCTGATATCTGATAATTATTCTTAGTTTTCCTGTAATATTGTTACCAGGAAAGAAAACAGGTTATTCCAGGTTATAGCGCCACCAAGAAAAAAATGAAAAATGTCTTTATATAGCTTTTATTTCAAATCCAGGGAACTAATGCATCCACTCTATCCCAAAAAATGAAACAAAGTAGCAGTGCTGATAAAACTGAGCCCAGATAAGAGTAAAGTGTTGTAGGTACTCAGGGAAAAGAGGTTTTTCTTTTTTTTTTCAAATGGGCAGATGAAAAAAATCATTGGTCTCTAAGTTACAAAAACGTGTTGCATTCAATACTGCGTAAGCTCAGAGGAGCTGTAGCCGTTCTGAGGGTCCCATCAGGTCTCAAAGTAAATAATACTGAGGGCTCTTGGTGAATTAGGAAATTCTGTGGTCCTGTGATTGATTTTGAGAGGGGATATGACGCAGAGGCAAATAAGCAGAGCGTCCAAACAGTCTCAGTGCTGGAGCCGGTACCAGATTCTGAACTTTCTTACTGTGTGGCCAGTGCTGTTTCTGCTCACACCCTTCCCCTATTCCCACATTCCCTGACATATAACTGCCCTCTCTTCACAGTTTGAATGACTCTGCATGGAACCTAGTCCTACCTGTTAACTCGTTAGGAATACAAAGTCAAAGCCATTCTCCCAAATGCTCTCCATGACTACCTATCATTGTCTATGAATAATTTACTAAAGCAACTTCAGACAAAGAGACTAAAGAGAAGTTGTCTCTCCACATAAAGATGTTTTTAGGCTAATGGTCTGACCACCTCATTTAAGGAGATACAAATGTAAATTAATCATTGATCTCACTTTTCTCAAAGGTTGTCAATACTCAAGGCTTATGTATTTACATCCACTCAGCAAATACACTTTTAAATAGGACCCATACAACTACTTGTAACTGAAATTGTCTGTCTACCTGCTATTTCAACTTGCACTACATCCAGTGCTTTCTTGTCAAGGAGCCATGCCATACAGAGATGAGGAAGAATTAGAGATATTTTCTGCAGTCCTATATTTGTTTCTTTCTGTAAGTTCCTAGAGAGCAAAGTGAACATTTGAATTGAGTCTTCAAGCATATTGATGATTCCAGGAGTCAGAGAAAGGATTAAGGATGGTCTTCCAGACTGAGAAAATATCATGATCATAAAAGTGGAGAAGGAGAAACACAGAATATGTACGATGGTCAAAAAGTTTCTGTAACCCAGATGTCATCTAGTTCTTTCTACTCCTTTGGATAGATTCAACACCTGAGTCCACATCATCTAGAAGTCCAATGCTCTACTCCAATAAATCTTTGAATTTCCAAGATAGTAACAGTATCATGGATGATCTGAGTCTCTATTTCTTTTAAAGTAGCTGAGTTTAGGGATTTTTCTTTCCAACCTGTGCAGGTTACTCCCCGGTGCACATGTTATCATCCAAGAGTGTTATTTAGCCCCTTCCCATAAATTCTACCAAAAACAACAACAAACACTTATGTCAAACCTATATGTATATTTATCTGGATGCATGTATATGTTAGGTCCTTGCTATGTGAAGTGTGAGCCACAGATGAATAAAATCAGCCTTGCCTGGGAGTCTGTTAAAAATGCAGAATCAAAAAAAAAAAAAAAAAAAAAAAATGCAGAATCTCAGGCACCAACTCTAGCTTACAGAATTAGAATTCAATTTATATGCACATTAAAATTTGAGAAGCATGAAGGGTACGTGGCGGCGAGAATATATATATATATATAGATAGATAGATAGATAGATATAGATAGATAGATAGATATGTACATATAGCGAGAGAGAGAGAGAGACAGAGAGAGAGAGAGGGGTGTGCACGTCCAAAACGGTGGGAAGATCTAGATGACCTCTGGGTTACAGAGATCTTTTTGAATATTACTCATGTTCTATGTTTCTTTTCCTTCACTTTTATAATCATACTATTTTTTTCAATCTGGAAGACCATCCTTAATCCTTTCTCTGACTCCTAGAATCATCCGTATGCTTGGTGACTCAATCCAAATGTTCATTTTGCTCTCTAGGAACTTACAAAAAGAAACAGCAGATATAGGACTCCAGAAAGCATTTCTAATTCTTCCTCATCTCTGTATGTCATGACTCATTGACAAAAGAGCACCAGATGTAGTGTGAGCTGAAACAGCAAGTAGATAGACCATTTCAGTTACAGGTAGTTGGGAAAAGATGTGCAGTAGCACACCATAATATAGTATTTCCACCGTACAGATATATTAAATATAAATAACCTGAAGAGTGCAGATCATAGTAAAATGTAGTTAAATAATTAGGAAATGATTATTCTTGAGTATTTTTACCTTTGTGTTTAATACAATTTATTTATATTATAAATAAGCTTACATAATTTAATTTTTACTAATGGCTGTATTTAACAACCAGTTTGCAGAGTTCATGAAAGTTTAACACTGGGCTCTTGTGAGCCCATACAAGCCAGTTCCAGTATACCACTGCCTCAGTTTTAAATCATGTCAGTTATTTTATTACCAAGGGCTGAGCTAATTAGTTTTTCGTAGTGTCTGAATGTTCTCCTTCAAGTTTAAAAATGTAAAACCATTTCCTACATTTGCATATTTCCATATTAAATAACTTGCTCATAAACTCTATAGTCACTGCAAGTCCACCGGAGGAAATGAAGTGAATAAGCCTTCAGTTCCAAGGACAATTTGAAAAGAAAACCAATAAACACGCTTCCATTTCAGTCTGTAAAACAAACACTTGCACAGTGTATTGATGGGTTTTCAGAGGCTCATTTGAGATTGTCTTCATTTGTGATGCTTATCCCCATTGTGTCTGGCACCTGGATTCTCCATAGATTAAGTGGTCTGGGCTGTCAGATTTCATTCTACCTGAGCCACTCACTAACCTTGTGAGGATGACAGAAGAAGTCCTGTGACCTCTTGGTGTTTTCTGAAGTATAATAAGATAAACAATGCAGAGTAAAACTCACATGATTGTGTAAGGACTTCTTATATGATTGCCTAGAATTTCTGCAATGGGACATATATCACTTGCCCTTTGAGATAATAAAAACACATTATAATGTGGGTTTGTTTCTTTTTATTAAAAGGTAAAAATTGTGATTATGTTATATGTAGTGTTCTAGAATAGCACTGATCTATGATTGAAAATGTTCCATATCTGCACTGCTCAACAGGGTAGACTCTAAACATACGGGGTGGTAAATGTGACCAATGAACTAAATTTTTAATTGTATTTAATTTTAATTAAGTTATATTCAATAAGCCACAGATAACTAGTGGTTACTGCTTTGGACAGTACATCACTGCAAGGCAATGGATGTAGGCTCCACCCTTAGCTGCCCGATATTTGTATTTTGGAATCTGCAGTAGTTGCACAAAGGTCTATTTGATTAATATAAATGTACATAAGGAAAGTGGTTTTTAATCTGGATCCATATATAAATAGGTTTTATGGACTGTAACCAACCCCTAAACAATTCTGAGACTAATGAATAACCAAAGTGTGATATGTAGGACATGATTTACCTCCTTTGGCAAGTGAAACATTGTATGAAGGTTGTTCTCTGGCGGTTTTTAGAGAGAGATAGAGAATGGCCTAATGCCCTGAAATTTAGTGATTAAATTGGAAGTTTGAAAGTACAAATAAGAAAAATAAAAGCAAAGTAACTATCCAAAGGAGTCATACTAAGTGCTATTGGAAAAAGAAAATTCTAATTTCAACTGAACAGGTTGGTAAGGAGCAATGTGCGCTCAGCAGAATCTCCATGATAAGATTTTTAACAACAAAAAATAGACAAACCGGGGCTTCCCTGGTGGCGCAGTGGTTGAGAGTCCACCTGCCGATGCAGGGGGCACGGGTTCGTGCCCCGGTCCGGGAAGATCCCACATGCCGCGGAGCGGCTGGGCCCGTGAGCCATGGCCGCTGAGCCTGCGCGTCCCGAGCCTGTGCTCCGCAACAGGAGAGGCCGTGACGATGAGAGGCCCGCGTACCACAAAAAAAAAAAAAAATAGACAAACCCTTAGGACAAAAGCTGCTATTACCCTGCTGTCTTTTGAGAGCTGTCAAGGGTCTGTTTAAAAAGCCTCTGGTACTAAAATAAAGGACTTTGGGTGTTGAATTTGAATCTTTGACTTTCAGGTTCATGGCAAGCATCTGAACTGGTCTTTGATAAATAAGTAGGATTGCAACTTCCCAAGGTCCCTTTTATATCAGGAGTGACACAATGAACCACTGTTATCTGTTGGACAAGAAATCTAGGACAAAACTTTGGGGGGGGGCATCAAAAGCACTAAATCATGTTATGACCAACTGAAGGGCAAAACCTTGGGACCCCACAGAGAGTGGAAGGCATAATATCCTACCGGAGCCAATGGGTGCCTGGAAATATTTTTTTAACTCTCCTACCCATTTTTCTTCTGGAACATTATTGAATTGAGCTACAGAGCTATTCTCCCTAGGAAAATCTATTCACACAGCTTCAACATGATACAATAGAAGATTCATACACAAAAGCAACATCAAAAAAAGGGCTTCTTTTTTTTTTCTATTGTTTCCTCCAACAAGAACCACTTACAACTACCAGATACCTTCAAATTTTCTATTCCTTTACCAAGAGAGCCTTTAGATGCATTTGACAAGCAAATACTCAATGCTTTGCTGAGAATGGCACAATGGATTGATAAATCTAAATTCGGATTTAGTCAATACTTTTTATTTTTCCAATATGTTGCCGCTTTTAAAAATAATCTCCATTCAAGAAAGCATCCTGTAGTTAGCATTGGCAAGTACAACACCTGTCTTGAGCAGCTACAGCCATGCTTTGGCTATTCTTTCAAATTAAGCCTCTCAAAAGGGAACCCTCCTACACTGTTGGTGGGAATGTAAATTGGTACAGCCACTATGCAGAACAGTATGGAGGTTTCTTAAAAAACTAAAAATAGAGTTCCCATAGGATCCAGCAATCCCACTCCTGGGTATACATCCAGAAAAGACAAACGCTCTAATTCAAAAAGATACATGCACCCCAATGTTCATAGCAGCACTATTTACAATAACCAAGACGTAGAAGCAACCTAAATGTCCATTGACCAATGAATGAATAAAGAAGATGTGGTAATTATATATATATATATAAATATATATATAATGGAATATTACTCAGCCATAAAAAAGAATGAAATAATGCCATTTGCAGCAACATAGATGGACCTAGAGATATCATACATACTAAGAGAAGTAAGACAGAGAAAGACAAATATCATACGATATCACTCATACGTGGAATCTAAAAGAATGATACAAATGAACTTACAAAACAGAAATAGACTCACACAGAAAACAAGCTTATGGTTACCAAGAGGGAAAGGGGAGGAGGAATAAATTAGGAACTTGGGGTTAACAAATACACACTACTATACATAAAAAGGATAAACAATAAGGACCTGTACAAAACATATAACTGAATCACCTTGCTGTACACCTGAAACACTGTAAATCAACTATACTTCAATAAAAAATAAAAAATTTTAAAAAGGTGAAAAAAAACAAATCCAGCCTCTCAGATATCATTCAAGTGTTTTCTTATTTGTACCCATTTGAATACCAAGGAATACTTCTCTCTTTGAGATCTAGTTCCTCATATACCACTTGAGACACTTTACAAATTAAGTGACAACCTTCGTACGTAAAATCAGTAGATTAAGGAAGAAGTTTAAGTTCCCAGCAACTATTAGTTGCTACTTCCTATATTGGGAATTTGTACAACTGGACATTTGTATTATATTTTGCTCCATTATATTCCCAGAGATGCTGAAATTGTCTTTAAAATTGGATTCTGATTCAGCATTAGAACGATTACCCATCTAAATCAATCCTCTGAAAGCCCTAAGACCAAAGTGTTTGCTGAGCTGCATTCCATAGATATCGGCAGATTATGCTACCCAATCCTGACATGTACTGGAAGGCAATGCTTTATCATCTGGAATAATTAGATCTCAGCAAAGTTCTTAGAGAATTCCTGGCTTGCCTTAAATACTTTTCACTCATTTTGAAAAGTTCAACAGAATTAAAATCCATGGTCTAGTTCAAGAGTCTAGCAGGAATGTGGAGAGGGAATTCAAGAGAGTGTGGAAAGGGTTCATGAAGAATGCAGTTCTAGGATCAATGCACAGGAAAATGTGCACTAGACGTGAATCCTTTGGCAGGAGGTATATGGCAATAAA
Source organism: Tursiops truncatus (assembly GCF_011762595.2). NCBI lineage: Eukaryota > Metazoa > Chordata > Mammalia > Artiodactyla > Delphinidae > Tursiops > Tursiops truncatus. The sequence goes on from NC_047036.1 coordinate 40,515,781, forward strand.
AGCCAAATTTTATTAGTGAATTCCAAAGACAATGGAAATGTCTCTGTTTTGCATTGAATGTTGTTTGAAATAAATGGGTCATTGGCCAGGGGTGTGGACATGCTTTTTGCTATGTACCTTTCCATTCTAACGACATATTTTATAATGGGATTTGACATGTAATATGAACATAGTTCCCAGCGTCCATCTCAATTACTAACAATACAAAAATTGATTTCATTGTTTTCGCCATTTTAAATCTGTGTACTGCCATACCAATAGCCACTCATTGATTTTCTAATGTTAATAATGATTTCTGTTGGATGACTAGTTATGAATATCAATTTTTATTTTTAGCACCTAGGGACATTTTTATTGGAATGTAGGTTGCTCGAAAAAATGTAGTGGGCTAATAAAACTAGATGTCTATTTATAAGATTTGGCAAGTTTTCCTGAATGCACAAAATAATGCAGATAGAAATTAAAAATATTCTAACTTATCCATTTGAGAAAAACAGAGTAGTTGAATGGGTTATACATGAATTTAGGACTTTAATATTCTGACCTCAATTTTGAATGCTTTGATTAGGTGACATCCTATATATAAACTGCTGAATTCATATTCTAACCATTTTATTCAAGAACACAACTCATGCCCTTTACAGGTACAAATATTCACAAAGGAACTCATACGTAAAGGGTGATGACTTATTATTGCCATTCACTAGGTTTCATGTATCCTAAAAACCAAGCGAACCATGGTTCAGAGCATTCTTGTGATACATCCATGAACAATGTAATCATGTGGCAACTTACCACCCATCAGCAAATATGCATCAAAGAAGCTCTATGGTGAGGAATGGGGGTAGAGCGTATCTACTCATAGTGAAGATGAATCTATTGTACCCTGTTAGAATTTAAGGAGGTAAGTAAATAAATAAATAAATAACACCCCTTCAGTTCCGCACAGGTGTTCAAAACCAACTGAGAGATAGACATCAGACAGAGGAAAAGCAAAATGTAAGTTTTATTACCATTAAAGCTGATGTTGGAGAACATGGCTTAGATGTGCTACAAAACTGATTTCTGAACTCCATAATTAGAGCAGAAAAGCACAGGTTATCAAGTGGGCAAAGGTTAGAACATGTGCTCTCTGCAGACAGGCAGATCTCAAAGAAAGATAGGGAGAGGTCCTTCTCCCAAAATACACCAATCAGATAAGAAAGTAACTTCTCCTTCCCTGGGGAAGAGTGAAGAAAAGGGCAGAGAGAGGCCAAGATTATTTTCATAGAAGATTCTTTCACATGAAAAGAAATAGCAGAAATGAGAAACAAATGTTTACCCCTAATAAAACCTAATGCAGGCTCTCAATTTCTGTTACTGGAAAATTATACATATATCAATGGACTATCTAATTTAAAAGGGGGATTGGGAAGCAGGTGAGACACAATATAAGCAAATAGGATTTTTGAAATCCAGTTAATCTAAGCTGTTGACACACGATTTTCACTTTAAGAATCAGATCTTGGGATTATACAGATGTATCTTTTACCTGATTTATGCCACCCTTAAAAACAAATAGATTTTTAAAAATATAGATTCAATTTAGGAAGATGAAAAAGTTCTGTAGATGGCCAGTGGTGATGGCTGAACAATTATGTGAAGGTACTTAACTGCCACTTAACTGTACACATAAAAATGGTTAAAATGGTAAATATGTATTGTATATTTTACCACAATAAAAAGGAATTTAAAAACTAATGTAGAGAGGGAGCTTCAAGATGGATGAGGAATAAGACATGGAGATCACCTTCCTCCCCACAAATACAACAGAAATACATCTACATGTGGAACAACTCCTACAGAACACCTACTGAACGCTGGCAGAAGACCTCAGACCTCCCAAAAGGCAAGAAACTCCCCACGTACCTGGGTAGGGCAAAAGAAAAAAGGAAAAACAGACAAAAGCATAGGGACAGGACCTGCACCAGTGGGAGGGAGCTGTGAAGGAGGAAAGGTTTCCACACACTAGGAAGCCCCTTCGCGGGCAGACACTGTGGGTGGCGGAGGGGGGACGCTTCGGGGCCACGGAGGAGCGCGCAGCCACAGGCGTGCGGAGGACAAAGTGGAGAGATAACCGCACAGAGGGTCGGCAACAACCAGCACTCACCAGCCCGAGAGGCTCGTCTGCTCACCCGCCGGGATGGGTGGGGGCTGGGAGCTGAGGCTCGGGCGCTAGCCGGGAGGGAGTCCGGGAAAAGTCTGGAGCTGCCGAAGAGACAAGAGACTTTTTCTTCCCTCTTTGTTTCCTGGTGCACGAGGAGAGGGCATTAAGAGCGTGGCTTAAAGGAGCTCCAAAGACTGCCGCGAGCCGCGGCTAACAGCGCAGACCCCAGAGACGGGCATGAGACGCTAAGGCTGCTGCTGCCGCCACCAAGAAGCCTGTGTGCAAGCACAGGTCACTATCCACACCCCCCTTCCGGGGAGCCTGTGCAGCCCGCCACTGCCAGGGTCCCGTGATCCAGGGACAACTTCCCTGGGAGAACACACAGCACGCCCCAGGCTGTTGCAACGTCACGCCGGCCTCTGCCACCGCAGGCTCCCCCGCATCCGTAACCCTCCCTCCCCCAGGCCTGAGTGAGCCAGAGGCCCCGAATCAGCGGCTCCTTTAATCCTGTACTGTCTGAGCGAAGAACAGACGCCCTCAGGCGACCTACATGCAGAGGCGGGGCCAAATCCAAAGCTGAAGCCCGGGAGCTGTGAGAACAAAGAAGAGAAAGGGAAATCTCTCCCAGCAGCCTCAGAAGCAGCAGATTAAATCTCCACAATCAACTTGATGTACCCTGCATCTCTGGAATACCTGTATAGACAACAAATCATCCCAAAATTGAGGAGGTGGACTTTGGGAACAAAGTCATGTTTTTTCCCCTTTTTCTCTTTTTATGAGTGTGTATGTGTATGCCTCTATGTGTGATTTTCTCTGTATAGCTTTCCTTTTACCATTTGTCCCTAGTTTTTTTGTTTTTTGTTTTTTAAGTATAGTTTTTAGCATTTGTTATCATTGGTTGATTTGTTTTTTGGTATGGTTGCTCTCTTCTTTTTTTCTTATTACTTAAAAAAAATTTTCATAATTTTTTAATAACTATTTTATTTTACTTTATTTTATTATATTTTATATTCTTCTTCCTTTCATTCTTTTTTTGCTCCCTTTTATTCTGAGCCGTGTGGATGACAGGCTCTTGGTGCTCCAGCCAGGCGTCAGGGCTGTGCCTCTGAGGTGGGAGAGGCAAGTTCAGGACACTGGTCCACAGAGACCTCCCAGCTCCACGTAATATCAAACGGCAAAAATCTCCCAGAGATCTCCATCTCAACGCCAAGACCCAGCTCCATTCAACGACCAGCAAGCTACAGTGCTGGACACCCTATGCCAAACAACTAGCAAGACAGGAACACAACCCCATCCATTAGCAGAGAGGATGCCTAAAATCATAATAATTCCACAGACACCCCAAAACACACAACCAGACGTGGACCTGACCACCAGAAAGACAAGGTCCAGCCTCATCCACCAGAACACAGGCACTAGTCCCCTCCACCAGGAAACCTACACAACACAATGAAACAACCTTGGCCACTGGGGACAGACAACAAAAACAAGGGGAACTATGAACCTGCAGCCTGTGAAAAGGAAACCCCAATTACAGTAAGTTAAGCAAAATGAGAAGACAGAGAAATACACAGCATATGAAGGAGCAGGAGAAAAACCCACCAGACCTAACAAATGAAGAGGAAATAAGCAGTCTACCTGAAAAAGAATTCAGAATAATGATAGTAAAGATGATCCAAAATCTTGAAAATAGAATGGAGAAAATACAAGAAACGTTTAACAAGGACCTAGACAAACTAAACAGCAAACAGTGATGAACAACACAATAAATGAAATTAAAAATTATCTAGAAGAGATCAATAGCAGAATAACAGAGGCAAAAGAACGGATAAGTGACCTGGAAGATACAATACTGGAAATAACTACTGCAGAGCAGAATCAAGAAAAAAGAATGACAAGAATTGAGGACAGTCTCAGAGACCTCTGGGACAACATTAAACGCATCAACATTCGAATTATAGGGATCCCAGAAGAAGAAGAGAAAAAGAAAGGGACTGAGAAAATATTTGAAGAGATTATAGTTGAACACTTCCCTAATATGAGAAAGGAAATAGTTAATCAAGTCAAAGAAGCACAGAGAGCCCCATACAGGATAAATCCAAGGAGAAACACGCCAAGACACGTATTAATGAAACTATCAAAAATTAAATACAAAGAAAAAACATTAAAAGCAGCAAGGGAAAAACAATTAATAACACACACAGGAATGCCCCCATAAGGTTAACAGCTGATTTTTCAGCAGAAACTCTGCAAGTCAGAAGGGAAAGGCAGGACATATTTAAAGTGATGAAGGAGAAAAACCTAAAACCAAGATTACCCTACCCAGCAAGGATCTCATTCAGATTTCACAGAGAAATTAAAACCTTTACAGACAAGCAAAAGCTAAGAGAATTCAGCACCACCAAACCAGCTTTACAACAAATGCTAAAGGAACTTCTCTAGGCAGGAAACACAAGAGAAGGAAAAGACCTACAATAACAAACCCACAACAATTAAGAAAATGGTAATAAGAACATACATATGGATAATTACCTTAAAAGCAAATGGATTAAATGCTCCAACCAAAAGACACAGACTGGCTAAATGGATACAAAAACAAGACCCATATATATGCTGTCTATAAGAGACCCACCTCAGACCTAGGGACACATACAGACTGAAAGTGAGGGGATGGAAAAAGATATTCCATGCAAATGGAAATCAAAAGAAAGCTGGAGTAGCAATTCTCATATCAGACAAAATAGACTTTAAAACAAAGACTATTACAAGAGACAAGGACACTACATAACGATCAAAGGATCAATCCAAGAAGAAGATATAACAATTGTAAATATTTATGCACCCAACATAGGAGCACCTCAATACATAAGGCAAATACTAACAGCCATAAAAGGGGAAATCGACAGTAACACAATCAGAGTAGGGGATTTTAACACCCCACTTTCACCAATGGACAGATCATCCAAAATGAAAATAAAAAAGGAAATAGAAGCTTTAAATGATACCTTAAACAAGATGGAGTTAATTGATATTAATAGGACATTCCATCAAAAACAACAGAATACACATTCTTCTCAAGTGCTCATGGAACATTCTCCAGGATAGATCATACCCTGGGTCACAATTCAAGCCTTGGTAAATTTAAGAAAACTGAAATTGTATCAAGTATCTTTCCTGACCACAATGCTATGAGACTAGATATCAATTACAGGAAAAAATCTATAAAAAATACAAACACATGGAGGCTAAACAATATACTGTTTAATAACCAAGAGATCTAAAGAAGAAATCAAAGAAGAAATCAAAAAATAGCTAGAAACAAAAGACATCGAAAACATGATAACCCAATACCTATGGGATGCAGCAAAAGCAATTCTAAGAGGGAAGTTTATAGAAATACAATCCTACCTTAAGAAACAGGAAACATCTCAAAGAAGCAACCTAACCTTACCCCAAAAGCAATTAGAGAAAGAAGAACAAAAAAACCCAAAGTTAGCAGACGGAAAGAAATCATAAAGATCAGATCAGAAATAAATGAAAAAGAAATGAAGGAAATGATAGCAAACATCAATAAAATTAAAAGCTGGTTCTTTGAGAAGATAAATAAAATTGATAAACCATTAGCCAGACTCATCAAGAAAAAAAGAGAGAAGACTCAGATAAATAGAATTAGAAATGAAAAGGGAGAAGTAACAACTGACACGACAGAAATACAAAGGATCATGAGAGATTACTACAAGCAACTATATGCCAATAAAATGGACAACCTGGAAGAAATGGACAAATTCTTAGAAATGCACAACGTTCTGAGACTGAACCAGGAAGAAATAGAATATACAAACAGACCAATCACAAGCACTGAAATGGAAACTGTGATTAAAAATCTTCCAACAAACAAAAGCCCAGGACCAGATGGTTTCACAGGCGAATTCTATCAAACATATAGAGAAGAGCTAACACCTATCCTTCTCAAACTCTTCCAAAATATAGCAGAGGGAGGAACACTCCCAAACTCATTCTACGAGGCCACATCACCCTGATACCAAAACCAGACAAAGATGTCACAAAGAAAGAAAACTACAGGCCAATATCACTGATGAACATAGATGCAAAAATCCTCAACAAAATACCAGCAAACAGTCTCCAACAGCACATTAAAAGGATCCTACACCATGATCAAGTGGGGTCTATTCCAGCAATGCAAGGATTCTTCAATATATGCAAATCAATCAATGTGATACACCATATTAACAAATTGAAGAATAAATACCACATGATCATCTCAATAGATGCAGAGAAAGCTTTCAACAAAATTCAACAGCCATTTATGACAAAAACCCTCCAGAAAGTAGGCATAGAGGGAATTTTCCTCAACATAATAAAGGCCAAATATGACAAACCCACAGCCAACATCATCCTCAATGGTGAAAAACTGAATCCATTTCCACTAAGATCACGAACAAGACAAGGTTGCCCACTCTCACCACTCTTATTCAACATAATTTTGGAAGTTTTAGCCACAGCAATCAGAGAAGAAGAGGAAATAAAAGGAATCCAAATAGGAAAAGAAGTAAAGCTGTCACTGTTTGCAGATGACATGATACTATACATAGAGAATCCTAAAGATGCTACCAGAAAACTACTACAGCTAATCAATGAATTTGGTAAAGTAGCAGGATACAAAATGCACAGAAATCTCTTGCATGCCTATACACTAATGATGAAAATTCTAAAAGTGAAATTAAGAAAACACTCCCATTTACTACTGCAACAAAAAGAATAAAATATCTAGGAATAAACCTACCTAAGGAGACAAAAGACCTGTATGCAGAAAATTATAAGACACTGATGAAAGAAATTAAAGATGATACAAATAGATGGAGAGATATACCATGTTCTTGGATTGGAAGTATCAACATTGTGAAAATGACTCTACTACCCAAAGCAATCTACAGATTCATTGCAATCCCTATCAAACTACTACTGGCATTTTTCACAGAAGTAGAACAAAAAATTTCACAATTTGTATGGAAACACAAAAGACCCCAAATAGCCAAAGCAGTCTTGAGAAAAGAAATCAGAGCTGGAGGAATCAGGCTCCCTGACTTCAGACTATACTACAAAGCTACAGTAGTCAAGACAGTATGGTACTGGCACAAAAACAGAAAGATAGACCAATGGAACAGAATACAAAGCCCAAAGATAAACCCAGGCACATATGGTCACCTTATCTTTGATAAAGGAGGCAAGAATATACAATGGAGAAAAGACAGCCTCTTCAATAAGTGGTGCTGGGAAAACTGGAGAGCTACATGTAAAAGAATGAAATTAGAACACTCCCTAACACCATACACAATAATAGGTTCAAAATGGATTAAAGACCTAAATGTAAGGCCAGACACTGTCAAATTCTTAGAGGAAAACATAGGCAGAACACTCTATGACATAAATCACAGCAAGATCCTTTTTGACCCACCTCCTAGAGAAATGGAAATAAAAACAATAATGAACATATGGGGCCTAATGACACTTCTAAGCTTTTGCACAACAAAGGAAACCATAAACAAGACCAAAAGACAACCCTCAGAATGGGATAAAGTATTTGCAAATGAAGCAACTGACAAAGGAGTAATCTCCAAAATTTACAAGCAGCTCATGCAGCTCAATGTCAAAAAAACAAACAACCCAATCCAAAAATGGGCAGGAGACCTAAATAGACATTTCTCCGTAGAAGATATACAGATTGCCAACAAACACATGAAAGAATGCTCATCATCATTAATCATTAGAGAAATACAAATCAAAATTACAATGAGATATCATCTCACACCGGTCAGAATAGCCATCATCAAAAAAATCTACAAACAATAAATGCTGGAGAGGGTGTGGAGAAAAGGGAACCCTCTTGCACTTTTGGTGGCAATGTAAATTGATAGAACCACTCTGGAGAACAGTATGGAGGTTCCTTAAAAAACTACAAATAGTACCACCATATGACCCAGCAGTCCCACTACTGGGCATATACCCTGAGAAAACCATAATTCAAAAAGAGTCATGTACCAAAATGTTCATTGCAGCTCTATTTACAATAGTCAGGACATGGAAGCAACCTAAGTGTCCATCAACAGATGAATGGATAAAGAAGATGTGGCACATATATACAATGGAATATTACTCAGCCATAAAAAGAAATGAAATTGAGTTATTTGTAGTGAGGTGGATGGACCTAGAGTCTGTCATTCAGAGGGAAGTACGTCCAAAAGAGAAAAACAAATACCATATACTAACACTTATATATGGAATCTAAGAAAAAAAAAATGGTCATGGAGAACCTAGGGACAAGACGGGAATAAAGACACACACCTACTAGAGAATGGACTTGAGGATATGGGGAGGGGGAAGGGTAAGCTGTGACAAAGTGAGAGAGTGGCATGGACATATATACACTACCAAACGTAAAATAGATACCTAGCGGGAAGTAGCCGCATAGCACACGGAGATCAGCTCGGTGCTTTGTGACCACCTAGAGGGGTGGGATAGGGAGGGTGGGAAGAGGGAGATGAAAGAGGGAAGAGATATGGGGAGATATATATGTATGTATAGCTGATTCACTTTGTTATAAAGCAGAAACTAACACACCATTATAAAGCAATTATACTGCAATAAAGATGTTTAAAAATAAATTATTTATTTATTTATAAAAATAAGCAACATGAAGCAACAATAGTCCCATCAAATATTTTTTAAAAGTTGTAAAGCTATAATAAATAAATCAGTGTGGTAAAAAAAATGTAATATATAAATGTATCAAATCAACACATACACCTTAAACTTATGCAGTGTAATATATCAACTTTACCTCAATAAAAATAAATGCAATGAAAACAGTTAAAAAAAATAGAACTATCTTAATGATTTTTCTGATTACAAATGTAAAAAATGCTCCTGATTTTTAAGAAAGTCACCACACTACCATTAAAAGACGAAGTGATATTTCTGTGGATAAGCACATGTGTACTGAGATGGTTAATTTTATATGTAAACTTGGCTGGGCTATGGGGTGCCCAGATATTTGGTCAAATATCATTCTGGATGTTCTGCAAGGGTGTTTTTGGATGAGATTTACATTTAAATCAGTGGACTCCAAGTATTAGTTTGCCATCCACAATGTGGGTGGGCCTCACCCAATCAGTTGAAGGCCCGAAACAAACAAAAGGCTGACCTCTCTGGAGCAAGAGAAACTTCTCCACCAGACCACCTTTGGACTTCATCTGTAACACTGGCTCTTCTTGTTTCTACAGCAGACTGTCTTTAGACTCAAACTGCAACTCCTTCATGAATTTCCAGTCTGCCAGCCTCCCCCATCAGATTGTGCAGTCACCAAGCAGCCACAATTGTGTGAATCAATTCCTTAAAATAAATCTCATTGTGTGTGTGTGTGTGTGTGTGTGTGTGTGTGTCTGTGTGTGTATAAACACATATCCTATTTGTTTCTCTGGAGAACTTTAATACACATGCATATATGTGTATATAGACAGAGATAAACACAATTTATAATTTATGTACAAATCCATCCTGTATTCTGCATTATTCCCTCTTTATCTATTATGGACAACTTCTTTTGTCCATACACATAGCTTTAGTTCATACTTTCCAATGTCTGCAGAATATCCTATTCTACGGACTTACTCAGCCATCTCCTGTTGACAGAAATGGATTTGAATTCAATTTGTAAGGATTTTAAAGACAATGACAATAAATAATATTGTTCATATATCTTACCACAGTCCTCCAATTTCTTATGATATAGTCTGAGAAATTAGATTATTGTTTCAAATGATATACATATTTAATTCTCAGATTTACTGAGATATGATTTACTAACAATAAAATGCACCAATTTTAAGTGTACACTTCAATGAGTTTCAACAACTGCATTTTGACAAATATACCCACGTAACTATAACCACAATCAAGATATAAAATATATCAGTATAAAAAGTTTCTTCATTACCATTTACAGTCAACCCCAACCCCACCATCTGCCCTAGAAAATCACTAATTTTTTTTCTATCAGTATTTACCTGATTTCCTTTTTCCAGAATTTCAGAGGAGTGAAATTATACAACATGTACTCTTTTGTGTCTGACTTTTTCCACTCAGCATATTTTGAGACTCATGCATCATTGCATGTATCAATGGTTCATTCTTTTTCTGACTGAGTCTTCCATAGTATGGATATAAACAAAATTTATTTATCCATTTACCTGGTCACGGAAATTTGTGTTAATTCCAGTTTGAGCTATTATGAACAAAGACGTCTTTATTCACAGACAAGTCTTTGTGTGGATACATAGTTTCATTTCTCCCTGTAGATCTCTTGCAGTGTAATAACTGGGTTTTGTTGTAAATATATCCATATTTTATAAAAATCTGTCAAACTGTTTTCCGAAGTGGTTTTATTGTTTTTCATTCCTACCAGCAATGTGAGAGTTTCAGTTCCTCAGTATCCTCACCAACTCTCAGTATTGTCCACCTTTTAAATTTTAACCACTCTAACTGGGACATGGTGTGTAGTGGTATCTCACTGTGCTTTTATTTAGCATTTGCCTGATAAACAATGTTGTTGAACATTTTTTCATGTGCTTATTCATCATTTTTATGGCTTCTTTCTTGAAGTGTCTATATATTTTTCCCCATTTTTAACTGAGCTGTTTGTCTTATTATTGAGTTGTAACTATTCTTTATATATTCTGGATACAAATCTTTTGAAAAGTATCTGTACTGTAAAATGTTTCTCAACATGTGACTTGCCTTTTAACTTTTTAAATTAAGTCTCTCATAAAAAGTAAATTTTTATCTTGATTATTACCAATTTATAATTTTTTAATGGGTCATGCATTTGGTATGCCATTTAAAGAAATCTGTGCCTACCTCAAAGTCCTGAAGGTTTTTTTTCTTCCTGCAGTTGTATAATTTTAGCTTCTATGTTTAGGCCTATGATCCATTTTGAGTTAATTTTTATGTGTGGAGAGTAAATTTTGTGCATGGTATAAAGGTTAAGATTCATTTTTTTTCCCATATGGATATCCAGTTTTTCCAGCACTATTTTTAGAAAAGATTACCCTTTCCCTATTTAATTACTGTGGCACCTTTGTTGAATATCAATTGACCAACGGGCTTCTCCATTCTGTTTCACTGACCTATATATGCATCCTTATGCTAGTAATATGCTGTCTTGAATTGATGTTGCTACAGTAAGTCTTGAAACAAAGTTGTGTTGTGTTTGAAAGGTTTGTTCTCTTTTTAAAGTTTGTGTTAACAATTCTAGGTTCTTTGCACAAATACATATATATATATATACACATACACATATATATATATATATATATATATATGTATGAATCCATCTGTGCACTTCTTCCAAAAGCCAGCAGGGATTTTGATTGGGATTAGGTTGAATACACAAATCAACTTGGGAAGACCTAACATTTTAACAATATTGAGTCTTCCAATCAATCAGCATATTTCTCTAATTATTTAGGTCTTACTTGGGTTTTCCTACCCATGTTTGGAACAGTATACAGGTTTAGCACATATTTTGTTATCATTAGTCCTAAATACTCCAGATTTTGAGGCTATTAAAACTTAAATTTTTGACATTTCATTTTCAAAATTTTTATTGATAGTATATACAAATGCAATTAACTTTTGTATATTAACCTTGTATCCAAATACCTTCCCAACTTTCCTTCTGGTTCTGGTGTCTGTGGATTCCTTAGTATTTTCTACTGATACCATCATGTCACCTGAAAATAAAAGTTTTTGTTTTTGTTTTTTTTTTGCGGTATGTGGGCCTCTCACTGTTGTGGCCTCTCCCACTTTTCTTCTACATTGCCTTTATTATTTTTCTACCTTCATAAGGAGGAAGTTTAGATCATTGTTTTTAAAACTTTCTTCATTTTAATGTGAACATTATTAAGCTATAAATTTCCCCTAGCATGGCTCTAGCTGCATCCAACAAAACTTTATATACTGTGTTTTTTATTTTCATTAAGTTAAAATATTTTTAATTTCCACAATGACTTCTTCATTTTCATTTGATATTTTTAAAAAGTGTTTATTAATTTCCAAATATTTAAGAATTATCTAGGCAATATTTTATTATTGACTTCTAGTTTAATTTTGTTGTGGACAGAGAACATATTCTATGATTTCAATTATTTTAAATTTACTGAGACTCATTTTATGTCCCAGCACATGTTCTACCTTATGAAGTGTTCCATGTACACTCGAAAATAGTGTGTAATCTCCTATTGGTCTATAACATTATAGTATTCTATAAAAGTCTATTAGATGAGTGTGAAACTAGATGTCAATGACAGGAAGAAAACTAGAAAGTTTCCAGATATGTAGAAATTAAACAGCACACTCTTGGACAAGAGACAGGTCAAAGAAGAAATCAAAGGGAAATCAAAAGGTATCCAGAAATAAATGAAAATGGAAACATAACATACCAAAATTTATGAAATGCAGAAAAAGCAGTTTTAATGGTAAGAAGAGAAAGGTGCTCGCTCTTACCACTTTTATTCAACATAGTATCAGAAGTCCCATCCACAGCAATTAAGCAAGAAAAAGAAGTAAAAGTCATCCAAATTAGAAAGGAAGAAGTAAATTGTCTCTGTTTGCAGAAGACATGATCTTACATATAGAAAACTCTAAAGACTCCACCAAAAAACTGTTAGAATAATGAAACAAAGTCAGCAAGGTTCATATAGAAATAAACATAAAAACCAGTTGTGTTTCTATACACTTGCAATAAACTATCCAAGAAATAAATTAAGAAAACAATCCCATTTACAACAGCATCAAAGAGAATAAAATACTTAGGAATAAATTTAATCAAGGAGATGAAAGATCTGTACACTGAAAAGTATATGACATTGATGAAAGAAATTGAAGAAGACACAAATAAATGGAAAGATATCAAACGTTCATAGACTGGAAGAATAAATATTGTTAAAATCTCCATACTACCCAAATCAATCTACAGATTTAATGCAATCCCTATCAAAACTCCAAGGGCATTTTGCACAGAAATGGAAAAAACAAACCTAAAATTCATATGGAACCACAGAAGACCCTGAACAACCAAAGCAATCTTGAGAAAGAAGAACAAAGCAGGAGGCATCATACTTCCTGTTGCCTCAACTACCATGAACTCGTATCTCTGTTTCCTCAGCTCAGTGAATGTGACATACTTTTCTGGGATCTCCTCCCTACACAATGATCCAGAAAGTGCCACCAGGCAGAAACCACAGCTATCACAGAGCTCACTTCATTTGTTTCCCCTATCTTAGAGATCAAGCTTTGTACTGCCTGAAAACAGATACTTCACATATTTTCTCAATTTTCTAATCATTTACAGAAGAAAATAACTGTCATAAATAACAGGGTTAGGACTAGGGTGAAGCCTTTGGCATCTTACTCTTAAGGAGGCATTCACTTTCAGGGTCATGAAAATGCAGGGTGTGATAGCCTTCTTAAACCTCTCACCCTGGGCATCTCATTTGCTTTACCCTAGTTCCAGTATTAATAGATAAAATTAAGAAACAAATTAGAAATTACAGAAAATATTTGTAACATACATGATGAACCAAAGAATGGTATCTGTCATATATAAGGCTCTTATAAGTCCAAAAGGAAAATATAAAAATATCCAAATAGTGAAAAAAAAAGAAATGCAGTCACTATTATTCCATCATGATGAGAAGTAATAGTCTGTGTATTTAAAATTGTGATAATTTATGCTAATATATCCTTTAAAAAATATAGTACCGATTTAAAGTATCATTAGCCATAAATGAAAGCACTCAGTCTTCTAAATCTTATCCAAATTTGATAGGTGAAAAAAATCTATTGTATTAAGTTATACTTTTGAGTTACTGCATGGACTGCTTTTTTTTTTAATGTTTATTAGCCAAATATACTTATTCTTTTGAGAGTTGCCTGTTTATAATTTCTAGCCTATTTTTATAATTCATGGATCTGTAGGGAACAAGATTGGAAGTTTTGGGACAAGATAGTTTGGTGAAAAGCTAAGTGAAGGAAGTGGGCATGGACACAAAACACTGTCTACCAGAATTCTTGTCAGGGCATTAAATGCTGTATCAACAGAGAATGCTCCTTTATCCAATCACATGTTCTACCTTCCTTCATCCAGCATCTTCAAGTTTCATTCCAATGTAATCTTTTCCAAACGTGCTGGCACATATTCTTCAGCTTCTTCAGCACAGTATCTCTCTTCTCCTTTGTCAGGCCAGCAGATTCTAGCCTGGCTCTGTTGGGATTTGACTCTGGTTGCATGAAGGGGAATTTGACCCAGATCCTGAGGAAGACAAGTGCTTTTAAGCATCTACCTTATTTGAGGGCTCTGCATTATCTTAAGCCAATAGAGAGTCTCTATATTCTGATGGAGAGAAGAACCACTTCTGAAGCTCAAGGTTCTGAAGTAAATCTACTCAGATGTCCCCATCCCAAGCCTCAGCATCCCACTCCTTCCCTATTTGCACCCTGACCTTGACGTAGAAGATCTGCTAGAGATAAGAATTCAACCTTTTTCAAGCCTTGCTACTCTAATGATTAGGCCTGAGTCTGGTGCTCCACTCTGTCCACTGGCTGCAGGGGATTAAAGGTTTCCTTGAATGCTCACAAGACAATCTGGCTTTCACGTTTTGCCTTGACTGGTAAATAAGAAGACAATCTGGGGCTTCCCTGGTGGCGCAGTGGTTGGGAGTCCGCCTGCCGATGCAAGTGAACGGGTTCGTGCCCCGGTCCGGGAAGATCCCACATGCCGCGGAGCGGCTGGGCCCGTGAGCCATGGCCGCTGAGCCTGCGCGTCCGGAGCCTGTGCTCTGCAACGGGAGAGGCCACAACAGTGAGAGGCCCGCGTACCGCAAAAAAAAAAAAAAGAAGACGACAATCTGGCTTTCACATTTTGCCTTGATTGGTAAATAATCACTTTATGTCTGTCACCATTTCTCCCATGATTCAGTGGTGTTCAGGAAAGCCAACCAATTTCATAGTCATTAGAGTAACCTACTTCCCTCATACCCCTCAAGTGCCAAAAATATCGCATCACTCAGCGTGTCCCTTTCCACCTGTATGTTCATCTCTGGTGAAAGTTTTAACAACTACACATCATCTGCATGGCAGGGATTACTGACATTCCACTTATCACCAGTGATGGGGTCCTCAGTGCCAATCTATCATTGAGTAATCCATCTCCACAATTCCATTTTAGAGACTGCTTCCAGGATCATTCCTGTTCCACAGGTTTGCATTTATTTCCTGGAAACAGAGATGGAAAGCTGCATGCAGGGTGGTAGGGGAGTGCTCCTGTGAGATACACCTGTAAGCAAGTAAAGAAGGCAGGAGTGGCAGGAAGGCCTCTAGAGGGAAGAGCTAACCTGCAATGCAGTTTTAATCAAGACCTCAGACAATCCTATGAGAATCTCTGAAGCCAGCATGGCTCTTCAGAGTTTTCTCAAATTGAGACAATAGTTTTGGGCTTAAATGCCCAGACACTGACCGTGGGCCATGACACGGGAAAGAGAGCAACCTTGAGGAGGGAGTTTCCTTGGCTCAAGGGTAAATCCCAGGCACAATGCAACTGTGAGCCTTCAAAAAGAAATTCAGAGCAGCTGGTGTTTTGGCCTTGAAGCGGGGATCTGAATGCTCAATCAGCAATCACAGAATGCTCCCCTTTTCCCTAATTCTTGCCTCTCCGCTACTCAATTATATAGTAGCATATAAGTCTTTTGTCTCAAGGTCTGCTGTTTTAAGAACCCAGGCAAAGATATGGAGAAAAGGGTGGACTATACTAGTTATTTGGCTATTGTCTCTTCAAATACTACCTTCTATCCTGTGCTCTATGGTGCTGGCATTGAGACTCTGCAAATATAATTCCCAAATTTCTTTGCCAGTTTCTTTTGGTACTTAGCCTCATTGCATCTCTTCAGGGGTACTGGCAGCATCTATATCATACTCCCTCCTCGGAGGTCTGAACTCTAAGAGCCTCTCTTATAAGCTTCTAGATTCAATACCCCAAGTTTTCCTTTTGTTTCCCCAGTCCCAAGAGAAGGCAGCTGTTTCTTAGTTATTTTCTCTGTAGTACTATCTCCCCATTTCCTTTCTGCTTTTCCAGCTTTTTAATTTCTCTGTAACCATCTCCTATATTCACCTTCCTCTGTCAAAATACCTACTGTGGTCTCTTTTCTTGACAGACTCTGCCTGATATAGTCACCCAAAAGAAAGGAAGACAGCAGTGTGCCTTGTGCTTGAGAAGAATGATAACAATTTGGAATAGCTCCTTTGGTGAGCTAGTGCAAGAACTAACAAAGGATGTGAAAATACGTGTTGCACTAAACTGAAAATTATCTATAAATTTTCAGTAGCACCATTTTGTGCAATTGTATTCTGGCTGTATTCTTCTGGCAACCAATTTGTAGGAGGAGCACAGGCAACATCTGAGTTGATTAAATGTGTGATGAATAGATGGGTGTCAGAAGGGCAAGGGGGCAATGTTATTGAGGATTCTGCCAGGAGAGTTTTAAGTCAGAAATCACCCTGAATAAGGTCCAGTACATAATAAACTTTTTTCCCAGAGAAATTTAACTATGTAAGTCATATAAATAGAACTCAATATCAAAGCCATCTTATACTAGTGTTTAGAAGTGATAAGAAGACTATGCTGTTCTTTCATACCTGTCTCAAGTTTCAGTGACATAATGTTAAGTGTTATCATATGATCAAATATTCCATCAAATCTTTGCAAAGCAAAACTAGTTCATTGCTATAGAGTCATTATTTGGATTCTGTTTAGGTTACATTTAGTTAATAAAGAAATAAATAGCTCAACTTTTTTTTCCCTTTTATATCCCATTCTCTTTGCCAAATACTCAAGGCTTAGGAAGGGTCACTTCAGCACAAACTGTTGCAAATTTCCAGAATAAGTGCTGATTCTGTATTCTCTTGTTGTGTAATAAGACTCTGAAGAACTACCTTGTTAGAGTTAAGGCTGCCTCTTGCAGCAAAACTTTCTATTTATTGCAAAACATGATTGAAGACAACTCATAATTTGGCGGTACACAATTAAGGAAACTCTTTAAGATGATTTTCCTAAGATGACAAACCCATGATCCACCCTTACCTACACCTCAGTTACTTTAAGAAAGTTAAATCACTTTCATATGTAGGAAATTATACGACACAGCCAAGTTGTTCCTCCTCTAATACAAAACTGATCCTTGAAAGGGCTGCTCTCCGCTCCATCCCAACTACACTTAGTCTTCCTTTGACATCTTTTACCACTTATACCTCAAATGGAACTAGAGATATTTCTAAGGGCTGTTCACACTCCTAATTAACTGCTCTACAGGGGGAAAAAAATAAGTCTTGTCTTTTGTCATACTGAGAAAGCATGCCTCCTTGTTGGCAACAAACAATTCTTCTAATCATTTAGGGACATTCCTGCCTGTCTGTGACCTTTCTAGCTGGAATACAACAACTGCATTTAAATAAAACCAAGAGGAAAATTACAACTTGGTGTGGGCTTTTTCACACTCCCTGAAGATCTCCCCCTACACCAGAGTATTTCTGGTCAAGGAGTGTTTGCTGAAACTGGGAAAGGTAAGGAAGCAAGAAGAGGCACTAGAGAACTACAAAATCTTCTTCTCCCCAAGCCATGAACTCCCAGGGGGATAGTAAGATGACACACCCTGTGAAACAGATTTTCCAGGTGAACGGACTGGCTTTGTGAAGGAACGTGGACTTGGATGGATATTTAACCCAGATGTTTGTGTTATCTATTACTGTGTAACAAACCACCCCAAAACATAGCGATTTAAAACAACAACTATCTATCTGCTCATGATTCAGCAGACTGGGGCTGAACACAAACAGCAGTGGTCTTTTTGTTGGGTTTATCTAGAGTCTCTCAGTCTCTCAAGCATCTGTGACTGGCTGGAAAACTGAATGAGAAGGAAAATCCAAGACCTCACTCATGCCTCTGGGGCTTCTTTTATCAGTGAATCTTCACAGACTCTCCATTAAAGTTTCTTGTAATCATATCTTTCCTCTTGTCCTTCTTCCCTACTTTCATTTAGGTGAACTACTTCAGCTGGGCTATTTTAATCTCCTGTGTACTCTCAAAGCACCCTGTGCATTGTCCCTCATCACCCACATAATAGCGGCACTGTAACTGCCTTTTAACCTCTCTGTATCTTAACTGCCCACCCATCCTACTCCTGCTTCAGCCTCACCACCCACTTCCACTGCTAAACACACAGATTAGACTATCAGTTGCTTCAGAGCAGAGTCTTCTTGCTCATGGTTTTATTCCCAGTGTCTGGCACAGTGCCTGGAACAGAATAAGGGATCAGAATGTACCTGTTGAGGAAGTATAACTAAATAACAAAATCATAAATTGAAAGTAAAAATAAAAATTGCATTCCACCCCACTGGAATTTCCACAAATAAATAAAAGAAGTCATTTAAGGGGGCGTAAAGTCCAGGGGTTGGAATGGTGAGTCATTACTATGAGGTAATGGCAGTGTTTGATAAATCCATTGCTTCATAAGCATGATATGCGACTAAACTAGGTTGTTCTTAATAAAAACGGAATCAATACAGAATAAATCATTTAATAAAGAGATATGAAGCAATAATGTCAGGGTACAGTTTTTCACTAGTTCTGAGTATATGAAATGCCTAAAAAAATCATTTTAGACCAAAGAGATTTTTTTCTCATCTAAGTTTATTTTAACCACTATGTGATCACAAAATGGTCTCCAATTCTTATTTTCTGGACACACAATGTATAAACCAATAAATAGAAAAACATACTTATTGAAACAAGGGAAAATAAGTATCCAGAACAGTCTTCTAGTTCTCTAAACCCACAAAGTTCTCAAAGAATTCCATGTTTTGCACTAGAAGCCCTTGAAGCTGGCAACATCTTTACCCACCTGGCTAACTTCTTTCTTCAAAATTCCACTAACTTGTTATAATTCCAAGAAGCATTCCAGAAATCACTCTGACTGTCTTAGATGACATGCCACATGGTACCCTTGTATTCACCATTCCCTTCTATATAGTGACACATCGTTAAAATTGTACGGTTGCTCACCCATTAGACTATAACTTCCTTGAGTGTAAGCAAAGTAGACACTCAACAAACATTTGTGGAAGAAAAGACTGATGGGAGGAGGAATTACCCACTTTGTATATACTATATACGGGCACTGATAATCATCAAACAAAACTGGAAGGATGTCTAAGAGTCATTACTTTCACTCATCTTACCTGAGGCAGGACATTGCCTAAATGTAAGTGTGTCACTTTTCTGCATTCTCCCATCAGCCATCATGGCCCATGATTCTATGTTCTTAATGAATTCTATGTTCTATGTTCTCATCAGGACGGGGAAAGCAAAAGCATAGGGAATAAGAGGAGTAAGGAGTGTTAAAAAAGGGTGGAAAACAGCAAAGGAATCATCCTTTCCCATGTGAAATTACTTCCAAATCTTAGCAATGATAATAAGTTAACATTGATTTATTGAGGACTTCTGTAACATACACTGTGCTAAGGATATGCCCTGTATTACTTCTTTTCATCCTCTCAACATACATAAGGGAAACAGTGTTCAGTTACATAATTTGAGAAGGGGCAGATCCGCTTCAGTTCTGGCTGAGTCCATAAGCTCATATTCAACTTCAACCACTATACTGTGTGGCTCCAGTGTCCCTGAACCATTCCATCAAGGAAGTTCTCTTGTCTTCCTACTAAGATCTGTCCTCTGAGACTAGTAATGGCAACTGTGAAAGTTCTTTCAAAGATTAGAATTGTTACTGTACTGTTGGGTACTAAATTTTTTTTTACAGCAAACACATCCTCAGACTTTGAGGCCTATTTGAGAGACAAGACAAAATTCTCTGCTGCAATTTTACTCTATTTCCATTTCAGAAGGCAACATCAGAGTCAGATGGTCATCAAACTGTTACCACGTTATTGGTACAGAGGCACTGGAGAACGTGGCCTGGAGTCAAAAGTTTACACCCCAACCATGTACTGAACTTACCACCCAGTCACTGGAAGAACAGCCAAACAGCCATGGAACTCTGATCCCTCTGCTGGTTTAGCCCACCTCCTCATCTCCGCCCACTCCCCAAAAAGGGCTATGTTAGGCTTACCTGTTAGCCCTTTTCCCAAATAAAGGGAGGAGCAAGATCAGCTACAAAATTTGCAGGGCCCTTTACAAAATGAAAATGCAGGGCGCTTTGTTCAACACCAGGGAAAAAGTGCTGACAAAGATAATAATATACAAACACTTTTCCTTTCTCCTGAGACCTCATTCTCAACTTGTCATGGTGTTTTTATTTGCTACTTAATGTCTTTCTAAGTAAAGAAAAACTAAAATATTAAATTATTAGCAATGCCAAATATCTCACTACCAAAATGTATTTTGATCAGCTGACAACTTAAGACATCTTGAAATTTTGTTGAAAGCAAAGAATTAGAAACACCTGGCTTGCAAAATCTATTACCTACATACGTGTCATTCAGTTTCTCATAAGCAAGATTTATCAAATAATTATTAATTATATCTGTTACACTTTCAGTTAGAAGCCTCTTGTAACATATGCTCAGAAAAGACTGAAAAATTGAATTATTGTTCATTTTATTACATTTTTTCCAAGTAACTTCTAAATGAGAATGTTTTATGTGCTTCAAATACATTGTGTTATATGTTTGAAGCTGCAGATTTACCATTTTCATCATATCACTTATATAGAAAGTCTCTGTCACATAACTTAATTGGAAAAGCCAGTAATGGTTCTCAATGCATTCAGATAAGTCAAACTTACTTTCTATCATGAAAAACAAAAACTAACTTTATTTTTAAGTAAAACATGTTAATATGAGTTTTATAGACTATGAAGCTATGGAGAAGTATATTTACAGAGAACATATTATAAGGTAGATTCCTAAAAGCAATAAAGTCAAGATTATTATGATATACATCTAATATAACAAATGTATCCACTCGTAATGTGTTATAAAAAATAATAACCAATACTTTCTTATTAATTTATAATAAAGGTAATGTTTTACATGACTAAATCATAAGTTATTCATTATTTGAAGAATACTATAAATACATGCAACAGGCTTCAGTGTTTCATTTTAAGGAATGAATAAGAATTGTTTATGAAAAGCAGAAATAACTCTAGTAATTTAATTACACATCATGATCAAAACATACCTATGTGGTGATGAAAGAAAAAAGTATATACAGTTAAAAACTATTAAGACCAGTACATAGCATATTTTTTCCTTAATAAGGGATTAAAAACATAAAAATATTAATATATTGAAAATATAAACTGAATATCACTTAATATATTAAATTAATGTCAGTTAAGATATTAAATGATACTTATCATTCCATAAGATGAAATAAGACGACTGGCTAATTGGAATAAATATTTTATGATAGGACTTGATGTATAAGTTAACTACTATGTTAAACAAAATACACTGAAACTGAAATAAATCACACAAAATTTTCATCTCTGAATTTTAGTCAAGATACCTGAAATATTTCTGGTAGTTTTTTAAGTATTTCTTTTACAGTTACATGAATCAGCAACATTAACATCTTTGGTTTTGGGTATTTACAGATACCTTTCTGTGGAAGTAATATCACATCCTAGAGATTAAAAACTGAGAATAGTTCAAAAATAATTGCTTGAATTTGGGGGATTCCTTTCATAAAAACGTATGCTCCACAAGAGTAGGGACCTTTGTTTTGTTCACGGGTGTATTTCAAGTGCACAGAAAATGACTGACATTTACTAGGCATTCAAAACACATTTGTTGAAAGAAAGAAAAGATGTCTTTATTTTTCTATTATTGAAATATAGTGGATTTACAATGTTGTGTTAGTTTCAAGTGTACAGCAAAGTGATTCAGCTAGGAGAAACCAAGATGGCGGAGGAGTAGGAGGACGTGGAGTTCATCTCTTTCCACAAATGCATCAAGAATACATCTACAGATGGAACAATTCTCACAGAACACTGCCTGAACACGAGCAGAAGACCTTGGACACTGGAAAGGACAAGAAAGATCCCCACGTAACTGGGTAGGACAAAAGAAAGAAGGGAAAAAGGAGAGGAGAGGAAGCGAAAGGGGATCTGCACCCCTAGGGGGGAGCTGAGCAGAGGAAAGGTTCTCGCATCTGGGGAAGCCCCCTCACCAATGGCGAAATCAGTTGGAAAAGAAGGAGAGCATCTGAGGCTGTCAGAGGAGGGTGAAATGGCCGGTCTGTGGCAGACAGGATAAAGTGAGACCTACACAGACAGTCCATGCCCCAGCACTGTGCGCCCCAGACTGGGACATATGTCTGCCGGTGCACACAGGGCTGAGAGCTGGAAAGTGGGGATTGGAGAGCAAACCTGAGGGAAGGAGTGCTGTAGGCTGTGAGGAGACCACCTGAGAGGACTGGAGGGAGGAAATCCACAACCAGGAAGGCTTTTGGAGGAAACCGAGACTGCCATAGAAGCAAGACACCACTTTTGAGTGGCATGCAGGGGGCGGAGCTGCCACTGCAGCCTCTCTCTCGTGCTACGCACCAGCCCCCGCCCCTCCAGGCACTAGGAAAAGCCCCCACCAGGACTGACCTTCTCACACCGGGTGCCAGATGCTAGAAAAGGCTCCCACTAGGGCCAGATCTCTCATGCCCATGGCTACCAGCTTTCCCACGCACCAGTCACCACCGGTGCCCCCACTACCCAGGCAGTTGTGCCACCTCTGCTCCCTGTCCTCACCAGGGCAGACCTGAGCACTCCAGGGCAGCCTAAGGAGCAGACTTCTGTGGGTGGCACACATGCAGAGGTGCGGCTAAAACCACGGCTGAGCCCCAAGGCAGGGCGACTAAGGAAGAGGAAAAAAATCTTTCTATGCAGCTGCACAAACCACAGATTAAATCCCTGTGATCAGCTTGGTAAACCCTGTATTTATGGAATATCTGAATGGACAATGAGTGTTGCCACCACAGAAACCGGTCTAGCTCTAGCAGCTGTGGACTTTGGGGACTAGTGCATACGGGAGTTGGGCCAGGTCAGAGTCTGAGCTGCCCCCACAGTGCTCACAGAGGGACCAGAGACCTACCTAGAGGTTTTGGAGGGCCTCCTGGGGAGGCAGAGGTTGGCTGCGACTCATGGTGGGGGCAAGAACACTGACAGCTGAGACCCCAGGAAAATACCATTATTACTATTTTCTTTATGTTTTGTTTTGTTCTATAGCTGCTCTTTTATTATTTTTATTTAGTTTTTTAATATTTCTATTTCTACGTTACTTTTTTGTTGTTCTGTGTTTTTTTCCTTGATTTTTTTCTTTACTTTGTTCTATTTTGTTTTTATCTTTTTTCTTTCTTCTATTTCTTATCTTTTTTCTTTTTTATCATTTTGTGTGTTTGTTTTCTTTCTTTTTCCTTCAGTTTGCATTCTGCTTTTGTTTTGTTTTGTATTTGTCAGTTTTGTTTTTAATTGTTTGATTTTGTTTTGGGATTCTTTTGTTTGGTTGTTGTCGCCTCTTTTGTTTTTGTTTCTTATTTTGTACGTTTCTTAGTTTTTTTTTTTTGTTTGGTTTTGCTTTTACCATTTGTCTGGGGTTTTGTTTGTCTGTTCATTTGTTTGCTTTTAATTGTTGCTGTTGCTGTTATTTTGGTCTTTGCTATTTGTCTTGGGTTTTGTTTGTCCGTTTGTTTCCATTTGTTTTCTTTCCAGCCATTATTTTTCTTTTTTCTTTTCCTTTTTCTCCCCCTTTTTTTGCTGAGCCATGTGGCTTGTGGGGTCTTTGTTCCCAAGTTGGGAATCAGGCCTGAGCTTCTGGGGTGGGAGTGCTGAGTCCAGGACACAGGAAGCTGGAACGTCACAGAATTCCCAGCCCCAGGGAATACTGACTGGCAAGAGCTCTCCTGGAGGTCTCCATCTCAACTCTACCCAACTGCCTGCAGGCTCCAGTGCTGAACACCCCACACCAAACAACAAGCAAGACAGGAACATAAACCCATCAGCAGACAGGCTGCCTAAAGACATACTAAACCCATAGACACCCCAAAACACACTACCTGATGCGGCACTGCCCATCAAAGGGAAAATATCCAGCTCCAGCCACCAGAACGATGGCAACACTCAGTCCTTCCCACCAGGAAGCCTGCACAAGCCACTTGACCAACCTCACCTACTGGGGTCAGACACCAGAAGCAAGAGGAACTACAACCCTGCAGCCTGCAGAAAGGAGACTGCAAACACAGTAAGTTAAACAAAATGAGGAGACAGAGAAATATGTTGAAGACGAAGGAGCAAGGTAAAAACCCACAAGACCAAACAAATGAAGAGGAAACAGGCAATCTACCTGAAAAAGAATTCAGAGTAATGATAGTAAAGATATCCAAAATCTCAAAAATAGAATGGGGAAAACACATAAAAAGGTTTAACAAGGACCTAGAAGAACTAAAGAACAAACAGTGCTAAAAACACAATAACTGAAATTTAAAATGCACTAGGAGGAATCAATAGCAGAATAACTGAGTCAGAAGAATGGATAAGTGAGCTGGAAGATAGAATAGTGGAAATAACTGCCACAGAGCAGAATAAAGAAAAAAGAATGAAAAGAATTGAGGACAGTCTCAGAGACCTCTGGGACAACATTAAACGCACCAACATTCAAATTATAGGGGTCCAAGAAGAAGAAAAGTGTCTGAGAAAATATTTGAAGAGATTATAGTCGAAAACTTCCCTAACATGAGAAAGGAAATAGTCAATAAGCCCAGGAAATGCAGAGACTCCCATACAGGATAAACCCAAGGAGAAACAAGCCAAGACACATATTAATCTGACTATCAAATATTAAATACAAAGAAAAAACATTAAAAGCAGCAAGGGAAAAGCAACAAATAACATACAAGGGAATCCCCATAAGGTTATCAGCTGATCTTTCAGCAGAAACTCTGCAGGCCAGAAGGGAGTGGCAAGATATATTTAGGAGCGGCAAGATATATTTAAAGTGATGAAACGGGAAAACCTACAGCCAAGATTACTCTTCCCAGCAAGGCTCTCACTCAGATTTGATGGAGAAATCAAAAGCTTTACAGAAAAGTAAAAGCTAAGAGAAGTCAGCACCATCAGACCAGCTTTGCAACAAATGCTAAAAGAACTTTTCTAGGCAGGAAACACAAGAGAAGAAAAAGACCTACAAAAACAAACCCACAACAATTAAGAAAATGGTAATATGAACATACATATCGATAATTACCTTCAAAGTAAATGGATTATGAGCTCCAACCAAAAGACATAGACTGGCTAAATGGATACAAAAACAAGACCCATATATATATTGTCTATAAGAAACCCACTTCAGACCTAGGGACACATACAGACTGAAAGTGAGGGGATAGAAAAAGATATTCCATGAAAATGGAAATCAAAAGAAAGCTTCAGTAGCAATACTCATATCAGACAAAAGAGACTTTAAAATAAAAACTGTCATAAGAGACAAGGAAGGACTCTACATAATGATCAAGGGATCAATCCAAGAAGAAGATATAACAATTGTAAATATTTATGCACCCAACATAGGAGCACCTCAATACATAAGGCAGATGCTAACAGCCATAAAAGGGGAAATCGACAGCACCAAAATAATAGTGGGGGACTTTAACACTCCATTTACACCAATGGATAGATCATCCAGATAGAAAATTAATAAGGAAAGACAAGCCTTAAATGACACATCAGACCAGATAGACTTAATTGATATTTATAGAACATTCCATCCAAAAGCAGCAGAATACACTTTCTTCTCAAGTGCACATGGAACATTCTCCAGGATAGATCATATCTTGGGTCACAAATCAAGCCTTGGTAAACTTAAGAAAATTGAAATAATATCAAGCATCTTTTCCAACCACAACGATATAAGATTAGAAATCAATTACAGGGGAAAAAATGTAAAAAACAAAAACACATGGAGGCTAAACAATATGCTACTAAATAACCAACATATAATTGATCAAAGAGGATATCAAAAAATACCTAGAAACAAAAGACAATGAAAACACGATAACCCAAAACCTATGGGATGCAGCAAAAGCAGTTCTAAGAGGGAAGTTTATAGCAATACAATCCTACCTCAAGAAACAAGAAAAGGGCTTCCCTGGTGGTGCAGCGGTTGAGAGTCCGCCTGCCGATGCAGGGGACATGGGTTCATGCCCCGGTCCAAGAAGATCCCACATGCCGTGGAGGGGTTGGGCCCGTGAGCCATGGCCGCTGAGCCTGCGCGTCTGGAGCCTGTGCTCTGCAACAGGAGAGGCCACAACACTGGGAGGCCCGTGTACAAGAAAAAAAAAAAAGAAGAAGAAAAAGAAACAAGAAAAAGCCCAAATAAACAACCTAACCTTACACCTAAAGGAACTAGAGAAAGAAGAACAAACAAAACCCAAAGTTAGTAGAAGGAAAGAAATCGTAAAGATCAGAGCAGAAATGAATGAAATAGAAACAAAAAAACATGATAGCACAGATCAATAAAACTAAAAGCTGGTTCTTTGAGAAGATAAACAAAATTGATAAACCATTAGCCAGACTCACCAAGAAAAAGAGGGAGAGGACTCAAATCAATAAAATTAGAAATGAAAAAGGAAGTTACAACTGACACCACAGAAGTACAAAAAATAATAAGAGACTACTACAAGCAACTCTATGCCAATAAAATGGACAACCTGGAAGAAATGGACAAATTCTTAGACAGGTACAACCTTCCAAGACTGAACCAGGAAGAAATAGAAAATATGAATAGACCAATCACAAGTAATGAAATTGAAACTGTGATTAAAAATCTTCATACAAACAAAAGTCCAGCACAGATGGCTTCACAGGTGAATTCTATCAAACATTTAGAGAAGAGCTAACACCTATCCTTCTCAAACTCTTCCAAAAACATTGCAGAGAGAGGAACACTTCCAAACTCATTTGACAAGGCCACCATCACCTTGATACCAAAACCACACAGAGATATCACAGAAAAAGAAAATCAAAGGCCAATATCACTGATGAACATAGATGCAAAAAATCCTCAACAAAATACTAGCAAGCCAAATCCAACAAGACATTAAAAGGATCATACACCATGATCAAGTGGGATTTATCCCAGGGATGCAAGAATTCTTCAATATACAAAAATCAATCAATGTGATACACCATATTAACAAATTGAAGAATAAACACCATATGATCATCTCAATACATGCAGAAAAAGCTTTTGACAAATTCAACACCCATTTATGATAAAAACTCTCCAGAAAGTGGGCACAGAGGGAAACTACCTCAACATAATAAAGGCCATATATGACAAATCCACAGCAGACATTATTCTCAATGGTGAAAAACTGAAAGCATTTCCTCTAAAATCACGAACCAGACAAGAGGGCCATTCTCACCACTATTATTCAACATAGTTTTGGAAGTCCTAGCCATGACCATCAGAGAAGAAAAAGAAACAAAAGGAATCCAAATCAGAAAAGAAGAAGTAAAACTGTCACTGTTTGCAGATGACATGATTCTATATATAGAAAATCCTAAAGATGCCACCAGAAAACTACCAGTGCTAATCAATGAATTTAGTAAAGTCACAGGATACAAAATTAATACACTGAACTCTCTTGCATTCCTATACACTAACAACAAAAGATCAGAAAAAGAAATTAAGGAAACAATCCCTTTACCATTGCAACAAAAAGAATAAAATACCTAAGAATAAACCTACCTAAGAAGGCAAAAGACCTGTATGCAGGAAACTATAAAATATTGATGAAAGAAATCAAAGATGACACAAACAGATGGAGAGAAATACCATGTTCTTGGATTGGAAGAATCAATATTGTGAAAATGACTATACTACCCAAAGCAATCTACAGATTCAATGCAATCCCTATCAAATTGTCAATGGCATTTTTCACATAACTAGAACAAAAAATTTTACAATTTGTATAGAAACACAAAAGACCATGAATAGCAAAAGCAATCCTGAGAAAAGGAATCAGAGCTGGAGGAATCAGGCTCCCTGACTTCAGACTATACTACAGGGCTACAGTAATCAAGACAGTATGGTACTAGCACAAAAACAGAAATATAGATCAATGGAACAGGATAGAAAGCCCAGAGATAAACCCACGCAACTATGGACACCTAACCTATGACAGAGGAGGACAGAATATAAAATGGAGCAAAGACAGCCTCTTCAATAAGTGGTGCTGGGAAAATTGGACAGCTACATGTAAAAGAATGAAATTAGAACACTCCCTAACACCATACACAAAAATAAACTCAAAATGAATTAAAGACCTAAATGTAAGACCAGACACTATAAAACTCTTAAGGGAAAACATAGGCAGAACACTCTTTGACATAAATCACAGCAAGATCTTTTTTGACTCACCTCCTAGAGTAACGAGAATAAAAATAAACAAATGGGACCTAATGAACCTAATGCCCAGCAAAGGAAACCATAAACAAGACAACCCTCAGGATGGGAGAAAATATTTGCAAACGAAGCAACTGACAAAGTATTAATCTCCAAAATATACAAATAGCTCATGTAGCTCAATATCAGAAAAACAAACAACCCAATCAAAAACTAGGCAGAAGACCTAAATAGACATTTCGCCAAAGAAGACATACAGATGGCTGACAGGCACATGAAAAGATGCTCAGCATCACCAATTATTAGAGAAATGCAAATCAAAACTATAATGAGATATCACCTCATACTGGTTAGAATGGCCATCAACAAAAAGTCTACAAACTATAAATGGTGGACAGGGTGTGGAGAAAAGGGAACCCTCTTGCACTGTTGGTGGGAATGTAAATTGATACAGCCTCTATGAAGAACAGTATGGAGATTCCTTAACAAACTAAAAATAGAACTACCATGTGACCCAGCAATCCCACTACTGGGCATATACCCAGAGAAAACCACAATTCAAAAATACACATGCACCCCAATGTTCATTGCAGCACTATTTACAATAGCCAGGTCATGCAAGCAACCTAAATGCCCATCGACAGACGAATGGATAAAGAAGATGTGGTACATATATACAATGGAATATTACTCAGCCATAAAAAGGAATATAATTGGGTCATTTATAGAGACGTGGATGGACCTAGAGACTGTCACACAGAGTGAAATAAGTCAGAAAGAGAAAAACAAATATTGTATATTAACACATATTTATAGAATTGGGAAAAAATGGTATAGAGAATCTTATTTACAAAGCAGAAATAAAGACACAGATGTAGAGAACAAACATATGGATACCAAGGGGGAAGGCGGGGTGTGATGAATGGGGAGATTGAGATTGACATATATACACTATTGATACTATGTATAAAATAGATACTAATAAGAACCTACTGTATAGCACAGGGAACTCTACTCAGTGCTCTGTGGTGACCTAAATGGGAAGGAAATCCAAAAAAGAAGGGATATATTTATACTGACTCACTTTGCTGTACAGTAGAAACTAACACAACATTGTAAAGCAACAATACTCCAACAAAATTTTTTTTAAATATGATTCATCTATACACACACACACACACACACACACACACACACATTCTTTTTCAGATTATTTTCCATTATAGGTTATTACAAGATATTGAGTATAGTTCCCTGTGCTATACAGTAAGTCCTTGTTGTTTACCTGTTTTATATATAGTAGTGTGTATATATTAATCCCAAACTCCTAATTTATCTCCCTCCCTCCCATCCCCTTTGGTAACCATAAATTTGTTTTCTATGTCTCTGAGTCTATTTCTGTTTTGTAAATAAATTCATTTGTATCATTTTTTTAGATTCCACATATAAGTGATATATGATATTTGTCTTTCTCTGTCAGACTTACTTCACTTAATATGATATTCTCTAGGTGCATCCATGTTGCTGCAAATGGCATATTTCATTGTTCTTTAAGACTGAATAATATTCTGTTGTATATATATACCATCTTCTTTATCCATTGATCTGTTGATGGACATTTAGGTTACTTTCATGTCTTGGCTACTGTAAATAGTGCTGCTATGAACACAGGGGTACATGTATCTATTTGAATTAGAGTTTTTGTCTTTTCGGTGTATATGCCCAGGAGTGGGATTGCTGGATCATTGATAACTCTATTTTTAGTTTTTTTAAGGAACCTTCATACTGTTCTCCATAGTGGCTGCACCAATTTACATTCCCACCAACAGTACAGGAGGGTTCCTTTTTCTCCATACCCTCTCCAGCATTTATTATCTGTAGACTTTTTATTGATGGCCATTCTGACTGGGGTGAAGTGATACTTCATTGTAGTTTTGATTTGCATTTCACTAAAAAATTAGCGATGTTGAGCATCCTTTCATGTGCCTGTTAGCCATCTGTACGTCTTCTTTGGAGAAGTGGATATTTAGGTCCTCTGCCCATTTTTTGGTTGGGTTATTTTTTTTTTTCATTTACAGATTTTTATTTATCCCAGTCTCTTTTCCCCTGGTGTATATGGCAAACGCTAGCTTTTGATGACAAAAAGGATCAGTTGAGAGAATAAATTTGACTCAGTTAACTCATCTCTTCAATTGGGAAACTGAGCATACTACAGATAGCACTTTAGTAACATCATTTTTAGCTATATAGAAACTTGTCTTTGTAGTAAAATCATTTTTAGCTATATAGAAACTTGTCTTTGTCTTTGTTTTTCTGATATTAAGCTGTTTGAGGTGTTTGTATATTTGGGAAGTTAGTCCTGTTTAGGTAGCATCGTTTGCAAATATTTTCTCCCAGTCGGTAGGTTGTCTTTTTTTGTTTATTTATGGCTTCCTTTGCTGTGCAGAAGCTTTTAAGTTTAATTAGGTCCCATTTGTTTATTTTTGTTTTTATTTCCATTACTCTAGGAGGTGGATCCAAAAAGATACTGCTGCAATTTATGTCAAAGAGTATTCTGCTTATGTTTTCCTCTAAGAGTTTTATAGTGTCTGGCCTTACATTTAGGTCTTTAATCCACTCTGAAGTTTATTTTTGTGTATGCTGTTAGGGAGTGTTCTAATTTCATTCTTTTACATGTAGCATGTCCATTCTTTTACATGTAGCCGTCCATTCTTGTCTCCTCTGTCATAGATTAACTGAACTGCATGGGGTTATTTCTGAGCTTTCTATCCTGTTCCATTGATCTATATGTCTGTTTTTGTGCCAGTACCATACTGTTTTGATTACTGTAGCTGTGTAGTATAGTCTGAAGTCAGGGAGCCTGATTCCTCCAGCTCCAATTTTTTTTTTTCTCAAGACTGTTTTGGTTATTCTAGGTCTTCTATGTTTCCATAGAAATTGAAAATTTTTTTGCTCTAGTTCTGTGAAAAATGCCATTAGTAATTTGATAGGGATTGCACTGAATCTGTAAATTGCCTTGGTAATATGGTCATTTTAACAATATTGACTCTTCTAATCCAAGAACATGGTATATCTTTCCATCCGTTTGTGTTATCTTCAATTGTCATCCTTCAAAGAAAGGATGTCTTTAAACAGTATATATATTATTTCCATGAAGTCAATTCTTAGCAGTGAGATCCTGGTCCCCTAGAGTTATAAGTCATTTACATTTTATATTAATAGAAATAACCAAAATTTTTAAAAGTTTGTACCAGTTTTCCCACATCTTCTTCAACACCTGGTATTCTCATTCATTTAAAACATTTTTTGCCAATCCCACAAGCAAACAAAAAGCATCTTAATGTAGCTTAAATTTATTTTTCACTACTTATTAATGATGTTCATCATACATATATATATATATATTTATATTTATATATTTGTATTTTTTCAGCAAATTATCTTTCATGTCCTGTTCTGTTTCTTAATGTTTCAGAAGCAGTCTTGATATAAAGATTTTATATATTTAGGTATAACAAACCTTTTTCTGCCTATAGATTTGGTCTTTATTTTGCTTACAGTTTATTTTGTGATACATATGTTTTAAATACTGTGGCATGAAAGGTGTTTTCTCCACTCCCCTTTCTTTTCTTGCCACATTCCCTTCTCTTGGCTTCATGGGACTGACTCTTTGATTAGATCAAGAATACAAAGACTGTGTTAGAATAAATAATTCATCAAAATTACGTTACAAGAGATTGCCAATATTATCACCGGAAATTTGCCTTAGCTATTTCAGTCTCGAGGACTTTAAGCAATTAAGATCTCCACCAGCAATGCAGAAGAACTGAAGAACCTGAAATTACCTACCCCCAACTCATCTACCCTACACTATGGATGGAAAAATTAGGTGAAACCGACTGACTGTATGCTGCAGGGTTGCAAGGGTATAAAGAAAGTGAAAGAAATGAGGGGTATGTGACAAAGAACAGGGAGAGATATCATAAAGATGGGTGTTGTTCTTGTTGTACTAGTAGGAGAAATATAGACACTGATCAACTCTAGCTATTGATTTAACTTAAGGCTAACCACTAAGAGGACATATTACTTCCAAATCATTTAGAGGAATAATGGAAGAGAACTAAATCACACAAAAAGCAGTAAAGAAAAAGAAACACTAAGAAAGCCTACAATAGAGAAACCATAAAATATGATTGCAGGAACATGTTCTAGTATATCAGTAACCATGATAAATGGTCATGGGTTAAATTCATGTATTAAAAAAAAACAAAGATTCTCATATTGAGGAAATATTACAGCCATACATTCTTTTCCAGAGATCCAAGTATAGAGAGGTTAAAAAATAAAGAAAGGCAAAAAGGTATTTAAAACAATGTTAACAAAAGAATAGCAGAAAGAGTTTTCCATAGTGGCTATACCATTTTGCATTCCCACAAATAGTGTGCGAGGGTTCTAATTTCTCCACATCCTCACTGACAACTGTCTTTTGTTTTTTGATGAAAGCCATCCTGACAGGTGTGAGGTGATCTCATTGTCACTGTGATTTACATTTTCCTGATGATTAGAGACACTGAGCAGTTTTTCACATACCTGTTGTCCATTTGTACTGTGGCTTTGGAGAAATGTCTGTTCAAGTCCTTAGCCCGTTTTTTAACCAGGTTATTAGGGGGTTTTTTTGTTTGTTTGTTTGTTGTTTTATATTTTTTGTTTTTGCTATTGATTTGTAGGAGTTCCTTGTATATTTTGGAGAATAATCCCTTATCAGATAAATGATTTGCATATATTTTCTCCCACTTCATAGGTTGCCTTTTCACTCTGTTGATTGTTTCCTTTGCTGAAAAATTTGTTAAGAAGGTAAAACTCATGTTATCTGTTCTTATCACAATAAAAAAAATTTTTTAAACAGCAGGTATAGTAACATTAATATGAGATAAAATAGAATTCAGAATAACAATTCTAAAGAGGACAAAGATGGATATTTCATATTAATGAAATATAAAATCTATTAAAACTTTGTTAGGGTTCTGCGTATTTATGCTCTTAACAAGTTAACTGTGACATCAAAATCTTATAAAAATACAAAGAAAAACTGACAGTTCCACAACCACAGTGGGACATTAATGCATGTATCTTTAAAAATTAACAAATAAAGATATAGAGAATTTGTAATACAGAATCAAACTGCTTAATCTATAAATTGTTATAGAACTTTGTACCCAACAAACAGAACAACACATGGAACATTTACAAAAATTTACCTTGTATTAGGAAACAGAGGAAATGTTGACAAATTTTCAAAGCAAAGTCATACAGATCATATTACATGATTAAAATAAAAATGTTATTGAAATCCAATAAAATAAAGTCAAATTAAAATTTAAAAGTTGATTTCAAAAGGTCAGTGACCTAAAACGTAACAACAAAAGGTCAACAGCAGTTCCTGAGTATCAACCAGGAAAACCAAAGTCTTCTAAATAATATTTGGATTAAAAGAGAGATCAAATGGAAGTTGAAAACTATTTAGAAAAGAACGTAGCAACCTATATAGCTAAATGTAGGTGAGATTCCTAAGCAAATGCAAGATCCTCTTAGGAAGTGGGAAAGAGGAAAAGGCAGAGCAGATGACCACTGGATGAGCATCTCTGCTACACAGCCAAACTGACACTCAGGAAAACCATGCACTTAGGAAAAAAAACTCTCATAAAAACTAACTAAGCCTCCATCTCTAGAGGTTAAGCAGCAACTAAATAAACAAAAGAAAGAATTTAGAAATTAATAAAAATTAAAACAAAAAATTGATGAAATTGACAATAACAAATATATTGGTAAAATTATCAATAAAATCAAAAGCTGATTCTTTAAAAAGACTAATATATAATACAAGCTAAAGGTTAGCAAGTTTGAGAGAGAAAAAAAGAAAGAGAGAAACCAAATATAAGCAACCTAAGAACCAGAAAGGGAATATAACTACAAATATAGAGAGAGAATTTTTTAACTTAAAAAAAACACTCTCCCAAATTAATATCAATAACTTGAAAATCTAACAGAAATTAATTTAGAGTTAAATCAAAATGTTAAAGTGGCACTTCTTTTTAATTGAAGAATAGTTGATTTACAATGTTGTGTTAGTTTCAGGTGTACAGAAAAGTGACTCAATCATACATATATATCTATTGTTTTTCAAATTCTTTTCCATTATAGGTTATTACAAGATATTCAGTATAATTCCCTGTGCTATACAGTAGGTCCTTGTTGTTTATCTATTTTATATACAGTAGTGTGTATCTGTTAATCCCAAACTGCTAATTTATCCCTCCCTCTGCCCTTTCCCCTTTGGTAGCCATAAATCTGTTTTCCATGTCTCTGAGTCTATTTCTGTTTTATAAATAAGTTCATTTGTGTCATTTTTTAGACTCCACATATAAATGAAATCATATGATATTTGTCTTTCTCTATCTGACTTACTTTACTTAATATGATAATCTCTAGGTCCATCTAAGTTGCTGCAAATGGCATTAATTCATTCTTTTTTTAAGACAGAGTAATATTCCATTGTGTGTGTGTGTGTGTGTGTGTGTGTGTGTATGTGTATATATATCTTTATCCATTCAGCTGAAGATTGACATTTAGGTTGCTTCCATGTCTTGGTTATTGTAAATAGTGCTGCTATGAACACTGGTGTGTGTGTATCTTATCGAATTAGAGTATTCATCTTTTCTGGATGTATGGCCAGGAGTGGGATTGCAGGATCATATGGTAGCTCTATTTTTAGTTTTTTAAGGAACCTCCTTACAGTTCTCCATAGTGACTGCACCAATTTACATTCCCACCAACAGTATAGGAGGGTTCCCTTTCTCTACACCCTCTTCAGCACTTATTATTTGTAGACTTTTTGATGACAGCCACTCTGACTGATGTGAGGTAATACCTCATTGTAGTTTTGACTTGCATTTCTCTAATAATTAGCAATGCTGAGCATCTTTTCATGTGCCTGTTGGCCATCTGTATGTCTTCTTTGGAGAAGTATCTATTTAGTTCTTCTGCTCATTTTTTGATTGAGGTTTTTTTTTTTTTGATATTGAGCTGTATGAGCCATTTATATATTTTGGAAATTAATCCCTTGTCAGTCACGTCATGTGCAGATATTTTCCTCCATTCTGTAGGTTGTCTTTTTGTTTTATTTATAGCTTCTTTTACTGTGCCAAAGCTTTTCAGTTTAATTAGTCCCATTTGTTTATTTTTGCTTTTATCTAAAGTGGGACATTTCTGTTACAGTTTTGGCAGAGGCTCCAAGAGGCATAAACTAAAAGAACAAGTGCAAATACTCCCAATCTCCAAAGTGAGATGTTAACTGATCTGTGCAGATCCTGTAATGTGTTTCCTATCTGCAGCCTACTACCCAAGAAAGGCTGAAAAAGGGTTGAAGTTGTTAGAAATTAAAGGGTGTTGGCTCACTGGCAGTTCCTACTCCCCCCATGGGGGAACATGTGTCCCCTGCAATCTAGGATACACAATGGACTGCTACCTAACTCACATGGAAAGCAAAGCTGGAAAGTTGCTGCTTTCCAATTTACCAATGGCAGATTAAAGATTCATTAATCCTGGAAACCTGAATTGGGAAAGTCATGATGGAGTCATCTCAAAAGGGATTCTGTCCATGTTAGTTTCCTAGAGCTGCTATAACAAAGTAGTACAAATAGAGTTCTTAAAATACAGATTATTCTCTCCCAGTTCTGGAGGCTGCAAGGCTGAAATCAAGGTATCGGCAGGACCATGCTCTCTCTGAGTCTATACATAGAATCCTCTGCTTCTTCTTAGCTTCTGGTGGTGGCTGTCAGTCCCTGGCACTCCTTAATTGCAGTTGCATCCCTCTAATTTCTGCCTCTGTCATGACATGGTGTTCTTTCTGTGTATCTCTGTCTTCTCCTCCTATAAGGACACCAGTCATATTGGATAAGGGTCCACTCTAACGAAATCATCTTAAGTGAATTACATTTACAAAGATCTTATTTCCAAATAAGGTCACATTCGCAAGTGTCAGGGGCTGGGACAATATATCTTTTAGGGGAACACAATTCAACCAACAACAAACACCACCTAAGAGATTATTTGCCAGGAAAAGAAAGAGATTTAAGAGGTCATGTGACCAGCTGAAGGCAAGATTCTGCCTGAATCAAGAGAGGTATACCAGATGCAGTGGCATCTCTGGAGAACCCACAGAGCACCCCCAGGGCAAAGAGTTTGATTTAAACAACTCCCTCAGCAGAGGAACTCAGTGTCAGATTGCTGCTGTGTCCTTCAAGTATAACTCTCCTGGCCCCATCTTTCCTCCACTTTGCAGGAGCCAAAACCACATGGGAATTAGGAGTAGAGGAAGAGAAGAACAAGGCAGGGGAGCTAGAAAAGCCATCAGCCCTCCCTTGGTCCTGCAGGCTGACTGAAGCAGGCCTAAGTCAGGGAGAAACCAAGCTTTGATTTGGACTGAGGCCCAGCATTTGTTTGTCTTTTAATTACTACAACAGGCATGACACATTCATTCCAAAATGAAACTCTTCTTGTAACTGAAAGGGAAAAGATTCCTAAGAGGGAATGGTAAAAATATGGGGCCAGGGGCAGGGAAAAACTAGATCCACAGAATGGGTTTGGATGGGAGCATGTGGAATGATAATGTTGGTTTTCATTATAACCAATGAGTCCCAATTTTCAATAATCTGGCAATGTAAGCTATGTTACCAAATTGGTCAAAAGGAAGTTGAGATCCTGTAGAGCTTTATAATCCTAGAAGAAACTGAAAAAGTTTCCAAAGAATTGGCTTATGTACTATATGTTTTTAAAAGAAAAATTAAAAGTAAATTCTCCTTAACTGTGAAAAATGAAAGTGCTGAGATATTAATGGTGAGTAGTAACATAAAAGACGTAGAGTGCCTTAAATTTGAGGTTGACTCAATGAGTAACCTCCCCAGTCTCTAAGGATAATATTGTGACACTTAAACATCAATGGAGATTACACAGCCTTTGATTTCACACCAGTAAAACACTCACTCTAGAGCCTTCCAATAATCCATTCATTTATTCAGTTAGCACATTTCTCTCTCACAGAGCCCAAGCTGCTTCAACTCTTTTACTAGTATGTTTATGAAAACAAACATAACCTATGTTAAGATGGTTAGATAGGAAAATTAAAGAATTCTGGCCTAAGAGAGTTTGACAACCAAGTTCTACATCTATAAACAAACAACAGTTCAGTCCCTAATGCCACACAAATGAATCTGGAGCAGAAAAAGGAAGCTAGTTTGATGTCCACTGTGGAGTTGCTGTGTAAAAACTCATTTCTCACTCATATACTATATGCTTTAATTATAAAAAGCATAAAGTGATTGAAATAAGTTTAAAGGACAATATATTCACACTCAAACAAGAGTATGAGAAACTCTGCCAGTATTCATAACCACTCTTGTACTTCTTAGGTCCCTACAGGAATACTGAAGATCGATTCCAACACTTCCTCTAGATGAACTCAGGTTGGTAGCCTGGAACCTTATCAAAAGAGCCACGTGGCACCAACATGTTTCCTAGAAGTGCTCTCACTTCCTAGTGGATGTATTTCATTATAACCCAGGATCCATCAATGATTCAGAGTACTGTGGTTTTGAAATGATTAATATGTAAGGGTTGTAATAATGTGAGTCATATGAAGGGGAAAGGATGTGAGGAAATAAAAACATTATAGGAAAGTACGCCACAAATCTGCGAACATGGTTAGTCATGAAGAAGAGAGTATATAGAGTACACAACCCTGGTCATTCACATTTTCTCCTCATCTGGCAAATGCAGATTCCTAATCTCAGAGGATACACGTAATGAATCACAAATGAATATCATCATGGATTTTACTTTGCATTATTCACTCAACAGACATTTATTGAATTCCAAATATGTGCCAGGAATTGTGCTAGGTGCACAATTGAATAGAGAGATGGATGGGTGATAGATAGGTAGGTAGGTAAGTAGATAGATAGACAGATAGATAGGCAGAGAGACAGATAGTCCTGACCCTCAAAGAACTCCCAATTCAGGAAAAGCATCAGACAAGTAAACATTTTTTACTGACTAAAAGCCCAAACACATAACCAAGTATTCTGGGCCAGAACATGGAGTTTGCATTACACTTTTTTTTTTTTTTTTTTTTTTGCGGTACGCGGGCCTCTCACTGTTGTGGCCTCTCCCGTTGCGGAGCACAGGCTCCAGACACGCAGGCTCAGCGGCCATGGCTCACGGGTCTAGCCACTCTGCGGCATGTGGGATCTTCCCAGACCGGGGCACAAACCCGCGTTCCCTGCATCGGCAGGCGGACTCTCAACCACTGCGCCACCAGGGAAGCCCCAGAACATGGATTTTGAAACTCTCCCAGGTAATTTACATGCCCACACCATTGAACTGGATTAGCTCTTGATATATTTATAGCACTCAGTGTCAATTTTTTCCCCTGAAGCACAAAATAATATCAAGTTCTTAAGTTCCTCAGGGATAACTTACTGCAAGTCGGTAATGTGAATTTAAAATATTCCCTCATTTTATTTGCCTCTAAAATAACAGGATATGAGAAAAAAACACATCTTTTATAAAAGTTCTTTGGCATAGTTAAAACAGCAAATTTCTAGGCAAATACATTCAACTCATTACATGTACAAGACCCTAGATTACTGAACAGCATGATGAGTTATGTTTCCTTTTTCAAAGCTGGTACGTAGAACATTGCAATTTATCCCCAACTTAGGGGCCTCTGCAACTAAGGTCACTTAGAGCAAGAACTGTATCTTTATTCAACATGGTAGACCCTGCAGCACTTAGTACATGTCTGTCTTACTTAGAATAGGTACTGGATAAATATTGGTTGCATTGAGTAGTACTAAGAGATCATATAACCATGTCAAATAAAATGATATTTCACAGATTTTTTAAGAACTGGCTCTTCAGGGTTTCCATTTCTTTTATTCAT
Source organism: Tursiops truncatus (assembly GCF_011762595.2). Classification (NCBI taxonomy): domain Eukaryota; kingdom Metazoa; phylum Chordata; class Mammalia; order Artiodactyla; family Delphinidae; genus Tursiops; species Tursiops truncatus. Next base: position 40,555,467 of record NC_047036.1, read on the forward strand.
TTGTTTGTACCTTCCTCTGTTAATATATTAATTCATTCAATCCACTGAGTGAGTACCTATTGCATGTGAATGAATGTGCTGTGCATTGTGAAGGAAACAAAGACAAATCATACAGGGATCATGTCCTTAAGAAGTCTATAGTTTAATAACACATCTGTAGCATTTACATAAATACTTCAAACACAGGACACACCTCAATGTCACATGAAAGGCAGACACTTGTGCTGACTATATGGTAGCTACCGACCACACGTGGCCATTAAGCACTTGAAGTTTGGCTTGTGTAAGTTGAGATGTGCAGTAAGTGTAAACTACACATCAGACTATGAAGACATAATATGAAAAAAGCAATGTAAAATAGCTCATTAAATAGTTTATATTGATTACATGCTGAAATTATAACATTTGCATCAATAAAATATTTAAAGTATTACAATTAAATAAAATATTTAATTAAACAAAATATTTAATTAAATAAAATATTTAAATTACTCAGACCTGTTTCTCTTCAACATTTTAATGTGGCTACCAGAAAATGGAAAATTACTTATGTAGCTCATATTGTATTTCTATTGGACAGTGCTAACACAGATAAGGGAGTATAGATGTTTAGAAATCTTAGCAATTATTTTCAGCATTGAGGCGGTGGGGGCAGGGAATCAAAGGAGACTTAATGGAGGAGATGGCATTTGAGCTGAGCTACTTTCACGAGCTTAGACCCATATGAGAAGTGCAGGTAGAGGTTTCAGGAGGAACAACCTTGAGCTAGACGTTATCCACAACCACTTCCAACAACCTGATCAAGATCTAGCTTTGTACTGCTTGAGGGACTCCAGCTGATTACAACATACTTACTTCCCATCTTCCATTTATTTGTATGTATTCATCTTCAAAGCATTCTCATTAAGTCTCATTTTCACATTTGGTTTTTATAGTATCACCATAGACTCTATGGCCTAGAGTATTCCCTCCATTTTAATGATGAAAAAACAACATTTAGGAGATTATTGGTAAAACACTCAGGTCACAAAGCCAGTACGTGGTGGAAATAAGATTAGAACACAACAGTTCAGATTAGTTTTCCTTAGGCTCTTTCTCATATATCATACTGCCTTCCTCTCAAAGGATCCCTCTCTCTGAAGCAGTCTTGTAACCAATCCAGTATCCTAGGAGTCCTCCAGGTGGAGTCCATTTTGGGCCCAAGCACCTGCTGTGAACCCCTGAGATAGAGCCAGCTACTACAGTGGCCCCAGCTACCCTGAGACAAACCCAAGCTGCAGGTCCAAGGCAACTATTACCAAGAAATAAGAGAAGAAGGAAAATGTCTTTAACTGCCTGCTGCATACAAAGCACTGTGCTTGGTACTTTGTATACCCTATCTCATTTACATTTTGCAGCAACCTTTGGGAATAAAATACTATTAAACTGTTTCAGGATTGGAGATTTCCTGCAACACCTCATATTGCTGACACTAACTGATCATCCACCAACCTCAAGATCTCACTGTTTTCCCAGGCTCATGAAATCCTCCTGGCAGATAATCCTCAGAATCTCCTTGGGATTAATACCTATGAAGTCTGAGCTATAGTTTCATAGTCTAAAATGGTAACTACCTCATCCATTTAAATGCATAACAATATCATCACCTTACATTTATTAACAGTTGACTATGAACCAAGCAATATATCAAAGATTTTCTGTACCCACATAACCACACCATGAGGAAGGTTCAATTATTTTTACCATTTTATAGATAAGCAGACAGTTGAAAAAGGTTAGGTGACTTGCTCAAGGTCAGGCAATGGTAAACGGCAGAACTGGGATTCAAACGCTTGACCATCTGTCTCCAAAGCCCAAGTTCTTTCCTACTGTATTATGCTGATTCCTTCCCATTATTCTGCAATACCCTGAGGAAACTGAGAGCCACTGAAAAGGACCACAGAATCCATACCAAGTAGATAAATCTGCAGGAATGCCACTCCACAGAATAAAGACAGTTGAACAGCTGGTTTATATTATCATCCTCTCACAACATTTTAGTAGGGAAAGTCGGACTGAAGAGCCTTTGCTCCTTACTAGAATGGTTTGTTGATCTGTCCCTTACAACCCAAGGACTGTGGAATGAGACTTCCTAATTTTGCTTTAATGTTTAGTCTGAAGACTGTTTGCAACCATATAGATAGGACTCTCAGTGTATGCTCATCTACATATAAAGAAACCAAGTAACTAGCTGCAGATGACACCACAGGTTAGTGACAAAAGAATGATTAGAATTTTCAGCCCCGACGTTAGTGGCCTGTTGCCCAGCCTACAGTACAATATTACTTCCCCAGAGATCAGAAGGCAATACCTCTGTTTCTGATCCACCATATGCTAGACAATCCTGACAATCTACTGTGGTTTCATGCCCCAACTGTTCTTATATTACCATCGACCCTGATGATTGCATAGGGAATGAATTTTGTGGTAATGACATGTTCCAGACCTAGGAGAGGATAAGTAATTCACACCACCCCCATATGTGGTTCTGGCTTCATAGGATAGCAGGGGAGTTATCAGACTTTATATGATTTTACACATGTTTCTGCTGACTCAGAAATGGACATAAAATATAGAATAGCATGCTGGGACATAGCAGAGTTTTTGAAACTCCCTCGGGGAGTCTTTGTTCCTAAATCAATGACTGGATGCTACATGCTCACGCGCAAGTGTATGCTTGTGTATGTGTGTACAAAATGCACTGGTTTGGGTTATAGAATAAGTCATTTGGAAATCACTCTAGGATAATCCCATGTAATTGCTAATGTGATATTAAAATAGTGCTGATTTCATAATGCTTTTTATTTAACTTAGCTTTCTCATACCATTATGCTTTAAAAAAATAAAGCCCTAGTGAAATTTATGGCCGTACTTGGCTTCTATCCCTGTGTCTGTGATGCACATAACACTGAAATTTACATTTACCTGATCTTCCATGAAGCTAGACTTTTACCAGTACATCAACAGACGTTTCTCAGTAAATAGATGACAGATATTACTTAAACCCTGCTTCTAGTAGAACTATAATAATAATTGTTTTAATAAGGATAGCTTACGTTTACTGAGCACTTACCAGATACCAAGCACTGTGAGAGGCACTTTACAGGATCCTCAAAACAACCTTATAATCTGGATGTCATTAATAACCACATAACACTAATAAGGAAATAGAGACCTTATAAGTAGTAGTACCAGCTGACAAAATCAAGCTAACTCCAGAGAACATGCTTTAAATCACTATGCAAAATTTTCAAGACAGTCATGGCCATGTTATTTAGTCTCTTAGAAACAGATAAAAGGGGAACTGGATTTCTGGACTTAAAATGTATTAAAATAAAATTGCAAGAATAATTCCTATTTGGGCATGAGCTATGCTCCATCTTGAAGATCCAAAACTGCAATACACTCTGATGTGATGAGCACAACTGCAAGCCTCCAAGACAGAACACACTGAGAACCATCATTGAGACATCTCAATTGAAGGCTCAGATCTTACATCATATGCTAAAGAGGCCACTACTGCCCTATAAATCATGTCTGAAGAAGTCTATCAGCTGCACATGTCCCACACAACCTGACACAATCCTGCACAAACTGATTTGTTTGCACACAGGAGTGAAATATAGCAAACAAAAGCACATACACCAAAAGTTAGGGTCATCAAATTAAAACACACTCTGTTGGGGACTGGTTCAAGATGGCTGACTAGAAGGACGTGCTCTCGATTCCTCTTGTGAGAACACCAGAATCACAGCTAACTGCTGAACAATCATCGACAGGAAGACACTGGAACTCACCAAAAAAGATACCCCACATCTAAAGACAAAGGAGAAGCCAAATGAGACGGTAGGAGGAGCGCAATCACAATAAAATCAAATCCAATAACTGCTGGGTAGGTGACTCACAAATTAGAGAACACTTATACCACAGAAGTCCACCCACTGGACTGAAGGTTCTGAGCTCCATGTCAGGCTTCCCAACCAGGGGGTCTGGCAAAGGGAGGAGGAATTCCTAGAGAATCAGACTTTGAAGGCTAGCGGGATTTGATTGCAAGACTTCAAGAGGACTGGGGGAAACAGAGAATCCACTCTTGGAGGGCACACACAAAGTACTGTGCGGGCATCGGGATCGAGGGGAAGGACCAGTGACCCCATAGGAGACTGAACCAGACCTACCTGCTAGTGTTAGAGGGTCTCCGGCAGAGGTGGGGGATGGCTGTGGCTCACTGTGAGGACAAGTCACCGGCAGCAGAAGTTCTGGGAGTACTCCTTGGCATGAGCCCTCCCACAGTCCACGATTAGCCCCAACAAAGAGCACAGGTAGCCTCAAGTGTTGGCCAAACACCCAACAGGGTGGGAACCCAGTCCCACCCATCAGCAGAGAAGCGTATTAAAGTTTTACTGAGCTCTGCTCACCAGAGCAACAGCCAGCTCTACCCACCACCAGTCCCTCCCATCAGGAAACTTGCACAAGCCTCTTAGATAGCCTCATCCACCAGAGGGCAGACAGAAGAAGCAAGAAGAACTACAATCCTGAAGCCTGTGGAACAAAAACCACATTCACAGAAAGATAGACAAGATGAAAAGACAGAGGGCTATGTACCAGATGAAGGAACAAGATAAAACGTCAGAAGAACAGCTTAATGAAAGGGAGATAGGCAACCCTGCAGAAAAAGAATTCAGAATAATGATAGTGAAGATGATCCAGGACCTCGGAAAAACAACGGAGGCAAAGATCAAGAAGATGCAAGAAATGCTTAACAAATATCTAGAAGAATTAAAGAACAAACAAACAGAGTTGAACAATACAATAACTGAAATGAAAAATACACTAGAAGGAATCAACAGCAGAATAACTGAGGCAGAAGAACGGATAAGTGACCTGGAAGACAGAATGGTGGAATTCACTGCTGCGGAACAGAATAAAGAAAAAAGAATGAAAAGAAATGAAGACAGCCTAAGAGACCTCTGGGACAACATTAAATGCAACAACATTCACATTATAGGGTTCCCAGAAGAAGAAGAGAGAGAGAAAGGACCCCAGAAAATATCTGAAGAGATTAGAGTCGAAAACTTCCCTAACATGGGAAAGGAAATAGCCACCCAAGTCCAGGAAGCACACAGAGTCCCAGGCAGGATGAACGTAAGGAGAAACACGCTGAGACACATAGTAATCAAATTGGCAATTAAACACAAAGAAAAATTATTGAAAGCAGCAAGGGAAAAACAACAAATAACATACAAGGGAACTCCCATAAGGTTAACAGCTGATTTCTAGGCAGAAACTCTACAATCCAGAAGGGAGTGGCATGATATACTTAAAGTGATGAAAGGGAAGAAACTACAACCAAGATTACTCTACCCAGCAAGGATCTCATTCAGATTCAATCGAGAAATCAAAAGCTTTACAGAAAAGTAAAAGCTAAGAGAAGTCAGCACCATCAGACCAGCTTTGCAACAAATGCTAAAAGAACTTTTCTAGGCAGGAAACACAAGAGAAGAAAAAGACCTACAAAAACAAACCCACAACAATTAAGAAAATGGTAATAGGAATATACGTATCAATAATTACCTTCAATGTAAATGGATTATGAGCTCCAACCAAAAGACACAGACTGGCTAAATGGATACAAAAACAAGACCCATAAGTATATTGTCTATAAGAAATCCACTTCAGACCTAGGGACACATACAGACTGAAAGTGAGGGGATAGAAAAAGATATTCCATGAAAATGGAAATCAAAAGAAAGCTTCAGTGGCAATACTCATATCAGAAAAAAGAGACTTTAAAATAAAAACTGTCATAAGAGACAAGGAAGGATAATACATAATGATCAAGTGATCAACCCAGGAAGAAGATATAACAATTGTAAATACATATGCACCCAACATAGGAGCACCTCAATACATAAGGCAACTGCTAACAGCTATAAAAGAGGAAATCGACAGTAACACAATAATAGTGGGGGACACTAACCCTCACTTACACCAATGGACAGATCATCCAAGCAGAAAATTAATAAGGAAACACAAGTTTTAAAAGACACAATAGACCAGATAGATTTAATTGATATTTATAGGACATTCCATCCGAAAACAGCAGATTACACTTTCTTCTCAAGTGCACAAGGAACATTCTCCAGGACAGATCACATCTTGGGTCACAAATCAAGCCTCAGTAAATTTAAGAAAATTGAAATAATATCAAGCACCTATTCTGACCACAACGCTATGGGATTAGAAATCAATTACAGGGAAAAAAAACATACAAAACACAAAAACATGACTAAACAGTACTTTACTAAATAACCAAGAGATCACTGAAGAAATCAAAGAGGAAATAAAAAAATACCTAGAGCAAATGACCATAAAAACACGACAATCCAAAACCTGTGGGATGCAGCAAAAGCAGCTCTAAGAGGGAAGTTTATAGCTAGCTATAGATGCCTACCTCAAGAAACAAGAAAAGTCTCAAATAAACAATCTAACCTTACACCTAAAGGAACTAGAGAAAGAAGAACAAAACCCAAAGTTAGCAGAAGGAAAGAAATCATAAAGATCAGAGAAGAAATAAATGAAATAGAAACAAAGAAAACAATAGCAAAGATCAATAAAACTAAAAGCTGGTTCTTTGAGAAGATAAACAAAATCGATAAACCATTAGCCAGACTCATCACGAAGAAGAGGGAGAGGACTCAAATCAATAAAATTAGAAATGAAAAAGAAGTTACAACAGACACTGCAGAAATACAAAGCATCCTAAGAGACTACTACAAGCAACTCCATGCCAATAAAATGGACAACCTGGAAGAAATGGACAAATTCTTAGAGACGTATAACCTTTCAAGACTGAACCAGGAAGAAATAGAAAATATGAATAGACCAATCACAAGTAATGAAATTGAAACTCTGATGAAAAATCTTCCAACAAACAGAAGTTCAGGACCAGATGGCTTCACAGGCAAAATCTATCAAACATTTAGAGAAGAGCTAACACCCATCCTTCACAAACTCTTCCAAAAAATTGCAGAGGAAGAAACACTCCCAAACTCATACTATGAGGTCACCATCACCCTGATACCAAAACCAGACAAAGATACTACACAAAAAGAAAATTACAGACCAATATCACTGATGAATATAGATGCAAAAATCCTCAACAAAATACTTGCAAACAGAATCCAACAACACATTAAAAGGATCAAACACCATGATCAAGTGGGATTTATCCCAGGGATGCAAGGGTTCTTCAAGAAACACAAATCAATCAATGTGACACCCCATATTAACAAATTGAAGAATAAAAACCACATGATCATCTCAATAGATGCAGAAAAAGCTATTGACAAAATTCAACACCCATTTATGATAAAAACTCTCCAGAAAGTAGGCATAGAGGGAACCTAACTCAACATAATAAAGGCCATATATGACAAACCCACAGCAAACATCATTCTCAATGGTGAAAAACTGAAAGCATTTCCTCTAAGATCAGGAACAAGGCAAGTATGCCCACTCTCACCCCTATTATTCAACAGAGTTTTAGAAGTCCTCGTTATTCAATAGCAACCAGAGAAGAAAAAGAAATAAAAGGAATCCAAATTGGAAAAGAAGTAGTAAAACTGTCACTGTTTGCAGATGACATGATACTATACATAGAGAATCCTAAAGATGCCACCAGAAAACTAGCAGAGCTAATCCATGAATTTGGTAAAGTTGCAGGACACAAAATTAAGGCACAGAAATCTCTTGCATTCCTATACACTAATGATGAAAAATCTGAAAGGGAAATTAAGGAAACACTCCCATTTATCATTGCAACAAAAACAATAAAATACCTAGGAATAAATCTACCTAAGGAGACAAAAGACCTGTTTGCAGAAGACTATAAGACACTGATGAGAGAAATTAAAGATGATACAAACAGGTGGAGAGATATACCATGTTCTTGGATTGGAAGAATCAATATTGTGAAAATGACTATACTACCCAAAGCAATCTACAGATTCAATGCAATCCCTATCAAATTACCAATGGCTTTTTTTACAGAACTAGAAGAAAAAGTCTTAAAATTTGTATGGAGACACAAAGGACCCTGGATAGACAAAGCAGTCTTGAAGGAAAAAAACAGAGCTGGAGTAATCCGACTCCCTGACTTCAGACCATACTACAGAGCTACAGTAATCAAGTCAGCATGGTACTGGCACAAAAACAGAAATATAGATCAATGGAACACGACAGAAAGCCCAGAAATAAACCCACGCACCTATGGTCAACTAATCTATGACAAAGGAGGCAAGGATATACAGTGGAGTAAAGACAGTCTCTTCAATAAGTGGTGCTGGGAAAACTGGACAGCTACGTGTAAAAGAATGAAATTAGAACACTCCCTAACACCATACACAAAAATAAACTCAAAATGGATTAGAGACCTAAATGTAAGACCGGACACTATAAAACTCTTAGAGGAAAACATAGGAAGAACACTCTTTGACATAAATCACAGCAAGATCTTTTTTGATCCACCTCCTAGAGTTATGGAAATAAAAACAAAAATAAACAAATGGGACCTAATGAAACTTCGAAGCTTTTGCACAGCAAAAGAAACCATAAACAAGACGAAAAGACAACCCTCAGAATGGGAGAAAGTATTTGCAAATGAATCAACGGACAAAGGAGTAATCTCCAAAATACATAAACAGCTCACACAGCTCAATATTAAAAAAAAAGAAACAACCCAATCCAAAAATGGGCAGAAGATCTAAATAGACATTTCTCCAAAGAAGACATACAGATGGCCAAGAAGCATATGAAAAGCTGCTCAACATCACTAATTATTAGAGAAATGCAAATCAAAACTACAATGAGGTATCCCCTCACACCAGTTAGAATGGGCATCATCAGAAAATCTACAAACAACAAATGCTGGAGAGGGTGTGGAGAAAAGGGAACCCTCTTGCACTGTTGGTTGGAATGTAATTTGATACAGCCACTACAGAGAACAGTATGGAGGTTCCTTAAAAAACTAAAAATAGAATTACCATATGACCCAGCAATCCCAGTACTGGGCATATACCCAGAGAAAACCATCATTCAAAAAGACACATGCGCCCCAGTGTTCACTGCCACACTATTCACAATAGCCAGGTCATGGAAGCAACCTAAATGCCCATTGACAGACGAATGGATAAAGAAGATGTAGTACATATATACAATGGAGTATTACTCAGCCATAAAAATGAACGAAATTGGGTCATTTGTAGAGACGTGGATGGATCTAGAGCCTGTCATACAGAGTAAAGTAAGTCAGAATGAGTAAAACAAATATCTTATAGTAACATATATATGTGGAACCTAGAAAAATTGTACAGATGAACCGGTTTGCAGGGCAGACATGGAGACATAGATGTAGAGAACAAACGTATGGATACCAAGGGGGGAAAGTGGCGGGGGGTGGGGTGATGATTGGGAGATTGGGATTAACATATATACACTAATGTGTATAAAATGCATAACTAATAAGAACCTGCTGTATAAAGAAATAAATAAAAGAAAATCTGGACAAAAAAAAAATCTGTTAAAGAGAAAATAAATAAATAAATAAAATAAAATACACTCTGTCCTGAAAGTTTCTGAGTTTATGGTTCTAGCTATAACTAGCTTACAAATAACTTCTAAATTTCAGTCACTTGTTGGAGGAAAAAACATATACGTAAATAGCAACCAACAAGATATATTATAGTTTATGTTACAATTATAGCACCATTTATGAGGTGGTACATGTGAGGGCATCTATGCTTGTGTTTGAACACACATGTATGCATTTTCATAGGCTGTATTTATAATCATAATAACTCATGAACATGTTTTCTCAGATCTAGGACTAGGAAATGCAACCACTCCACTTACAGCCAAATCTGCAGCACAGATGTGACCCAAAAAGTGGGCAGATTAGTGTTAATTCTGTTGCCCTCTTAACATGCAAGACTGTTCCTTTTCTGAAAAATAAAGTCAGAGTCCACAGTTCGTAGTCCTTGCCAAGGTTCTCTCAGTACAAACAGCTCCCAAACTAAGTTACACAAAATTCTGAACATCCCTGTTTACCTCCAATAAATGTCCTCCCAGGAGTCCATTGGTAACATGCATAAAGCAATATTCTGTTTCCTTTTCTCTTTTCCAAATAGTTTTGTATACATGAGTCCTATTGTGTTGCTGTTGTGATATTAACTCTGGAAACTGTGGATGGATGTTTGACCACCTTATAAAATAAACAAATTAAACTTTCTGCGGACTGTATCAAGAATCAGTAAGCTACTGTTCATTCCTAAGGGTAACTTTCAATATATTTAGATTGGACAAACTACTGGTCTCTAGGGTTCTGCCAAAGCATTCTACTTGGACTCCAGGCAAAAAAGTTGAGATAGCAGAGACTCTTCTGCCCTAATTTTCTGGCCCCTCTGGCGCCAATCTGGAGAGGTCTAAATGAACAGGCCTGAATTCTCAAAGGATCTACACCACTGCCATGTTTCCAATCCCTTTTTGTACATTTTTATATCATGGGTTGGCCTCATATAATAAAGAATTTAACCACTTCAAACCACTTCTCCATCTAGGTCCTACTAGATCTTTCATTTTTTTCACCAGCAGACATCCTCAAAAAGCAACTACTATTCTTTTACATGTAGCTGTCCAGAGAGTGGCATGGACATATATACACTACCAAACATAAAATAGATAGCTAGTGGGAAGCAGCCGCATAGCACAGGGAGATCAGCTCGGTGCTTCGTGACCACCTAGAGGGGTGGGATAGGGAGGGTGGGAGGGAGGGAGACGTAAGAGGGAAGAGATATGGGAACATATGTATATGTATAACTGATTCACTTTGTTATAAAGCAGAAACTAACACACCATTGTAAAGCAATTATACTCCAATAAAGGTGTTTAAAAAAAATAAAAAATAAAAACTGAATACAAAAAAAAAAAAGCAACTACTAACTTCTCCAAGTGTTTTGACTACACTGAAAGATATTCATGAAGATTACAGGTTTATTTCACCAAACATACTCCTTGCTGTAATTTTCATATTGTTTTCACAAAACTGACTGACTATACATATTACAAAATCATGCTGATAGTGCTAAAATCAAAACTCTTTGAACAATAATGACCAACATACATCCTCGATTAATATCATGATTTAGGCAATAGCACCAAAATAATTACACAGGGCTTCATTCATTCATTAATTCAATCAACAAATATTTCTTAGATTATGTCTCATGTATTATGCAATATTCTAGAAATAAAAACAAATTACTGATTTTTGTCTTCTAAAGATATATAGAATAAAAAGTGATATGTAAATAAATAAATGCAGTGAAATGTTACAGGTGTTATGACTAATCTTCAGGATACAATGAGATCCCAAAGGAGAAAATAATCAGTCTCATCTTTAAGAGAGGAACGATATAAGTATAACTGAAAGTGAAAAACAAACACACAGTCACATCTCCTCTGATTAGGAACAGATTAAAAACTTGATATGGCCCAATTTAAGAAGAAACTATCACTTCAAAATTTTGCCAATTCTTTGTATAAGCAAAAGAGGATGTCAGAAGATAACCCTGTTACCCATTCATACTATTAACCTAATATCTTGTGCAAGGCAAGACACATAGTATATGGAATCCAAACTTTAGAAAAGGGGACTTGAATGTTCTCTTCATGATTACATAAAGTCCTACAGGAAGATAACATTGACTTGAGGAAAATCTTTCTCTGCTTCAATAGTGAATTAGAGTATACCATCTCTGAGAATTATGATTTGACCAAGGAAATGTGTATGTGTGTGTGTGTGTGTGTGTGTGTGTGTGTGTGTGTGTGTTCTATCCCAAGTTGCCAGTAGGAAACAAGAAGAATTCAAGAAGAATTGGGGGAGGAAGACATATCTTTATCACACACTAGCAGAGAGGCCCTGAAGTGTGCCTGGATTGGGACACGGGATTGCCACATATGGTGATGCAGGCTGTGTAACACAAAACTCCAGGGCTTGCTTTTCATGATATGACATCTTTAAAGTGATGGAAGAAAACAAGTGTCAACGTAGAATTCTACATCCAGTGAAAATATTTTTCAAGAATGAAGGCAAAATAAAGATTGTTGGGACAAACAGAAGCTGAGAGAATTCATCACCAACAGAGCTGTACTACAGGAAGTTCTTCCAGCAGAAGGAAAATGATACCAGATGGAAATTTGGATTTACACAAAGGAATAAAGAGCACCAGGAATAGTAAATGTGAGAGTAAATATAAAGAAATTTTTTATCTTTTAAAAAAATAAAAGTTAAAGCAATAATGATAACAGTGTATTGTAGGTTTTATATATAGAATACCACAAAGGATGGGAGGTGAAAATGTAAGATTCTTGCACTAAACATGAAGTGGTATAATATTATTTGAAGGTAAACTGTGATAAGTTAAAAATGTGTACTATAAATTCTACTGCAACTGCCAAAAATATGAAACAAAGAGTTATTATCAATAAATCAATGGTAGAAAAATGTAATCATACAAAATAGTCAATTAAAGAAAGAAGGCAACTATAGTATAGCTGACTCACTTTGTTATAAAGCAGAAACTAACACACCACTGTAAAGCAATTATACTCCAATAAAGATGTTTAAAATTAAAAAGAAAGAAAGAAAAAAAGGGAAAAGGGAACGAAGGAGATACAGGATAAATAAAAAATGAATTACAAGGTGATAAATTTAAACCAAACTACAACAACCAGATTAAATGTAAATGGCCTAAACATTCCTATTAAAAGGCATAGATCATCAGATTGGGTCATAAAGGTAAAACCCAATGATATGCTGTTTCCACAAAACTCACTTTAAACAAAAGACTCAGACAGGTTAAAAAGAAAAGGATGGAAAAATATATACTATGCAAACAGAAATCATAAGAAAGCTGAAGTGGTTCTATTAATATCAGAGAAAGTAAACTTCAGAACAGGAAATATCAGGGATAAATAGGAACATTTAATAATGATAAAGGAGTCAAGAGGCCATATTAATCATAAATATATAAGCCTCTTAAAAACAGTGTTTGAAGATACGTGGAGCAAAAACCAATAGAACTTAAAAGAAGAAACAGACAATCCACAATTATAGTCAGAGGTTTCAACATACCTTTTCTCAATAATTGATAGAAAAAGTAGACAAAAAATCAGTAAGGATAAAAATGAGGGGAAGTAAAATATAAAATTCAAGAGTGTGAATTTGTCTCATAAAATAATTGAGGAAGACAGATAAGTTGAATGGGACAGTAACAGGTTTAGTTACCAGATGAAAGGCAATCCCTGGAGTTTTGCAGTACACAGCCTACAATGCCATATGTGACATACCTATTTCCCAGTCTAGGCCCACTTCAGGGTCTCTCTGGTAGTAGGTAATAAAGATATGTCCTCCTCATTTTCTTCTTAAATCCTTTAGTTTCTCATTGGTAACTTTGAATACACACACACACACACACACACACACACACACACACACACACACACACACACAGGTTTCCTTGAGCAAACAGTAATTTTCAGAGATGGTGCAGTCTCTAACCAGGGCAAGCCATAGTACATAACAACTCATAGCAGTGATTTCCCAAACTCTGGGTTTTAGTTTAGCATAACACCACAGAAGCCTCATCAAAAAGGCCCAAGGTGAACAGTGGATTTCTAATCACTGCTTGATACAAGGATAAAAGGCCTAGCCACCTTGCCTTGATTAGGGACAGTTTTAAAGAGCTGTTCAAATTCCAGAGCTCTACTTGGAGGCAGCTGTGCCCTCTGTAATAATGGCATCCTGCTTCCTTCACTTTGTATTGTTCCTAAGAGCACTCCCCCAACAAACTTCCTACATACAAACCTCTATCTTATAATCTGTTTCACAGGGAACAAAACCTAAGATACAGGGAAATGATGGAGATATGAGAGAACAGCCAAGTCAGAGAGATCAAACACACAATGTTTGAGGAGTGGGTGAGAGAAAAAGGGACAGAAAATATATTGAAAGGGAAAGGCCAAAGAGAGAAAGAAGAAATAGTGTCAAGCAAAAGAGAATTATAAGAAGACTCTGATATCTGACTGTTCATTAGATAATTGGATACCAGTGTCAGAAATGGTTAAGCCTGGATTTGGGAGTTTCAGCACAGAGATGTGACAAGATACCATGAGAAGTTAAAGTCAGGAAAGAAGAATATTAAAAAGAATGCATTGAACTCTAGTCAATGACATGCACTCTTAGAAGTGAAGTACACTGAAGCTTGCAACTTACTTTGAACTGGATGGATTAATGGATGGATGGAAGGATAGATAGATAAAGAAGATACAGTCAAACATTATTTTTAGAATTTAGAGGTTAGGTATATGGCTAGAACTATGTCCTGTATAGTTCTTTTAATTTTTCTGAATGATTGAAAATTTTATAAAAAATATTGGAGGCGGGAGGATACATTGACTTTGACGTTGGGGAAATTGATGCCCTTTCCAGAAAAGTGTTAGTGCAATGTGGAGATGTGTGTAGGAGACAGATTGCAGTAGGCTTAAGAACGAGCAGAATGCCAAAAAATGGAAACTGTAACTGTCAACACTTTTTTCCCAAGAAACTTGACTGCTAAGAGAAAGAGACAGATAGGACTGTAGATAGAGAAGGATGCAGGATTGAGAGAGGTGATTTTTGTTTGCTTTCTTGTTTTGTTTGTTTTATTTTGTTTTTAGATGAGAGACTTGCATATTTACAGTTTGTGGGGAAGGAGTCAGTTGAGCAGCAAGTTATACACTTTTGAAGGTAATTTTATCAGCCTTTCCTAATCCTTAAGTCAGAGCCTTTCTAAAGACAATACACTGCCAGTGACATTTATTATTAGGAAAAGGAACAGATTTAAATAATATAGAGAGGAGCAGTTCTGTGTTTAGCTCTAACAAATCTATAGTTCTGGGAAAAACCCCTAAGTTAGGTCTGGCTACAAAATCAGACCCAATAATGCCCACCCTCTAATTCATAGGTATGTTAAGAGAAGAAACATTTATTCCTAGACAGAACTTTATATAAATCTTGAGTGTTTCAATCTGGCAGGCTTGATGTGAAGCACCAGTTCCACAATATACAGTCATGTGATTTGAGGCAAGATATTCTCTAAGCTTCAGTTTTCTCAACTACTAAGTGGGAGCAATAATAATACCTCCTTCAAAGGGTTGTTATCAAGATTAAAAGACAGGATGTATGTAGAGCTATTTAACCAGCTCTGGCACATATGAAGTTCTCAGTAAACAGTGACAATTACAGAGAAGTTTCTAAACTCAGAGTTCCCATTGTCTGATGTGAAACCAGGAAGGGACTTTGTGAAGACACATGTGAATGGCTTGATAGAATACTTGGCACTGGAAAATGAGGTACCAAATTGAAAATTGCAGATACCCAGACACTATTCTTCTCCTCAGACATAATTAACTTGGGCTGGGTTGTGGCTTCTGCCAAGAAAAATGACTACAAGTTTCTCCCTGTCTGTTCATCCTGAAGGTGTCAACTAAAGCACAGCCTGCTCAGACTAGTTACCTGCCCAGACTAGTACCCAGAGGCTGAGATGGGACACCCTGAAGGCAAAAGTATCCTTCTAACCTCCTTCGGCCTCACAACTCTGATGAGGATCTTTGTTTCGAAGAATAATCGCGTTCTCTGAACACCCTGCTCCTCCAGGAATGTTACAGCTGACCAGATTCTTTCAAAGCAGCCTCTACTTCACAGACAGCTTATGTGAAGCCCCCAAATCAGACATGCTTTTACAGCCATGAAGTAGCAAGAAAAGACTTTTATTCCCCAAGACTCCCAGAATATGAACTCCAGATGAGATCAAAGGTAGCTCTTTGGGTGGGAATTGCAAATATGAGCCTGGTATCTTCAGCATTATGTTGTTAATACTCCAGGAGCAATGAAAAGCCACATGTAAAAACAAATACTCCCATTAAAATAAAAGACCCTAACAGGTTGCCCTCTTTCTATAGCCCACCGATGCCTTCTCCCAGCAACTTGCATGAGTCTTAGTGAAAACATGATTAGATGCGTCAATTTTAATTTGACCCTTAAGAGGGCAACAGACTGTTGCGCAATATTAATTGTGCGTTATTGTTCCTGGTGATTGGGGTGGCTGAAACTGCACCACCATACACACACACACGAATGGCTTCACAAAAGCCAGGATTTCAGGGGTTTTCCCTTTATAGTGAGAAAAGGGAGAAGAGACTAAGCTGGGTGAGAGAGATGTGAAATATAATCTACAGTCCTTGGCTTACAACAAAAAAGGCCCACTAGCTTGAAAAATACTGAAGTCTTCCCCAGTTCCTGGGGAGATTTTACACATATTTCTTCTGACTTAGGTCAAGGTATTAGAAAGACTTTCTGAAAGAGTGGAACTGATTAACTCAAGCTCTTACCCAGACTGATCCAGGACAAAGGATAATGATACAAAAGAACAGGTTGCGATGTTAAGTAAGGAGAGAGGGCAAGGCTTACGGTTTCATGGTACCAATAAGCTTAAGGCTTTTATTTTCATCTAAATCCTTGAATTTCTAAGTTTAGAAGTTCACCAGCTTGCTGGTCCTGGCCAAAGGGAATGTGATGAATTTGTTAACATTTCCCCAATTCTGCAAAATCAGACAAGTTTTTTCTCTTTATGGTAACATTTTACTTTCAAACTTACAAAAGAAGTTGCAAGCGAAATTGCTTTATCAGTTACTATCCTATGTGTGTATATTATTCTTTATGAACAGTTTAACAATAAGTTGCCCCTTTCCTCCTAAATACTTCCATCTATACTTCCTAAGAACAAAAGCATTCTCTGACATAACCATAGTATGATAACTAAAATCAGAATTTAGTTATCATTTTATTTTCTAATCCAGAGTCAAAATTCCATTTTTGCCATTTGTCCCAGTGACATTCTTTACACAATTTTTTTCAGTCCAGAATTCAATCTAAGACCATTCCTTGCATTTAGTTATCATGTCTCTTTAGTCTTATCAGAATTATCTTTAATTAGGGTATACCTCCTTTTCAACTGGGAATCTGACATGTCCCAGTGTAAGAAAAAAGTTTTCCAAATGAGACTTGATATTGCCAAGCCTTGGTGTCTATAGCTAGAATTTGTGTTCGATGGCTAGAGACTCCTGGCTGCTCTCAAAAGCCAGAATTATTACCCTCTCTAGTTGCTCATTGAATGAACCTCTCCTTCCTTCAAGTCATCCAACAACCATTTGTCTTAATCAGTCACAGTCTGTTACAGTCACAAAAGTGCTGACCCATAAAAAACAATCTACTCAAAAATCAGATTGTTTTCCTTTCAAAAACCATCAACACGCTTATTATGTAAAACAACATATCTGCTTATTTGGCCAGAAAGGAAAGTAGAATAGAACAAAGACATGATTACAATTCTAACACTAAAATATCATGAAATAAAATGTTTGTTTCTGAATAAAATTAAAGTCACTCCCAGCTTCCCACAGCCCACGTATCTCTTTGGATGAGTTAAACAGCTAAACGGACAAGTTCAACATTTGATTCTTCATTAAAATACTTGGAAACACATACTCTTCCCATTAAATAAAAATGTGTATGTAAGGTTCTATTTCCTGAGCTCTTCCCAATGACTCATAAATTCATATCATAGCGTTTAGAAAACAATTAAGAAGAAATTGTTAATAGTAATCATAAATGTAACATATTATAATTCTATAGGTAAACCATTAGTTTAGGGAATTTTTTTAAACCAGAAACCAAATGGTATACCATAAGATCACAGAATATAGAACTGGCAGAGATTATAAGGTGTCAAAGACTCCAATGTCCTCATTTACAAATAATGACCATGAAACTCACAAAGGTTAGGAGACTTGCTCAAGGACACACAGCTAACTAATGGAAGAACCAAGACAAAAACATAAATCTTCTAACAGACAACATCGGACCCTGGCCACTGTGGGATGCTGTAGAAGACAGGTATGGTCCATTAAAACTAGGTGAAAAACAAGTTTTTGAAGATTAAATCCTATTTTGGATCCACTAGAAAACATCCCAAGTAAAATGAAAAGCAGAAAATACTCTTTTATTCAGAGAAGGTAACTTATACAGTGACTTTTCTGATTTATTTTTTTATAAAGTTTATATTTTCAGGTCATATAGTTCTACAAAGGTGAAATCTTAAATCTTTAGAGCACTTTACCCTAGTTCTCAGAACACTTAATAGTTTAGAAAACCTTAAAAGGGATCACCAGCAGTTCTTTAATTAGCCACTACCTTAAACCACTGTTTGACTACAACAAGGCAGGCCAGGAAATTCTCTAAAGGCTTTAGAAAGACAGAACAACCTTTGGAACTACACCCAACCACTAAACACAGGAGTTTAGAAGACAAAATGCAAGGGCCAGACAGGCAGTTACCTAAACATTCACTTTCAGAGAGTGTCCCCTGTGTCAAACCTCTTCATCTCTGTCTTCCGTAACTGAATTGATGTTTTCCTTGACATCCTTGGGTCTCTCACTGCAGTTGGAACTTGGTACCAGAGCTATCAATAGGCCCCTCATAAATTAATCTGTGGAATAAAATGAGAGCAAGCAGTGTACAGATGAGGACAGATACTGGAAAGAATAAAATTTCATATGTCCACACCCTTGGTTGTGAAGCCAAGCCAAAAACTATGGTCTTTCAACCCATCTATTTCCCCAACCTCCTGTTACGAGTCATGCTGCTTGGGTTCCGAAGCCAGGCAGACACAGGTAAGATTCAAGGCCTAAATCAAGGCCTCTTGATAACTGTGTGATCTTAGAAAATTATTTAACATCTCTCAGGCTTAGTTTTTGTGGTAAAATGGCAGTGAAAGTATCTATCCTACAGAGGTGTAATGAGGAATAAATTTCCTGCTGTTAGGAGATACTTAACAAATGTAGCTTCATGAAGCCTGGACTCTATAACAGGCTTTTCCTAAGGTTTATCAGAGACCAGGGAAAGGAGTAAAAGAGCTCATACAACATCATGTAATGAGTCAAAATGATAGATGGGATTGTCACTCTGCTACATGCAGCATTTAACTCTCCCCTTGTACTGAAAATGAGACTTCCCACTTTCCATTCTAGAAAAATCCTCTTCGATGATTATGTCATTAGACTTCTGTTTCTGAAGGGAAAATTATAAACTCTCTGAAAAAGCTAATTCTCACTCCATAAGTCACAACCTTAATAAGGGGTTAACAAGTTCAATTAAAATACTGAGTAAGATTTACATCTGGGGGGCAGCTAGAGTCGTGGAGGAGAGGACTAAACATCTTCTTAGCATTCTTTACTCCATAAAGCATTTATCATCCCTGAGGTTCAACGACCCCAGAAGTAATCTGCACACACTGGGTTTCCATAAGCACCTTATAACTGCCTACAGGGCCCACTGGCTCTAAGCCAACTGGGAAAACTTCAAGTTACTACAGAGATTGGCAAATACTGGGAACTTGTTAGATAGCTGAATACCTGTGATTCATACCTGTCTTCTCAGAATATGCAAAAGTCTAACCACAAATGAAGAGAAATTTGATGTAATATTATCTGATACTAGCTGGTATCAGTTACTAACCAACAGTATAGAAATACATGCCTTGTCAGGAAGAGTATCAATGCTTGATAATTGTCTAAGGAAATTTATCTTGACTAAGACATGTTCTTCCACGTATGTGTTCCAAGAAGCAATGGGATGAATAACCTCAGGAATTTTTCTCCTAGAATCTAGGGCTCAATGGCGGGATAGGGGGACTTCTCAGAAGATTAACTTTCAATTAGCCTTGCCCAGACAAGTTGACTGATTAGACCCTTGAGGATGTTGAGTATCTACAGGATGTGGTCTGGTGACTGGATTTTAGGTCAAAGTTCAGTTTTATCCATGGTTTTGTCAACTAGTCAGTGACCTCAGGGAAATCTCTTCAGCATGCCAATCTTCAATTTCACTTTCTACCAGTTGTCAGTTCTGACCTGTTGGATCAGATTCTTCCTGTCTTCCCAGCTAAGATTCAGGTCAGTCTGTCACACGCTTCTACCACTGACCACATCCTCTGCCAAGACACTCCTCCCTTGGCCTGCCCCAGCCTTGTTTCACCCCTCCAGGTAAGGTAACACCTAGTTATAAACTAAGTGTCAAACTATTGCCTGTCTGAAGGGGATATGCCTTTGCTTGTTGGGACACACCTTTTTCAGGCACCCTGAGGCCCAGCAGCCAGGTGGAAGAATCATTGCCACTAAATTCTTGGTGGTCCAATCAACTAGACTCATGTGCAAGGCATCCTTAAGACAACATACGCACCTACAGAGGGATGAATAGATTGTACTTGCTAAATAATGCCTGAAGAATGATTTCAGTCCTGAGAGAAAGATATTGCATAAACACAAGTTTTAATATTCTTAATACCAATCTACACCCAGGTCTGTAGACACTGATATGCTACATAAAGATCCTCCGGCTGAAGGCCAAAAGAAATGAGTAATATCCTGATGGGTAAGTAATTTTCTATTCAAACTGATGTTTTTGATCAAGATGAAAGATGACATGAGGATGCTAAGAGTTGGTGAGCAGAGAGGAGTATTTATACCATATGGGAAAAGCATCAAGGAATAAAGAGCACATACAGCATGAAGTTAGAACTATAACAAGAAGTGAGGCCTTCCAGAAAGGCTATTTGTGGAGATGTCTACTGTTCTGTTTAACAAACATTTATCGAGTGCCTCTCATGTGCCCAGCACAATGCTAAGCACTAAACACCAAGGTAAATAAGACGTGGTCCCTGCCTGGACAGAGTTTATCCTCTTATACCATGTGGTTGACACTTTGCTAAGTAGCCAACTCACCTGGCTCTTTGTTAAAACTAGAGATTCCCATCCCCACTGGCCAGGCCTTGGATTAAAGATTCAAGGATGAAAGCTAGGAATAGTTATGTTTTACAAGTGTCTCTGATGATTTGATGATTAGCCAAGTTCGGGGAAACACTGGTCTAGTGAAACAAACATCTGATGATTATGAGAACAATTTTCTCTTTGATCATAAATAATAATTATGCGATTTTTCAGCAAAGTGGAGACCACTCAACTCATCTCCCACATACAACAGCTGAAGGCTCACCTCAATCTTACACTTTCTTTGGTCCCCCGTGCTTCAAACTGTGCAAAGAACATAATCAATAAGTATTTGTTGGGATTTCCTTGGTGGTCCAGTTGTTAAGACTTCGCCTTCCAATGCAGGGAGTGCAGGAGTGCAGGTTTGATCCCTGGTCAGGGAGCTAAGATCCCACATGCCCTGTGGCCAAAAAAAAAATGCAAAACATAAAACAGAAGCAATATTGTAACAAATTCAATAAAGACTTTAAAAATGGTCCACATCAAAAAAATAATAATAATAAATCTTAAAAAATAAATATTTGTTAAATAAACACCAAAGTAGGTAGATAGAAAAATAAATATAGAAAGGAATTTTCCTTCAAATTATCACATTAAAAAAAGTTCATATCTATTTCAGAACCACAAATGCTAAGTCACATACTTTGATCTTTTCTGTAACAACCTTTTGAATCTTTCAAGCATATTCTCTTGGTAACCTTAAATCATTTTTGAAAAAATGAAAGCTATAAATCAACACAAAAATAAACAAACAAAAAAATTCCTGAGGCTGTCTATCAGCGCCACCTGCCACCATAAAGAACTTTTACTTAATGATTTTTTTAGAGATGGAGGATTTTGTTCGCCTTTTGCAGAGAGTAAAGATTCCTTGTCTCTCTGAATTACCAAATAAGAGATATAGTTCTTTCTATCATTTCTGTTGCTTAATCTAAACCTGATTTCTTCCAGAATTAGGCAGATATCTTTGCCAGTAATCTTTTTAAATGTTTCCTGATGACTTCTTATTTCCTTCAAAATGTCATAATTATATTACAAGGAAATTGTAATGAAAGCATCCAAACTTTGTTCAGGAGAAAACTTGATAATCTGGCACAGTTAATGGTAGAATGCAAGAAATATACTTTATTTACATGGAACTTGGGGGAGGGGAAGAGACATTCAATGTGCATATGATGTCTTTAGTGATTTTATATTTGAAATCCTTGCAACATTAAAAAAATGATGTTTTGAGCTCTAGTTTGGTTCAGCTTTTAATTGGTTGAATCCATGATAAACATATAAGGCAAAAATAAAGCTATGAAAGCATTCTTAGCAAGTATCCTTGCATTTATTGCTGAAGCAATCCATTTATCATTGTTGAGAAATGGGGTCAGTAACATCATTTCATCTTTCCTGGGGCGACTAAGAAGCAGGCTTTTCAGGAGCCAAGAGAGATAGCTGTCTCATGAGTTTCATTTTTTTTCAAGTCCCTTGTTGCTACAATTTTAGAAAAAAATGTGTTTGAGGTCACTTAGTGTTCATGGCAAAACAAGAGCATGTAACAAAGAAAATGAGTGAGCTGCACTACGGTGAGCAACAGTTTCACCCATTCATGATCCAAGACTCAATAGAAATGAAATTTAACTGACCCTGAGTCAGGTGAGAAGTAGGACTCTCAGGACCCTTTAAGCACTTCTGCTTGGAGCACTGATCAACCAAAGAACTATTTTGCTCCTTTGGATCAGCAAGGTTGCTTTCTTACTGATTTCACAATGTTCCTCCTCAGGCACTAATCTTGTTTCTGGATATTGCCCAGAACCACGCCTCAGGAGGCCAACCAGCTCTCAATGAAGAAGCAAAAAGCTTATGTATATTGGAAGAAAAGAAATGAGTATATTTCCATATTGTTTGTTTGTGTGTTTGTTTTTGTGCAAGAATTAGAGACAATCAGAGAATGCCCTGTAGAGAGAGCTCTGGAGACTCATGAAGTTTGGCAGTGAGGCATCTTATCATCGGATGAGGTCCATTTTAGTGGCACACCCAAGTTTAATCCCACTCTTTGCCTGAGTAAACTGACTAAATACATTGATCTTATCTAACAGTTTCTGACTGCCATCATCTCCAACCTAGAGTGAGAATATAAACTTCAGGGAACCATAGCCCTATGGAAAAAGAACAGCCTAAAAAAAGAAAATATGGCAATGTATGTACTGAAGTCCAAATGTGAGAATTTGAAAAAACAATAGCAAAACATGATTTAGCATATTGTTCATCTGAACTTTTCCCTGAGTATCTCATTATCTCTACTTTGGATCTTACTGCCAGTTTGTAAATTAGGAATATCACTCTTTGAGGTATCCCATGAAAGAGCTTTTTAAAATGTTACCATTTGTCCATCTGGCATCACTTTGTAATTATGCCTCACCTTTACTAATGGTATTATTAATGATAAATACTGTCAATCAAAACTAAACATCTCTTTGGGAACGTACCCTACCTCCTGTTTCAATGTCAAATTCTAGTGAAGTCACTGCTAACCAATGAGGCTCACACTGGTGCCATATCCTAGCTGATGATAAGCTTCAATTGCCTCGACATTTATGTTCCTCAGCCGCTTTCCTGATTTCTCTTCTTACTTTACTTTGCACACTCTCCTTTGGTGACTTCAACCACACTCACTTCACCTTGGTATATGTAGATGATTTACAATATATGTTCTCTGCCCAGATAATTATTCCATAAAATCAAATGCCCACTACTAGGCTCTCCCTTTATGAGTTCTGCCAAGAGTCAAGCCATCAAATTGTATATGGAGCCACAGAAGTCCCTCTGAAGATGATCTAATATTTGAATATATCATCACTGCATAGTGAATGTGCCAACTTCCTTCAGGATTTTTTCTCTTTGAATATGTTATTGCCTTGGTTTGGAATGTTCTTCCACTTTATCTTTTGTGCATTCAGTTCATCCTTCAAAATATAATCCAAACACAGCCCTGTAGGTTCTGAGACTAGGGAGGATTTGATGACAAGACAGAGGGTTCAATAGTCAGAAAAGCCAAAAGCCAGTAGCAGATGTGCCCTAGAGACTACCCAGAGTTAAAATTATCAAAGCCGAAGTTGCCACCAAGTTCAAAGGCAATCACATGGAGATAAATCCAAAAAGATCAGAGCAAGGGTGATATAGTGAACAGTGATGAAACAAGTCATGAAGAGCAAAGGTAGAAGTGAACAAGTGGGCCAAGACGGCTACCTCCAAAGGGGGCTGAAAACTCTGTGCTTATTTTTACTGAGTATGGGCTTCATGGTTGGCTGTATGTAAAGACATAGTATCAAGATAAATTCTGTACATTATTTATATCTTTATATGTCTGTCTCTCATAGCAGGAACAATAAACAGTAAAGGCAATACACTCCTAAAGAAAGAGACTTTCCTTTATGTTTTCTCCGTAACTCCAAAGAGAGAAATATAACTTGAGTGAATCCAGTCATGCCACATCACACTGACTGTGAATTGGTGAGTATCATTCAATTATAACCTGAAGGGGTCCCTAAAGGTTGTCTATTCTGACTCTCTTTTATCATAGAGATGATATGACTGATCTTCTTCCCCCTTTGGCCTCAAGCAGTTGTCCTTATCACTATCTGGTAATCCATTATGCACCATCTGCAAGAGTCTTACGTTAACTTTTAACTTGCTTTTTAACTGTTTATGTATAATGCAGCTGTAATCTTCTTGTGGGTAGTGCTTATATGTGAGTTTATTTTGGTCTGCGGTTCATTCCAAGTGACCAGAAAATCTGGCATTGATTTGCATGAGACTTTTTGCTCAAAATATATTTTGGAGGCAAAAACAGAAGAAGCAAAGCATAAAAGTTTTTTGGGTTTTTTTTTAACTATGAATTCAACTTAGGAAAGCCTCAAAAAATGTTATGAATTCCATTTCTTTCTTCCAGATTTGGTTGTTTTTATGAATGAGAAATATGTGAAAAGTTGATTGTTTTCACAGTTGAATGTGGGGCAAGAGATCTGGATGTGCCAAAATGCTCCAGGAGATCTTCATACACTTTTTCCCAAACTTTAACTTAATTACTGAAAAACTGATGTTCAAAAATATGTTTGTGACAATATGCCATTACTCGTGGCATTAGTAATATAACGTGTATGTGTGTGTGTGTGTGTGTGTGTGTGTGGTGTGAACTTATAACTACCTTAACTTGCTTTTATCGTATTAGATCATTTTGACTATTTAATTTCATCAGTGGTACAAACTAATTCTATGAGAAACCTAATCACTCAGTATCTGGTAACTCTTTTTTGTTCTGCAACAAACCTGAGACAAAGTTACTGTGACTAAAACAAAAGTAAACACAAGTTAGTAATTACTGAGAAAAAAAGGTGTTTTCTTGTTAAAAACAAAACAAAAAAACACCATTTTAACAAGAAGCAAGACCACCAGCGTACACTTATAGTTCTGCCTTGGGCAGGAAAATGAACTAAGTGACCTCTTTCCATCATTTCCAGCCCTGTGACTCAATCAGCAAAAGGCTTTCAGAGTCATGTGATAGCATAAGCCAAGACTGCTGGTAATTTCAAAGTCTTTCAACTATTTTCCCAGGAATTTTATCCTCTCTGGGCTATAAGCTTCACTTCAGAAATATGGGAGGTGACCATGATAAAGCAAAGAGGCATCCCTTTGGATCAACTTGGAAGGCCACGTGCACCTGTGCAGTGACACAGTGCAGTCACACCCTGTAAGTGCTGTTGAACATTCACATCATGACTCAGTCCAGGTACTCACTCACTAATCCATTTCAGGCTCCGGAAACACAGCCAAATTTCAACCAACTTAGATTTCTCACCTTTGGTAGTACTTGACAAGTTTGGCCAACTACGTCTTACAAAGCCCCAAACAGGTAAGTTTTTACTGGATTCTAATTTCACTGAGTAATCTCCTTTTGTTTACACAAGCAACACATGATTCAAGGTGGGAAAAAACAAGCTAACTACATTTTGACTAAAATGAACTTTGACCTTGTCTACAGAAGGCAAGAACTTTCTAACATAATGTATTTATAACTCTCCCACCCCCATTCCTAGCCTTCATTCAGTTTGGGTTCTATACACAGCTAGAAATAAAAATGAAAGGGAAAAATCTGGAAGTCAGTAACATAGTGTTCGATTTAGACTTTTGGCAATCCAAAAACAAGAAGTTCACAGATACATTTCATATGCTCTTCTAACGAACAGAAGACCCAGACTAATGTTTGTGGAGAAATACACCCTATTATTTCCTAAGAGGCCCCAGCAAGTACCCCAGGAAACCCACGAACTATTATATACTGAGAGGCCTTTTGACAGTTCTTGATTATTCTGTTTGGCTCTACGACAGTCAAAAAAACCTTTGTCCCCAGAAATATTCCTTTAATATAATTAAGCAAGAAGAAGTTCAAAGCAAAAATTTGCTGTTTCCTCTGCCTATCCAGTCTTTCCATCAAACTGCTAATACAATGATGAACAATTCATTTGCTATGAAATGATTCCACTTTTGCCATAGCAAGCAGCCTAAAGAGGGATATATTTCACAAGTATATCTATCTATTCCCTAAAAATGATGAGGCTCATTTACTGAGGAATAAAAAAAGCAAGCCACACACCATGTACCATACAATCCCGTGCTGGCAAGCTATACCTTTGTATGTATAAATATAAAAATACACTGTAAGGCTAAAAACTACTGACGTAATGCTGATTATCCCTGGATGGTGAGATTATGAACATTTATGGTTTTTTCCTTATATGTCACTGTCTTTTCTGAAATGTTTGCAGTAGCATGCGTGACTGGCTTTTTTCCTGCCTGTAAATATAATTTAAGAATATAAACATTTACTAACAATCATAAAGGAACAATAAAGCTATTTTCATTTTTTTATAAAATGAAAAAATATTAGTCAAAATAAGTCTGCACTAATGTGGCAATTTATTCCTTTCCCTCAATATGAACTGCACCCGGAATTTAGAGTTCAATCTTAAATTAGGGAGTTATATACTAAGAGCCCATAAGACTTATTCATTAAAACATTTCTATACAGTTCTTCTGCATCCTGTAGGGGTGGCAATGAATGAATAAAACTCATACCATTTTCAGCATCTCTCAGCCTCTAATCATTTGCATTACTTTTCACAACCAAAAAGTATACCACTAACCAAATCTCAAGCTATAACTCTATCCCAAAAAAGGAGACGTCGCAAGTCACTTTTAAGAAATACAATAGGACTTTTTTTTTTCTTGTAATGAACGCTGAAAGGGAAATGTTTTACTTGTCCTGACAATTCTAGCAAGCTATAGCCCCAAAATATGAGTAGGACACGGAGCCAAAAGCTTTTCTAAGGCTAGACAAATACTAGCGGCATTAATAAAGAACCAGAGACACCTACTGCAGCATTCTTGGGGTTTACAGTGTGATTATTGTTTTATGAGAAGAGAAGCTATCTTGAATGCTATGACAATTTTGTTTCCTAGGAGCTAGAAAAACTAGAAGGCGAGAGGGGTGAGGGGGGACAGTAACTGATAAGGAAAAAGTACAGTGGCCAAATGCCGTCTCAAGGAGGTATTTATGAGATCTTTTCCTCTTTTATGAGAATTTTAATCTCCGGAATCAGAATTCTGTTTGAGATGTATGTAAGTCCTGGGGGAGTTTCTGAGGTACTGTCTTCCAGTAGATACCCTAATGGACAATCTGCTCTGCTTATGATGATAAGACTTTAGTCCAAGTTTGGTCTTTCAAAATGCAGCACGAATGTGCCAGCATCTCTCCCTTCCTCATGAAACACTTTTCCTCTATTTCAAATTCATTTAATGGCAATCCATGCTCTACCTAACTATATAGAACAAGCAAACCGCAAGGTCCAAAATGAGTGCTACTCTGTTCCTTTATCAAGGTTATAACTGGTGGTTAAATATCATTCTCCAACACCCCCACCAGCCTGCCCACATTCGGGCTCGGGCTGCAGAAGATGGAGGACCTGTCGCTTGACATGCCAATGTTGAGACTCTCTTCCTTGCTGGATGCATTCAGCTTACTACAGGTCTCCCAAGTTAACAAGCACTGGAACAAGGTGGCTGAGAGTGATCAGCTGTGGAGAAACCTGTGTCTGAGGAAATGGAGCATCCTCTCCTAGCAGTGCCTGGGTGCACAGACATGGAAGCAGTACTTCCTCAAACAAAGCGGAGCGTCGATAACGTTGGCACAGCCAGAGACCTCTGTCTACAAAGAAGCAACTGGGAACCTCAATACAGGCAGAAGGTACCCTAGAGGTACCCTCTTACCCTCTTCTTCCTAAAACTTGCTGTTTTAGGAAGAAAAAAGAAAGAGGAAGAGCAGCAAGGTAAAGGGGGCCTGAGAAGTTCAGGCTGTCTCTCCTATCCATGGCTAGAGCTTTGTGCTTTCCTCTATTTCCCTGAAAGTTTGGCTTCTTCTGACCTTACTACCCAAAGCAGGACAGTTAGGCCAACAGAGAGACAGAGACTGCCTCTCCCCATAACCTTGGATATTCTACCCAATGCCCAAAGAACCTGACTTTTTTCCTTCAAACCAAGAAATAGAGTTCTTGTAAAAGTTGATTTCTTGCCGATCTTTCCCTTTCCCCAGGATTATACCAGTGAGGAAGAACAATTAGCAGGTTACTCCCAGAACCAGTGGTGCCCTAGCAATGCATGGTATACATGATTTGTATGTCTAAAAGGAGGCGCTGCTGACAATGGTGGAGAAATCCAGAAAGCATCTGGGAAAATCCCTGACAAGGCATGCCTTCCTTTCAGCCTCTACACCAGGTGTCACACACACACGACCAAGAATCATCTTTCATGGCCCAGTACAAACTTGTACCCTGGGACCTAGGCCAAGCATGATCCCTTTGGGCTTACCCAGTTCAAACTTGTAAAGTGTGTCCCTTCCACTCTACCCCCAACCAATATACTCACACACATGCACATGCCATCTCAGCCCAGCCCCTATGTAATCTCATCAATCATAAGGGAAACATTTTATTTTTAATTCTAAAACTGTGCTATACACTGCAGACAGTTTTGTAAGGTTTGGATTGTGGGCCCTAACACTTGTCTTATGCAATTGATATGTCTGAGTTCTTTCCTAGTGTAACAGAGCTACAAGGGTAACACTTTTTTTTTAATTTATTTATTTTATTTATTCATTTTTGGCTGTGTTGGGTCCTCATTGCTGCGCGCAGGCTTTCTCTAGTTGTGGCGAGTGTGGGCTCCTCTTAGTTGCAGTGCTTGGGCTTCTCATTGCAGTGGCTTCTCTTGCTGTGGAGCACGGGCTCTAGGCGCGCAGGCTTCAGTAGTTGCAGCACACGAGCTCAGTAGTTGTGGCTCGCGGACTCTAGAGCACAGGCACCGTAGTTATGGCGCACGGGCTTAGCTGCTCCAAGGCATGTGGGATCTTCCCGGACCAGGGCTTGAACCCGTGTCCCCTGTACTGGCAGGTGGACTCTTAACCACTGCACCACCAGGGAAGCCCAAGGGTAACACTTTTAGTAAGAGTATGCTAGCTTCCACATTTCTCTATAAGTCAAGACTCTGGATAGAATAGGCTTTGAGCCTGAAAAAAAGGGGGGAGGGAGGGAATTTTTTTTTTTAAGTAATAGTTTTCTTGTACTAAAACTGATATCGGCCTGACTCTATTTTAATACTCATAGTTAAACCACTGAAGTAATTATATGGTGAATCTGACAGCAGCATTCTTCTTGTCTGCTCTACACTGTCTGACTTTTGGAAGACTCAGAGGGAATCTTCGTTTCTTTTGGAATCTGTTGATGCCCTCCTGTTTGGGGCTGTTACGTGGGCCTTGCTCAGTGGACACTACTCTGTGCTGCCCAGACCCCCTTTAGGAGTTGCTCATCCCCCTGCTGCTGTGAGTGTTAGCTGCTGGGACTAACAACTAAATGCTTCTCCGGGAACTGCCCTCAGCTGAGGGAGAATGACCCACTCCCTGGGTGCAGCCTGCATCCGATGCCTGATCGAAATGAGGGGAGAAAGGTCCAGGCCCCTTGCCTCAACTGGAACAACTCCAAAGGTCCATCCAAGCTCCAGAACTCCCCATAAGATCATCTGAAGCTCCTGTCACAATTGCGTTACAACACAACTTCTCCCTCTGCCTCCCTTCTTCCCTCGCCTCTACGCAGATATTTCTGAAATCATACCTGGCGGCACCTATGAGCAAATCTCCATCTCAGAGCTTTCCTCGTGGGGAACCAAACCTCAGACAGCTCCCAGATGCTGTCCTGGGAACTAGACTCTGAAAGGAAATTTTGGAGCTGGATCCCTCACTGACTGGTCAGCAATGAAGACTAGTGGTAGGTGGTGCACTGATTGCCCTTAGCATGCAATTCAACTGCAAAACAACTTCACAGTGGTGAAAGGACCACCTATGTAATTTGCAGGACCCAGTGCAAAATTAAAATGTGGGACCCCTTGTTCAAGGAAAAAAAAAAAACCCAGGAATAAAAAATGCTGCCAGAGAGTCTTCATAAAGTTTTTCCCTTTCTTCTGCAGTCTCTGACTTCTCATGGGATTTTAATTTGCTATCTACTGTTGTCCATTAAAATTTTTAATTATTAACTTGAGTCTTACCACTTATCTTTATATTGTGCAATATCAGTTTTAAATGCAGATATAAGATTATTTACCTCGTATGCAGAATCATAGAAATGACACAATTCATAGCTCCTAGCTTACACATGAATATATACTTCGTTCTTAGCAGAACAGTGGAAAAACAGCACAAAAATAACCCAACTGTTAGTTTCACTTCTTAATACACACATTCTACCAACACTATCTTTGGCTCATTGATGAGTAAAGAAAGACTGAAAAGAAAAGAAATTATGTCCTATCTTTCTCTTTCCTTGCATCATTCCAGTCCCCACCTCTCACTCAGTTACAGTCTTACTTACCTTGTCCTTGCTTTGCATCTCCCTGAACTCCCACGTATGCTGGAGAATTCTGAGTCCATGGAGCAAAGCAAATGCTTTGCGCTAATGGAATCGCACAGAATGGTGGACACGCATGGTGCACCTATCTCTGCTGTTCATGCACAGGTTCCACTGCCCCATCAGACTTCATTTACAAAATACAGTGAAAAGATAAAATTATTAATAATTTCAAGATGGTGTCAGCATAGTATTAAACCAAGTGTGGGACATTTCTAAGCACAGGGCCCTGTGCAACTCCACACGTTGCAAACCCATGAAGGAAGCCCTGAGTATGAACTGGGTCAGGATATTGGGAGAAGGAAATGTACTAACAAATATAACACCTAAGGCACCTGAGAGGTTCACAAGGACTATGAAACTGGATGGCTGTTGCTCCAGACCACTGAGACCCTGGAGAAAGACAATGGAAGGCTGAAGGTGATTAATCACCAATATAAGGTGAAATGTGAAAAACGGGGCATTTTGGCTTACAAAGAGATTCTCATCTCCTACAACCGAAGGGCAGAAAAGACTGAGGATCACACTCAGTACTTAATGACTGCAGGAGCACAGGTACTAAGAAAGCTGAATTCTCAGCTTTAGCAGGCCTGTGTTACCAAGGCCAAGGTCCTGATTGGGAAAAAATGGAACCCTGAAAACTGAGATGAGAACATTTGAGTAGATCTGGTCAAAAATCTGGAATCTCTGAAAAGAGACATGCACCCCCAATGTTCATAGCAACATTATTACAAGTACCAAGATATGGAAGCAATCTAAGTGTCCATCAATAGGTGAATGGATAAAGAAGACGTGCCATACACACACACACACACACACACACACACACACACACACACACACTGAAATACTACTCAGTGATAAAAAAGAATAAAAATTTTGCCATTTGCAGTGACATGGATGGACTTGGAGGGCATTATGCTAAGTGAAATAAGTCAGACAGAGAAAGACAAATGCTGTATAATATCACTTATATGTGAATCTAAAAAATACAACAAACTAGTGAATATAACAAAAAAAGAAGCAGACTCACAGATACAGAGAACAAACTAGTGGTTACCAGTGGGGAGAGGGGAGGGGGAGGGGCAATATAGAGGTAGGGAATTAAGAAGTACAAACTATTAGGTATAAAATAAGCTACAAGGACATATTGTACAATACAGGGAATATAGCAAATATTTTATAATAACTATAAATGGAATATAACCTTTAAAAATTGTGAATCACTATACTGTACACCTGTAACATATAATATTGTATATCAACTATACTCCAATAAAAAAATCTTGAATTTCCAAATTTCCCTGAGCCAGGGATCAGCCGGCTTTTTCTATAAAAGGCCAGATAGTAAATATTTTAGGCTTTCTGGGCCATGGGGTTGCTATCACATCTACTCACCTCTGCTGTTGCATCAGTAACATGAAAGCAGACATAGACATAAACAGTAGATAGTGAATAGGTGTGGCTGTGTTAACAATAAACCTTTATTTACAAAAGTAGGCCACATTTGTTCTTTCAGACCAGTCAAATCAAAGTTATAAGACAGAAGTGGAACATTAGAGACCAGGCACAAGCAGGGCCAGAAAGCACAAGTAAACTGCCTCAACAAACAGCCAGACCCCATGTCATCCACAATTTTTGCACCCAAGCCCGTCCCTCAGCTTACAGCTTTGGCTGCATTAGGAGTGGGGATCCCTTCTGAGAAGGAAACAAATGAACTTTATTGACAGAGGAGTCAACGTGGTGTGTGGTACAAGTCAACATTGGGTTATTGCTTGAGCTCATACCTTACTCAAAGTGGGGAGTAATCCTTCCAAAGGACAGGATTTCAGGCAGTGCTGGTCACCCAGTTTGAGGACAAAGAAACTGGCCCAAGGTAAGAGTATATGCAGAATCTTAGGTTGAGGACAGGTGGGGGAAAGAATTTGTGACTGCTCAAGTGCTTATAAGGAGAAAGAATGTGAGACTGGATTCGAGGAAGTCTCAGAAGGAGGCATGTATATACACCCCAGAATCTCAGAGTCCATTTCCTAGGGATCACGACCTACCACCGCTTACCTTGTCTTTATATTTATTCAAGTAACCTTTTATTTCCTACTAGTGTGCCGGTCACAGTAGTAAATGATGAGATTACAAAGGTAAATTAGACTAGTCTCTATCCTCAAAGAGCTCACTGACTAAATGAAGAAAATAGGCATGAATACAATGGGATCAATGACACTCTTATTTAAAGTAAAGGACAAAGTACCATAGGAATCCAGAGAAAACAAATGAGAGTGAAGAGAAACTTTGTAGAAGTTTTTGAATTTGAATTTATTTGAATTCATGTAACACGTGAAGTATAATGTTAAAAAAAAAAAAGGTATGTCCTTTCCTTCCCACAGGCATTAATCCTATTCCTAATTTTCCCTTCCCACCCAATAACTATTCTATACTTTTTCCTTACTAACAAAAATCAAAAATGCAGAGTGGCTATATTACCACTTTAAAATACTTCCTTCAACTCCCTGTAGCTAGCTGTGGTTATGTGACCCAGTTCTGGCCAACGAGACATAAAAGCAACTCCATTACAAGAGAATCTGGAAAATGTTTTTTAAATTGTTGTTGCTATTATTACTATTATTATTATTAAAAAGAGACAGAGTAAGCTCACATGTGCCTTTTGTTGTTTGCTTTTGTCCTTAGTCTGAAATTTGAACATAATTCCTAGAAGTAGAACTTAAGTCCATGAGGATGAAAGCCATATATTAAGGATGGTAGAACAAGAAACAAGAAAAAAGAAGGATCCTTATTTCTCATTGACATCCTTGAACAATGACACTGGATTACCTCCAAGTCCCTGCTAAGTCTGAAAACTCAAACCCTGTTTGGCTCACCACTGTAGTTCAGGTGTAAGCTGCATGTGGCCAAAGAAAATCTTAGCCAATAAACTATACAAAGGGTAAACCAAGAGGTCTACCATACTGATTATTTTTAGTCTGTTTATCTTCCAGGAGCAACACCATGAATTTCATTGGCCTCTCTTGACGTGACATCAGTTGTGTGTATTTTTATGCCACTTCTCTCCATGCATGAGGAACCCTGGTATTTCAAGTTGAGAAAACATTTCACAACAGAAGCTAAATACTCTGAACTTGCAAGCAACAAGATGAGAAACATGATCTCTCTGTTTCAGATTCACAGATACTTTATAGGTAATTCAGAACTTTTCATAAACATCCTCAAACTAGACTGACAATTTAACTTTTACTTTGTTCCGTGTGATGAAAAAGGTTGTAGTGCGGGGCAGAACCCTTATACTCTAACACTCTCTCCCCTCTCAGCGAATCTCTGAACCCTGTAAAGAATATCATTTCCACCTCTGAGTCTAGATGATTATACTGACACTAAATGAATGATGTCAGAAACCAGGTCTTTAACATCACCACACAAAGAAATATGCTATTGTACGATCTACTTTCTTCATTTTTCTGACTGTGATTAACCCCAACAATAACCACAGTAACAAGGAAAGGCAAGAAACCAATGCTGCTGAAAGTAGCACTATGGAGAGGAACAGGAGCGTAAGGCGCTCAGGAAGAGACAGTTAATTTGATAACTGAAAAGCCTCACCGCAGTTTCTAATCTTGTTGCGAGGGCTTTTCTAAGATTGTACTTCAGTATCCCCTTCTGTAAAACGGAGATCATACCATGCCTTACAGACCATGCTCTGATGTTCTGAAGATAAAAATCTTATTTTTTCCACAGTTATCCCAATTTATTTTCTCAGACTATGACATTTCTCAAAAGAAGCACAGAGATATTTTTTCCCAGGTCTTTTGTTCAGGTTGGTAGCTCTAATTTGAATTTCAAATATAATATGATATTATGCAAAAATTAGGTCTTAAGCAACAAACCTGCAGTAACTTTTCTTACAAGTTTATTAAATCCTGCCTAAATTCACTATGTCTTAAAAACATGATTTTCTACACCTCTGAAAGATCCCAAGAGGGGACAGGATTTTGTTTACTCTCACACAGAGGCTGATTTATTTTTCCCACATGACTTATTTTAGGGACCATCTCAGAATAATACTCTTCTTGAGGTATAAACGGCACACAAAAAACTGCATATGATTTAATTACATAACATGGTAGGTTTTGCCATATGCGTACACTCATAAAGCCATCACCACAATTGAGAAAATGAATATAGCCACCGTTTCCAAAAGTTTCTTCTTGCTTGAAGATAAAAATCTTAATCAGTGTTAACATGCATTAAATTTCCAAAGGGTCAGGTGTGCACGTGCGTGCGCACACACACACACACACACACACACACACACACAGGCACAGTAATAGTATCACTGGTCTTTAGTCAGAAGACACTGGTAGAGGGCAAGTCCATTTGACCTTACTTCTTTGTAAAGTATTAAAAGAAGTTGCATAAAATTGCTGTGAGAAGGGAGAGTTCTCACAGCATTAGGAACTGAGAGTTCCTAATGTGCTTTGGATTGCTGTAAAACATTTCAAGGATTAAAAAAAATTGTCAAGGGAAGCTAATGATTCTGGAAACAGCATAGGACATGGTGGGGGGAAGTACAGAAACAAAACCAAACCCTCCACAGCCTTAGAGTCTGGAAAAACATCTTGACTTTTTATTTCAGATACACCTGAGTCTTCTGGGGCAACAAATGGGAAATCACAGCTCTACCAACAGGCACCAACTTGATATTTTAGAGGCTTGCTTTTTTTTCTTCCTACAACTCAGACAGGTTTTTTTAAGTCTTAGCAGAACGGCTAGACTAGGTAATCCACATAAGCAGCTGCTGCAATGTGATCTTTTTCTAACATTTTAATGTAGAGCTGTGAACTTTTCTGGCTTTGGGCTATGTTGGGAACATTTGGAGTAAACTTACTTGATTTAAAGGTTATTACTGTTAGGACTCTGTCTGATCTGCCTCAGATGGAGGGTTTGCACTGAACAATCACCCATGATATCAAACTACAATTGAAATGGGAAGCAGCTGATGTGTGAACGATCTTCAAATACTGATCCTATGCACTTAAAAAAAAAACCTTAAGATTATTTCCTTATTTTTAATTTCCTTAAGTGTAAAAGAATTTTATTTTCTAGATCTCAGATATTTACTTATATCCTGCTCATCAGCCTCTTGGGGGATAGGACTGGATGATCATCAGTGTGCTGTAGAAGGAAAATTCTCAAGCTTTGACATTCAACTACCTAGGTTCCAACCACAGCTCTGTCACTTACTAGCTGCATAAGCTTGGGCAAATCACCTCATCTCCACCTTTCAATATCATCATGTGTGAACTGGGGATATAATTGTATCTAATTGGTAGAGCTGGTGCCTGGATTAAAATACACAGAAAGTGTTTACTATAGGACGCCTAGTAGTCACTCATTAAATGTTTACCTTGGGTGCTAACATCAATATAATAGTTAATACCAATCTTAGAAACCAATTGTATCATATGTTGCATTTACTGATTATTATTGTGACAGCTGGAAGAGAGGGAAAGAATTTGACCTGAGGCTTTTAACACATACCTTTTTAAGATAATGTAATAAAATTTTGGCCATTTTGCAAATGTGCCTCAAGATCACATAAAGGCCAAGTTTCCTTACTTTAATAAGGAGTAGGGTCTACTACGAAGTAGTGATAAATTTTCCCTACTTATAAGTAGGGTGAGATTGAATATTCTCCCCCATATCTGACTGACATTGACAGACATGCGCTTCTAAAGGAGAGCTCTGGGTATGGTTATTGTAGAACACTTACCATAGAGTTCTTCTTGCTTTTCCCTTTTGCTGGGGGCTGGCTGGGGGTGGGTGGACCCTCAGGACCAGATCTGGGGCAGAATCCCTTCCTAAAACAGTAAGAGATACTAATTACAGACAGACAGGCCAAGTACTCAGAAACTTGCAAACAAAAACATTGTGAGCATTGTTTTAATCAACAACTACATATTGATACAAATTTACATGGCTTAAGACAGACTGGGCTGAGAGGAGTTATGAAGCCCTTGTATCGGGTCACATTGGTTAGCAGGAGGCAAGAGTTGGGTTTTATAGTGAATGCTAAGATATGCCAGATCTCCCCCTCAAGACTAACTCACTCGTTCTAGCTGTAGGGAACGCTGGTTGCCAATGGCTCAGAGCTGGGTGCCTCTCTGAGATGTGTGCTCAGCCAAAGAAAGCTGCCTTACCCAAGGTTGTACCCCCTCCTCAGACAGCCTGGATCCAGTGCTTAGTTACAGCGAGGCCCCCTTTCCTCCAGGGTGCTCACAGCTCCAGAGCTCTGCCTGCCTTGGCTGAGGCCTTTGTTGCCACTGTGCTGAAGCTTACCTCCTCCCCTTACCAATCCTGCTGCCCTCACTCCTTTACAGATAGCATTCCTGAAAGCACTCCCAATGAATCTCCTGCATGCAAATCTCTAGCTCAGATCTGTTTTCAGGGAGCCCAATCTTCCACAGATTCTTACTAATCCTTGCCACCCAAGTTCCCTGGGTCAGTCCTCTGCAGGCTGACACAGTTCCCGCCCATCCAAAGACTAACTCCGCTCTACCCGGGCATGAAGCCAATTTCAACCTCCTTGATACCCAGAACATGCTCCTATTTCCCAGTAGAGATTTCTACAACAATGGGGAGAAGGAGGAGGAAGGATTTTCTGACATCTGGATCAGTTCCAGGAGAAAGCTTCTTGAGCTTCTCTGCTCAAAGCACCCTGTGCACACTTGAAAACTCTACATCTGCCTTGCCGGCTTTCTACACCCACACATCCAGGCAGGCCAGAGACACCCTGAGGTTGTTTGCAGCCATCTTCCTGGAATCTTACTCACACTAGTTTCCAAACACCCACTTCAGTCCCACCTACCACTCTTATCATCAACTAGAGCTGGCCTCTGGCCCTTGAGTTTGCACTTGGGATAGAGACTTCCCCAGACAGACTTGGTTTAGCTTATCTTCTTGCTCCAGGACTCCAAATTGCCTTTCAGAGGAATTGTGTCCTCCTTCAACAGTCTTTGGGAAACCAATATCAGTCCAAACACCTTGCCAACATCTTAAGAAGGCTAGTATGGACTCAACCTTGAGACAGGATTCATAGGAATTACCTTGCTTAATTTTTCATTTTATCCTTGTCACAACCTTGCTAGGTCAGCACACCTGCATCTGGCTCAGAAGAGGAAGGAGACTTGACCCAAATCACACTGGCCTGTCTGTGGATCTGATACTTGTGTTCTTTTCACTTTGCCACCTTGTTTTCCCCACATTAGGCTGCCTCCTGATATTCGGGCCCAGAGATGGAGAAGGTGCCTTCTAGGGACTTGCATTTAGTAGATGTTCAATAAATATTTGCTGACTGGAAGTGACCCTGGAAGGTGGAGGTCAGAGTCTCAGGGTTCCTATCAGCTACTGATTGACAGTATGGCTTAGTCATTTTAACTCTCTCAGTCTTTTTTTATTTATTTTTTAATTCATCTTGGGTACTAATCCCTTTCCTACATCCAATAACAACCACTATATCAATTAGTATGCTTTGGCCACAAGTAAAATACCCAACCATCAGTAACAAAACAATAAAGATATTTAACTCTATCACATAACAAGAATCCCAGAAGTCGCATTTTAGGGTTAGTTCAGTGGCTCAGCCAGGATCTTCTGCCAGTCACACCTCTCCACTCTTCTCAGTGAAATGGCCTTTTGTCCTTAGGCTTGTCACAGGTTGGTCACAAGATGACGGCCTTAGCTCTAGGTATCATATAATAGTATCCAAACTAAGAAAAGGAAGGAAAAGGATCAAAGAAAAGACCTCATCTTTTATATCTCTCTTGGAAACCCCTCACAGACTTCACCTTACATGTGATAAGCCAGAACCGGGTCACACAGGGCTGGAGACAAACCACTGGCAAAGAGGAATGAGACTGTCAAAATGAGCTTAAGCCTTGCATGAGGTATGTCTTATTAGTCCCATTGCAGAGGTGATCATGTAAGGATCAGATAGAAGTAAGTGGCAAATCTGTGAGTCAAACTCTGGCCCATATGACTCCAAAGCTGCCCTAGTCGTTATTACTTGCTCAGAAGTTAGAGAAGCTCACTTTGGAAATCTTTTTCAAATAAGTACAAGAAAATGTTAAAATAAAGTTTGGGTGAAGGCACCAAAATACAAAAAATATTGCATTTCAAAGGAGGTGTGAGACTACATAAAGAATTTACAAAGAAGTCATACATAAACATGTTACATGATGCTTATCCATGCTGATGGTATAAAAGAATGAGCGTATCAAAAATTAGGAAGATGTTTATAAGGAGGATTTCTTTGGAATGAACTGTTCTGTGTGTCCTTTTGTACCTCGTTTTGCCTGCTCTCAAGTCCAGGATGAGGAATTTTCTTCAGTGGAACCACTCAGAGGGCTTGATATATGTTTTCTGCAGTAACAGAGACACAGTGAACTGATATTTGAAATAAACTGAAAAACTCTAAAAAGTCAGTGTGGTAGATTGCAAAATATGACCACAAATTCCTCTCATCTTGATATTTAAGCTCTTTTGCATTGTGATTTTGTCACTTCCTCCATCAAGACATGGTTTCTATTGCCTTACCCCTTGAATCTAGGCTGGCCTTGGACTTGCTTTGACCAATAAAATGTAAAACAGTGATGTTATGTGACTTAGAAGTCTAAGCCTTAAGAGGTTTTGCAACTTCTAGTGTTGTCTCTTGAGGCACTGTACCAAGCCTACCACTTAGGAAGTCAATCTCACTTGCTGAAAGACACTGGCAGGTGGGTGAGGTGGGTTGACAGAAAGAGAGACATCCCAGGCAGAAGCCAGCATCACCTGTTAGATGTACGAATGAGGCCATCTTGGGCCTTCTGGCCCAGCCAACCCTCCAGCTGAATGCAGTTCATGAGTAAACCCAGGCAAAACAGGCAAAGAAACCACCCAATCAGCTCAAAACCATTAGAAATAATAAATCATGGTTATTTTGAACCACTGTATGAGTTGTTTGTTACACAGCAATAGATAATTGAAACAGCTGGCTAGCTAGTCCAAAGCAAAGAGAGTGTGCTTCGTACTATGTAATCTGCCTGCATTCCCAGGATTTGCTGAGGGAAAAGGAGGCATGCGTGTAAACATAAAAGGAAGGGAGCCTTTGATTTGATTTGAAACCACTTAAAAACTGCTTAAGAGGATCACACCTTAATCTGTGTGGAGTGATCCAGCAAAGAAAAAAGGTTAAAAAAAAAAAAAGGAAAAAGAAAAGACAGAGAAAGATAAGAAAGGAGGAAGGGAAAGAAGGAGGGAGGACAGAAAAACATGGGCCAACTTGAGAAAAATGCATCACTCATACCACAAGATATGCCATCACATGTGCCCAGTGGCAGTTTCTGAAGAACTGACTAAAGAATGTCAAACCATCCTAAGTAGTACCAATCAAGTAAGAACTTTCCTGTCTCTCTTGCCCTTCCATGTCCTCTTAGTTCAATCCTGGCAGGATAAGAAATGGTAGTTATCAAGCTAGGAGATGAAGAGAAATGCCAGATGTGGGAGAAGAGGGAGAAAGGCCACTGTGAGCAGACAGCCCAAAGCAAGGCCTAGCTGGGGAAAAGGGAAGATTGAGTTTTAAATCAAGTTCAAAGTTTTGATTATTACATGAAACCAGACACAGTGAATGACTCCATTGAGAATGCATTCTTTTACTTTAAAGGACCAAAATGTCATGGAACTGCACAAGTTTTCATCTGGGGCAGGAAAAGAATTTTCCCTAATTAAATACTTTTAAAGGGACAGTGGGAAAGAAAAGATTGCAGTTGGTTTTGCCTCATCCCTACTCAGACTCCTGTGTCCTGGGACCTCGCACGAAGTGACTTTAAAAGGGTCACCTGGTGAGTAGGTGAACGGCTGGCTGGCTGGCTGTTGCATTAGTGATGCGATGGATGTTTGCCGAGGAGGCTTCCCCTCCCTGCAAACAAATCCTTTGTTCCAGTGGCTAAAAGTCCACCATTAGAGAGCCAGTCACTTTTAGGTCTACTGTACTATCCTCATCAGTCCTGTGTTTAAAGTACACAATCTAGGATGGTCAACAAATCAAGTCATGGACGCATTAGTGTAAATTCATAATAAAATACATTTTGGAGGACTGAAATAACCACCACAGGTGCTGGAAGCAGGGGAGGAACAGGGAGGAACAGTCAAACATCTCAGAAGACAAAGCCTCCTGCACAATTCTGCCTGAGGTACACCCTATACTTCAGGCCAGTGGTTCTCAACTTTTCACAAGAATTACCTT
Source organism: Tursiops truncatus (assembly GCF_011762595.2). NCBI lineage: Eukaryota > Metazoa > Chordata > Mammalia > Artiodactyla > Delphinidae > Tursiops > Tursiops truncatus. The sequence continues at coordinate 40,596,762 of NC_047036.1, forward strand.
GAGAGCTTGGAAAAAATGAAGATTTCAGAGGCTAGGCCCTAAAATTCTATTTCACTGGTTTGTTTCAGAGCCCAGGAATCAGAATTTTTACAAGCATCCAAGGTGATTCTGAGGCAGTGAGTTCACAGACCATATTTTAGAAATACTACCTTAATATGAATAGATAGGAATAGAAGACCATAGCTGCTCACAAAATTCTGATATGGACTTCTCCACAAAGTATATTCTTGCAATGAATGAGATAATATGAGAAAAATTTCAAAACTCTTATAAAGAAACATTCATCTATCATACTTCCTCAGTGCTAAGCTGATTATTACACATACCATCAATTTGGAGGAAAACTGAAGAAAAGTTGATACACTAACCCATTAGAAGCATACATCTATTAGAAAATTAATTGACAGAATTTTGAAAATGTAAAAAACTAAGAGTGAGAAAGATATTTGCTAGACTGGACTTTAGTTAAAAATAAAAGACTTCTTATTTATATTCTAAGGTGAAAACGTCATTTTGTTAGCATAACCACCTATGAAGCTCATTTTCATACTATTTTATCCCTTCATATATTCAACCAGCACTGAATAAGCACTTGTTATGGGGAACACACTATTTTCCTAGAAACAAGAAGGGTTTCTAGAAGTCGTCCAAGCTTCAACTTCATGAACACAAGCTTCAGGTAAACCGTTTCAGTATGACAGATATAGTCAGCCTGTTCTTAAAGGCTTTCAAGGTTCTTAAAAGCTTTCCATAACTTCCCATGGAGTAAGCACTCATTGCAGAGACTCTGAATGTTATTGTTACAGGATCTAATACTCAAGCTCATATACAATATAAAAACCAGGAAGAAGTAAAAAGAAGTCATAGAGAGCCACTTACTACTTGCTATCATTCCCCAGAATTCCATCAACCTCCCATAATGAGCCAACTCTGATCAATTCCTAAGAAGCACCTCTAATACCCATATACAGAAAGAGACACAGTTTGGCGGGAGTTACAAGAATTTTCTAAAACTTGAACACATTTTATCATACATCTTGTGGAATGTTTTCAGAAAACTGAAAACTAAGGCTTTTATAACAGATTGATTCACATCTCAGAAAGTGGAAAAGAAAGGAAGTCATTTTGTCAACTAGTATAAGAAGAAAAAACAGCAGATAAATCTCTCTAGGCAGAGAAATTGTTGGTCCTATGAATTTAAATTCATAGACTAAAAATCTGTCAGCCTTTTCCAGACTCTTTCACAGCATCGTGCCTCCTCTATATCGTTTAAGCACTAATTGATTCATTTTATGTTTTATTGGATTTAAAGTCATTTTAGTCACTATTTTTAACTGTTTTCTCATTTATGTTCCTCCTCCCGCCATTTGCTTCAAGCTTCACATTAAATTATACATTCTCTCACATGTCTCATTATCTTACATTTTTTCTGTCATTCTGCAGCTGCTCTCCTACATTCCTGCCTCAGCTTTGTTTAGTGCCAAAGAGCTGTTTTTTCTAACACTTCAAAAACACATGGCATTTTTTATGGGCACAAGTATCTTCACTTCTGTCAAATAAAAAATTGATTCATAAAGAAAACATTTTAAGTATGTAGGTGTTTTGAAAGAAAATGAGTAACTCATTAAAAAAAATAATAAGTATCTCTGAGGAAAGAATAAAACCATTGCCTGAAAATTGAACATAAATATCTTTGCTTTTAAGAGTATTTGCATATGCAAAGATTCCCCCAGTTACCTTTTCTTAGTTCATTTTTACCCTTCATGTGATTACTTTTTAGAGTATACTCATTTATAATATCCTGGACACCACACACAGAGCAGACAACTTGTGCCCTAAGGCTGTCCCTGCCTTAAATAAAAAATGTTATACCGACCTCAGAGGGACTCTAAGTTCTACATCATATTAGATAATCTTGGTGCCTTTCCCATATCTCCTGAAACTTTGTTAGCAATCACATTTGAGGATAAGAATTGCTTTGGCTTGACAATGACATTTGGCTTCACTGGTGAGTCCTGGAAAGAGAGTGGCTGCTTTCTAAGTCTAATTTACCATCTTTCTTCTCCCCATGTAAATTTAAGTTGACAGTAACTTAGCCATTTTCACAAAGTATGGTAGGGTGCAACAGAATGGTGCCCCACCCAGCTCTCCTCAGATCTCTTTCCACCATGTTTGTGCACCATTCCCTTTTGGGTATGTTTTCACTTCCAGCAGCCAGCACCCACTCTTTTTAGGAAAACTGCCCTCAGTCCACTAGAGTCCCTTGGCATTCATGCCTGGGAAAAACCAGAAGTTCAGGGAATTGAGTAGAGAGGGAGCAGGGGAAACAAGGTGGCCCTTAACAAGTGACAGGGGTAGAAAACCCAGCTCCCTTGCCTCATGTAACGACACCTCTGAGGCACAATTAACACTCCAGAGCTCCTTTGTGGATAAGACTGATGGACATTCTACAGAACTTTGCCTAAGATGAATCTTTGTTTTGCTTTCTACTCTTCCTGTCCTGCTTCCCATTCATTTACTGATCTTCCCTGTGACACCTCCTTTAAAAATCACTTGCATAGGAATCTTTGTCTCAGGGTCTGCTTCTTGGGAACTCAACCTAAGACAGCTGGTGAGGTCCTTGAAGTAAAGGTTTACAGATGGCAAAGATTTAAATCACTGAATCATAGAATTGTAACATGTCCAAACCAAGAGGGTCTCCTGTGTATCAGAAAGGAGAGTTAACTGGCCCGAGTTCTCACAGCTAAGATCCAGCAGGGTGAGTCCAAGAACCCAGGCCTTCCGACTTAAAAGACCATTGTTCTTTCCACCGTTTGTGCTTTATTTCTGAGTTTCCTATCATGACTACTGGACTCTATATAAACACAGTTAGAGCTGAAATAAGTTAATTCAAGATTGCAATTTTTATATCCCATATATCTCATAGAATGGCACAAATTTAAACTCAATTCCAAATTTAATCCAGAGTTTTATTCATGGTCTCTGTCTCTCTATCTCTCTCCCCTTCTCTCTCCTCTTCTCTATCCACATATGTATACCACAACAAACAATATCACTAAAGAAAGAATTCTGAATTGATTTAGAACACACCCATCCACAGAGAAACATGTTTGCTTGCTGCATCAGCGCAAATGTCGATGAAAAAGGGTAATGCAGTCTCTCTTTTCTGGCGTCAAACTGCCCTCTTTCCCAAGAAACCCCAAAGGATACAGGCAAACTTCCCTGGGTGCTCTCACAGCCAAAAGGGGAAATGAGTACATACATATGAATGAGCCTGACTAAAATTACTTATAAATAATAAAGGAACATGCAACACTTTCTCCCTCGTCACAGCTTTCCAGAACATACGCCGAAACGGCATCTGCTTTTTTAGTGTGATGTGAAGGGCACTGAAAAGTCAGCCTGGACCAAATTAGTGTCCCTCCCCCAAAGATTTACCAACTGTCAGGACTTCTCAATACTGTAGTCACTCCTCTGGGTGAAGCACAATCTTCAGGGAGCCTCTGTTAAATATATAAATGAAATTTCCTTGGAATAACAACAAATTGACTCATTCTCAGCTCTTAATCCATTAGCAAGGATTTATTTCTCAGAGGAGGGCTCTGAAGAACACACAACAACTCAAGTTTTGAAGAGAATGAGATTAGGAAAGGCCATCCAGGTACACCATAGGACTCCTGAGGCTTCACAGCTAGAGTGAGCACTGTGATGAGGCTTGAGGGCACCAAGACGATGCACTGAAGACACTGGGCACCCAGCGAGAGGGCGTGGGGAAAGGCTGCCTGGTTTCAAATCTGCTACATGTGTGCTGTGTGATCTTGGGCAAAGGAACTTAACTCCTTTAAACCTCCTCATCACAATCTCCTTGTCTGGAGAATGCAAGAAATCATGGCATCTACTTTATAGGGTAGTCATGAAGATTCTGTGCAGTTCTGCATACAGCACCCTTGGGCTAATGCCTGGCACAAAGTAGGGTTTCCCAATGTGTGAGCTACCAAAGAAGACATACAGACGGCCAACAGCTGCAAGAAAAGATGCTCAGGGGCTTCCCTGGTGGCGCAATGGTTGAGAGTCCGCCTGCCGATGCAGGGGACACGGGTTCGTGCCCCAGTCCGGGAAGATCCCACATGCCGCGGAGCGGCTGGGCCCGTGAGCCATGGCCACTGAGCCTGCGCGTCCAGAGCCTGTGCTCCGCAACGGGAGAGGCCACAGCAGTGAGAGGCCCGCGTACCGCAAAAAAAAAAAAAAAAGAAAAGATGCTCAACATCACTAATTATTAGAGAAATGCAAATCAAAACTAAAATGAGATATTGGTCAGAATGGCCATCGTTAAGAAGTCTACAAATAACAAATGCTGGAGTGGGTGTGGAAAAAAGGGAACCCTCCTACACTGTTGGTGGGACCTACACTGTTGGTGGGAATGTAAGTTGGTGTAGCCACTGTGGAAAACAGTATAGAGGTTCCTCAGAAAACTAAAAGTAGAGTTGCCATATGATCCAGCAATCCCACTCCTGGACATGTATCTAGACAGAACTATAATTCAAAAAGACACATGCGCCCCTATGTTCATAGCAGCGCTATTCACAATAACCAACACATGGAAACAACCTAAATGTCCATCGATAGGTGAATGGATAAAGAAGATGTGGTACATATATACAATGAAATATTTCTCAGCCATAAAAAAGAATGAAATAATGCCATTTGCAGCAACATGGATGGACCTGGAGATTATCATACTAAGTGAAGTAAGTCAGACAGAGAAAGACAAATACCATATGATATCACTTATATGTGGAATCTAAAATATGGCACAAATTATCTATGAAACAGAAACAGACTCACAGACATAGAAACAGGCTTGTGGTTGCCAAGAGGGAGAGGGGGGTGGGAGTGAGATGGATTGGGAGTTGGGGTTAGCAGATGCAAATTATTATACACAGAACGGATAAACAACAAGGTCCTACTGTATAGCACAGGGAACTATATTCAATATCCTGTAATAAACGATAATGGAAAAGAATATAAAAAAGAATGTGTATGTATGTATAACTGAGTCACTTTGCTGTACAGCAAAAATTAACACAACATTGTAAATCAACTATACTTCAATTTAAAAAAAGAAAGAAATGAAAAAAAAAAAGTATCTGGGTAAATCTAATGTTAACATAACATTAATAGTAATAACATTGTTACTGTTACTAACATTACTATTAACAATAATAGTAAAAAGAGTGTAACATAGAAGTCACTAGAAAGGAAAAAATGGAATAAAAAATGCTTAATCAAAAAGAAAGGGGGAAAAACAGGAAACAGAATAGAAAGGCAAATAGAACACAAATATATTATGGTACATGTAGACCCAAACATATTAATAAGTACATTAAATTTTAAAAGTGTTCTAAATTTTTTTAAATGTGTGAGCTATTTTTATTGCTGTTGATATTACTAACCTAACTATTTGGGAATAAAATGATGAAAGGGATGAAGATGCTTTTAGAACAAATTTCAATGATCACAATTTTGCTTAAGTCTGCCTAGTACTTGACCACAAAACAGGAAGAAAGGGCCAAAACAAGACAATTAGACAGAAAACTAAGCAACTAGCATACCGAAATATTCAAACACATTATCAGAATAAAGTGCTATACATAGTCTTGTTTCTTCTCTCTTTCCCCCTTTGCCTCTCTTTTTTTCAATCTTCCTATATTTTATTTTCTTTTATTCATAAAATGTCCCTTTGTTTTGCTTTGAAGTATAGGTGATACATGTGTAAGTCAGAGATTTAAGACTATCTATTAAATTGTTGGATTTTCTACCAGCTTTTAAAAATTGTATTTATTCATTCATGGATTCAACAAATCATGTGTGAGTCCTCCTCTGTGCTGGGGCACTGTGTTGGGGGCTGGGAGACGGTGCTAAATACAGCAGATGAATATCTACATATGCAGCAGGTACATTTTAGGTTACAGCTCCTGAGGAGTAACCCCCTCTCAAGCTCATTCCTTTCTTCCCAAAGGAAACTTGATGGATTTTACAAGAGATAAAATCCCCTCTTGGACTAGAGGTTCTAAAGTTAAACCTGGAGCAAGTGGAGTGATAGGCATGCTTGCTCCTGGATGGAATTCCAAAGCTGGAACTGGCTCCTGAAAGGTCCATTAAAGATTCGAGAATTCCAAGTTTTCATTCTTCTTCAGTTATGCCTCTGGGTTTAAGAGGTATTAATAGAGTAGCTTTTGGAAGTCAAACAAGGGAATTCTGAAATACAGAAATAAGTCAGGCCAAAGAGGAAGACATAAGAATACTAAACTCTGAAGCTTGTAAAAGAAGCCTGTTGAATTTTAATCATCTTCACTAGAATGTTTGTAATTGTTGATCTTGTATGGAATCTAATAGTTCTAATGAAAAATGTGTTAGGCCTTGGGTCCAAGGATATCATCATTATAAGTACATAAGTGCCTAGGACAATATAATTCCCCCTACGGTGCTGCTGCTGTGGCCTTTGATCCATGATGTATTACTTACTTATTTATTGATTTATAAAAATGAGCTGTCAAGCTTTCCCTAAGAAGTCCAAGGGCACATGAACAAAATGTAGGAAATATACAACCACAAAAAATAAACCACGAATTATAAACCAGATCCCCTAAGGTCCAGGGCACTCTGCCTAGGTGAGTAGGATAAATCAAAAATACACTTTTTAGACACAACCTGAATGTCAACAAACAAGAACTCTGTACAACCCAAAGAAGAAAGTTATATAATAAGAGCTTATATGAGACATAATATACATTGGCAAAACCTTAATCTAAACACTATGAATTTATTTACATTTGGCCCTTCTTCAGAGACGGGTCTGAGACTCTCACTAGAAAGTATGAAGAGTATGATATCTTAAACACCAGCAAGTCCAGAGGTCGTGTACTTGGCTTTCAGCATTTAGTATTATTTTAAGCCAATTAAAATAATTTGGTTTCACAGTGGAAAGATTCCATTAAATAATAGCTTTGTTCACTATGAGTGTGGGTTGTGTGGTTCTTTACTGAGTAGGATAGAACTGGAGAAACATCGAAGGTAGAGATTTAATTTAGGGCAAAGACAGGGAGACTTGTCTGAAATCATCTCTGCTCAATGAACACAGAATGGAAATCTGGTGAACTGAGTCTGTATCATCAGCCATTTCTATTGACATAGGTCAAAAGATGCATATTTATTGTTATTAATTTTTCTCTATGACCTAAAATTTTAGAACATGGAACTTCTTTTTTTAACACTAATTTTCAATCAGTATTTAAGCACTTAGTGCCAAAAAAAGTTACATGTATATTGTTCTTCACCCTTCCTTTTTAACTCCAGCTGAAACAGAAGGGATTTCATGATTTCCCTAAAAATGACTCTATGTCGTTCTGCTAACGATAGTCCCTTGTCTAAAAGCCCGTGATCTGTTAAATCTGGTCTGTCACAGACAGCCCATTCAGATTGGCTGAATAGGCCAAAAAAAATCAACTTGGGTCCAGAATGATCCCATTTAGCTGTTGGCACAGAATAACTTACCAGATAATTCCTACACTCCCCACTTAAATTTGGCTGTATAGTTCAATGTTTTTGACAAAAATACCAGAGTTTGCACACAGTGATTGAATACCCCAAATTTTCTGCAATCTGATCGCTTTAAAGGTTCAGAGATACGTTAGGATTATAGCCCAGTGGATTAAGGCAGTAATCTGCTAACCCACATATGGGGTTGAATTGAACTTTGAATGTAGCACCACTGCTATGTCACTAAGGAGGCCTCCCTAGAAAGTGAGGGCACATCAGGATGATTCAGCTTCTTACTAGCCCCACTTTTTCTGTTGTTCCTATAGCCTCACAGCTCTTGAAAGTCCCAGCATCTTTTGTCATTACTCTTCACTAGATGCACGCCCATGGGCACTTTTTCTTGCTCAGCTTATAAAACACAAAGCCACTAAAGTCTACAGCACCATCAAAAATGACTCTGTTCAAGTGGTGACAACAATTCAAAGCAGGGGAGCAGCAAAGGAGGTGATGAGAAGTTGTAGGCTTCTAGATCTATTATAAAAGATACGTGGCAGAACTCTAAAGGAGGTCAAAAACAGAAATGTGGACGTCAGTTAAGGGGTGTTCGCAATCACACAGAAGTGAGCCACTCACTATCTAAAATATAGTAATGGCAAGTGGGATAAAGAAAGCAGGACAGAGTTAAAAGTTATTAGGAAATTAGAGGACATAGATAAAAGTTTGGCTAAAGGGACAAGAATGAGGGGAGAATCAGACTGATGTCTGTCCAAATGATGTTAAATTACTCAAATATCATACAGTTATTTCAACTATCAACTAAAAAAATATTTCTTGAGCATCTACTACAGGCAAAGCAGTATGCAAACACTGGGGATACAGACAAGAATAAGGCTGTTTTCTTGGGATTTATCACTCAGTGTGACAGGGAAAAGAAAGAGAGACGTTGGAGAAACCTTTGCTGAGGAGGTGATATTTGAACTGACTGGAGAAATCCTCCTCTTAGTCAGACTGAAACGGAACAGGCAGTGGTGGGGTGTTCAGGCAGGATCATCAAGGTCCTTGTGTTTCAAGTTAAGGAGTTTTGGTTTTTATCTTAAAAACAAAGGGATGCCATTGACTGCTCATATGGAACAAGGCTGCAAATTCAAGTCTCATCACCTCTCCAGGTATTGGTTTGATTATGGGAAAAATAAATAGTTAGGCCTGGGCATCTTTAAGATTCCCTTCCAGTTTTTAAACTCTGATTCTTCAGTAATAAACATGAAGCTTTGGAATAAGGTAAACTGCTGATAGGGATAACTCAGAAATTAAAACCAATTTAATAGAAATCTGTGCATCATCAGTTATATTAATGAGTTTGATGACCCTCTTCCCCTGTTTTTTTGTAATAGGTGGATACAGTAATGCCCAGTAAGTTCAGACAAATTTGTAACAAACTTTACTGTAACTTTCTCATCTTTTTCATTTTCTCAAGTATGAAAGAGTACCATGTTCACATTTCCTAAGTTCAGCTACCAAATTTTTTATTATGAAAATTAAGACTACATGAAAGCTATTTGGATGAATAAATTTCTCATTACATCCTCAATAAAACAACCTTTGTGGAAAAAAAAAAAGACTCTGTTACATCCTCCATGTGCTATTCAGTTAAAATGCTCTTACCCACTCACCAGTTGCGATGTTGATAGACTTTGCCCACTGCTCTTTTCTGCCTCAGTAGAGGAAAAAGCTAATCCCCAAAGTTATGCAGTTTTATGCTTAATTCATTAGCTGACTCCAGTCTGGTAGACATTCATTACCTCCAAAGGAGGAAAGATGTCCAAGTCCTCTCTGGGTGGACTGGCTGATTCATGCACACATGCTCAGTTTTTGCTCTAACCTTCCCTATGGCTATTCTATTGCCGTCACTGTGCCTATTCCCTAAATTACTAACTTAGCAGAAGAGCAGAAGGCTATTCAAGTGTACCCATCTTAATATTTCATCCCCTCGGAGAGAAAATCCTAACTCTCTATATTCCTCAAACAATCCTCTCCTCGCAGTTCCTGTTTTTCCACCTGCCTAAGATGAATGTACATATAACTGAGACATATATTGTGACCTTCACATCACTATCCCCCAAAGGGCAGTCACATTCACAAAGACCTATTACCATCAAGTACACACACTTTGTGTCTTCTCAACACCCATGTATCAGTCAGGGATCCCGCAAGAAACAGATGGTACAATCAAATGACTAATTAAGAAAAGTATAATGATGCAACAATTTACAAAACTGTGGGTGAGATTAAGTTACCAATGAAGGATGGTGAAACATGCAAGGACTAGCTACTAGAAAGCTTTTACTCCCTCTACACTAAATGAGACAAAAAGATGATCATGTTACCCAGTGAGAACCAGAGCCATAAGAGCAGTGCCAACTAATTAAAAATAGCTGTGACTACAGGTAAAAGAGAAACAGAAAATAAAACTCCATCTTTCTTTATCTCGTGTCTGCTAATCTCCAGCACTGCTGAACACAAACGGAAACCACAAGGCCTGAGAGCTTAGGTGGTACAGCCCATAACGAGGTCCAGCTCTTGAGAAACAGAGCTGGGCAGAGAAGGGCAAAGAATGAATTTGGAGCAGTAAATGAAGTGTTATCAGTGTTCCATATCAGAAGGCCCTTACTGGAAGATGAATATCCTCTGGGCCAGAAAAGTAAGACTTATCAAGTTTTAGGGTCTCAAGAGCTGGGGACAGGGCAAGAGGAAATCCCACCCCATGTGACTGAGATTGAAAAGAGCCCGAGGAATGAGTTTCAACCACAAAGGGTGACAGAGCTGGGAAAAGCACAATGAGCTGATATGTCCAAGAATAGCAGATAGGTCAAAACTGGGAGATAAGTCAAGGATCAAGGGCAAGCCGAAATAGGGCCAAGTCAAAAGCAAGATGACTTTGGCAATTTGTGCCTAAAGGACTGTCATGTCTGTGGCTTATCTGGTATCAAATGATACCAGAAGGAAAAAGCAAAGATTAGTATGAAACTAGGAGCAGAGCAGAACACCTAGCACAGAAAAGAGAAGAGCTAGCCAAAGAGCCAAAGATCAAGGTATCACTTACTGTACAACATGCTTCCTTCAGTGATCAATCAGAAAACCCAAAAATAAAGGAGGCAAGGCCATGGAATGAATGGCAATAGAGTACTGATGTGTTATGAGCTGACTTTGTCTCTTTAAAGTGTGCCAGAACATAAAAAGCCAGTGCACTAAAAGATGTCATGTAACCTGGCAGATTCTTCTGATCTAGAAACCCCCTCATCCATTCTGATAATTCACCAGATAAAAAACTATTCTTTAGTACAATTCATCTTCCCTTCCAACAGAGAGACCAATTTGCATTTATCAAAACATAACTGGTGAATATCTCTGAAAAGAGAACAAGCATTGTACAGAGAAGACAAATTACCAGAACAGTTCCCTTGGTGGCTGATACCTGAGTATCAAGAGGAACCGTATTCTGCCATAATTTTCACTGTTAATTGTCATGGAAAACTGAAGTCCCATGTTGTAAAGTGCTGGTTGTTTAAAGCAGATGCAGAGCTGAAGGAGACTGGGAAATATAAATGAAGAGCGAAAACCAGGGACAGAGGCCAGGGTGGAACATGAAAGAACAGTCATTCCTATCTGCCAAACTGGAGGAAAACCAGGAGCTTTCAGTTTAGTGGCTGAGTCACTGGAGTAATCTGGTGGGAGGCAGTGGTGCAGGCAGTAAAATACAATGGGTATAGAGCCACTCAGAAGTGGTGGTCCAGCTGGAAGTCCAATGGACAGTAAGTTGATCCCAAAAGGGGTTTTATCTGCTGAGCCCAGCCTCTCTCAGGTCAGCTTGTTCCCAGCTTAATCCTTCTGTTCTTGTGGACAGTCACCTGAGCTTGCAATTTCTAGTTAGGAGACTATAACTGATTTTTAAAGTGTAAGGTGCGAAAAGTTGACACAGGGTGGTGGCTATGGGAATGTTAAAAAATAAATGGGTATGAAAGATACAGCGAAGTATCGTAAGATACAGTGATATGTCAGAACATAGCCAGAAACAACTTTTAGCAATAAATCAATAACATCTGTTCAGTGCATTCTGGCCCAAAACAAATCAGGACAGCAGAGAACATGTTGCCATCCCTTAACCAAATTTAATAACCTCTGTTTCCCTCTGCAGTTCCTTCTTTGCCTTATTTCTTGTAATTGTCTATGCCAAGGTGATATGAAAGGACTAGCTGTTAAAAGCTTGCCTTTCTTAACTTATTCCCACACTCAAGCATAAGAATGAAGTAAGGTTGCAAGAAAAGGAAATGGCATTTGTGAAAAATAGTGCTAAGTGAAACCCAGAGTACTGACGAATTTTGTCACAAATTTGCAAAATTGATACATTCTTTTGTGTTACATATAATAGATATAAGCTAATGAGTTGAATAATATCATAAAAAGACTGACATGGAAAGCAACTACATTCATAATACGAAAAAGTCATGCTTTGGTGTTTGTTTTTATTCCCTTGAATTGGGTACTTAAATTCAAAGAGTAAGACTGACTGAAATTTTTACAGAAGCCATGTGTCAAAGCAAAACAAAACACTATAGTAACAAAAATACGATAACGCTCTTTAGGGAAAAAAGTAGTTAAACGTTTCTTCCATATTTCTTTACCCAACATGTGGCTCAAAACACAAGTGATAAGTGCTCTGAGAATAAACTAATGTGAAAGTATAGAAGAAAAATCCCAAATATTTTCCATTTCTTCCTCTGGGAATGCTTAGGAGCCACTGTGGTAAAGAGAGGCTGGCCTCATCCCAGAACACTATTGGGAAGAGCAGTGCAAAATCAGACCTAAAATAGGGCATCGGGTGACCCCAGAGAGGTCAAAGAGCTTTTGTTGATCCAGGTATCTATGTAGCAGAGATGCTATAAACTGACAATGAATCTCTTTGTCCTGGAAATTAAACCGGAAATCTCAAGACTGTGTTTTCAGTGTTTCTTGGCTTTCATTCTGTTAGAAATCCTGCCACATTTCAGTATTTTCATTCTTGTCCTGGATGAAACCAGAAATCAGAGAGGCACTTGAGAATACTGTTTTTAAATAAAAGTAAACACTTCCAAGTGACTTTAGGTCTCTGTTTAGTATTTTTGCGACCCAACTACTGAGTTTATATGTTCCACAGATGTCATATTTCTTTGTGGCACAAGTTTATTGAGCCAAGATCAGGTTAATATTAATAAGAATGTTAATATGTGTCTGTAAGGTGTTTCATAAGCATTTCATATCATACTTTTCAATGCTTGGTCAAGAATTGTGCAAAAAGTGGTTTTGGGGTTTTGTTTTTTTATTTTCCATGGTGACTGCTGAGAACTCCCGTGAATAACTTATGTGTTTGGGCACCTAGGGCAGTGGTTATTCTGTTTCATTCCTCATCATTTGGGTGAAAGCTATATAGATGGCAACCCCAGACTTTTCTGAATCAACTGTATCATGCATCAAATGAATTATTCAATAGAAAGTTAGGCATTTCCTAAAATATATTGATCCTTTCACGTCAAAAAGACCCAACTAATTCTAAGAGAACAACTTTGGAAAAGAACAGTTCTTGGATTTATTTTCCTACTGATATCTTACTGGAGTATATTTTTGTGGTGGGATCTGACTTCTAATAGTAACATCACCACTAAAAACTACTGGTCACTCTGTCACTGGCTCCATGCTACAGAGAAACTGTTACTTGGTGGTTCCAACTGACACACAAATGAGGGTCTCAGTCTATTACAGGGCAAATGGAGGATAATTAAATTCAAGCAGTTGTCTACATGACCTTAGGTACACTGTGAAAATTTCCCTGTTCTTGCTTTTATCCCTTCTGTGCTTCTTTAAGGGTTAATGCTTGCAGAATAATTTACTTACCAGAGTGAAATTTAGAACGCTGATCATTATTGTATCTTTGTTTCATGGTGTGACAAGCAGGAATTAATACCTCCATTATTATAACGTGCTCTTCAGTGGCCAGAGAAGAATAATGTGACTGCGGTGTGCCATTATTATAATACTTTTCCTTTTTCCTTAGCCACTTTCATTGAAGATGGCAGAAACTCCCCAATTTCGAAACCAATCATCTGGATTCAGGAAAAGGCACAGAAGTGCAACTTGTCCATAACTTTTGGAATGTTGTCACCAGCAAACTGACTAGAACAACTGCATAGTTTTCCATGGTACAGAAACTGGTATCATATCTTCAAGACCACTTAAAAGTTATCACAAGCAAAAATAATCCTTGGATTTTGTTTGTTGCCTCCATCTCTGTTTGTCTGTTGCCCATAACTCCACCCACTGATATCAAAAAAGACTATCCCTATGGAATCTTTTGTCAACTTGGTGCTGAAAGGGTGAATTAGGCACAAACAGAGAGAAATATATATGTAGGAAGATAACAGCTTTCAACTCTGCCACCTATTCGGGGGCTCCTCATTCTAGCCCACGGACATCTCAAATGTACTATACATGTTCCACATCTATTCTAGGCAAAGTAGTAACTAACTCTCCCTTAACAGAAATTGTGAACTCCCTCCAAGTCCACATAAATAGCTATAAAATGTGCTCTGCTTAATCAAGTCTAAGAAATTGGGAGAAGTAATAGTTACTCCAACTAAAATCTAAAATCTAAAATTTGGTGGTTAAACATAACAGATAAATTATCTTTTTAAAAAGTATCATCTTTTACTAAAGTCAGTGAAATCAGAGAGGCAGGCAAAGAGAATTTGGGTTAAAACTTTGCCTTTGAAAAACACTGTTATAAAAAGAAGTACAGCACTCTCTCCAAAATGCCTCCTAACTCCATATTAAGTTGGTCAAAAGATTGGGCAGCCTTCCTGGCAAAACTCAACAAGAGAACACTAATTGAAAGTAATTCAATGACAGGCCATGTATAATAGTTTCAGAACGTAAAAAGAATAAACATGAGCTATGACTAAACATTGTAGACTTAAGCAGAAATGTTGAGTTTCATTGTAGTAGAGGATTTCCGGATGTTAATTCAACCCAACGTATCTGCTGAAACTGATTAGAAAGGATGGTAATGGTAGTTGTAGTGGCAGAATTCTGAATTCCACAGCACTGACTGTACGTCAATTCCGTTCCTGCGAAACCAAACTGCTTTTATCTGCCTAATTTCTTCCTTATTACTTTTGACTCTTGATGACAAATATGCAAGGAATGGTGCCAAAATCCAGCTGGCACTTCATTATCTGAACTTGTTCCATGATGCCTAAGTTTTAAAGTATTTGATTTTGTTATAGTAAAAAACAAAAATTGTGACTAAAACTCATGAGAATGTTAGGATAACATGAAGATTAGTAAACTGAAAACTAAAAATATCACTAACAGTGTTTCATTTTCTGCTTATCCTACTAACTCAGTGAATGTTAGGAAAATTATTCAGTCTTTCTTAAAACTTCTTTTCAGTGATTAAGCAAAAGTAATGTTCACCTGCAAATTTGCTGATGAACAGCTAATAAATACATGAACTAAAGATATTTCCACATCTCAAGTGCTATTATACAGTTGCACATAACTACAAAAGGAACAAGAAGCGTGAGTAATTCAATACATTAATCTAAAAACAGTATGTTAATCTTAATAAGCACAATTAAGCTGTGATATGTATTTAAAATTTTTCACTTAATCAATGATCTATATACACGTGACTAAACACATGGCTACACACACAAAAAACACACAAACAATTACACCCTCCAGTAACCAGCCTAGTCTTGTTCTTCTCTCTATTCAACCCTACATTTACTGGGTCCGAGACCTGACTTGACAGCAGGGAGAAGGAAATCGCATGTTACCTATAGAGCATTTTAAAACTCTGACTTTATTTTTTAGCTTTTTTTTTTTATTATTTTTTTTTTTTTTGCGGTGCGCGGGCCTCTCACTGTTGTGGCCTCTCCCGTTGCGGAGAACAGGCTCCGGACGCACAGGCTCAGCTGCCATGGCTCACGGGCCCACCCGCTCCGCGGCATGTGGGATCTTCGCGGACCGGGTCACGAACCCGTGTCCCCTGCATCGGCAGGCGGACTCTCAACCACTGCGCCTCCAGGGAAGCCCATATTTTTTAGCTTTTTATTACAAAAAGTTTTAAATGCTAACAAAAGTAGGCAGAATTAATAATGAACTCCTATATACCCAGGACTCAGATTCAACAAGTATCAATCAATGGTTAAATCTTAGTTCACCCATACCCCCATCTACTTCTCCCTTCCACATTATTTCAAAGCAAATCTCAAATATCATATTATGTCATCTACAAACATTCCAGCATCTCTATCTAATAATTACACTTTTAAAATAGCCAATATCATTATGCCAACTAAAACAATTAACAATAACTCTATAATATCAAATGTTCAAATGATGTCTGTCTCTTTTTTTTTTTAACAGTTAATTTGCGTTATTTTTGCAAAAGTGCTAGGACATTTTCAGCCTTCTTCCTTTCCTTAACTTGAGCATTCATATGAAAGTCAATACGGACAGAATGTGATTTAGATCACAGAAGAAAGCTCAATGTGAGTATATGGTATCCCTCCCTTTTAAATGATGTAACTCTTGGTTGAAGGCTTGCACACTATATGAATTATTAGTTTCTTCTGGGAAAAATAAAAAGAACATATAATACACCTATCTTTCTATGACTGGGCAAGAAAAATTCAACAAGCTTTGTGGAAAAGAGAATCTTCAAGCCAAAACCAATGGATGTTTGAGAATGCAGACCTTCACTGGGGCCATCTGTCACCAAAGGAGTGTGGAGGACCAGGAAAGGAGGAAGTGCTGGTCAATGGCACACTCTCTTCCCAGACCTCGCACACCACTGCCACCTTTCTCCTTCAGATCTCATCCAACAGCATACAAACAGCCTTCCTCCAACAGTATACCATAGTTTTCAAGGTGAATTTCAACCAAAGTGTTAGAATTTGAAATTGATTTTAAGCACATCAGTTTGGAAGCACTGCGTAAATAATCAATAGACTAACTGAAATCCAAAAAATAAGATTTAAAAGTCCAACTCTAAGATTCTTTTTGGGCCTTGGTTTTCTTTCTTTTTTCTTTTTTTTAAATTTTTCTCAAGCTGAGCATCTTTTTTCTTTTTTTTTTAACATCTTTATTGGAGTATAATTGCTTTACATGGGCCTTGGTTTTCTTCCTCTGTAAGTAGGGATATATAAACTACTTCCTTAAATATTAATTACTAGCATGAAGCATATATTATTAATAAATGTTTGTAATCATTAATATCCTACATATAATCAAATTAGTCACAGCTATTTTTACTGCCCTGAATGTTAAGATTGTGCACTGCTTGAAAATTCCAAGTCAGGTCTTGGACCTAGAAGGGACAACAAAGATCTACTGTCCCTGGGACTAGCCTAGTGTCCAACATATATGAGGCTTTCCTGTCTGCTTTGTATGGTAGGGAGTTCAAATCTGACCCAGTCAAATACAAATTGTGAGAGGTTCATCAACATAGCCACAAGAGTGGGAAATATGCTCTATTCATTCTTCAAGCCTCTGATTCCTTCTTAAAAGGACAGATGTACTAGAACATAGGATATGAAAAGTTTCTGCAATTAAGCATAGCATGTAGGTTATATGTTTCCTAAAATAAGGAAACACAGATTTCTTTTTCTTGTATATACTTATACAAATTTGGAAGCTTTTAAAATACCTTCAAATTATTTTAGTTTGGAATAATTAGAAAAGTTTGACATAACTGATGAATTTATGTTTATTCTAAACCTGAATTCCAAGATAATCAGTCAAAATTTATTTTCTTTCTTCAAAAATATCAGTAATTTCTTGGTTTTACTAATATCCCTATACATCTGACCTTGTTATTATAATAGGTCACTTTATTCTTATGGCTTACACTCAAAGTCTTTCCAAATGTTCTTGGGTTATATTGCCATTTACCATGCAAATATTGATTCATTTCGTTCCTTATCTCGGCCATAGTAGTCTAGGTCATTCTCATTTTCAAATAACAAGACTAACAAACTCTTCAAAATTGTTTAATTTATCCAGAAATGTGTTTTAGATGTAAATATGTGACAGGTGATTGAAGGAAAAGTATCCTCACAAGTTCATGAATTATGTGTTGATTATTGCTATGCTGTTCTAAAAATCTCAATGTATTAATAACATGTAGTCAAATGCCTTGGGGTCGCATGGAACAAAAGTTTAATTAAGCTCCCTAAAAATCAAATAAATAAAAGAGTAGGGAAGGTGTGAGGGAGGGGAAACATGGCATCTTGTTAGGCACATGGAGCTCTCCCAGAAATGAAGTTCAGCTGGGTTGGATGGGACTGGCTCTCCTGACTCTTCAGAGACAACCAGCACCTCTCTCCCTCCCCTTCTTTCCTGCCTGTAGGGTTTCTTGTTTCTACTTCTTTCTGACATCTGCTCTATTCTCCTCTGCAGAATGGCTTCCTCTGCAGACCCTTGAATTTTTGTCCCTCATAAATTGAGCTTATGGGTAGATTTGGCCTGCTATGCCACAGATTCTGGGCCTGATTCTCCATGACCTTTTTTGGTCCAGCTCCCTACCACTGGTTGGATTACACAGAGTTCCAACACTTCTGTGGGTGTAATCACTCCTACACTTATTCACTTAGGAAGAAAACATTCTTGAGGTACCTACCACAAGCCAATAATGTAGCAGGGGCTGAAGATTTAGAAATCATTGAGGTAGTTCCCATTCGAAAAGAAAATGAGCCAATGATTAGGATTCAAATGATATGTGTGTATGCAGGTTTAGTGGCTTAACGACTATGAGAGTACTAGTGGGGGGCCTTTGGCATCATGGAGGGAACAAAGAATACTTCTGTTCCTCTTGCATACCTTACTGTGACCTGTGCAAAGGTCTGTAACTAGCTCATTTGTTTAAATATCTATCACCCACAGACTGAAAGCTCCTCCAGAGCAGGGACCATGTTTTACTCATCTTTAAATCCCCAGTGACAATAATGCTTGATGAATAAATAATAGATGAAATGGTGCTTGAACTGAAACACCAAACACAAGTAAGAAATGGGTTGTAAAAAAAAAAAAAAGGGGGGGGCTTCCCTGGTGGCACAGTGGTTGAGAGTCCGCCTGCCAATGCAGGGGACACGGGTTCGTGCCCCGGTCAGGAAGATCCCACACGCGGCGGAGTGGCTAGACCCATGAGCCATGGCCGCTGAGCCTGCGCGTCCGGAGCCTGTGCTCCGCAACGGGAGAGGCCACGGCAGTGAGACGCCCGCGTACCGCAAAAAAAAAAAAGAAAAAAGGAAGGGAAGGCATCTTACAATTGCAGAGACGTGATAGACCACGGTATGTCCCAGCATTGCAAGCAGTTCAGAGAAGCTGGACTTACAGGCTTGCTGGCGAATGGAGGACAATGGGGCTGGGATGCTGACAGGGCTTGACTTGTGAAGACCTTTCAAGTCTCATCAAGGAATTTTAGCTTTATACCGAAAGCAATGAGGAGCCATTATAGGACTTTAAGTAATACTGACTAGAGCAGAAATGCATTTCTTAAAGGGTATTCTAGCAGCCACTTGCAGATGGGTTGCACGTTGGTGGTACATTGGTGAGCACAGCTAACTTCCAGATGGGTTGCAGTGACAAGAGCACAGGGTCAGGAAGATGACTTCAGAGGTCCTTGCAAAATACAGGTAAAAATAGACAAGTCAAGTCACTTCTGGTCCAGACCACAACCCCTTCCTTCAGCACAATCTAAAACAGCTCCAATAGTGAAAGTTCCTCTTAGAGTGGCCCACTCCCCTTGCGGTTAAGATTCCTATCTTAAGAACTGGTATCTACAATCAACACAATTGCCTTCTCTCACATGCTTCTTGATCCACCCTCACAAGATCTTTTGAATTTTAATCACCTAAAATTCCATTCTAATATAGCATTTCCCCAATATCCTGCTCCTTGGAGGTCTCGGAAGAGCAAGCCATCTAGCCTGCACTCCTAGAAAGGTCTTGCTGTTTCTATTCCCACTTTCCTGGGGGAACAAAAGCAAACACACATGGACAAAGAAAGCAAGATTAGTAATTCTCACACTGGGTGCAAGACTATAAGGATGTTCATGACTGCATAAAATCTGTCCATTCCCGTATAAATTTCCACCCCAGTGATAAAACGAAGTTGAACTGCATTTTACATTGTCCCATTATCTTCATTATGACTTCTTTTATCAACTTAAAACACTTTATCACAAACAGTCTTTGGGCTTCCCCAACACTGACAACAAATTCTGCCTTTAAGTATGCTTGCATTCACCAACTATCCTCTATTCAAGTAAGTCACCAGGTACAACTATATAGGGGAAAGAGCCCCTGACACGGCATCATACCCAGCTCTTGAAGGCCTCTGTAACCTTGAATGTCTCTTGGTGTGGCTCCTCAGCATCAGCTTTCTTATTTGTAAAGGGGAAGAAAGATATATATTAATTCTAAATGATGGTCTTTAGCATCCCCCTTTACTCTTTGGTTCTATGATAAATGTCCACTGAAACCTGAGATCCAAAATGGCACATGCTTGATATCGCATGTGAGCAAAAGCCAAGTTCTTGCCTTAAATTGTATCTGCAGAAAAGTTCATGCAAGTATCCACCCAGACGTTTACCTTAAGTTCTGAAAAGCTGCAAACACGTCAGAAGCCAAACCACAATAACAACAAAAAAAAATTTCTCCTAAAACCAGTATGCCCATGCTTCCTTTTTAAGTCAAAGTAATTAGGCAGAATTACTTTGTCCTCTCCCTTCTCTTTGTCTTTATTTGTAGCTACCTCTTTTGTATTTTTTATTTTTGAATAGATAATACACAAACATTGCACAAAGTTCAAAAGTGTGTTCAGTGAAATATGTCTCCCCCTTCCTCCCTCCCCCTTTACTCTCGATACCCAGTTTGCCTGAGGCAGCCACTGTTCCTAGCCAGCATTATTTTTGCTATTATATATCATCAGAAATCTCTCTTTTATTAATGCAGAAAGAATTCTTAGTTGCATTACCAGTGCCTCCATTTAAGCAGGTGATTATAGTAAACATATAAGGCATGTGGGTCTATTTGTTTGCTCTAGCTCCTACTTAACTACTTCCTTTGGCTTGAGTGCTTTGAGGTAAATCTAAGGTCAGAGTGTAGCTGAGTCAATGCACAACAGTGACACAGCAATAAATTTAAGCTATCTGGTAACTAAGGCAGCCAGACAGGAAGAGTTAAAAATGGAAATTTCAAAATCATTCTTTACTCTAGCCACAGTTCTTTAGATTGAGAGGCACCTGCTTGAAATATACAACCTTTAACAAGAGCCACTGACTCAGAAAGGTATATCTCCCAAAAGAACTTGGTGGACCCAAGTATAAGTCTATGGAAATCACTTGAAACCTTCCAGTGAGGAAATTGGCTTTAAGAGAAGCTTAGTTGGTTTTTACTAGATTGCGACTCTGTGGACTACAACCTAATGTTAAAATAGCACTAAAATGGACTGTTCCCCATCTTAGTGGAGACGAATTAAGAGCCAAATTTCATCAAGGACCAATTGAGACCAGACAAGGTGCAGGAATTCCAGCAGAAAGGGCAATAAAACTGGCTAAATATAATTTAGAGTCTACTGCATCCCTTAGTACCTACTCACTGATGGTGTGAATGACATCCCCTCAGGGAAAGAATTTTCTACCTAAGAAGAAACATAAAAACTAAACTTTAAAGATTAAGCAAAAGATGATACAGTGTAATACAGTGAAGCAAGCCTTCAAAAGCTTGCATTGTTAATATTTTGGCATTGCTTTTCTGATGGGCTGAAACACATTATGAATAAAGCAGGTCTAGGTGATGTAAGAGGATGCAACTGATCACATACAAATTTCAAGTCATGTCTGTTTACATTACATCCACAGTGCCAGTTTTAGAGATTATTTTTCAGTCTTTATTAGGGCAATCTAAAGACATTAGACTGTCTGTTGCAGTGGTTTACAACAAACCCTCTTTTAATGGCTATTAGTATTGAATATTAAAGAGGAGATAGTAAGGAAACCTGAGATTCAATGACAAGATCCAAAGAATGTTTACATAATTTAAGTTTTATTGACTCCAACTGTTGAAATGAATAACATTTGATATGCTCCAAACACTCACTAACAACCTCACCAGAGCACCGCCAATCATCAGCATCAAGTAGACCATTTTCAAGTAGCTCATATAATCTTCCCATTCTCTTTTCTTTGATTGTGCTTTTCCAGGGTTGTATTCATGCATAAGAAATCAAGTGGAAAGACTCTTTCTAGTTCCTCCCAGGAGTACTATATGTCCCTTTGACTTGGAGCACTACAGACCTGCAGTGAAATCCTGGTGTGACCCTGACACTTTAGAAATTTAGAAGCTTTAAGATACACCAGCCTGAGCTGCTGCAGATTCCAAAGAAATTTAGTTGAATTGAAGACTGTTTATAGATTTAATAGTTTTTCTGGATCTCTTGAAAAGGGAGCTATTATTTATAGAAAATTATTTAGAATTTTGCAATGTATACTTCTCATTAAATGATTTATACAAATCAACCTAGCTGACCTCTAGTTTCATCAATGTACACAATCAATCAAAACTTAAACTTAAATTCTATCACCCAAAATTATCACAGATCAATGGCTTGAAACATTCTACCATGAGCAAGAGTAAGAAATCTATTTTACATAATTTTTGCATAGTTTTACATAATTACTCAGACCACACAGACATATGTACTCACATATATACACATATATATGAAACAAAATGTCACATAATAGAACTTTTACCCACAATGTGAAATATATTCTGATATTTTCTGTTATAAACTGTATAGTCGATTCTATAAAGTGTTCTGTAATGTCACTGGGAACAATGAATTAGCAAACACTAAGCCACTGTTTCCAGGGAAAATACAACATTAAGTTCCCTTGGTCACCATATTTTCATCAACCAATCAGTACACAACCTTATTTTATGTATGTTTGTCTTAAAAGACATCGAATTTAACAGGTATTGTTGATTCATTAACACTGAATTCAGGCAGACAGCACTATGACTCATGCCTGGACAGAGCTTATTGAAGACATATATTTTCTCCATAAGGCACACCACAGCCTTCTTGCCTCAGGAACACTAAACAGCACTTCAACACTATGCTTGGGGGCCATGTGAAACACTGAGATCACCAACGAAAATGCATAAAAGATGGTACTAACTAGACTGCAAAAAGGATACTTACAGCTCTCTTACAGTATGAGAGCTGAAACAAAAAGGTAGACTATAAAGGTAGAGTACTGCCTTGTTTGATCTCAGTTAGGACCATGTGCCATTGGCAGATTCAAAATTTTTGATGCTCTCCGCATGTCTGCAAATGACTGCAAACGCAGCATTAGTATTGGTTTTGGGGTTACAGATAAATTTTAGGGAGTAAGCAAATTCACAAATACAAAATCCACAAATAATGAGGACCAACGATAAATACATATGTGTACATGTGTAAATGTGTGTGTGTGCACGTGTGCATGCATGCATGTGTATGCATCCCACTAATAAGATTTTATTGCAAACTAATGTTTTTTGACTGGCAGCTTGAAAAACCCTACAATAAGGTAAGAAATTTAAATGTCAAGATTGTGACTTGACCACCATTTTATCTCCATATCTGAATGAATGAAAAATTATCAATACCGAGGATCTCATTAAACAAGACTACTTACATCAGAATAATGAATAATGTAGAAATCGTGAAATCAGCAACGCATTTTCAACATTACACATATGCTTAATGACAGCAACAATGAGGAAATCCTTTGGTATGCTAATTCAAAATAAGAATTTTTTCCCCAAGGTTGTTCACTACACCAGTGCTTGTATTAATAAAAATAAAAAAAAATTAGAAACATCCTTAATGAGCATCATCAACAAGAGAATGAATGAAAAAATCACACAATTTTCATACAATTAAATTATAGCAATGAAAATGAATAAACTAATACAACATGGAAAAATATCAAAAATATATAGTTAAGTAGAAAAAAAAAGGTGAAACTGTATATGGTATGTGAACATTTATATAAAGTTAAATATACAAAACAATGTTACATATTGTTTAAGGACACATGCCAAGTTAGTAAAATATAAAAACATGCATAAAAACTTAATATCATGGTTACCTCTATCAAGGAAGAAGTATCTGAAAAGTCCTATTTCTTAAGCTGGGTTAGGAGAGATGGAAGTCTATTTCATTACTTTCTTTACCTATTTTTTTTAACCTGAAATGTCTTACTGAAATACTTAAAGCACCTATTTATATATATGCAAAAAACTACACCATCTCCTCATCACAGAAAAGACAACAATTCATTAGTGATATTAGTATAACTTAGTACAGGTTTTAACTGATGAGAGGGAATTTATCAAGGTAGATATGTTACATCAATCAAGGAAGTACACACTGCCATCAGTCATGAAGGACGTGTGGCACACACCTGCTATGGAGGCACTTTCCTCCCTAAATATTGTTTTTAATTTTTTTCTAGAAGATTCAAAATAGACATTGGAATCAAGTTATTCAGGAATAAAAGTTACATGAACTGATGTGGCTCAGTACTACCACCATGCCAGAGTCCTTCTAGGTCAGCTTCTAAAATAAAATGTCAAAACTGTGCTCTACCACTAAGCACCCAGGATGGCAGTTTCTAATGCCATCCTCCATAAAAAGAACCAGAACGCTTTGGAGAAAAGGATACTTCTAGGGTTGAAGCAGGGACAAAAAAAATTTGAACTTCTTGATCTCTTACTGAGGCTGATTATCTAAAATCTGAACTCATAAATAAACCTACTTGAAAGGTCCTCTGAGAAGGAAGTATCACAGGCTTGACCAGAAGCAAATTTCTTCTCAATTTTTTCCACCTTCAGTAAGGTACACTGTGTTACCCAGTTTATGCAGAGAAATAACTCTAAATCAGGAGTTGGAGTTAGATGCAAGCATTAGAACCTAATCTTGTGAACCAGTGGTCAGACATCACTCGTCTCAAAAGGAAGAAAAACATAGATCAGCGAAGACATAGAAAAACTCATCAAGATTACAAGCCTCAGAAAAAGGTCTTGCTAGACCTAAACCCATTGTGACCTGAAATCATAAAGTAAGATCATTCTACTATCAAGACATCAGTCCCTCTAAATTTTTACCTAGAGGATAATTAAACAAAGGGCTTAATTTGTCCATATTGGCCATAAAGGTCATGGCACCAGGGACAGGCTCATAGTTAAATACCAAGTATAACCTAAAAGTCCATTAATGTAAGAAAACTATAAACTTTCTAGGAAGTAAACTACTCATTCCTTTGAAAAGAAACCAAAGGAAATCAGGTCAACCTGAACTGTTCTCTTCAAATTTAGGTACAACTTATTTCTAATACATTAAATCCACCACAAAACCAGACCTATTAGCAGCAATTATTAGGGATCTCTTATGGATCAATGTCATCTTAAGGCATTAATTCACCAGTTTCCTGAAATTATCTGTATGAGAAGTATTTCAAGTGGCAATGTCAGCTGCCAAGGAAAAGGGGAGACCAGATGCTTCACCAGGCAACTTTTTTTTTCCAGATCTTTGGCTCCAAAGGATGTGGAACAGGGACAGAGAAGGATAGGGGTTAGGGAGCATGTAAGCAAAAGAGAAAAAAAAAGTCAGAAGGGAAATTATAACTGACTTCTAAGAAGATGTATTTATTTTGCTTTCTGTTTTGCAGAACTGCTAGCTGGTTATTTTAGGGAATCATGTTTAAGTCTTCAGATCTCTCAGAAACAATTCCTTGGGTGAAAAAAGAAAGAAGATAAATCTTGTTTCGTTTATTTCAGTCATTTGTACATGGGTTTTGTTTCACTTATAAAGTGGTTTTATTTAATAATGAAGTCACCCCCAAGAAAAGAAGAAAAGAAAAACTGAAGGGATTGATTTCATTTTATTCTTTGGTCTGAAAATAAAGTTCTAGTTCATCTTTAAGTCAACAATTTTTCTTTTTTTTAATAAATCAAGAAGGTTCAAATTCTGGCTCAAAGCTACAATATTGTTATTGTATGTGTTGTACTAGAAGAGAGATTACAATTTGGCTTCTACTAAGCCTGGCAATGAGGATTCATCCCATCAGATTCAGGCAAAGATGAAAAAAAGAAAAGAAAAGGAAAAAACTCAAAGGAAAATTTCCAAGGAAGACAGCATGCACTGCAGACCTGTTTTGTGACAAGTGTCCTCAGGGAAACAGATTGAAAAGAGCATGGCTGGCATTACCTAGAGTAATTTTTAAGGTCATTCACAGAGGTGAAGTGAGGGTAAAGGAACTTCAACGTTGGCTTGTTTCTCCCATTGTTTGCCTTCTGAGTAACCTCAGGCATATAGGTAGGGCAGAGATGTCAAAAACAGAACATGGTGGTGACCTGAGTATTCCAGCACCTCTGCCCATTACATCTCACAGCTGAGTGTTCATGCCTTTAAAATATGGGAGAATTAAGCTAAATGTTGATGGAGTGAGGCCATGATCCGGAATCTTGCATCCATATTACTTCTGAAGTTTTTTTCAGTAAAGTATTCCAAATATTCATTACAATTGTTTTCAACCAGTGGATACATTCAGATTATCAACTGATTAAGAATAGCAAAATATCATAAACTTTAATACATAAGTAAAAGGCAACACCCTCTCATCAATTTAAACTCCATTAATTTGGAATTGGTGGTATCTGACTTTGGCTTCCTTTGCAATATTTGTAAAGAAAGCAACTCATGTTAGTTAAATCTCTCTGATGTAAACAAGGTTTCATGGGGGTATGGTTGACCTACTTAAGAGAACAAACTGTTTTCAAGCACTATGTAACAGGCATTCATTTGTATATAAACAATTAATGTGTTATTTCAAATGCCATCTTATCTATTCACCAAAACACAGCAGGCCTTCTCTCGCCTTAACAAAGCTTTGTTTACAGGTAATTCAAATTATTCTGTGCCTTTGAAAACTGATGCTTTTCTTTAACTCTAATGTTTGAACTTTTCAACAATTCAGACTTGCCTCCCCCACTCCAAGTAATTCAACTTTTGTATAACTTTTTCACATAAATGATGGTACAAGCTGTAATTATAGGAAATCAGGACTGTGGTATTTTTTCAGTCCAAGAAGATTTTTGGATAGTAAACAATATTTGTGGGGAGCTGAAAGCAACTAAGTAAGAGGGGTTGAAATTCAAATCCCAGAGAGGTAGTTGAGCTGTACATGACTTTCTCCTGAACAGAATTCGAAATTGTCTTCCAAAGGTTAACAATTTCCATGACTTCACTAACTTTTACTTTCAAATGGTTTCCATGTTCTATATTTTAAAAAATCTCTCCTCTGGAACTTCTCTGTCTGTTGCAGCCTTACTTTTTAGTAAGTATCCCTCTCACAATAATGTCAAACTAATCAAACAGTTGCATAAAATTTGACCCCACTCCTTTCTAAGTAAATTTGATTAAATCAAGATACTTTGAGCATTTGCTTTAGAACGAGATGTTCCCAAGGCCAACTGTTTATGTTGCTGAGAAACTAGTTCTCAAGTGTGACAGTCTCACATTTTCTATCAGAAGAATTGAAGCCACTCAATTTAATCTATTGTCAAGACTACTCTGGGCTCACGTAGATCACCTTACACATCATCACAGATTTAATAGCTACATTATAGACTGTAAATGGCAAAAATTATTTTTTAAGAAGAGAAAGAAAAATTTTTAATTCATTATACAACTACAGGAAAACAAATTTTGCAATGTTAGACTGAAAGATCAGAAAAAATATGCACATAAAACTATCATTTAGAATATACCTGTGCCACATTGATTTGTAAAAGAAATGTCATCCACTTTCCACTCTCCATTTTGCCTTCCCTGTGTTTCCACATAGCTTCAGATGAACATTCTCACTTTGTCTTCTAATGCTTACGGCACTTTTCTCTTCTCTTCTTGTACTAATCACTTTCTATTTTAAATTGCAGTTATTTACAGCATTATAGCTGGAAGACATTTTTTTTAATGACAGCATTATACATACCTTAATTTCTCTATTAGATTATATTCCTTTTATCTTTGAGTCATGAGCACTTCGTAAGGTACTTTACACAAACTAGTGCTCAATATATGTTTGAATAATAATAACCTTAAGATTGCTATCTCAATACCCTAGGCTATATTCCAAGTTTATGGCTTTTCAAAAGGTGAGTAGACCTTAAATATTGATCTAGCATTCACAACATTTCAACAAACTTAACAAATCCTCTAGGTACCAGGAGAAATTAATTTTGTTTAATTTTCACACACACATACACACACACACACACACGCACATGCACACACACACTTTGAAGTATATATTTGCATATTATGAATGTGGAAGCATACTCAAACAAGTTAGATCATTTCCTCAGACTGTATATCTTAAGGACTAGAGGACAAGTTTAGTGTTCTTTCCAATACATCTACCTTTATGCCTTACTCAAATCTGTTCCTTCACACAGGGTCAATCTCCCCATGCATCGTATAGTTTAGTGGACAGAAGCAATGAGACATAGACTCTTGTCACAATTTTCTTGGACCACCTTACTCTGTTACTGGCCTTGGTTTTATTTCCTATTCCTATTCCATTTTTTACCCAATATACTACCATTTTTATTCTTGAAGCTCGTATTTATCCTTTAAAATCAAAAATATTCTACTTCTTGATTCTGGCATGAGTTGTCCTAACCCACAGGACATCAGCCCAACCCTGGCCAGACTCACCAGGAACACAGTTCAACTTTATCCAGCCTTCTGTAGTGAGGAATCAGAAAAAGGAGAGAAGGAATAAAGACTTTGCCAGCCTTGGGAATCACTAGGCTTCATATCTCTGAATGCTATGCTAATAAGTTGACTGCCATTTTTAGATGTGTACTGTTAGAGGTAAGCATTTTAAAGAATCACAGCGATTTTTGAGACATTGCTAGAGGGCAGTACTTTCATTATTCACTCCAGGTTTTTTTTTTTAATACCCTGTGCTGTACAATATATCCTTGGAGCTTATTTATTTTATACATAGTAGTTTGTACCTCCTAATCCCCTACCCTTACCTTGCCCCTCCCTCTTTCCCTTTCCCCACTGGTAACCACTAGCTTGTTCTCTGTAGCTGAGTCTATTTCTGTTTTGTTATATTCATTCCTTTGTTTTATTTTTTAGATTCCACATACAAGTGATAACATACAGTACTTGTCTTTCTCGGTCTGACTTATTTCACTTAGCATAGTGCCCTCCAAGTCCATCCATGTTGCTGCAAATGGCAAAATTTTATTCTTTTTTATGGCTGAGTAGTATTCCCTCGTGTGTGTGTGTGTGTGTGTGTGTGTGTGTGTGTGTCTGTATACACACACACATACCACATCTTCTTTAA
Organism: Tursiops truncatus; assembly: GCF_011762595.2. Taxonomy (NCBI): domain Eukaryota; kingdom Metazoa; phylum Chordata; class Mammalia; order Artiodactyla; family Delphinidae; genus Tursiops; species Tursiops truncatus. The sequence continues at coordinate 40,625,812 of NC_047036.1, forward strand.
CCATTCATCTGCTGCTGGACACTTAGGATGCTTCCATATCTTGGCTACAGTAAATAATACTGCTATGAACATTTGGGTACATGTATCTTTTTGAATTAGTATTTTTATTTTCTTTGGATATACACCCAGGAGTGGAATTGCTGGATCAAACGGTAGTTCTATTTTTAGTTTTTTGAGGATCACTCCCAGATTTAAAGTCTTTAAGCTAAAATCTAAACACTTCACATTATAAATGTATATTGGACATTTGAAATATCCAAGATATAGTTAACTAACAGTGAAACCGGTATTTTCACCCATTGCAATTATTTGTAACTTCCCTGCACTCTCTGATCTGTTCATTCACACATTAATTCATTTATTCAACAAATATTTATTAAGTGCCTTTTCTGTGTTAGGCACTGTTCTTGCACTTGCAGTTTAGTAGAGTGCACAAGGTCACTGCCCTCCTGGAGCCTACATGGGGCAGGGTATGAGGACAGACTAGAAATAAACATTTAACAGAGTTTTAAGTGTTATGAAAAAAAGTGTGATGAAAATAAAACAAGGGAAGAATCAGGGAAAGAAAGTGACAGTGATATTTAAACTAACGCCTGAACAAAAAGAGCCAGCCAGGGCTTCCCTGGTGGCGCAGTGGTTGAGAGTCCGCCTGCCGATGCAGGGGACACGGGTTCGTGCCCCGGTCCGGGAAGATCCCACAGGCCGCGGAGCGGCTGGGCCCGTGAGCCATGGCCGCTGGGCCTGCGCGTCCGGAGCCTGTGCTCCACAACGGGAGAGGCCGCAACAGTGAGAGGTCCGCGTACCGCAAAAAAAAAAAAAAAAAAAAAGCCAGCCATTAAATATCTGAGAAAAGAAACCTGAGAGAGTAACCAAGAAAATAATGAAAGATCAAGCCTTATACAGCTCTTTAATCCAAGAAAACCAAGAAAAATAAAAATATATACATCTAACCAAAAGCAATGGTGATTTAAGTCAGGGCCCCAAAGATGTGTCTCAAGCTTAGAGGTTTAAATAGTAATTGCACAATTTTACTGAAATTTTTATTTGGATTAAAATTCTCTCCTCCCTAATCCTCAAAATAAAAAATTCATTAAGCTTATTTTATACTATAAAGTTACAAAGTTCTAACCATGGATCCATTTACCCAAAACAACTCAAGAGTTCTGACCTATCCTTGTTGCTACAATGTAACTTACCTTCCTTCACCATTTTAAAATGTCCATCTGTAATTGTGATAAAACAGTGGGAAAACTGGGGTGGTTTTGTGCGCCTTGTGAAGTTCATCAAAGCACAAACATAGAGAGTATATTCCTTGTATTTGTTAATGCTAATTCCATGAATGTCCACAAAGTAGACATCTCATTGCTTATACCTACTCTGAGGTTTACAATGACCGTGTTATATTGGAAAAGTTTATTCTTACCATCCTTATTCAATCCAACCACCAAATACCACCACCTCTTCAACATGATAACTATGATTCTAGATAGATGACTTTTATAGTATGGTTCCTGGCCTACCAGATAATTCTAATGAATCAAGAATAAACCATAAAAATGAAAATCCCATATTAAGAGTGAGAAGATAAACACTTTTGACTTCCATTTTTACACACCTTATGACTAAGAGGCATTACCTTATAACTAGTAAAAGGACTAATCAAAGATACTGAAATTATATATTCATAGTTAACATTAACTCATGGTTAACAGCTTCCTGAGGACCTTTTTTTTCTATCAAGTCTGACTATCATTCAATTTTTGGAAATGTTGAAATTTTTCTACTTTGCATGCAGACGCGCAGAAAGTTAGAATTCCTGCAGTTTCGGCAATCAGCGTATGTTGTTGACACGTAGGTTGCGTTTTCTCTTTCTTTTTCGGTACGCGGGCCTCTCACTGTTGTGGCCTCTCCCATTGCGGAGCACAGGCTCCGGACACGCAGGCTCAGCGGCCATGGCTCATGGGCCCAGCCGCTCCGCGGCATGTGGGATCTTCCCGGACCGGGGCACGAACCCGTGTCCCCTGCATCACCAGGCAGATTCTCCACCACTGCGCCACCAGGGAAGCCCAGGTTGTGGTTTTTTAAGTGCTGCTTTTCTTGCCATTTAAATATAAATTAATGTTAGCTTAGTTTCATTATGTTTGAATTTAATTTCTAGTGAGTTGTTTAGTTAACTCAATGGTAAATATACCTCCAAATAATTGCTTTTATGGAATACAATTTTCCAATATAAAATATAAGACATGAACATGTTCTAAAGCATTTTTCCATAATATAGGTCTGCAATCCCTCGTCCAAAACTTTTAGGGAAAGATGTGTTTTAGAATTCATAAACTTTCAAATTTTAGATAGGTAATACAGGTATGGTGCCATATACACATATAATGGAACACTAATGTCGGAATCTGGAACAATACCCCATAATTGAGCACATCAATATTTCTGCAGTGACATGCATGAATGCTTACACTAAATTGATAATGAAAGACTCTGAAAAGCCTCACATTAGCTGCAGTTAGGTTCTGCATCCAAATGAATCTGCACCAAACTTGCAGAAAAAAATTCAGTTTTCAGAGCTTTTTGGATTTCAGAATTACAAAGATTTTGTAAGGCTGTATACATCATTTTCACTCCCTAGTAGAGTGAATGTAATGGGAATTTAAAAACAAAAATCCTAGCTTAAGAGCTGGTCACAGTATTCTTCATTGGGGTACAGCTGTGTTCAATTAACCCAACACTTGATGGCTATTTTATTTGTGGGAAAAAAAAGCTTTTGGAGTATTCGCTGGGAATAAGATAAGATTATAACTAAACTCCTTTGCAAATGAAATGAATAATACTTTTGAAAGGTCAGTGAACTAGCTAGAGAAAATCTGAAGAAAAGGGAGCAGAGTAACACAGAGAAGTTCTGATAGAAAGAATGATCTACTAAAACTGCCTAATACTGGGAGAGTGGTGGGAATAACCAAAGGATTTACAAGAAAAGAGAAGTTTGCTGTTCGGTTTTAAGTTACTATCTTAAGAGAACTTCTTCCTGTCTTACTTATTCCCACTACCTGAGGATGCTGGGGCAGGTCTCACCTAAATAGAGTAGAATCAAAAAAGTTACAGTCTCTATTCTAGACATGCTGCCAGAAATATGGTTTCTGGCTGGATTTTGAACATGGACAACCCAGGATTAGAGACCAAACCTCACTATGAAAGAGGAGAAGGAGATATGGGAAAAAATAAAATCAATATTTATTTTTGCTGCCCAACATTTTACATGTCTCAATTCATTTAAGACTCCATTTTATTGGTAAGGCAATGGAATTTCAGAAATTAAGCACTGTTTTCATTGGAAGTCACTGAGCTGTGGTACATATTAGAGACTCTGGCAGTAGAAGCCAGAGGCTGAGAGTATTCTGTTTTCAGTATGGTGGAATACATTCATAGCATACAAAAGTACCTGAAAATAACAAACATAAATGAAGGATGAAAACAAAAAAATAAACAACTACTTCAAAGCTCTACAGAGTTAATAAGACCAGATATTGGAAAGGTGTTAGAATTTGGAAGAGGGGAACAGTACAGGGTGAGTCTTCTATTTGTGTGGTTTTATTCTGAGAACAGGTTGCTGTCATGGTATATTACAGAGTGGCTAAAACTTTGTTAGAAAACCCTCTTTCTTGTCTGAAGAACCAGAGGACAGAGCCAAAGCAACCAAAGACACTTGAAAATAAAGGGGAAATCCTGGAAAGAAGAGACTGAAAGAAGGGGTACCCCAAAGTCTGTATATAAACTTGCCCTAGTCTTTTGCTGACCTCTGAACTATGCATGTGCATGGCAGACTCAAAGTAATCTGCAGCTAAAGCTAAAAGAATAAAACTCATGATCTGCCACATATCACAGGAAGGACAAAGTTATTCTCAAAGTTTATTGAGAACACCAATAAAATGGAGTCTTTTTTAACATTTATTTATTTTTGGCTGCATCAGGTCTCAGTTGCAGCACACAGGATCTTCGTTGCAGCATGCAGGATCTTTTGTTGGGATACACAGGTTCTTCGTTGCAGTACATGGGCTTCTCTCTAGTTGTGGCGCATGGGCTGCAGAGCACATGGGCTCAGTAGTTGCAGCACACGGGCTTAGTTGCCCCGCAGCATGTGGGCTCTTAGTTTCCTGACCAGGGATCAAACGCATGTCCCCTGCATTGGAAGGCAGATTCTTAACCACTGGACCACCAGGGAAATCCCTAAAATGGAGTCTTAAATGAATTGATTACTTGCATCTAACCAAGTAAACTGTCTGCTAACATAGAAACATGAATAACATTTGGAGAAATATAACAGAATTCAGAGTATACACTATGTAATGTTCATGGTATTCAGGATATAAACCAAAATTACTTAACATATGAAGAATTAGGGAAATCTGACCCGTTCTCAAGGGAAAAAACAATAAACAGAAACCAACCCTGAGCTGAACCAGATGTTGGAATTATCATATGAGTAATATAAAGACTAACAATGCCCAATAAGGTAAAGGTAAATACACTCCAAATTAATGAAAGAATAAAAATCTCAGGAAACAGAAACTATAAAAAAAAAAATAGAAATTCTTGGACTGAAAAACACAGTATCTAAAATAAAAATACACAAAATTGGCTTATAATAAAATTAAAATGGTAGAGAACAGTGTTAGTGAAATTGAAGATAGTGAATTTGAAGAACTACAAACCACACCAGGTATGCAAGGTTGGTCCAACATTTAAAAATTAATTAATATAATCCTCCACATCAACAAGCTAAAGAAAAAAAAAATCACAAGCTCTTATTAACAGAAACAGAAGAAAGAAAGGAGAAGGGAAATAGAGCAGAAAAAATATTTGAAAAAATAATAGTTGAAAACTTCTCAAATTTGATGAGAGACATAAGTCCACAGATTTAAGAAACCAGTTAATTCTAACAGGACAAATGCAAAGAAAACCAAGAGCCAGCACATTAGAGTCAAAGTGCTGAAAATCAAATACAAAGGGAAAATACTGAAAGTAGCCTTAGAAAATCCAGATTATTCTTACTTCTCTTCCAAAACTGTGGAAGACAAAAGACAATGGAACAAGATATTTGAAATACTGAAAGCAAAAGAACTCTCAACCTAGAATTCTATATACAGCAAAGAATCTTTCAAGAATGAAGATAAAATAAAGACATTTCAGAAGAAAAACAACTAAGAGAATCAACTGCCAACAGACCTGAAGTGACAGTAAATGGATCTATATCATTACAATGAATCTATATCATTACCTGAAGTTACACAACACTAAATCAAAGAAGATGGTAAAAAGTTTAAAATGTATATTGTAACCCCTTACAACCACCACAAAAAAGAAAAGTATAGCTAAAAGTCAATATAATAAATTAAAAACACAATTCTAAAAATATTTAAGTAATCAAACTGAAGGTTAAAAAGGGGGGAGGGGAAGTGAAAAACAAAAGCAGTAAAGCACAAAAGAATTTTAGGACTGTTAAACTATTCTGTATGATACTACAGTGGGAGATACATGTTATTATACACTTGTCAAAACACCAAGAGTGAATGAACCCTACCATAAAATATGAACTTCGGGTGATAATAATGTGTCCATGTAGGTTCATCAATTGTAACAAATGTACCACTCTGGTTGAGGATGTTGATAACGGACGAGGCTATGCTTGTGTGAGGACAGGGGATATATGAAAAATCTCTGTGCATTCTCTTCAGTTTTGCTGTGAACCTAAAAATGCTCTAAAGGATAAAATATTATTTAAAAAAAACAGAGGGGCAACATCAAACAATTAATAAACTGGTAGGCCTAAATCCAATCACATCAATAATTATATTAAATGTCATTTGACAACTTATAGCTTCAGCTCCAACATGTAAAGAGCTTGGAAGTCCACATTGCTGCCATTACATCAAGGAAAAGGTGAACAACTTGAAAATCAATGACTTTTCTTGGACCACCAGAGAACTAAACTTGCAAGGCAAACCACCACTACCCCAAAATCTGGAAAGACAGAAGAATCCTGAAAGTCACAACTGAGATCTGACTACCTGGAGCAGAAGCCACTGGAGCCATAAACTCGTAGAAACACTTAAAAGGAAATTTAGATGAACTGCTGGAGGCTGAGTGTGGACTACCATAACAATAAAAGTCCCCTGAAAGCCTCATCTTAGAGGTGCCTCCAAATTTTCATGGGCTTTACCTCTAGGAGCCCCACCAGGTTATCACAGCAAGGATCCCAAAAAGATCTCTTCATGGCTGTGGCAGGTGGGAATGGGGTAAGACTAATAATTATGAAATATGCTCAGAGCCTTCTCTACAACAAAGGTCTACTTCCATGGGAAAAGACTTTCCTAGATCTTTATCCCATCTGGGGTAACTACATTCCTCCTAACATAGTCCCTTCTATCCTTCCTGTCCCCACTAAGGTGGAAAAAAAGCTCAGTCAAAACAGGTCGTGGCTTCAAGGAAATAGATGCTACATCTAGGGAAGGGAATTCAAGTAGGGCTATACCACTGGAGAACAATTTGTGAAGGTCACAGCCCATAGATGCACTAAAGGAAGGAGATTTAATTTCAAGATTATAAAATGCTACTTCTCCTTCACACCTTTCCACCACACCACAAGGCTCCAGTATATCAGTGAATTCAGCTCAAAGAGCTGCAAGATTGAGACTTTATCTAAGGAGTCTATGGGAAGTTCTGAGGGAACCCTAAAGGCAATAGGAGAGACAAAGTCAAAGACATAAGGGGAATTAAAAGCCTTTGGCACCTACAACTACAGTAAACATTAAACGCAACCCAATCTAAGCCAGATTAACAAAAAACCTCACATTAAAAGGCTCATTTCCTATTACCCAATGCATTATGTCTAGATTTCAAGAATAAAACTACAAGTCATGCCTAAAAGGCAAGAGAAAAACACAGTCCATAAAGACAAACCAAGCATCAGAATCAGATTCAGATATGACACAGATTTTGGAATTATCAGACAAGGAATTTAAAATAACTATGAGTAATATGTTAAGGGCTTTACATGGAAAAAGCAGAAAGATGGAAACTCTAAGAAAGACTCAAAAAGAGATGTTAGAAATAAAAAGAAAAAACATTCTAACAGAAACAAAGAACGCCTTTGATGAGTTCATCAGTAGACTCAACATGGCCATGGGAAAAAAATCAGTGAGGTTGAAGATCTGTCTATCAATATAAATTTCACAAACTGAAACATGAGTAGAAAAAAGAACAGAAAATCCAAGAACTGCAGGATAATTGCAAAAGGTGTCACAAATGCATCATAGGAATATAAGAAAGAGAAAAGAGCAGAAGAATTATTTGAAATAATAATGGCTAAGAATTCCCAAAACTATGACAGACACCAAACCACAGATCTAGGAAGCTCAGACAACTTCAAGCAGGATAACTACCAACACATACATACATACACACACACACACACACACACACACCCCCCTAGGCTATCATATTCAACTACAAAAAACTAAAAGGCAAACAGAAAACCTTGAAAGAAGCCAGGGGAGAAAAAAAACATCTTATCTCTAGAGGAACAAGGACAAGAGTTACAGTAGACTTCTCATAAATTATCTTAATAAGAGAGTGGAGTGAAATATTTAGTGTTGAGAAAAATAAAACTACCAATGTAGACTTCTACATCCAGTAAAGTTATTATCCTTCAAAAGTGAAGGAGAAATAAAGATTTTCTCAGAAGAAAATAAAAGCTGAGGAAATTCAATAACAGACCTCCTTAAAACACATGTTAATAGTAGTTCTTGGGCTTCCCTGGTGGTGCAGTGGTTGAGAGTCCACCTGCCGAGGCAGGGGATGCGGATTCATGCCCCAGTCCGGGAGGATCCCACATGCCGCGGAGCGGCTGGGCCCGTGAGCCATGGCCGCTGAGCCTGCGCGTCCGGAGCCTGTGCTCCGCAATGGGAGAGGCCACAACAGTGAGAGGCCCGCGTACCGCAAAAAAAAAAAAAAAGTAGTTCTTTAGGCAAAAGGAAAATTATATAAGGTCAGAAAGTTGGATCTAGACAAGAAAAAGAAGAAGATCAGCAAAAGAATAAGTGAAAGTAAAAGTTATTTTTCTTATTCTTAATCTAAAAGATAGCTGTTTAAATTAATAATAGTAACAATCTATTGGATGATTATAGCACATTGATAAGTGAAATGAATGATCCCAATGTCACAGGCAACTGAAGAGGAAAACTGGAAGCACAGTTATAAGGTACCAGTAATACCCCTGCACTACACATGAGGTGGGCTTAGATTAGTTTAAAATGTATCTATTGTAAATGCTACGGCAACAACTCAAATTTTTTTTCAAAAGAAGTATAATTGGTTTACTGAAATAGAATACAGAAGAGAATCATATAAAATAATAAGTTTAAATCAGGGGAAGAGGGAAACAAAGAACAAATGCAATAAATAGAAGATGGTTACAAACATAGTAGATATTAATTCATCTACATCAGTAGTCACTTTGAACATGAATGGCATCTATACACCAATTAAAAAACAACTGTCCAAGTATATAAAAAAAAAAAACCCAAGATCCAACTATATGCTGCCACACAAAACCCACTACAAATATAAAGACTCAGGTGACAAGTAGAAAGATAGGCAAAGATATATCACACTAACACTAATCAAAACAAGCTGGAATACCTATCTTAGGTAGGTAAGTTGATTTCAGAGCAAGGAAAATTATCAGGGAAAAAATGGATATTACACAATAAAAAGGGATCAATTCTCCAAGAAGACATAATCCTAAACATGTACACACCGAACAATAGAATGTCAAAATACATGCAGCAAAAACTGATAAAGCAGCAAGGAGAAATCAACAAATCCACTATTATAGCTGGAGACTTTAATACCCCTCTGTCAATAACTGATAGATCAATCCAGCAGGCAGAAAAGCAGTAAGGACACAGTTGAACTCAACAGCACTATCAATCAGCTGGATCTAACTGACATTTATAGAATATTACATCCAACAACAACAAAATACATTCTTTTCAAGCTTACATGCAATTTTCAGCAAGACAGATCACATTCTGAGCCATTAAATACACCTTAACATGCTAAAAAGAATAAAAATCATACAAAGTATGTTCTCAGACTACAACGGATAAAGTAGAAATCAACAACAGAAAGACAGCTGGCAAATATCCAAATATTTGGAAACTGGAAAACATACTTCTAAATAACACATGGCTTAAAGAAGAAATCTCAAGAGAAATTAAAAATATTGAACAAAATGGAAATAAAAATTCAATTTTTCAAAATTTGTGGGATATAATAACAGCAGTGCTTAGGAAACCTAGTGCATTAAACGTCATAAAAAGAAAAAATATCTAAAATCAATAACTTAAGTATCTCTTTAAGAAACTAGGGAAAGAAGAACAACTTAAGCCTAAATCAAGCAAAGGAAAATAATAAAGTTAGAGCACAAATCAATGAAATTGAGAATAAGAAAATAACAGAGACAATTAGTGAAACCAAAAGCTGGATCTTTGAAAAGATCAATTAAATCGACAAACCTATAGCCGGGTTTACAGAGAGAAGACACAAATAACCAATATCAGAAATGAAGTAGGGGTCCTCATTACTAATCCCATGGATTAGTAATAAAGGGTAATAAAGGACTACTACAAACAACTCTATGCCCACGAATTTGATAACTCAGGTGAAACTGACCAATTCCTTGAAAGATACAAAACTATCAAAACACACAAAAATAGATAACCTGAATATCCCTACATCTACTAAATTAAAATAAACAATTAATAAACTTTCAAAAAAGAAAACACCCCAGGCTAAGATTGTTTTACTGGTGAATTCTATCAAACATTTAATGAAGAAATGATACCAATTCTTCACAATTACTTTCAAACAGTAAAAGCAGAGGGAATACTTCCTAACTCATTCTGTAATGCCAGTATTACCCTAATACCAAAGCTAGATAAAGACATTATAAGTAAGGAAAGCTACAGACCAATGTATCTTATGAATATAGGTATAAAAATGCTCAAAAAATATTAGCAAATCATATCTAACAATATATAAGAATTATATGACACAACAAAGTAGAATTTATATCAAGTGTGCAAGGCTGATTCAACACTCAAAAATAAATTAATAAATGTACCACCACATCAATAGGCTAAAGTTGAAAAATCAAATGATTATATCAACTCACAGAAAAGCATTTCACAAAATCCATAATAAAAACTCAAAGAAAATGAGAAATGGAGGAGGAACTTCCCCAATTTGATAAAGAACATCTACCAAAAACTAAAGCTAACTTTATACTTATTTGTGAGAAACTGGATGCTTTCTTCTTAAGATAAGGAACAAGGTAAGGATATCCTCTTTCCACCCTCCTGTTCAGTATCTTACTGGGAGTACTAGCTAATTATACTAGTTAGACTGGTTATATTCCTCATTTCAAGGTTCATTTTATTTGATATTAACATAGTCGCTCAAGGGGCCTTCTTTTTACTGTCTGCATCACATATCTTTTTCTATCCACTTACTTTCCCAACTTATCTAGTATTTATATTTAAGTGGGTGAGTTCCTAAAAGAACTTGCTTTTTAAATTTATTCTGGTAATCTCTGCCTTTTAATTGGAGTGTTGAGCCCATTAACATTTTCACCTTCTGGAGACAAGGGATTTGATTTATTCAATATTAAAATGTCACTAAAGAAATTCTAACCAAGGAGATTTCAGTTTTTTACTTCTAAAAAACTTTTTTATTTTTAGAATAGTTTTAGATTTACATAAAAATTGTAAAGATAGTACAGCAAGTTCTCATATACTCCATACCCAGTTCTCCCTATTATTAACATTTTAAAACTCTATGCTACAGCTGTAATAATTATTGAACCATATTGATATATTATTATTAACTAAAGTCCATACTATTCAGATTGCCTTCGTTTTTACCTAATGTCCTTTTTCTGTTCCAGAACACCATATTACATTTAGTCATCAGGTCTCCCAAGACTCCTCTCAGCTGTGACACTTTCTGAGACTCTTGGCTTTGGTTACCTTGACAGTTTTGAGGAATACTGGTAAAGTATTTTGCAGACTGTTTTATCAGTGGAGATCTGTCTGACGTTTCTCTCATGATTACACGGGGGTTAGGGGTTTTGAGGAGGAAAACCACACAGTTGAAGTGCCATTCTCATCACATCATGTTGAAGGTACATACCATCAACATGACTTTCACTGTTGATGTTAACCTTATCACTTGCCTGAGATAGTGTTTGTCAGGATTCTCCACTAAAGATACTCTTTTCCCCCTTTGCATATTGTACTTTCAGAAGGAAGTCATTATATGCATTCCAAACCAAAGAACGAAGGTGTTATCCTCCAACTCCTTGATGGTGGAGTACCTACAGAAATTATTTGGAATTTTTCTGCAGAGGAGATTTGACCCTTCTCACATTTATTTACTTATTCAGTCATTTGCTTATATCAGTATGGACTCGTGGATATTTATTTTATACTTGGTGTTATAATGCATTTCTACTTTATTTTGCTGCCCAAATTATTCCAGTTTTGGCCACTGGGAGCTCTTTCAGTTTGTTCTTATGTCCCTTTGACAGACCCTTTTTTTTTTTTTTGGCTGCGTTGGGTCTTTGTTGCTGCACGCAGGCTTTCTGGCTTTCTCTAGTTGCAGCGAGCGGGGGCTACTCTTCATTGTGATGCGTGGGCTTCTCATTACAGTGGCCTCTCTCTTGTTTCGGAGCAAGACTCCAGGTGTGCGGACTTCAGTAGCTGTGGCGAACGGGCTTAGTTGCTCCACGGCATGCGATCTTCCTGGGCCAGGGATTGAACCCGTGTCCCCTGCATTGGCAGGCGGATTCCTAACCACTGCACCACCAGGTAAGTCCCTTGACAGACCCTTATCATTGTGGTTTTTTAATACTCTGAGAACTTCCTTACTTTCTAGCACTGCAATATACTCCAAAGCTTATCTTGTGTATTTCTTGCCCCAGTCCTAGAGCCAGCCATTTCTGCAATGAACCCTGGTTCCTCTTACTGGAAAATTATATTAGAAACCAACATCTGGGTGATAGATGTGCTCACTGCTACTGAGATGCCTTTGCTTCTAGGATCTCTCAACTGACAGAGCAAGGAAATATGTGTCTATAGTAACCTGTACGTATATACACATAACTGTAAATATTTCTATATGTAACCATCTGTATATATACTAAGCTAAACATGAGCTCACACCAGTGTCTCCAGTTCTAGGCCATTACCCATGAATAATTCCAGTCTCCTTCCCTTGCTTATCTGTAATCTCCAACAGTAACACACCTTGTTCCCACCATCTGTCATGTATTTATTTGTTAAACTCTAATATACATATATAGTATTTTCAGAATTGTTAACCTGTACCCCTGTGAGAAATAATTTTATCAACTAGAGTAAGCAGCTTAGTGCAGTCCTTTTTAGCAAACTACACTCATTTCCAAAGTTAGTTAGGTCAGCACTGTTTCCCCCACCCCCTCTGGTGAGACTGTTTCATACATTTGCAAAGCAATTAGATTGGTTTGTCACATTCTGTATTACATCTGGGATCTTCCAACTTTCCAAATGATTTTTTTAATTGTATACATTGTTTCACTCTTTGTGCTATAAAGTTCTATGGGTTTCGACAAATGCATAGTGTCACATATTCACCATTACAGTATTATAGAAAATAGTTTCACCCCCTAAAAATCCTTATACTTTACCTATTCAACCGCAACCCCAAACTCCTTGCAACCACTGATCTGTTTATTATACCTCTAGTTTTGCCTTTTCCAAGATGTCATATAATTCGAACCATACAGTATGTAGCCTTTTCACACTCACTTCTTTCACTTAGCAATATGCATTTAAGATACATTCATGTCTTTTCATAGTGTGATAGCTCATTCCTCTTTATCACTGAATAGGTATGCTGTACCACAGTTTGTTCATCTATACACCTACTGAAGGACATCTTGGTGGCTCAGTTTTGAGAAATTAGGAATAAAGCTGTTATAAACATTCATGTGAAAGTTTTTGTGTAGATATAAGTTTTCAACTCACTTGGGTAAATGTCTCAGAGTGCAATAACTGGATCATAAGGCAAGACTATGTTAAACTTTGTAAAAAACTATCAAACTGTCGTCCATAATGGCTTTACCATATTTCATTCTCAGCAGCAATGAATAAGAGTTTCTGTTGTTCCACACATCCTTGCCAGCATTTGGTGTTGTCCGTGTTTTGGATTCTTACCATTTTAATAGGTATACAGTAATATAGTGGTATATTACTGTTTAATTTGCATAAATTTAGTGACATATGATGTTGAGCATTTTTTCATATGCTTATATGCCATCTGTATATTGCCTCTGGTGAGGGATCTTCCAAATCTTAGGCCCATATTTTTTTTTTTTTTAATTTTGCGTTACACGGGCCTCTCACTGTTGTGGCCTCTCCTGTTGCAGAGCAACAGGCTCCGGACACACAGGCTCAGCCGCCATGGCTCACGGGCCCAGCCGCTCCGCGGCATGTGGGATCTTCCCAGACTGGGGCACAAACCCGTGTCCCCTGCATCGGCAGGTGGAGTCTCAACCACTGCGCCACCAGGGAAGCCCTTAGGCCCATTTTTAAATTGAGTTGTTTGTTTTCTTATTGTTGAGTTTTAAGTGTTCTTTGTATATTTTGGATACAAGTCTTTTTTCAGATATGTGTTCTAAAAATATTTTCTTATAGTCTGTGGCTTGTCTTTTCATTCTCTTAACAGTATCTTTCACGGAGAAGTTTATTGTTTTAGTGTAGTCCAACTTATCATTTTTTTTTCTCATGTATCATGCTTTTGGTTATGTATCTAAAAAGTCATCACCAAATCCAAGGTCACCTAGATTTTCTCCTATATTATCCTCTAGAAGTTTTGCAGTTTTACATTTTAAATTAGGCCTATGATCCATTTTTAGTTAATTTTTGTGAAAGGTGTAACGTCTGTGCCTATATTTGTTTTGCATATGGATGTCCAGTTGTTCCAACACCGTTTGTTGAAAAAACTATCCTTTCTCCTTCAATTTGCCTTTGATCCTTCATCAAAGGTCAGTTAACTATATTTCTCGGCTCTCTATTCTGTTCCATTGATCTATTTGTCTATTCTTTTTCTAATACCACACTGTCTTAATTATTGTAGCTTCATCATATGTTTTTAAGTCAGGTAATGTCAGTCTTCAGACTTTGTTCTTCCTCAATATTGTGTTGGATATTCTGAGTCTCTTGCCTTTCCATATAACTTTATTTATTTATTTTTAATTTATTTATTTTTGGCTATGTTGGGTCTTCATTGCTGCGTGTGGGCTTTCTCTAGTTGCCGCGAGCAGGGGCTGCTCTTTGTTCCAGTGTGTGGGCTTCTCACTGTGGTGGCTTCTCTTGCTGCAGAGCACAGGCTCTAGGCCTGCGAGCTTCAGTAGTTGTGGCTCGTGGGCTCTAGAGTGCAGGCTCAGTAGCTGTGGCACATGGGCTTAGTTGCTCCGTGGCATGTGGGATCTTCCTGGACCAGGGCTCAATCCCGTGTCCCCTGCATGGGCAGGCAGAGTCGTAACCACTGCGACACTAAGGAAGCCCCTCCGTATAACCTAATAATCAGTTTTTCAGTATCCACTAAACTTGCTGGGATCCTGATTGGGACTGCATTGAATCTATAGGTCAAGTTTGGAAGAACTGACTTCTTAACAATATTGAGTCTTCCTATTAATAAACATGGAATATCTCTACATTTATCTAGCTCTTCTTTGATTTCTTTTATCAGAGTTTTATAGTTTTCCTCCTATAGGTCTTGTATATATTTTGTTAGATTTATACCTAAACATTCAATTTTTGTTATAAGGTAAATGGTGTTGTGCTTTTAATTTCAAATTCCAACTGTCCATCTCTGATATCTAGGAAAGCAATTGATTTTTGTATATTAACCTGTACCCTATGACCTTGCTTTAATCATTTATTAGTTCCAAGAGTATCTGTTATCAGTTGTTTGGGATATTCTGCAAAGACTATCATATCACTTGCGCACAAAGATAGTTTTGTTTCTTCCCTCCCAATATGTAAATTATTTATTCATTTATTTGTCTGTTAATTATTTGTTTGCCTTATTACATTAGCCAGGACTTCCAATACAATACTGAGTAAGAGTGAGAGGGGGGACATCCCTGCCTTGTTCCTAATTTTAGGAGAAAAAAATATCTAGCTTCTCATCATTAATTATTAGCTGTAGATTTTTTATAGATGTTCTTTATCAAGTCGAGGAAGTATCCCTCTATTTCTAGTTTGCTAAGAGTTTTTATCATGAATGGGTGTTGGATTTCGTCAAATGATTTTTCTGCATCTATTGATATGACCACAGAATTTTTCTTCTTTAGCTCACTGAAGCGATGAATTTCATTAACTGATTTTCAAATGTTGAACCAAACTTGCACAACTGCAATAAATCCCACTTGGTTGTGGTCTAAAATTCTTAACTTGATCTGCTAATACACTGTTGAGATATTGGTCTGTAGCTTTCTTTCTTATAATGTCTTTGCCTGGTTTTGGTATTAGGTAATGCTAGCCTCAAAGAATGAGTTAGAAAGTGTTCTCTCTGCTCCAGTTTTCTGGAAGAGATTGTAGAGAACTGATATCATTTTGTCCTTAAATATTTGATAGACTCCACCAGTGAAATCACCTGGGTCTGGTGCTTTCTCTTTTGTAAGGTTATTAATTATCAATTCAATTTCTTTACTAGATATAGGCCTATTCAGATTAGCTATTTTTTCTTGTGTAAATTTTGATAGATTGTTTCTTTTAAGAAATTGGTCAACTGCACTAAGTTATTACATTTGTCAGTATAGAGTCTCTGAACTTTTTGATTCATTCCTCCACTGTCTGCCATGGCAGTTTTAATGTGGGCCATAACTTTCCATAGGGTTCCAAGAGCAATCCAGCAGTTTATCATAATTATCTCAGAGGTATCTAAGATATCTGAATGTCTCACATATTGGAATTTATATGTTAAATTCTGTATCACGGGACAGTAGTCTCATGTTGAAAAATCACCCTTCATACTCCTCCATATATTACTCCTCCACCCTTGATCCAACATCCCCAGGATCTATTCCAAGGAACACTCTCCTAATTCCTATCAGAACATAATAGTTAGGTACTGACACCCTTTTAACATCTAATCACTGCTTCCATTAGTTTTCCCAGCACATGCCTAGCTGGTTCATGATGAAATTGAATAGTAGTATTGCTCTGGCAGTCAGGAGGTGAATTGAGGGCAGATCCTGAGGAAAACCAACATAATACTGCTACCTGCCTCACAGTCCTCAAGAAAGGGAGACTGTATTTTCCTACAGTGAGAGTTGGTGCCACTTCTGAAAACCCGGAGAGCACAAGGGAATCTGGGTGCTCAAGTTCATCTACCAAGACCACTTCATATCAGGTCTTAGAGTCTCACTCCTTCTCTACCAGGGACTTATCTTTAGCATAGAAGACAGGGCTAGGCTGAGAATTCAGCCTTTTCCAAAGTTCTGCCACGCTTAAAAAATTAGGTCCTGTGCCTGATCTTCATCTCTATCTCTGCTCCACTGGCAGAAAATGAGGTCACTTTGAAGGTTAAGATGCCCCCTAACTTTCACGCTTTGCTTTAAATTTGTGATTGACTGTCCTGAGCCTATGACTTTCTATTTTCAATGGCAATCAACAATAGCCACCCAATTTCACAGTCCTTGTAACTATTCTTTCTCTGCTACCGCCCACATGCCAGAAATAATATATACACAAACCAGAGCAGATTCTTCCACTGTATCAATCCCAGTTCACCAGAGGTGAAAGCCTCAGCAATTGCACTTCTATTACATATCATAATAGACTATCAGAACTGATGACGAGGTGTTCTGTTATACTGCCAGAAAGTGATACAACCTGGGATCTCATTCTTAGAATCTCCACCCCACGAGCACGTCTAGAAACAACTGTTATTAGGTTGGGTTACCTGGAAGCAAAACCTGAGAGAGGGTTTATAGCATACATGATTTACTGAGAGCGTGCACTTTGGAAAAAATTCTATATAGGAAGAGAATGAGGCAGAACTGGAAAGGAGAAAGAGCCAAACAAGGGTTAGCTGGCTACAAATTAATCCATAGGAGGAAGCTCAGAAGCATAAACCACACAACAGGTTGACCTTTCTTGAGGCAAGGAGGCCAGCCTTTTGCACCCTCACATTAGTCACTCACTAGCTGAGGAATATCCCCAGAGGATATTTAACTGCCCAGGAGAGATAGCCCAATTAGAAGAGGACCAATTCTCTGAAGAAGGTGAGCAGCATGAATTGCTAGCAGTTGTCACTCACAGCATCTGGGGGCATGGGTGCACTGGCTTGGTAAATGGGAATCTGGGCAAAACACCATTGCTCTACTATAAGTGTTGAAAAATGGGTCTTTTCAATATATAATGCTAGGTCAACTGGATATCCAATGACTAATAAACACATGAAAGGGCTCTCAAGTTCATTAATCATCAGGAAAATCTGAAACTACAGAGTGGCTAAAAGTAAGAAGACTAACAATAGTAAGTGCTGGCGAGGATGTGGAGGAACTGGAACTCCAATACACTGCTGCTGAGAAAGTGAGCTGTTCCAGCCACTTTGAAAATGGTTTAGCTGTATCTACTGAAAGAGAATATATATCTACTCAATAACATAGAAATTTCATTCTTTGGTAAATACTGAACAGAAATGTGCACATATGCAAACAAAAGGACACATATAAGAGTGTTCATAGCAGTGTTATTCATAATAGCTGAAAACTGGAAACAATCAAAATGCCCTTGAAGAGTAAATAGATATATTGTTGCATATTCATACAATGGAATCCTATACAATCATAAAAATGAACACATTGCTGCCACACACAACAATATAAATTAATCGCATAGAAAATATTTTTTGTA
Organism: Tursiops truncatus; assembly: GCF_011762595.2. Lineage (NCBI taxonomy): Eukaryota > Metazoa > Chordata > Mammalia > Artiodactyla > Delphinidae > Tursiops > Tursiops truncatus. The sequence goes on from NC_047036.1 coordinate 40,643,847, forward strand.
CTATATAAGTCCATTTATATGAATTTTAAGTTATCTCTGGGGAAAAGGGAGGGGGTAATGATTAGGAACAAGCACAAGAGAATTGTCCGAATGTGGGTTATGTTACATTTCTTGATGTTCATTTTTGTGAAAATACATCAAGATGCACAATGAGGATTTATGCCTTTACCTGTACATATTTTATACATCAATATGTATTATTACTTAGTAAAATGGAATTACAATCAGTAAATTGTGATTTTTCTGATTTAGCCCAGCAATACAACCAAATGTTTCAGGTCTAATGCTAGCACTCATCCTAATTACAATCAGATAATTCTTTGTAGTTTACAAGCCTGTATGCATTACCTTTCAATACTGTAATGGTAAAGAGTAAAGCAGTATTTGAACATATATGTAGTGAAAGGGACCCAGAGCCCAGCTATGCCCACACAAATTTGTATAAAGTTGTCTTATGGCTTGAGAGGGAAAATGAAAGAGATGCAAAATCTGTATTTTGCTCTCTTGTTCCCTAACAGAGGCACCCTGGGGCATCCACGTGCTGAAGCTGGCAAGGCTGCCAACAACCTAGATTCCTGAATGACTGGGTGAGGGAGGGATACTGCCCACCTACTCACTTGCCCAGCACTTGTATATGGGCAAGAAATAAACTTGTATTATATTTGAACTATTATACATTTTGGGGTCTGTTTGTTAAAGCAACTGACCAACTCTAACTGATATGAAGTAATTCCAGAATCTTTAGTAAACAAGACTCAATAAATTATCTTTCCGAAGTCTTAGGCTTGATAGGTTATAAGGTCTTTGTAACTATACTTGTATCAAGAGGAGACTAATTTTTCCATTCCATGGAACGTTATTAAGTGTGTTCTTCCTCACAGAGTCTGCGCACTGAAATGAAACACAGCAGTTGTGTGTCATATCTACTGTTCCATCAAGTAAAAAAAGAGAAAGCCTGGAAAATGCCAATTAATTCTTGTAGCCCAAATAAAGAAAAGGTGCTGTATCTTTCTCCTTAATTCTACATCAGTAACTTCACTAAGTGAAATGGTTGTACCAATAGACCATCAGAGTTCTCTGCAGAGAGTGCAAGAGTTGAAAATGATGATGGGACTTAGCGACATTTCATTCAAAAATACAGTGGATTCCTGAAAGCCCCCAATTTAGAATTTTATGATTTGGAAACCAGAGACGAGGCTTATTTTGTAAGAATTTCTATTTTTAAAACAAAAAGAAAGAAATATTGAGTGGTTTGGTAAGTGTTCCACTACCCAAGCCTCCTTCTCAGGAAAACAATGCCAAGGAATTCCAGTGGTCTGGTGCACATGTGGCTTGGCAGGTGCTTTATACTTAAAGGCACATGAGGCTTTGTCAGATTGGCTCAAACTGCTCTAATCATAACCTTGGAGAACCAGTTCATGTTTACCTTAACTCCATCCCAGGGACATCTGGGAATCTCCTGAAAAATTCATAATGAATTGTGTGGAGAAATCTGATAAAGTACTTATAACATTGGCATTAACACCAAATGAGTCTATCATGATTAACTTTACTCTAATAAAAGCCAAAGGAATTAGAAATGATTTAGTCTAGTATTTTAAACCATCATTGACTTAGGTCAAGGTACCCCAAGGGCAAAGTTTTAATGAATACAATGTTTGTTATGAGGCCACAAAAATGATAGCATGTAAAGTGTCACTGATCTCCATTTGGCATTTTAACAGTTCCATTGTTTATAGTCCAGGGCTTTCTGATCACGTGGTGGGGTACATTCCATAGCTCCCTCTGACTGAATAATTCCAGTGTGTCATTTCAGAAGAATATTGAACTAGACCCTAACTTGGCTAATACTTGAGTACTCCAAATTCCCAAGGGGTTGCTTTTGATGGGAATCTGGCCCTAACTGCTCTGAAATGTTCATGCTTAAACTCTACAACTCAACCCAAGAACTATCTAATCCAGATTTTGTGTTTACTCCAGCAGGTCATCCTGGGCTAAGAAATGTGAGGATACTCTGGTGAAGAAAACAGATTAACTGAGACGGAGGACTATAACTTCAGGTTAATAATCCTCACTGAAAGGTTATGTTGCTCATACCTCAGGGCCACCATGTCTCCATGACTGTAGGGATTGCCAGTGCCCACAGAAAGCCCTTCACATGCCATCTCCAGTAAGTATTTATTTGCAACACATTTTTAATAATGTTCATTGTATAGTTCAATATTATATTGATAATCCTTATCTAACCAATGTGCTAGTGTTGAACTTTAGGTCATTTCAATTGGATATATTTCCAATAAACATATAAAGAATTACTAAAATCACAATCACACTGTCCTACTTCCCTGTCCCACATTTAACCTTTTCAGTAGAAGAGGAATGAGAATAAACCAGTGGACGTGACTAAGATGAGGGTTTAAGATTCAGTAATTTTGTTTATATCTTATATGCTGTATTAGGGTTCTCCAAAAAACAGAACCAATAGGATATTCTCTAGAGAACCTTAATACAGTATATATTAGTCTATATATAGAGAGATACATATATAGAGAGATAATACAGCATATATTAGTGTGCATATATATACACAGAGAGAGAGGTTTATTATAAGAATAGGCTCACACAATAATGGAAGCTGAGACGTCCCACAATCTGCCTGTACAATTTGAAGAACGAGGAAAGCTAGTGGTGTAATTCAGTCCATGTCCAAAGGCCTGAGAACCAGAAGTTCCGATGCCCAAGGGCAGGAGAAGATGGATATCCCAGCTTCAGCAGACAGCACATTCACCCTTCCTCTGTCTTTTTTGTTCTATTCAGGCTGTCAATGGATTGGATCATGCCCACCCACATTGTTGTGAGGTATCTTCTTTACTTAGTCTACCAATTGAAATGTTAATCTCTTCCAGAAACACCCTCATAGACGCAGGAGAAAAATGTTTTACCAGCTATCAGAGCATCTCTTAGCCCAGGCAAGTTGACACATAAAATTAACCATCACACATGCATTTAAGTAAAAATTACTAGGCAGAGGATTCAGAGGTACATCTGAAAACGTCTCCAAGAAAGATTTAGTTTGCTGTAAGACTGGTTTTGCACTTGAGTCAGTCAATATATATTTAATGCTATAAATACTAATCCTTATATAAATTAACATGCATAATTACATGAACCTAAATTCTTATAGATTAATCTAAAAAGAGATTTAATCAGCTGTGGGTTCTCTAATTTTTTTCTAATAGATTTTGTAAGAATTAGTTTTTGTGCATTAATTTTTATGTAACAAGACGACAAGAACTCTTGTGGCCTGGTGATATGGCAAAAGAGGAGGAAATGGATCTATCCAGAAATGCCTACTAGTGACTTTGTTCATAGCAAGTGGGACTGGTAAATGTGTTTAGGTAACTCAAAAATGCCCTATCCAAAAGCTCAAGAGGATGTTTTAAATTCAGGTTTTTAAAAGGAAGTTTCTTCTCCGTTATTTAGGAATTTGTTCCTCTGTTACTCTGTCTCCACTTCTTCCTAGTTCTAAAGTCAAAACAGAGTCCTTATATATTTCAAAGGAAGGTCAATGCTAAAAGGAAGAGAGGAAGAAACTGTCCCCAATCAACAAGAAAGGGCTTAGATAAAAGGTTTCTGTGATTTTGACTAGAGAATATTATGATAGAATTTGAATCCTGTGAAGAAAGGCTCCACATCTCTATGAAAAAGCAGTGTCTCCTCCAGCCTTAGAGCCAGGACCAGGCAACATACAATTGCTTCCTACTCTGAGGAAACGTTGGGGAAATATTACCCCTAGCCCTTAGCCCTGGGCTTACCTCCCTAGGCCTTGAGGTAAGCAACAGACCACAGGTCAACAAAGTCATCACTGTCTCCAACTCGGCATACCTGATCACTGGCTTAAGGAACGAAGCCTACATCCTTAAACTGTTGCATTATTAGGAGGAAAAGAAATCTCCTTCTTCCTTATTTTCCTAAAAGGCTTTCAAAGTATCTGACAATATCTGTCCTCCACCCAAATAGAAAGATGAGGGACAATAAATATCATTTATTACAAGTAGTTATCACTGAACTAAAGAGTGAGGTTTCAGTAGAGTTAATGGAACTGACTGAATAAAAAAGCACAGAATAAATGCACCTACTGTCCAGCCCTGCTCAGATTACACTCTGCTTCAGTAAAATGCATAATATTTTGAGGTTAACCCTAGACATCGAATGCTGTTTAACTGTGCTCGGTAAACACTGTGAAAATAAACCACATGCGTTTATTCAGAACATTTTAAATGTGGGCTGAAATAAAATCCTAGAATCTTCATTGGTACTACATCCATTTTAAGATGGTAAACAGAAAGAAGCACCTATAAACACCCCCCTCTCCTGAATATTTCTAGCTTTAAATCCAGCACTCTTGGCTTCTATTTTTCACTGAAATTTTTTGTTGTACCACACGAAATGTAGGTCAAGTTGTTGGTAAGTGCTGGATAAACCTGTTTATATCAAAAAGTAGATGTTAAAATCCTTCCAGTCTGACAGAGTTTTTTTAAAAAAAAAGTATTCTTGCCAATGTGCTATTCAGGGTATCCCCGATAAATATGAGGAATGCTTAACATGGGCCTCTCTGGATGCCAGATTTTAATTACAATTATACAACTTTCCCTTGAGGGCAAATTCATAAGCATTGAAATTCACAAGGCCCTCTACTCTTGGGGACCAATAATACGGCGCACAACTGAACTCTTATTCAAGTTCTTATGCTTTATATCCAGTGAAGTCACTGGGAGACTCCACATGCCACTAAGGGCAAGAGGTGTGCTATGGACTAAATGTGTGCTTAACCTCAAAATCCAGATGTTGAAGTCCTAATCCCCAATGTAATGGTATTTGGAAGTGGGGCCTTTGGGGTAATTAAGGTTATATGAGATCATGAGGATAGAACTCACATGATGGGATTAGTACCCTTATAAAAAAAAAAAAAAAGGAAGAAACCAGAGCCCTCTTTCTCTACCATGTGATGGTACAGCAAGAAGACAGCCATCCGCCATCCAGGAAAAGGGCCTTTACCAAAAACCAAATCTGGCAGCACACTGATCTTGGACTTCCAGCCTCTAGAACTTTGAGAAGTAAGTGTCTGTCGTTTAAGTCATCCAGTCTATGGTATTTTCTTTTGGCAGTCCAAGCACACTAAGGTGAAACTCCAATACTGAAGACAAGTCAGGCACACAAAAGCCACCACAAACTCCAGGTGGCATTCCCCTAGGTCATACTAGAGCCTATCAACACACATTGCTTTCTAAGCAGTGACTTTTTTAAAAACAGCATACATGAACACCTCAATGTTGTAGCAGTAGCAGAGAACATGGTAGCAGTCCAAATCTTAGTTCTTTGAAATCTACAGAAGAATTGTTCATCAACTTTTGGTCACTGGAGAAGACGTTCCAGACCTTTCTTCTGCTTGACTTTTTGTTCATTGTCCTACTTTACATATGTCACACAAAGGATGAGGGGAAATAAATGTCAACCACACTATCAGGAAACCTGGTTTGGTGAAAAGCAGTAAAATGAGATGTTACAAAATGTATTGACATTATTGTGCCTGAAATAAAAAGCTAGCTCTTCTTATAGATACTCTGAAATTTTCAGAAAACCATAAACTCCCATAGTACAAACCAGAAGTTCCTTCAGCTGTTGCCTCAATGGCTGTCCCTCAGTCAAGGACCAGTTATTCTCAAATCACCTAGAGTAGCAGGTAGGGCTACTAAGGGCTACTAAGGGAAGGCAAAAATAGTCAGAGGCAAAAGTAGTTTACAAACTCAGTCTCTGTAAAGACATTATATATATACACAACCCTCCAGCTTGAAAATAATTTTTGCTAATCTCACTCCCAAAATAAGTTTTTATCCAATGTCCAAGCAGATACATGCAGTAATTTTGGAGAAAGAAGGGACTAAATTACTTAGTTACCAAGGTTTATAACAACCTAATAACTATCAATGTTCTTGCTTAAATTATTGTCATATATAAGCATTAGGACACATGGAGTGGGATTATCCAAGTACCAAGGCATGGGAGAAGGGTGTTGAGAAGAACTCTAGATCCTGCAGGAGACCCTCTTCTGGATGAACTCCTCTGGTTTTAGAATAATCTTGACCTGAATTAAAGAGTACTTATCTGGCAGTACTCTTTTGGTATTCCATAAAGGAAAAAAAAGTATCCCTGAAGTAAAGCACCTGCTGACATAAAACAAAACAATGAATGAACCACAAAAGAAGGGAATGAAAAACTATCAAGGCAAAGGATGTGAAGTTTAGAATTCTACTAAGAGGGCATCAATCTGAAGTTCATAGATGTACAAGGCATGCTCTTTAGGCTTCTCTGACTAAGCACCCATCCTCAACTTCCAATCATTCACTTCTTTTTTTTTTATAAATTTATTTATTTTATTTATTTATTTTTGGCTGTGTTGGGTCTTCATTGCTGTGCACGGGCTTTCTCTAGTTGCGGCGAGCGGGGACTACTCTTCATTGTGGTGCGCAGGCTTCTCATTGCAGTGGCTTCTCTTGTTGTGGAGCATGGGCTCTAGGTGTGCAGGCTTCAGTAGTTGTGGCATGTGGGCTCAGCAGTTGTGGCTCGTGGGCTCTAGAGTACAGGCTCAGTAGTTGTGGTGCACGGGCTTAGTTGCTCTGCAGCATGTGGGATCTTCCCAGACCAGGACTTGAACCCATGTCCCCTGCATGGGCAGGTGTATTCTTAACCACTGCACCACCAGGGAAGCCCCAATCATTCACTTCTAACAAGTCAAAACCACAAACATATTCCTGTTGAGAGTAGGACTTTTGTTACTAAATGACAACAGCTCCCCAGAGTCCAAGGACTCTGCCACGGACTACATGAGCCAAAGTTTTGTTTTTCCAGAAATATGATTGACATAACCAATGTATAAGTTTAAAGTGTGCAACATAATGATTTGGCTTATATACATCATGAAATGATTACCACAACAGATTTAGTGAACATCCATCATCTCATATAAATACATTAAAGAAACAGAAAATACTTTTTCCTTGTGATAAGAACTCTTGGGGTTTACTCTCTTAATAACTTTCATTTATAATGTACAGCAGTGTTAATTATCTTTATCATGTTGTACATTACATCTCTCATACTTATTTATCTTATAACTGGAAGTTTGTACCTTTTGGCTACCTTCATCTAATTCCCCTCCCCCCACCCCCACCTCTGATAGCCACAAATCTGATCTCTTTTTCTAGGAGTTGATTCATGTGTTTACTTGTTTTTGAAGTATAACTGACCTACAATAGTATGTTAGTTTATGGTGTACAACATAGTGTTTTGATATTTATATATATTTCAAAATGATCAAAAGTCTAATTGCCATCTGTCACCATACAAAGATATTACATAATTATTGACTATATTCCCCACACTATACATTTCACACCTGTGACTCATTTATTCTGTAACTGAAAGTTTGGACCTCTTAACCCCCCTTCACCTATTTCTCTCCTTCCTCCTACCTCCCTCCCCTCCAGCAACCACCTGTTTGTTCTCTGTATCTATGACTCTGTTTCTGATTTGTTATGTTTGTTCATTTGTTTTGTTTCTTAGATTCCACATATAAGTGAAATCATACAGTCTTTGTCTTTCTCTGTCTGACTTATTTCACTTAACATAATACCATCTATGTCCATCCATGTTGTCACAAACAGCAAGATTTCATTCTTTTTTATGAGTGAGCAATATTCCATTGTATATATATACCACATCTTCTTTATCCATTCATCTGATGGGCACTTAGGTTGCTTCCATATCTTGGCTATTGTAAAAAATGTTGCAATGAACATAGGGGGGCATATATCTTTTCAAATTAGCATTTTTTCTTTCTTTGGATAAATACTCAGAAGTGGAATTGCTGGATCATATGGTAGTTCTATTTTCAATTTTTTGAGGAATTTCCATACTGTTTTCCATAGTGGCTGCACCAATTTACATTCCCACCAACCGTGCACAAGGGTTCCCTTTTCTCAACATCCTCGCCAACACTTGTTATTTACTGTCTTTTTGATAATAGCCATTCTGACAGGCATGAGGTGATATTTCATTGTAATTTCTATTTGCATTTGCCTGATGATCAGTGATACTGAGCCAATCTTTTCATATGCCTGTTGTCAATCTGTATGCCTTGTTTGGAAAAATGTCTATTAAGGGTCTCTGTCTATTTTTTAATCAGGTTGTTTGTTTGACATTGAGTTGTATGAGTTCTTTGTATATTTTGGACATTAATCCCTTGTCAGATATACTGTTTGCGAATATCTTCTCCGGTTCAACAGGCCTCCTGTTCATTTTGTTGATACTTTCCTTCACTGTGAAAAAGCTTTTTAGTTTGATGTAGTCCCATTTGTTTATTTTTGCTTTTGTTTCCTTACCTGAGGAGACACATTCAAAAAAATATTGCTAAGACTGATGTCAAAAAGCCTACCGCCTGTGTTTTCTTTTAGATGTGTTATGGTTTCAGGTCTTACATTTAAGTCTTTAAGTCAATTTAAAAACTTTTTTTTATATAGTGAGACAAAGTAATCCAGTTTGATTTTTTTGCATGCAGCTGTCCAGTTTTCCCAACATCATTTATTGAAGAGCTATCTTTTCTCCATTATATATTCCTAACCTACTTTGTAATAGGTTATTTGCCCATATAAGTGTGTGTTCACTTATGGGCTCTCTACTTGGTTCCATTGATCTATATGTCTATTTTTGTCCCCGTACCATACTATTTTGATTATTGTAGCTTCATAGTATAGTTTCAAATAAGGGCGCATGATACCTCCTGTTTTGCTCTTTCTTAAGATTTGGCTATTCAGGGTCTTTTGTGTTTCCATAAATATTTTAGAATTATTTATTCTAGTTCTGTGAAAAAAGCCATTGGTATTTTGAAAGGGATTGCACTGAATCTATAGATTGCCTTTCGCAGCATGGTCATTTCAACATTAATTCTTCTAATCCATGAGCATGGTATATCTTTCTACCTATTTGTGTCATCTTCAATTTCTTTCATCAGTACCTTATAGTTGTCCAAGTACAGGTCTTTTATCTCCTTAGTTTGATTTATTCCCAGGTGTTTTATTCTTTTTGATGTGATTATGAATGGGATGGTTTTCTTAATTTCTCTTTCTGTTACTTTGTTGTTAGTGTATAAAAACACAACAGATTCCTGTATATTAATTTCATAACTTGCAACTTTACTGACTTCATTGATGAGTTCTAGGAGGTTTTTTTTGTTTTGTTTCGTTTTGTTTTGCAGTACGCGGGCCTCTCACTGTTGTGGCCTCTCCCATTGCGGAGCACAGGCTCCGTACACGCAGGCTCAGCGGCCATGGCTCACGGGCCCAGCTGCTCTGCAGCATGTGGGATCTTCCCAGACCAGGGCACGAACCCGTGTCCCCTGCATCAGCAGTCGGACTCTCAACCACTGTGCCACCAGGGAGGCCCAAATTCTAGTAGTTTTTTGGTGGTATCTTTAGGATTCTCTATGTATAGTATCATGTCATCTGCAAACAGTGACAGTTTTACTTCTTCCTTTCCAGTTGGATTCCTTTTACTTCCTTTTCTTGTGTGATGGCTCTGGCTAGGACTTCCATTGCTATGTTGAATAAAACTGGTGAGAGTAAGCATCCTTGTCTTGTTCCTGATCTTACAGGAAATGCTTTCAGCTTTTCACCACTGAGTAGGATGTTAGCTGTGGGCTTGTGATACGGCCTTTATTATGTGGAGGTATGTTCCCTCTATACCCACTTTGTTGAGGGTGTTTACCATAAATGGATGTGGAATTGTGTCAAACACTTCTTTTTTTGCATCTATTGAGATGATCATATGATTTTTATTCTTCAATTTGTTAATGCGGTGTATCACGTTGATTGATTTGTGGATACTGAACCATCCTTGCATTCGTGGGATAAATTCCACTTGATCATGTTGTATGATCTTTTTAATGTATTGTTGCATATGGTTTGCTAATATTTTGTTGAGGATTTTTGCATCTATGTCCACCAGTGATACTGGCCTGTAATTTTCCCTTTTTGTGCTATCTTTGTCTGTTTTTGCTATCAATTTAATGCTGGCCTCAGAGAATGAGTTTGGAAGCATTCCTTCCTCTGCAGTACTTTGGAATAATTTGAGAAGGATAGATGTTAACTCTTCTCTAAATTTTTGGTAGAATTAACCTGTGAAGCCATCTAGCCCTGTACTTTTGTCTGTTGGTAATTTTTTAAATTGCTGGTAATTGGTCTGTTCATAATTTATATTTCCTCTTGATTTAGTCTTGGGAGATTGTACATTTCTAGAAATTTGTCCATTTCTTCTAGGTTGTCCTTTTTATTGGCATAAAATTATTCCCAGTAATACCTTATAACCCTTTATATTTCTCTGGTGTCAGTTGTAACTTCTCCTTTTTCATTTCTGATTTTACTGATTTGGGCTCTCTCTTTTTTCCTGATGAGTCTGGCTAAAGGTTCATCAATTTTCTTTACCTTTTCAAAGAACCAGCTCCTTTTCAGTGATCTTTTCTATTGCTTTTTTAGTCTCCATGTCATTTATTTCTGCTCTGATCTTTGTGATTTCTTTCCTTGTACTTATTTTGCGCTCTGTTTGTTCTTTTTCTAGTTCCTTTAGGTTGTTTACTTGAGACTTTTGTTGTTTCCTGAGGCAGGCTTGTATCGCCTTAAACTTCCCCCTTAAAACTTCTTCTGCTGCATCCCACAGATTTTGCATCACTGTGTTTTCATCTTTATTTGTCTCCAGGTATTTTTTTATTTCTTCTTTGATTTCTTCAGTGACCCATTGGTTGTTTAGTAGCATATTGTTTAGCCTCCAAGTTACTGAGTTTTTGCAGTGTTTTTCTTGTAGCTGATGTCTAGTCTCAGAGCATTGTGCTCAGAAAAGATGACTGATATGATTTAAATCTTCTTAAATTTACTGAGTTATTTGGTGTTCTAGCATGTGATCTCTTCTGGAGAATGTTCCATGTGCACTTGAAAAGGATGTGTATTCTGCTGGTTTGTGATGGAATGTTTTATATATATATCTATTAAGTCCACCCGTTCTAATGTGTCATTTAAGGCCAGTGTTTCCTCATTGTTTTTCTGTCTGGATAATCTGTCCATTGATGTAAATAGGGTATTAAAGTCCCCACTATTATTTTGTTACTGTCAATTTCTCCCATGATGTCTATTAACATTTGCTTTATGTATTTAGGTGCTCCTGTGTTGGGTGCATATATATTTACAATTGTTATTTATATCTTCTTGTTTAATTGATCCTTTTATCATTATGTAGTGTACTTCTTTGTTTCTTGTTATAGTCTTTGTTTTAAAGTCTATTTTCTTCTGATATAGTATTGCTACCCGAGCTTTCTTTTTCTGTTTGCATGGAATATCTTTTTCCATGCCTTCACTTTCAGTCTGTATGTATCTTTAGATATGAGTCTCTTATAGGCAGTATGAACATGTGTGTGTATCTTATTTCTGTACCCATTCAGCCACTCTGCCTTTTGATTACAGCATTTAGTCTATTTACATTTAAAATAATTATTGATATGTATGTACTTATTGCTATTTTGTTCATTGTTTGGGGGTTTTCATGGTTCTTTTCAACTTCTTTTTAGATCAGCTAAAGTTTTAAGTGAAGATGTCACTAGTGCTAAGAAAACAGCACAACGGTGAGACTTTAAAAAAGGAAAGACAAAAAAAGTTCTCAGTTGCAGTATTTCTTCCTAGGGCTTGTCTAGGTTATGAGCAAAGTAAATTGGAGACCTCTAATTCAGAGAACAGGAAGTGAAGAAATTCTGCTCTTCTTATAAAAATAGCATCACATCCTTCCTGTGCATACTTTAAAAATAAATATTTTACTTGTTTATGGTGATTTAAGTGCCTTTCCATATATTCCTTTGGAATAACTCTTACCCTGGGCTAAGCCACCCTCTCACTGATAAACTTCAGCACTCTGACTCTCTATGTTCTCTCAGGGCCTCAACCTGGGTGGCCAGGGAGCAACGCAATCACCAGATCCAATCTAGAATAGGATCAACTAGGAGCTGAGGCAATACCAAATTATGAGTCAAGATTAAGAGTCCCATTCTTTCAGTTCAGAAGCGCTCTGAGAAAATCCCAAGGAGAGGGGCATCAGGGAACTTCCCATTGGAGTTGAGGCTATGGAGCTCCCCATTCTCCACCAGTACAGTATGAAAGGAGTGAAGCCCAACCCTGAGGGAATATACCGGAGATGTAACATACAAGAGAAAAAAATCTAGATCTTAGTTCCTGCAGTCCTTGGATATCTTCTACAGCCAGGCACTGTGCTAGGTGCTGAGGAGAGACAGATAAATGATGAATGGCGGTATGGGTCCTTATAGCCTCAAGAAGTTTACCATCTGAAATGTTTCATTAGATTTTCTTACATGTTTGCATTTATGAATTTTATAATTTTAGCTCTTATATTTAGGTCTCTGATCCATTTTGAGTTAATTTTTGTATATGATGTTAGGTAAGGGTAGAAGTTTATTTCTCTGTACACATCTATCTAATTGCTCCACCACCATTTGTTGAAAAGATCACTCTTTCCCCCACTGGACTACTTTGATACCTTTTCTGAAAATTAGTTGGCCATATATGCGTGGGTCCATTTCTGGACTTTTTATTCTGTTCCATTGATTTACTGGTCTATTTTTACACTAATACCATATTTTCTTGGTTACCAGTGCTTTATCATAAGTCTCGAAATTAGGTAGTGCTGGTCTTCCAATTTTGTTGTTTTTAAAAATCTTTTTGGTTTTTCTAGATTCTTTGCATTTCCACATAAAGTTTAGAATCAGATTGCCCAAAAACAAAACAAAAAGTCTACTGATATTTTGACTGGGTTTGAGCTGACTTTATAAATCAACTTGGGGAGAATTAATATCTTAATTCAATATTGACTATTCCCATTCATGAATATACAAAATTCCTTTTTCACCCCATGCCTGTGTTATCAATCTTTCTAAGTATTTTTCTTGGAAATTTTTAGAATCAGTATCTCTGAAAGACTCTGGTTATTAGCATTCAGTATCGAGCAAATAAATGATGTCTAATAAATGTTAAAAGTTAATAATACTACCCAAAAAAATTATATGAATGCATATTATTATTATAAAAAATAATAGAAAACCTAAGTTTTATATCTAATTTTGCTAATAAGATTTTTACTAATAGGCTTTCTCCAATTGTTATGCTGTTTGGTCTTTATGTATTTATTCTCCTTGGCTGTGTAAACAGACGTCTAGTTTCACTTTTACTTAAAGGACATTCCCCTTCACTTTCAGTCTTTCAGTCCCTGAAAGGGTAGAGCCTCAGCTCTGACGCAAATTGTTTGCAAAATTTAATCCTGAATAGCATAAAATCGTGAAACCTCAAGACTTCACATCCAGATTCTTCCTAATAGAAATAAGAAAGGACTACATCTCTTTAGATGTGCAAGTATGACGTATGGGTACGATTAAAAGTCAACAAATCCAAACAGAAAAGACCTAAACAATCAGAAAGGATGACCTCCAAAAATAAACCATAGAGCAATTTTGTTGCAAACAGACTGAATATAAGCCCTGTTCACAGACATAAAAACAAATTTCTCTGTGTAACTTCAAGTGTCTCATAGGAAGAGAGCTGAACTTCAGTGAAATTTTAATGTAGACACAAGTTGCCTTCAACTGCCCACTTTTATTTTCTGAATCTTGAGCAGCCTCAGGCAGTTCCTCCTGCTTCCCAGAGACCAGCATTGCAGTGTATTCTCCTCTCCACACCTAGAACAAACAGTTCCATGATTCTAATATTTCTCTCCAATAAATCCTAGAATTACAAGCTATCAGTGCTCAGAGGGATCTTAGAAATCATGTAACCCAATCCCCTTGTTTCACAACTGGGAAAACGGAGGCCTAGGAATATAAAATTACCTATACAGTTATACAGTTTTTTGCTAATGCAGAAATTGAACTAGAATTCGACCATTTACCTTCAGAGCTATCCAGAATACCATATCATAGAAATTAGTTTGAACTATTACATTAGGGTACTAATTATCCCAAGACAATTCCATTTATTTTTTCTTTTTAATTAAAGAAGTAATATACAGAAATTCATTTTTTTAAATATCAGATAATGTAGGTAATATACAAGTCTCTCTTGGTCCTACAAAATCCCACTCCTGCCCCCGATGTACTTTTAATTCTCAGATTGATCTATATCTTTTTTCCTTCATATTTACATACAAATATTTCTACATGTAATTTTGTTTTTAATGTGATTTTTAAACAAATAATATTAGAATTACCTACTGTTGGCAATTTGGTTTGTCTATTTGTTGACTTACCATATAGGAGATCTAACACATAATATTCAACAGTGTGCCAAATGGTCTGTTATCCACTCAATACCATAGCTTCCTCTTTCTAAGTCCTTACTATCACAAGGGAAAAGCCCAAAAATACATTTCCCAGAATCCCTTTTAATTACAGTTCCGGGTTAAATTCTGTCAGTAAGAGGTACTACTGCAAGACTAAAAAGGAAACAGAGGAGAGCCAATATTTTCTAGCAATCATTGCAGACAGACATGTGGACAAATGGAAAAAGATGAGAGTTTACAGCAGTTCCTGGGAAAGCTCCTGAAAATCACCTGCTGCCCAACATTAAAAAGCCTCACAAAATGGCTTCATTGGGGAATACTACCAAACACACAAAGAAGAAACTATACTAATCCTTCTCAAACTCCTCCAAAAGACTAAAGGGGAGGGAACACTTCAAAAGTCATTCTGTGAAGCCATCATCACCCTGATATCAACATCAAAGGCACTACCAAAAAAGAAAATTACAGGCAAATACCTTTGATGAATATAGATGCAAAAATTCTCAACAAAATATCAGCAAATGAAATCCAACAGCACATAAAAAAGATCATACATCACGAATTCAACAAGGCTGAATTCATCCTAGGGTCACAAGGATGGTTCAACATACACAAATCAATCAATGTGATATACCACATTAACAAAAGAAAAGACAAAAACTAAATGATCATCTCAATAAATGCAGAAAAAGTATTTGATAAAATTCAGCATCCATTCATGATAAAAAAAAATTTTATCCAAGTGGGTATAGAGGGAACATATCTCAACACAATAAAAGCTATTTATGACAAACCCACAGCCAACACAATACTCAACAGTGAAAAGCTGAAAGCCTTCCTGCTAAAATCTGGAAAAAGACAAGGATGCCCACTCTTCACAACTTCTATTCAACATAGTATTGAAAGTCCTAGCAACAGCAGTCAGACAAGAAAAAGAAATAAAAGTTATCCAAATTGAAAGGGAAGAGATAAAACTGTCATTACAGGCAGATGACATGATACTATATATAGACTCACACAAAAACTACTAGAAATGATAAGTGAATTCAGCAAGGTAGCACAATACAAGATTAGCATACAGAAATCAGTTGCATTTCTTTACACTAACAATGAAATATCAGGAAGGGAAAGTAAAAAAAAAACTCCCTTTTAAAATCACATCAAAAAAATAAAATACTTAGGAATAAACCTGACCAAGAAGGAGAAAGATTTATCTGTTGAGAACTATACAACATTGATAAAGGAAATTAAAGATGATACAAAGAAATGAAAAGATATTCCATGCTCTCAGACTGGAAGCATTAATAATGTTAAAATGGCCATCCTACCCAAAGCAATCTATAGATTTAATGCACTCCCTAACAAATTACTAATTTGGCATTTTCACAGAACTAGAACAAATAATGCTAAAATTTACATGGAACAACAGAAGACCCAGAATTGCCACAGCTGGAGCAATAACCCTCCCAGACTTCAGACAATACTACAAAACTACAGTAACCAAAACAGAGTAGTAAACATAGGAGCACCTCAATACATAAGGCAAATACTAACAGCCATAAAAGGGGAAATTGACAGTAACACAATCATAGTAGGAGACTTTAACACCCCACTTTCACCAAAGGACAGATCATCCAAAATGAAAGTAAATAAGGAAAGACAAGCTTTAAATGATACATCAAACAAGATAGACTTAATTGATATTTATAGGACATTCCATCCAAAAACAACAGAATATACTTTCTTCTCAAGTGCTCATGGAACATTTTCCAGGATAGATCATAGCTTGGGTCACAAATCAAGCCTTAGTAAATTTTTAAAAATTGAAACTGTATCAAGTATCTTTTCTGACCACAACACTATGAGACTAGATATCAATTACAGGGAAAAAATCTGTAAAAAATACAAACACATGGAGGCTAAACAATACACTACTAAATAACCAAGTGATCACTGAAAAAATCAAAGAGGAAATCAAAAAATACCTAGAAACAAATGACAATGAAAACACAATGACCCAAAAGCTATGGGATGCAGCAAAAGCAGTTCTAAGAGGGAAGTTTAGAGCAATACAATCCTACCTCAAGAAACAAGAAACATCTCAAATAAACAACCTAACCTGACACCTAAAGCAATTAGAGAAAGAAGAACAAAAAAACCCAAAGTTAGCAGAAGGAAAGAAATCATAAAGATCAGATCAGAAATAAATGAAAACGAAATGAGGAAAACAATAGCCAACATCAATAAAACTAAAAGCTGGTTCTTTGAGAAGATAAACAAAATTGATAAACCATTAGCCAGACTCATCACGGAAAAAAGGGAGAAGACTCAAATCAACAGAATTAGAAATGAAAAAGGACAAGTAACAACTGACACTGCAGAAATACAAAGGATCATGAGAGATTACTACAAGCAACTCTATGCCAATAAAATGGACAACCTGAAAGAAATGGACACATTCTTAGAAAAGCACAACTGTCTGAGACTGAACCAGGAAGACACAGAAAATATAAACAGACCAATCACAAGCACTGAAATTGAGACTGATTAAAACTCTTCCAACAAACAAAAGCCCAGGACTAGGTGGTTTCACAGGCAAATTCTATCAAACATTTAGAGATGAGCTAACACCTATCCTTCTCAAACTCTTCCAAAACATAGCAGAGGGAGGAACTCTCCCAAACTCATTCTGTGAGGCCGCCATCACCCTGATACCAAAACCAGACAACGATGTCACAAAGAAAGAAAACTACAGGTCAATATCACTGATGAACATAGATGCAAAAATCCTCAACAAACTACTACCAAACAGAATCCAACAGTTCATTAAAAGGATCATACACCACGATCAAGTGGGGTTTATCCCAGGAATGCAAGGATTCTTCAATATATGCAAATCAATGTGCTACACCATATTAACAAATTGAAGGAGAAAAACAATACGATCATCTCAATAGATGCAGAAAAAGCTTTCGACAAAGTTCAACACCCATTTATGATAAAAACCCTCCAGAAAGTAGGCATAGAGGGAACTTTCCTCAACATAATAAAGGCCATATATGACAAACCCACAGCCAACATCATTCTCAATGGTGAAAAACTGAAACCATTTCCACTAAGATCAGGAACAAGACAAGGATGCCCACTCTCACCACTATTATTCAACATAGTTTTGGAAGTTTTAGCCAAGGCAATCAGAGAAAAAAAAGAAATAAAAGGAATCCAAATTGGAAAAGAAGAAGTAAACCTGTCACTGTTTGCAGATGACATGATACTATACGTACAGAATTCTAAAGACGCTACCAGAAAACTACTAGAGCTAATCAATGAATTTGGTAAAGTAGCAGGATACAAAATTAATGCATAGAAATCTCTTGCATTCCTATACACTAATGATGAAAAATCTGAAAGTGAAATCAAGAAAACACTCCCATTTCCCATTGCAACAAAAAGAATAAAATACCTAGGAATAAACCTACCTAAGGAGACAAAAGACCTATATGCAGAAAACTATAAGACACTGATGAAAGAAATTAAAAATGATATGAACAGATGGAGAGATATACCATGTCCTTGGATTGGAAGAATCAACATTGTGAAAACGACTATATTAAAACAATCTACAGATTCATTGCAATCTCTATCAAACTACCAATGGCATTTTTCATGAAACTAGAACAAAAAATTTCACAATTTGTATGGAAACACAAAAGACCCCAAACAGCCAAAGCAATCTTGAGAAAGAAAAACAGAGCTGGAAGAACCAGGATCCCAGACTTCAGACTATACTACAAAGCTACAGTAATCAAGACAGTATAGTACTGGCACAAAAACAGAAATATAGATCAATGGAACAGGATAGAAAGCCCAGAGATAAACCCACACACATATGGTCAACTTATTTTTCATAAAGGAGGCAAGAATGTATAATGGAGAAAAGACATCCTCTTCAATAAGTGGTGCTGGGAAAAACTGTACAGCTACATGTAAAAGAATGAAATTAGAACACTCCCTAACACCATACACAAAAATAAACTCAAAATGGATTAGAGACCTAAATGTAAGGCCAGACACTATAAAACTCTTAGAGGAAAACACAGGCAGAACACTCTTTGACATAAATCACAGCAAGATCCCTTCTGACCCACTTCCTAGAGAAATGGAAATAAAAACAAAAATAAACAAATGGGACCTAATGAAACTTAAAAGCTTTTGCACAGCAAAGGAAACCATAAACAAGATGAAAAGACAACCCTCAGAAGAGGAGAAAATATTTGCAAATGAAGCAATTGACAAAGGATTAATCTCCAAATTTACAAGCAGCTCATGTAGCTCATATCAAAAAAAAAAAAAAAAAACTAATCCAATCCCAAAATGGGCAGAAGACCTAAATAGACATTTCTACAAAGAAGATACACAGATAGGCAACAAACACATGAAAGAATGCTGAACATCACTAATCATTAGAGAAATGCAAATCAAAACTACAATGAGGTATCACCTCACACCAGTCAGAATGGCCATCATCAAAAAATGTATAGGGCTTCTCTGGTGGCACAGTGGTTGGGAGTCCGTCTGCCGATGCAGGGGACACGGGTTCGTGTCCCGGTCCGGGAAGATCCCACATGCCGTGGAGCGGCTGGGCCCGTGGGCCATGGCCACTGAGCCTGCGCATCCAGAGCCTGTGCTCTGCAGCGGGAGAGGCCACAGCAGTGGGAGGCATGCATACCGCAAAAAAAAAAAAAAAAAAAAAAAAAAAGTACAAACAATAAATGCTGGAAGAGGGTGTGGAGAAAATGGAACCCTCTTGCACTGTTGGTGGGAATGTAAATTGATACAGCCACTATGGAGAACAATATGGAGCTTCCTTTAAAAACTAAAAATAGAACTACCATACAACCCAGCAATCCTACTACTGGGTGCATACCCTGAGAAAGCCATAATTCAAAAACAGTCATGTACCACAATGTTCATTGCAGCTGTATTTACAATAGCCAGGAAATGGAAACAACCTAAGTGTCCACCGACAGCTGAATGGGTAAAGAAGATGTGGCACATATACACAATGGAATATTACTCAGCCATAAAAAGAAACAAAATTGAGCTATTTGTAGTGAGATGGATGGACCTAGAGTCTGTCATACAGAGTGAAGTAAGTCAGAAAGAGAAAAAAAAATACTGTATGCTAACACATATATACGGAATCTAAAACAAAAATGGTTCTGAAGAACCTAAGGGCAGCACAGGAATAAAGACGCAGACATAGAGAATGGACTTGAGGACACGGGGTGAGGGAAGACTAAGCTGGGACGAAGTGAGAGAGTGGCATGGACATATATTCACTACCAAATGTAAAACAGATAGCTAGTGGGAAGCAGCCACATAGCACAGGGAGATCCGCTTGGTGCTTTGTGACCACCTAGAGGGGTGGGATAGGGAGGGTGGGAGGGAGACGCAAGAGGGAGGACATATGGAGATATATGTATATGTATAGCTTATTCACTTTGTTATAAAGCAGAAACTAACACACCATTGTAAAGCAATTATACTCCAATAAAGATGTTAAAAAAAAACACAACAGCATGGTATTGGCACAAAAGCAGACATATCAATCAACTGAACAGAATGGAGAACCCATAAATAAACCCACATACCTATGGCCAATTAATTTTCAACAAAGGAGGCAAGAATATACAATGGAGGAAAGACAGTCTCTTCAGCAAGTAGTGTTGGGAAAGTTGGAAGCTGCATGTAAATCAGCGAAGTTATAACACTCCCTCACACCATATACAAAGATAAACTCAACATAGCTTAAAGACTTAAATATAAGACTGGACACCATAAAACTCCTAGAAGAGAACATAGGCAAAACGTTTTCTGACATAACTCACAGCAATGTTTTCTTATGTCAATCTCCGAAGGCAACAGAAAGAAAAGCAAAAATAAACAAATGGGACCTAATCAAATTTACAAACTTTTGAGCAGCAAAGAGAACCATAAACAGTGAAAAGACAACATACAGACTGGGAGAAAATATTCACAAGTAATGCAACTGACAAGGGCTTTATTTCCAAAATATACAAACAGCTCATACAAGTCAGTAACAAAACAACAATAACCCAATCAAAAACTGGACAGAAGAGCTAAATAGATATTTCTGCAAAGAAGACACACAGATGGCCATAGGCACATGAAAAGATGCTCAAAATCATTAATTGCTACAGAAATGCAAATCTAAACTACAGTGAGGTATCACCTCACACTGGTCAGAATGGCCATCATCAAAAAGTCTACAAATAACAAATGCTGGAGAGGGTGTGAAGAAAAGGGAACCCTCCTACACTATCCGTGGGAATGCAAATTGCTGCAGCCACTATGGATAACTGTATGGAGGTTCCTTAAAAAACTAAAAATAGAGTTGTCATATGATCCAGCAATCCCACTCCTGGGCATATATCCAGAGAAAACTCTAATTTGAAAAGCTACATGCACCCCAATGTTCACAGCAGCATTATTTACAATAGCCAAGACATGGAAGCAACCTAAATGTCCATCGACAGATGAATGGATAAAGATGTGCTCTCTCTCTCTCTCTCTCTCTATATATATATATATATATACACAATGGAATACTACTCAGCCATAAGAAAGAATGAAATAATGCCATTTACAGCACCATGGATGGGTGTAGACATTATCATACTGAGTGAAGTATTCAGAAAGAGAAAGACAAATACCACATGATATCAGTTATATTTGGAATCTAAAATATGATACAAATGAACTTATTCACAAAACAGAAACAGACTCACAGACATAGAAAACAAATTTGTGGTGACCAAAGGGGAAAGGGGTGGGAGATGGATATATTAGGAATTTGGGGTTAGCAGATACAAACTATTATATATAAAGTAGATAAGCAACAAGGTCTTACTGTAGAGCACAGGGAATTATATTCAATATCCTGTCATAAACCATAATGGAAAAAATATGAAAAAGAATATATATATATGTATAACTGAATCACTTTGCTGTACACCAGAAGCTAACACAACACTGTAAATCAACTATATGCAATTAAAAAAAATTGTTTAAGCACCTTATATTTGGGCATTATAAACTGACATTTTAAAAAAAAAGCCTCATGAAGATCAAAGATATTAATGAAGGACAATTTAAAGGGCAGAATTTCCCACCATTTCTCCAGACATAGTTTTTACTTCCTGGATCAAGCAGAGCCATCACATCCCATGTCCTACTGTCAAGCTGTACCTTGCACTCTCACTTTTTATTTTTTTTCCTAAGGTTTGTTTTGATTCAGTGTCCTTTTAATCTACAGGCAGCATTGTAAATCCCATTCTGATATTTTCTTAGGGCTATTGCTGAGGACATTGCTTCCTATTTGAAGCAATTTCAGATTGCTTTTCACTGAGCAATTTCACTGAGAAATTTCAGAACTAATCATCAAAGGAAACATTTGCACATATAAGAAACTGATGTATTAATCATTTAACTAATCACTTTGGTTGACAAGAAGATCAGTTAACTTACACTCAATTTTCAGAAACTGTGTAGGACACAATGGCTTGTATGTTGTATCGTCATTGGTTCTTTATCTTTCACATTAATTTATACTTTCCCTGGCCCATATTTTTAATTTACTTACATTTTCCCATTTTATCATGTATACATTTGTATTTTATACTGCCTCTCCCAATTAAAAAATGTATGCTTAATTATAAAATTTTTAAGACTATATATAGCTCAAGCTTCCTCAGACCTCATCACCATGTGGATACAAATGGGGTAACTTGAACAGTAACTAAAATTTTACTAGTTTATACTTCTATTTATTAATGAAAGTCTTTGGGTTCCTAAAAAACATGCCATTTCTGCCCCCAACCAAATGTTTCTGGAAGTCCCCAGTGGGTGTATTACATGGATTTCCACACATCTGTTGTCCCATCAGGCACCACCATGGTTAGCTGAACATCACAGGCATGTATTTCTTCCAAGTGACAGTTCTAGATGAGTACTCAGGTCAGCAGAGCAACTCACCTCTTCATGTCACTCATGAACCTAAGCTGATGGACATGCTGCCATTTTCAACATGTGACTTCCAAAGCTGCCCTGAGTATTGACATTCTAGTCAACTCAAGGTAGTTAAAAAGAAAAAAGCAGGAGAAACGTGGGAGATTTTTATAAGTTAGCCCTGAAAGTGGAATACATCATTTATTTCACATTCCTTTGGAGAGAACTTAATCACATGGTCACACATAACTGCAAGGAAGGCTAGGAAATGTAGTGTGGCTATATACCAGGAAGAAGTAAAGAAGGGATTTTGGTAAATAGTTAGCAGTCTCCTGTATGGTGTATTTTCTTCTATACTTTTTGCTATATTTTTTCAACAAAATTAGGATCACACTTTATTCTGCTATATTCACTTAAAAATATATTGAGCATTTGCCTGTCATAAAATTATCTTCAAAAACAGTTTTAAAAGACAATATATTATTTCACCTCATATACAGCGTAATGTGTTTACCTATTCTCCTGCTGCTGGATATTTAACTTCTTTCCAATTTTTTATTTAATAAATCAGGCTGAAATTCAAATATTATATATAAATCTTTACCAGCTACTCCAAAATTTTTCTTAGGATAGGTTCCTGGCAAGTGGCATTATAGGGTCAAAGGACATATACATATATAGAGGGCATGTTTTATTCCCATTCCACTTGGTGAGGGACGGAGGGGTTGAGTTAGCCCTGTTTAGTCACACCCCAGTATAGATGCAAGAGATTTTCCTTCCCCACCATCACCCCTTTAGGTGTTGAGGGCCCCACCTTCCTTCTCAGGGCAACTAAGAGTATTCTAAGCCATTGAAAAGAGGGGTTTCTTTGCCTAAAGTCAAATAGGAATTGAGCATAATCTCTCTGAATGATCACTGGGAGAGATGCTGGCTACTGGACCTGGAAGGCTTCCCCCAATGTCAATAGGGAGGGCATCTAAGTAGGTCCTCGGCACAGCCTATGTTAAATATTCAGTGAAAGGGAAACAGAATGGTCCACAGACAGTGGTTTTGCTCCCAAGTTATTCCCTGGTGCTAGCAATGGATGCACTCAATCTAGTGTACACTGGAGCTGACTTTATTCCTACCCACAAAATCTCAGCAGGTCCCAGTGACCCTCTAACCTGCCATATGCATTTTTAAGCATTTAGTGTTATATAAATTCTTATAAATGGCTTCAAACATTGTGTAATGCATTGATCTACAAACAAGCAAATAAGAAAAATTACACACTATAGAACAGGAACTGGCAAACTACAGTCCACAGGCCAAATCTTGTCTGCAGCCTGTTTTTGTAAATAAAGTTTTACTGGAACACAATTATGTCCATTCATTTATGTGCTATGGCAGCTTTCTACTGCAACTGCACAGTTGAGCAGTTGTGACAGAAACCTTATGGCCCCCAAGCTTAAAATATTTACTATCTGGTCCTTTATAGAAAAAGGTCTCTAAGTCCTGCTCTAGAATCTCGGCTACAACTACTGAGCTAGCTACTGTATTCACATACGCCCCTACCCATCTGTCGAGCTTGCCCAGCGCCACATAACCTTCTTACTCCACTTATGAATGTCCTGCACTATATTAGGGCATTGTTAATGCAGCTGGCCTCCTTAACTTCAGACCACCTCATCCACTTGTCATAACTAATTTTTAAATTTCACTCCTCTCTTCCCACTCAATTTTGGTTCACAATTTCTGTGTACATACTATGCTTCAGTCACCCAAATTTAATAATGAACATGCTAGTTGGCATTTTTCTCTCTGGAAATGAAGGACTCAAGCATTTTCAAATGCTTGGTGAGCAGCACTATTGATATTTCTTTTTCTCTTATTCCTAGTAAATATTATGCTGTGTCTGTGTGGTCATAATCCTTTCCATCACAAAAGACTCTACAAACCCAGGATTACCTCATCCCAATAGAAACAAAGGGGAAAAGGAATGAGGCTGAAGGGAAAACTAAAGTAAAACCATTTTCAGTGATATCAAAAGGACTTAGAAATAACAAAGTATATTTCTTACAAATAAATATGCCCTTCTTTCAAAAGGCTTTTGTGGCATAGAAAACTATCTTCAGAGTCTTAGAAATTGCCATTAAATGTAAAGGAAGATAGAAAGGATCATTAAAATTAAAAATCAATTAAAGACATTCTAAAATTTAAAATATTTGCCTAAGTCAAATTAAATAACACAAAAGAAAACACACAGCTATTTCAGAACTACATATAAAATTTCAAGATACTCTTGTCTCCCAGTTAAACAGCTAGTTAGTTAATCACTGTTTCCAAATGACGTAACACGGATGTACTTGCGTGTATTGTTTACAAGACCAAATACATGATTAACAAAAAGACACAGTTTAAAACACCCTCTTTAACTGTTTTTGTTACACAAGTGGACCCAGATTTGTGATTAAAACTAGTCAGAGAAGCATGTGAAAAAATGGTATGAATCATTACTGATTTCCTGCCTTGCCCCTCTCCAAAGAACCTCATGCTTTTCCCCAACTAAAAACACAGAAAACATTGACAGTTATAAAACCACTTAGAAAGTAAGTTAATTTGTTTTAAAAAAAAAAATTGTTTTTGAATCTCTAATACAAGGCCTTCTTACCTAAATGCTCATATGTCACTTAAGTCCTTCCTGGTGTTACAAAAGTGATCCATAGTTTAATATAGTTGTAGATAATTTTAGAAAGAGCCCCTTTTGTTTAAATGAATGTGAAACTTTTTGTCAGGCTTTGGAAACTGCTGCTTTCATTGGCATGTTGGCTTTTAAAAGGTGAGACAGCCTTTGGTGGCTTTAACTAGTGTCTTGTATGGGAAAAAAAAAGAAGGCCTAAAGGATCTCTAGAAATTTTTTTACCTCTAATACTATGATCATACTGTTTGATGAAATCCAAGAGTTGCTCAAGTAAAAATCAATTTTCAAAACTTCACAAAGTGTTGAAAGATAGATCCATTTGCAAGATTTCATATTCAGGCATCCTTCCCAAACTAATGTCCATCCTTTAGCCTTTTTTTCTTTCTTCCATGTACTGTGGTAATTGAGTATTAAATTCAATTTCTCCTCCCCCACCACCATTCCCAGCTCCATCTCTATATACCCTTTATGAAGTGTAAACAAGTGTCTGCCTTTGACCTTTCTGATGTTATCTTTCAGTATCTCCCTCCTTAACTTTGTTCTTTTCTTCCAGGAATCTAGCAGTATATGCTGGGCCCTGTATTAGTTATCTATTGCTGTTTAACAACTTACCCCAAAACTTAGTGGTTTAAAACAATAAGTAATTATTACTTCACAGAGTTTCTGTAGGCCGGGAATTTGAATGTGCATTAGCCGGGTATTTCTGCCTGCAGGTCTCTCAGGACATTGGAGTCAACAGTCTTCTGAAGGCTTCATTTAGGCTGGAGAATCCACTTCCAACATGCTTCATGCATATACACAGCTAATTTGTGCTGATTGTTGGCAGAAGGCCTCAGTTCTTCACCATAAGAAATTCTCTATAAAGCTGCTTGAGTATCCTCACAACATGGCAGCTGGCTTTCCCCAGAATGATTGATTTAAGAGTGAGTAATGCAGAAGCCTCATTGTGACCTAGCTTTGGGAGTCATTTCCATAATGTCCTATTGGCTACAAATTAACCTCAGTCAACGTGGTAGAAACAACACAAGTGTGACTAACAGGAAATGAGAACCACTGGGGGCCATCTTGGAGGTTACCACATACCCTAACTGCCCAAGGCCTCCCACACTGGCCTGCCTGCCTGCATTTGTCCTGGCCATCCTCTCCAGATGGCCTCCCCAACCAAAGCAAATTTTTAGTGTATTTATCCTCTTACTTCTCTATTCTTTACTAAGTGTAGCTTTGCTGATCTGGTAAGCTAATTTTTATTAATGTGTTCAGAGAATGCTACAGGGGGAAAGTATTATTCCCAGCTCACATTCTCCTTCATCAGACGATAAAAGAGCTAGTCCTTGATAAGCACTAACTCTAGTGGTGGAAACATCGGGTATACTACAAACAGATGGGGGAAATGCCTTGAATTAAGTCCTGGAAAATCTCACCATGTAGGCATATACCTGCTTCCACAACTCCGAAATTCAAGTTTGTAGGGACAATACAGACAATAGGATAATTCTAGTCACAAGTTCTTACTTCTGCTCACTATTGGCTGAAATTAAATAGACCATGCTCTAATCCCTGTGCACACTTGTGTATCTTCAGAGCCTGCCAGAGAGTAAGCATCCAATAAATACCAGTTCAATAAAAGAAGGTAGGTCCAGACAGACTTGATTTCTGAATAAATGATAGCACTGATTAGTTACCCACCTGCTTTCTAGAAACTCAATAGGTACAATTTCAGTAAAGAGAAGCAAAGAAAAAGAAAAAAAAAATTGTTCAACACACTTTAAATCAACGTAACACAGTTACTGTTAGACAAGAACAATTAGAAGCAGAGCTCTCTGAAAGCAAAAAAGCCAGGCAGGGGATGACTTCATTTGAGTTATGTATTTAAGATTAAAAATTACGGGCTTCCCTGGTGGCTCAGTGGTTGAGAGTCCGCCTGCCGATGCAGGGGACACGGGTTCATGCCCCGGTCCGAGAAGATCCCACACGCCGCGGAGCGGCTGGGCCCGTTAGCCATGGCCACTGAGCCTGCGCGTCAGGAGCCTGTGTTCCGCGATGGGAGAGGCCACAACAGTGAGAGGCCCACGTACCGCAAAATAAATAAATAAATAAATAAAAATTACAAACAGTAATTATGAGAGACTAACAATAACTCCATTTACTGAGCATCCAAATTGAGCCACACACTCTGCATGCATTAGCCATACCTTCTTCAACAACCCTGCAGGACAGATACTAAGAACCTCATTCCAAAAGAAAAAAAAACATAGGAGGCAAATGGCTAGTTAGAGATAGAGAGGTGGACTTCAAACCCAGGTCTGTCCGCCTCCAAATCACAAATGTTTTCTTCAGTGCTATGCTGACTAACCGGTTGCTGCCTCTAATCAAAAGCCAGGCTCACTGGTTGTTACCAATGGAAACACTGGAGGAGCCCTTGGCTCCTCTGTCATCTGCCTGGGCTCATGTGTACCAGTGTTGTCAAACGGGCTTGGTGCAATTGTGGGCTTGCCCAATAGGCAGGCCTGCCAGAGCCAGGCACTTTATAGGGTTCATCCCTGATTGTACAACTTTCTTGGGGAGTACAGGAAAAATATGACTGGGTTAAGGCTCACCACAGCAATGAAGCCTATAAACTGTGGTGCTGTGCATAAACTGATTGGAGGAGGACAGAGAAGAATGCAACATTTACACTTCCTGAGAAACAATAAGTTAAATTTATTTTTTCCCTGGTGACATATAGATATACACAAAGGGTTGATTTTTCTGTATATCACTACTTTTTTATTATGTAGCAACATTCACCTCTGCATGAGAGTTCTAAGCTATAATAAAGGATTTTAAGGAAATATATAAGAAAAGGAAATTATTCTCTAGGCTCACATGTGGCCATCAAGCACCCAACTTCCAAAGAAAAAAATAATCTATAAACTACAGATTTAGAGTTTCAAAAACATTGGGAACATAGTGTGCTGAATTCTATCCTCTGATTACTCAATGCTAAACAACACTAAAATCCTTTAAAAAGGAAAAATGAAGAAATTCTCATTAAAAGGATTATTAATAAACTTGCAAACTATTTAATCCTCCATGATAATCCAGTAAGAAATAGTAGCTTTTTATTTCTTAAAATTTCATTTAAACAAATCTTATGTTTTCATCCTCTTCTTTGGATGTCATTGAGAACTTGTCTCCAAAATTCAAGTTATCTAGAATTTTAATAACTTCTGTATTTCAGCTTTGTCCTGGCATTGTGCAGGATACAAAGAAGTACAAGATTTGTCTTCTCCTTTAAAACAGTGGTTCTCAAATTTGAGCATGCAATCCAATCACCTGGAAGAAGGCTTGTTAAAATACAGCTGGGACCCACACCTAGAATTTCTGATTCAGCAGCCCTTGGTAGGGCCAAAGAAATTACAGTTCTAACAAATTCTCAGATGATACTGTTACTATGCTCCAGGAACTATACTTGGAGAATCACCACTATAGAACCAAGTCTCTCATCTAGATAAGGAGGCAAGGCATAGACCCCTATGAAGTGAAGGAATTCTACACAGTAGCATCAGATCAGACACCAACTTAGAAGGACAAGTGGTGCAAGAGAGAGTGATGAACTCGAAGGAGGGAGTAACAGTACAGGCAGGAGTCATCAGAAAGGAGTTGAGACTAGGATTGGTTCTCATTGAATGAGTAAGAGGAAAAGGAGAAAGGACATCTCAGATCTACCTACAAATCTTGTGTTTCACAAAGCAACCAAGCCACTCTGAGAAGAGATTCTCTACTGGTCAGTACTGGCTGATGGGTTTGAAAAGTACGCTGGGGTACTTGCCTGGTGGTACAGTGGTTAAAAATCTGCCTGTCAGTGCAGGGGACACAGGTTTGATCCCTGGCCCGGGAAGATCCCACATGCCGTGGAGCAACTGATCCTGTGAGCCGCAACTACTGAGCCCGCACGCCTAGAGCCAGTGCTCTGCAACAAGAGAGGCCACCGCAATGAGAAGCCCGTGCACCGCAACGAAGAGTAGCCCCCGCTTGCCGCGACTAGAGAAAGCCTGCGCGCAGCAATGAAAACCCAACTCAGCCAAAAATTAAAAAAAAATAAAAAGTACGCTGGGGCCAGTGAATGCAGAGAAGCGTTGAACGCATATTAAAGTATTCATGGGCTTTAGGAACCACTGACAGTTCTCTAACAGGAAAGCGAGAATTTTAGGCAAGATTTAATGAGGAGATTTTGGTGAGGATTAAAAGGCAGCAACATATACATCTGATTGGTGCCAGGAGAGACTAGACAGAGGGAGGCACCAGCTAGATGATAAATGCTGTGATCTAGACCTGAGGTGATAGAAGCCTGAAAGGGCTGAAGGCAACAGAAATCCAAGAGAAAGAAGCAGATTAAAAGAGGTAGAGAATTTAGTGACTTACCTGATACAAAGCCCAATGCAAAGGAGAGAGAAGAGAGTCAAAGTTTATTGAGGTATGAACCCTATGACTTGGGAGAAAACTATAACAAAATATTTTACTCTGCTGACAATATAATATCAGAAGGTACTGACATTTAGGGAGGAATGGCAGAGTCTATCTTGGCAAGTTTCAAACTTTCCCTAATCTCACAGGGTCAGGATTTCAAGTCTGAATCTCATTTGTGTCCAAACTCATTTAAACTCTTTAAAAAGTGATTTCCTGTTTTAAAGAGAAAAAAATATACATATATATTTTTCTTTTAAATTATTCAAAGGGCTTAAATACTTCTTAGACATCAAACAACTCTTAAGAAATAATATTTTGATGATTAATCAAAAGCATATGGATTGAATTTCCTTTCAAATACACATCGTGTTTAGAAATAAGGGTTAAGACTGCTTCATAAAATGAGTTTGCTCTTTTATCAAACCCAAAATGGCTGAAAAACTCTTCAAACATTCAAATTCCAGCCAGATTTGTCCTACCCTGGTTTCTGTATTATTGCATATCAGAATCTTTTAGGCCATTTTACTTTTTTTAGTCAATGAATCATGACATTGGTTTCCACAAGACATAATATTTATGGACTGTTTTGACATGTACATCTGCAAAATAGGTAATGCAGTCGAATCAGCTGAATGCTCCAGTGAGAGCTTTCATACACATCCAAGAGTGCCCATTGCTGTCAGTAACCTATGATGGTGGTTTTCATATTTGGCAAGAGAGACTGTTCTTCTGAGTAAACTCTCCTCCCTAAGGAGCCATGTGGAAACTCACTAGCTTGCTAGCTGTGGCCGACTCAGCACCCCGACTATCAACCTACACACACACACACACACACACAAGCAAGCAAAACTGCATGGCTTCTGTGTCTTCCTTGTACATTCTGACTTCCATTTAGCACAAACTCCGTTACCCTCATCTTAGATTCTGTCACCCCCACCCCCATTACTGATCTTCCTATACTCCTATCTAACACCTCTCTGATTCTTACATTGCATTCGTTCAAAGCCCCACTCCTCTTCTACAAAAATAGGTAATAACAGGCTATTCAATGGATAAACAAATCCATAATTTTTTTACACCTGAGGCGTAGGAAGAACCTCATGGGTCACTGAGTTTAGCCCCCTTGTTATCAGCCAAGTAAAGAGAGTTCCCCTGTGAGACACAGCTGGTCAGGAGCCAACTCAGGATTAGAGTGCAAGTCTCCTGATTTCCTTTCCATTTTTCTCCCAATACATCACATTACCTCTTGGACACCTGCTTTTTACAAGTGACTGCATGACTCCTAAGTGACTGTCCTTTTCTCTAAATCAAAAAAGAACCATTTCCCTGGCTGACTGCCCAGTCATTTGCTCTCAACTTTCTGTAACTATCCCAGCTAACATGTTTATGGTCAGCCTTCCTAGAAGATGCTGCAGTCAGGGGAGGTATTATTAGTCAAAAGGGCATTTCCAGGGTGCTCATATCATATTTCATTATTTAGTACTGCTGACTCAACTCATGCCTAAAACCAGATCTGTTCCACACAAGTATGCTTAGTTTAGGGCAGCAGCTCCAACTTTTGCACCCCAGGGAAACTCTGTCAATGTCTGAAGACATTTTTGGTTTTCCCATCTGGGGAATGCAACTAGCATCTAATGGGTAGAGGCCAGGGATGCTGCTAAACCTCCTACAATGCACAGGACAGCCCCCTACAAAGAAAGAATTGTCCTGCCCAAAATGGTAATAGAGCCAAAAATTGGGCCATGGTTTAAGGCTGTTGTAGAAATCAATACAAGAATTTCTAGGTTGTGAGTAACAGCTAGACCCTCTGTCTCAGGGCATTCATTCAGCACCTACTATGTGCCAGGCATTGCACTAGGTACTGCTGCCAAATTTACATTAGAAACAGAATGCTGCAGTCCTGCAAGGTTCTAGATTCAGCAAAAAGAAAGTCTTCAGGCAGATATGTTCCTAAGCATGCCACATTACAGACAAATAAAATACCAAACCCTTTGTAAGGCATGATGTGCCTCACCCATTCCTGGGATCAATCAGCCACTTGGACCTGGTGGAGAACATTCAAAAGATGAATATGGTGTCTGTGCACTGAAGCCATCCAAGAACAACTAGCATCTGCAAAGAATGCTTTGCAAAGTGAAAAATGGCCACATGGTTTCTTTTGTTGTTGTTGTTGTTGTTGTTGTTGTTGTTATTCTGCCAAGTGAAAAGCAAATTATGCTTTAAATATTTCACGAAAGAAAAACCTCCCTTTAATAACATGTCTTAGTCACTTCCACCAAGATGTCATCCTGTCAGACTGGGTGCTATCCAGGACATATCGACAGTCTCTTTTATCAGTGTTATTCCTACTTTGAACACATTCCTTTAACTTAAGTCAGTAAGACTGGTTTGTATTAAAATATTGGAAAGGTTTTGGGTTTCAGACTGATAGTAAATCCATAAAAAAGCAAATGGTTTTTCCATTTCCGGGAAATCTAGTTAAGTGTTGTGAAAACAAATGGGCTCTAGTGTGATAAATAATGGAATAATATTGAAGAATCAATATTGAGTGTCTGTCGTTCAGTAAGCTCTTTGAACTCAGAATAATGTGAAAAAGATGCCTTCCCAAGCTAGGGGATCTGGAAACAAGGAGATAAGAATGACAAATGCTCCCTGAAAGCTACTCCAGATCCTCCATGCTATAGAAACCTCAATCAAATTAAGGGATGACCTCCTCTACAGGTTCAGCTAATATAGCTCTCATGCCAAGTGGTAAATTTCATATCTGAGGGGTTTTATCTCTCCTATAGTCTCTACCTCAGGTGAGGTATCCTCAGGTGAGAAAAAAAATTTGCCTATGGCTTTTGTCTCCCTCTCAGCCCCTCCCCCTCTATCACCACCCCACACTCAATGTGACTTGGTAATGGTAGACCCCAAGATGGTGGTCAGAGTTTATATCTGTTTTCAGTGCCTATCCTGACAAAATATTTGTGAGGTTCAGTGGTGCTTCCATGGGATCTCTTCAGGGGTGAGGGTACATGTGGTGTTGTAGTGACCCATAATCTACATTGCTGCCTTTCCTACCAACCCACATACAATCTTAACAAAAATAAGATATTTGCTATACAAACACAGCTTCGAGGCAAGTTCTGTTCCAATCAGATTGCTGCTTATAAACTCATTCTGTAACTGAACATCAAAGCCCATGGTTGGGATTTATACTTTTACAGAAAATAATATAACTGTGACTAATGTCACACAATTTACAAGCTATTGCATGTACTATCATATTTCATGGTTTATCATATTTCTGACACCCTCCCCCAAACACACACAGTTACAGAGCCCGGAAGGAGACATCATGCACTTTCTCTGTACTGACCTGATCAGTAATTCTGCCCACCCTCTTATCTTCTTTCTGGTCAATCTAACTGGGATTGTACTTAAAAAGAAATAAGATTACCTACTATTCTGCCTTCCTAACTCCACAGGGAGCTTGATGCCAAAAGCTTGGCCTCTGCACCAGTGCCGAATCAAATCTCGGGGACAGAGTTTTGGGTGAAGTAGAAAAGAATAGCTTTACTGCTTTGCCAGGCAAAGGGGGTCCCAGAGGGCTCCTGCCCTCGAAAACTATGTGTCCCGACCTGGGAGGATTTGATGAAGAGTTTTATAGCAATAGTTCAAGGGTGGGGTTGCTGACAGGACTAGGGTGTGTGCAGGGCCTGTGATGCCTTAATCTTGTCTCAGGTGGTCTCATCTCCTGATCTGGATGAGCTTCTCTGGTCCCTTTAATCGCCTCAGGTGGTTTCTTGGCTGCTCCTCCCTTGATTAGCAACTGTTCAAATCTGTCCTTTGGAACTCAGGGAAGGTCATGGAGGCTGGAGTCTTGCCTACAACAAATGGGGGGACAAAAAAGGCATGCCCAAGAGCCCCACAGGGTCCTTCTCAGTTTCAAGTTCACTCTCAGTAAATTTGAACCACTGGTCCAGCTTTTCACTTGAAGAAGAGAGTTAATTGTTGGTAACTTTTGTACAAAAATGATGAGTTTTACAATTTTCCATAAAGATATACAAACATTAACCCTCTCCCTGGACATAAGTAAGGCACTATCTTACTAACTTACTCAGGTGTCTATGGTTCTTAATAAACTGCAGCACTGATGTATTAAATCTGCTTTGCTTTAAATGGCAAATAGAGATCTCATGAATGTGGGCCTCCCCAGCTGGCCTTTCCTCTTCAACAGCATTCCAGTCACCAGCATCCTGTCTAGTACTTTCTCATAACGCCACTTGGCTCAGCTGTGTCTGTGTGACTCTGTTTGTATTTCTGCTTAAATGTGTACAGTGGAAGGTCATGGAAGCTATCAAAGGACTCTGATCTAGTTGACTGAGAACATCATTGCAATTAAAGATACAGAAAAAAAAACTATATTAAAAAAAAAAAAAACTATATTGAAACATTAAATTACTTCAAAGAGCCTTTATTCTTAGTTCTCTGGCCTTCAGAACTAATACAGCATAAGCAATAACTGCTGAATTAAATATGTAAAAAGTCTCATTTAAGGGTAGAACAGCAAGCTAAAAAATAGTAAGCAACTTTCAATACATTGTGAATTTGCTACTAGAGGGATGAACTGTTATGCCAGTTTCAATTTTTCTCCCTCTGAGATGACTTATAAGCAACTGCCCACAACCAAGTTATTCTTAAGTACGCAGTCTGTCTAACATGACAGTTTTAACACCTTATTGCATTTATTTTCTTTGCAAGTCTGTATATCCTCCAACCCACCCACCATTAAGAGAGCTGGTATTGTATATTGTATATTGTGTTGTATTCTCTGAAATCCCAACACCTAGCATTATGCCTATACAGTGCCTGTAGTTGATAAATGCTGTTGACAAGATTAAGCAAATGACTATGAAAGCTCTTCTAAATGAAAAATCAAAAGTTTATAAAAATGGGCAAAAGATATAATTGCTACATACGTATATGTATATATCCACTAAACAAACTGAAAGATTCTCATCCACATTATATATCAGGGAAATGCACACCAAAACAACAATGAAACATTTTTCATCCATCAGATGACATTATTAATTTTATTAATTTTATTTTTTTAGAGCTTTTTAAAAAACAACTTTATTGAGATATAATCCACATTACCATACATCTACTTAAAGTGTCCAATTCCATAGCTTTTAGTATAGAGATGTTCAACCATCACCACTATCAACTTTAGAATATTTAGAACATTTTCATCACACCACCCTCCGAACCCTGCTCATTGGACGTCACTCTTCTTTACGACATTATTTATTTTAAATAATTTAAAAATTATGTCTTGACAAGTGGAGACAAGCACACTCAAATAGTGTGCTTGATTAAATTTGACAATATCTATCAAAATGTAGAATGTGCTAACTCTGATGTAGCAATTCCACTTTGAAAAACCCACACAGAAGACTCAATATGTGCACAAAAGTAGGAGGTTCAACAAAGCATAGTTTGTAATTGAAAAAAAATGGAGAAGCTATATTTCCATTAATAGAGGAATGGTAAATTAATGATAGTATTGATACATCCATATTATGAAGCACTGTGACATCAAGAAGAATAAGGTAAACTTATGTCTTTCATGTTGAAAGACTTCTGAGTCTCATTAAGAAGAGCGTAGTTACAGAACAAAAAGAAAAACACTGGAGGAGCAGAATGTGCCACCCCAAAATATGCCTCTATGGCATAAGGATTTTTTTGAACTGGTTACTTTTCTAAAAATCAGCAGACATGGGAGAAGCTCTGAAAACCAAGTAGAAGTTACCCTTTGGTTAGAGACATTTACATTTTTTTTTTTACTGGAGTAAAATTGCTTTACAATGTTGTGCTAGTTTCTGCTGTACAATGAAGTGAATCAGCTATATGTATACCCTATATCCCTTCTCTCTTGGACCTCCCTCCCACCACCCCCTATCCCACCCATCTAGGTCATCACAGAGCACCGAGCTAAGCTCCCTGTGCAATACATCAGGTTCCCACTAGCTATATATTTTACACATAGTAGTGTATTTATGTCAAACCTAATCTCCCAATTCATCCCACCCTCCCCTTCCCCACCCCCATGTCCACATGTCTGTTCTCTATGTCTGTGTCTCTATTCTTGACCTACAAATAGGTTCATCTGTATCATTTTTCCAGATTCCACATATATGTGTTAATATACAATATTTGTTTTTCTCTTTCTGGCTTACTTCACTCTGTATGACAGACTCTAGGTCCATCCACATCTCTACAAATGACCCAATTTCATTCTTTTTTATGGCTGAGTAATATTCCATTGTATATATTTTACACATCTTCTTTATCCATTCATCTGTCGATGGGCATTTAGGTTGTTTCCATGTCCTGGCTATTGTAAATAGTGCTGCAATGAACATTGGGGTACATGTGTCCTTTTGAATTATGGTTTTCTCAGGGTATATCAAACTACCAATGACATTTACATTTATAAAAGATATCTCCATTTGTTAAGGGTGTTGTCCTCTCTGTACCAGGAAGTGGAGGTTGAATCTAAATCTCTAGACAACCATACTCTTGTTTTTACTGTGATTTTCCTGGTAACCTCCCCTAACTGGCCTCCCCCACTGCCTCCACCCCACATCTTTCTTTCTTTTGTCTTTAGGTGGAGATAGTATTTAAGGTGGTGGCTTGGGCCATTTCAGTGAGTTACTCAGTCTTCCTGGATGTCTCCCATGTACACAGGAGGTATACACATTATTAAACTTCTATTTGTTTTTCTCTTATTAGTCTATCATTTTATTCTAGGAGGGTCTCAGCCAAAAACCTAGAAGAGTAGAGGGGAAATTATTTTTCCTCCCCTACAACACGATTTCATTTTGGTCTTTTTTCTTTTTTCTTTTGGGTCTTTGGTGTTTTTTGTTTTGTTTTGCTCTGTTTTGTTTGTATGTCCACATGTATGTGTGAAGTAGACTTTATTGAAGAGTGCTTTGGGTTGGGCACAGAGAAAGCGGGCACTATAGCACATCAATTTGGGGCTAACTATGTTATTCTTCTTCTCCTTAACAGTCCTACTAGGGTGTTTTTACTGACTGCTTTGCCTCACATGGTGGCCCCCACCATGTGGCCCTTATGCCTTCTCAGTGGTTTTTCTCTTCCTTTTTTTTTTTTTAATGTGATTACATGTACATATACAGCTATGAAATGCATAGAGGGGGTAGTAGAGAAAATGTACATCTGATTTGATAATGGTTTCCACTGGGAGGGGAATGGAAATGATGGCAGAAAGAGTTTTTCATCTTTTATTCTTCATTTTTTCAAACATCTGTAAGGTTTGGAATCTAAAACAAGACTGTATCAATGTATTACTTGAGTAATAAAAGAAAATACAAAAGAGGGAGCAAGACACATTATGAGTGATTTTTTTTAAACTTTCTCTTATACATAATCCTGAATTGTTCAAATTCTTTTTAAGGTACTGGAAAGACTCAGTTTCCCTAAATATGTCCTTCATATCAATTCCAGCACCAGAGATTTGTCATCCATTCAATGAATATTTTACAAGGGTATGCTTATAAACTAAAGTCCATGCTAAAATTCTTTTCTTTCTGTCTTTCTTAGTTTCTTATTAAAATGCAAATATCTCCCTCTTCATTGCTAGGGCTGAGGTGTAAAATCTATTTCAACCAAAACCTTGGGAGATTCTGGTAGATAAGAAAAAACAAATGGGGCCTGTTTTTGTTCACTTATCCATTCATTCATTCATTCCGCCTTTATTAACTGAGAATTCCCAGTCACTGTTACAAGCTGAAGATAGTATAACCTCACAGCCCTTTAATGTAAGAACAAGGCAGACAAAAATAAGCTAATTTACAGAAGGAAGAAAGAAAGGAAAGGAGGGAGGGAGAGAAGGAGGAAAGGTAGAAGGAAATAGATAATTACAAACTATGATAAGTGCCATGGGAAAAAAAATACAGAGAGCTACGAGTGCCTTTAAAATGTTCTTAAATCTCCGAGGGGAAGACTTCTCTAAAGGAAGTGACTAAATAGAGATCTAAAATTTGTACTGTGTTGTTGGGAAACTGGTGTTGGACTGGTGTTATTTAACTAACTTGTGCTAACTGCAATTCATACATATAGGGAACCATGCAAAGTGAGGACTACTTGTATATATGACCTCCCTCTACTCTCTTGGGAAATTGAGTCTTACTACCTTCATCCTCAGTGTACTGGGCTTTCACATTTTTGAAAAACAGCATTTCATAATGGATAGAAATATACAAGTGTGAGGACAGAAGCTGAGATTGACTGAAAGGTCTAGAGTTGGCAGAAGGAAAAGCAGAGGATAAAAGAGGAACTTGGAAGAAGGGAGAAAGACAAGCCTAGAGCTAGAAGACCAGTTAGGTAGCTGGTAGCCAAATAAAAGAAGGTGGTAGCTAGCAGTGGAGACATACAAAAGTAGAAAGACCTTGAGAGACATTTGGCAAGTAAAATGGAGGGGCTCTGATGAGGAATTATGTAGGAAAAGGGAGTATCAAGGATGAAGCCTAGGTTCCAAGGGTTGCATAGGCAAATAGACTTTTAGGGGTGACTTTGGGGGTGACTTTCCCTGAGCC
Organism: Tursiops truncatus; assembly: GCF_011762595.2. Classification (NCBI taxonomy): domain Eukaryota; kingdom Metazoa; phylum Chordata; class Mammalia; order Artiodactyla; family Delphinidae; genus Tursiops; species Tursiops truncatus. The sequence goes on from NC_047036.1 coordinate 40,682,055, forward strand.
AAGGAGCACAGGAAGAAGAGAATTGGGGGTGGATAATAGGCAGTGGAGTTCTTGAGGTCAACCTTCAACATGTCTAGATTCAATGGTCTTTAAAACAGCCAACAAGAAAATGCTGAGTAAGAGTTCAGAAGAACGGCCTAGGCTGGATATAAGCGTGGGAATAAGTGTGACATATAGAAGTGTAGGTGATGAAAGTGGGACAGACAGATGCTGAATAGAAACAGAAATGAGTGTTGGTCAATGGCGAAAATTACCCAGTTTGACGGTATCAGATCTGATAACCATAAAGTCCACTGAGATAAGGCCCAACTGCCCTCTAGTGGAATCCAAGCCATTTTAACAGCCGGCACAAAGAAATACATTGAGCTGATTTTCAAATGACTGCGAGCAGAAACACTGCAGGCTTCCTGTACCGGACAGTGGACCCCAAGGCAAGCGACCTGCCTCCCTCCACAAGGCTCTGGATAAAATGAGCTTTCTCTCTTCTTAATGAAATCCAAAAAAATAAAGCTAATTAATAATTGTGTCTACAACCCTTTGAAAATACCAGTCTACAACCCTTTTTCCATAACTCAGATAACCAAAAGTTTCTAAAAAGCAAAAGTTTTTTTTTTTCCCTAAACTTTTTTGGTGACAAACCTAGTTTGATCTGAAAACTCATATGGTGGCAAAAATCTGACCTGAATTTCCATGAGGCTATTTCCGTTCTTGATTCGTCCCTCTTGGTATACATACCATGCATTTCACTGCAAAAACCTGGCTGACTGTGGATGCTGGTTCAGACCCGGATGACAGTGTTACATAACCTAGTAAATACACCTCATTGTCTTTCAAAAATCTAAAGTTTAAAGTCTAAAATCTGTAAAAAACTCAAATCTAAAAAGTCCAAGTTTCAAGTGGTCCTGACGTTTTTAGCTAAAGGATCAGACAGATTACAAATGGCAAAAATGTCCTAACGTTTCAAATTTTAATAATAGGAGTGTTCAAAGAAGGAAAATTACCACTAAGTAATTTAAGCAAAGACATATGTAAGCTCTAGTTATGTTAAGATTCAACATGAGAGCAACAAAGAACCTTAACAAAAGGCAAAAGCACACACTCAAGTTTCACTTTTCCAACAACAAGGTTAGCCATCAAATGAGCTGCCACTGTCCTAATAACGTGTGTATACATGTGTCTATGCATGTGTGGGTGTATCATGCCTATGAATCAAGAGACAGGCATAGACTGTAGATGCCTTCACCCTCCCCAAGCTGAAAGCCAAGACCAGGGGTCTCCCTGCTTTGAAGTCTCTGGGCAATATACAGTGCAGTAGACTAAGAAATCCACTAAATCTACATACATCCTATATCTTCTTCTCATAAATCTTAAAAACTGAGATTCAAATAATCTAGATGAAGAGTCTATACAATGATTTTCCCTTTAAAAGTACATAACAGGGCTTCCCTGGTGGCGCAGTCGTTGAGAGTCCGCCTGCCGATGCAGGGGACGCGGGTTTGTGCCCCGGTCCGGGAGGATCCCGCATGCCGCGGAGCGGCTGTGCCCGTGAGCCATGGCCGCTGAGCCTGTGCATCCGGAGCCTGTGCTCCGCAACGGGAGAGACCACAGCAGTGAGAGGCCCGCGTATCACAAAAAAATAAATAAATAAATACATAACAAATAGTAATAATCACTTTCCACTAAAACCATGCCTAGGAAAAAAACACTGTGTACTCTGAAAGGCCGTAAGTACTGATATGGAAAAATCTATGATAATCTGATTCCTTGTGCTCGTCTGATAGTTCTATGGCCCAGGGCCAGAAACAAGTCAAGCCAGAAATATTGTCAAACATTTTTATTTTATCTTATGTTTAATAAAAACAGATTAAAGTACAACCTCCTCTCCCAGAAAGCAATATCTTAAATTCATTCAGAATTGGAGAATTTTATATGATGTTTATTCATTTATTCAACATATATTTATTGTGTGGTTACTAGGCACCAAGCCTTAACCTAGATATGGTGAACAAGGCAAAGTCCTGATTCAGGTGTGGGATGAAGAGGCCAGAGAGTATTATCCCCATTTTACAGATAACAGAAATAAGACTGAGAGAGTCTATGTGTCAACAATAAAAGTAATAAGAGCAGAACTTGCCTGCAGGCGCTCTGCCATAATTCACTGTCTACTAACTCATGACCCTCCACCTGCCCCACTGCCCTGCATACCAGAGGCCAAGGCAGACATCAGAGATAAAGGCTAGAGCAGTAGCAGAGGTGAGCACAGGGGGAAGTCACAGAGCCAGCCAGAACACACACATCTAAGCCCCAAAGTAAGCAGAACAACACAATGGCCCCAAAGAAGTCAAAGAGGAGGGTGATCCCAAAGCCAAACACACCAAAAATCCAAATCTATATTACATGTAAGTCTTTTCCTAGAATGGACAGAGTGGAAGAACTCATTTATGGCTAGTTTATTTATTATGATTTTCCTCCAGCGCTGCCTTAAGATGAACATTCAAGAAGAGTCTTCTACTAAAAAATAGGAAATAATCCCAAGAACAACATACCTTGATTTTAGAGGGCTTTTTTTCCTGCCACGGACCTCAGAGCACTTTGTAAGGGTACCAGGTTTCCAATCAGCAGTAGCTATATAGGAGGTGTTTCCACAGCCTCTTGGAATTTCCTAAAGAAAGAAATAGGCAAAGAAGGGGTCACCGAAGGCCACAGACACACTGTGTAAAGTCTGTATTCACACATATTTTATAGACAGGTATGGTAAAAGCTCGAGATGTTTCAGTTCTGTAAGCTTTTGGCTCCCGAAGGATTGAGACTGGCCAAAAATGCAAGTAAACAAAATACCAGTTGAAAACTCCTCTGCAAGAATGCTTTGGAATATCACACCTGGATTTTGGCTTCAAGCCACCACAAATAGAGTATGTGGGCTTACTGGCGTTGGAACAAGATATTCCATGGGAGAAATCAGGGGAGTAGATGGCTTAGGGGTCTGATAATGGGAAATGTTTTGCCTCTTATCTTCTGGCTCAGATTCAGCCCAGGTGGAAAGTGACTAAAAATGGCTGCCTTACTGTGGCCTCTGGGCTTGGATGTTTCCACTTGGGTCCTGGTAAACAAGGATCCACCTCCCTCAAACAAAAGGCCAAAAAGAGAACCTTGGAGCAAATGTATAACAAATCTGCCAAGAACTCAATGGGCCATAAAGAAGGAAAAAATTAATAATAATAGTAATAATAATAAACAGGAGAAAAAAAAAATGGGGGAGAAAAACTCCTTCACCTTAATAGGTGGGTAGAAACTAACTGTTCCTGTGGTAAACCCATGTGGGGTCTTGAAGGAGGGCTCATGTAAAGAAGCAGTCAGGGGCTTCCCTGGTGGCGCAGTGGTTGAGAGTCCGCCTGCCGATGCAGGGGACGCGGGTTCGTGCCCTGGTCTGCGAGGATCCCACATGCCACGGAGCGGCTGGGCCCATGGGCCATGGCCGCTGGGCCTGTGCGTCCGGAGCCTGTGCTCCGCAGTGGGAGAGGCCACAACAGTGAGAGGCCCGTGTACAGAAAAAAAAAAAAAAGCAGTCAGTTAAGGCATGAGGTCAGTTACTAGAATACAATGAGCAACGCCTCAGCCTCACGTAACTCTCAGGTGGAAGATGAGACAGCTAGATTTAACTGAACACCTAACTAATAAATGAATGTTTGAAGTCACTTCATTATCTTACCCATAAACTTGTCTTTCATTGCCAACTTCCTGAGCTACAACCATCCTCCTACATCAAGGTTTCTCAATCTCAACACTATTGCAACTTTGAGCTGGATAATTCTTTGTGGCTGTTCTACGCATTATTGAGAAGCACATCTGGCCTCTACTTACTACATAGCAGTAGAAGCCCCCACCTACCCCATAATTATAACAACCCCAAATGTCTCTAGACATTGCCATATGTCCCTAGGGGGCAAAACTGGCCTCAGTAAAGAACCACTACTCTCAGATAAGGGGCCAAATGAGGTAATAAAAAGAGCATGATGAGCTCCGGAGCCAGCTCCAAAGTGTGGTCTGAATATCACTTCCTATCTGTGTGGCATCAGACAAGTTATTGACCACTCTGAGCCTCAGCACCCTTGCATGCACTGCTGCTACCCTGCTGGGGTACTGGAAAGATTAAATGATATACAGCCTGGCACATGGTGGATATTCAATTTTCATTTTCTTCCCTCCTGCTCTCTAAGGCCCTCTAAAGGTATAGACACCTTCCATTATTATTTTAACCTCTCTCCCACTCCTATGCTCCAACAAAGTCCCTAATTGTTTCTCTGATCTGTCCATGTGGGAGCTGAAATCAGACTTGGGAATTATGCCTCAGCTTTGCACTTACTGGCTAGATGAACTTGGACAAGTTATTTAACCTCTTTTGGCTTCTCTTATATTAAATTGGTATCATCACCTTGGTATCTACAAAACTGCGTGAGGTTCTTACTGCCCTGTTAAGAAGCCTGACCTGGCCCACTATCACTTTGTGAGCAAGGAAAACATGGATTGCAGGCTCCCTTTACTCAACCAAGTATATGTCTTATTAAACTGATTCTCAAACATGTATATGCATTAAGATATCTTGTGAAGATTTTCAAAACAAAACAGAGACTAAGGACACCACAGCAGTGGTGTCTTATTTAAAGGTCCAGTGCGGGATTCAGGCAGCTATCGCTTTTCATAAACTTTTCAGGTGATGTTGATAATGTGGCCAGGATTAAGACCACAGTCCTCCACTCAGACTCTCCAATCCAGTTAAGTGCACCTGCTCACCATCCTTAATTCATGACTAACTCCCTCCTACCTCCAAGCTTTGCACAATTACTGCCCCTACCTGAATTGTTTCCCCAACTTTTCTCCGCCAGTCCTTGGCTTTTCCTTCTTTCAAGACTAACTTCCTTAAGGAAGCCTTCCCACTATTCTCTAGTACTAGGACTTGCTCACTCATGAAAATTCTTAGTACACGCATGATATATCATGCTTAGGAAATGAAATTTATTTTCAAACAAAAATGAGCATTATACAGGGTTGTTTTATATAGTACTGTCCTTCAGAGGAGAAGTTCTGGAAGGACTTCTACAAAGAGCATCACTAATCAGAACGTTAGTTTGAATTCTTACTTAATGGCTGTCAAAGACAGTTTATGAGCCATACAAGAAAGACCAAGTTGTTAGAGTTACAAAAAAACTCTACAGTTCATCTTCATCAACACACCCTACTCACCAGACTTGGCTTTAAATATCTTTTAGAGATTTCTAAATATTAAATTCCCCATGCAAAGGATGATTTATTACGCTGGGTAGTTATTTTTAAGTTGTACTACAAGATCTGAAGACAATTTTTTAAATGTTTTGAACAACAGCAGCATTGTTGGAATAAGAGTGTCGTCTTCCCAGTAGATTACTTGCGTAGAAACACTTTCATTTGAATAAATAAATTATGATATGTTTGCTTTGAAATAAGCTGTCACCATCAATCAAAACATCTTATTACTCCAAGTTTAATTACTATTACTGGCTTGAAAGCTGTTTAATTAGAATGGTAGTTCTCAAGGAGGGGACACTGGGCAATGTCTGAAACATTTTTGATTGTCACAACTGATGGGGGCATTCTACTGGTCAACAGTACCACACGTGAAAACACTGGATTAGATGTTTCTGTGGCTCTGCAGCACGTTTTTCTCCTATATTTTGATCTGCCTGGTCCCCCTTTAGAAGAAATTTCTTCCTCATCATACCTCACGGGGCAGAGTAAGTAGATGAAAGTAACAGGGAAAATACTATGTGACAGGCTAGCAATTTTTTTCTAGAAATTGGAAATCCCCATTAATCAGGAGTCATTATCCCAAGAAGAAGGTGTGACAGACAACAGCATAATGTGATTGCAGGTGTTGACTCTGGAGGTTAACCTGCCTGGGTACAAATCTCAGCTCTGTCATTTACTAATTATGTGACTTAGGAGAATTTATTTAACTTCCCTATGCCTAAATTTCCTAATCTGTAAAATGGGAATAATACTATTTCTTATCTCATTATTTTTGTAAAAGTAAAATAAACTATAAAGTATTTAGTGCCTGGCAAGAAGTGATCAATAACAGTTAGTTATTATTGTTAGTTATCATTTTTACTGTTATCATCATTTTAAACATCATTGCAAAGATTAAAGCGCTAGACATTTGCATAGAGTGCAAACTCAAGTAAACTCAAATTCACGATTGGAACTGACAGGGCACAAGAGCAGTGGCCCTCGACCTTGGCCGGATATTAGGATCACCTAGGGAGCTTTTAATAAAACCTCAAAGCCCAGGCCACACTGCAGACCAATTCAATCAGAATTTCTGCTGATAGGACCCAGCTATCAGTATTTTTTTAGGCTATCCAAATGATCCCAATATGTAGTTAAGGTTGAGGACCACTGCATTGAAGTTATTAACAAAGTTCTATATCAGTGGGATGATAAAAAGAGGGCATATTAAGAAAAGAAGCAAAGGTATGTGAAAGAAGTAAGAGATGGTTAATAATCTTTGAGTTAATACATACATTAAGATTAATAGAGTTACAGAGGTAAACATATAGCAGTTCCTAACCTTTGAAGAATTTATAATCCCTTTACCAATAAAATATATAAGGGGCTATGGGAATGGGAGCAAAAAAGCACTGAAATGTAGCTATATGGGAAGGTGACTGTGAAGCAATTTATACAGAGTTGAGAGAGAAAAGAAAAGCTGTGTAGAAAGTTGAGGAGGTAAGAACACCCAAGACCGTTTAAGACTGGAGACAATGTCACCCAGGATAGTGTAACAAGATTTTCAAAATTTAAAAGCAATCGTACTGATAGTTCAATAAGGAGTTCTGAATAACCAAGGAAAAGTTATTTGTTGTTGATATTTTTTAAAAAGTTAATTTCACAGAGATGAAGTACCTTAGTGCCTCATCCCAGAAAGTGCAGCAAACCAAACATACTATCTTAAAACTGGTCTACTTTGCTGGGCCCATGCTTCAAAATATTGTGCCAACAATATGCAGGATGACAACCCTCAAAGAAACTCACACCCACCAATTTAAAAGCAGACCACTAAATGACCCACACACAATCAAGTGACTTCATTAATGAAAAGGAATGGACACTTTCTATTCTTACTGCAAGAGTCAGAAAATATATATATACACACATATATATGTAATATTTTTTATATCCAGAAGACTAACATTCAGGACCAAATCAACTTTTACAAGCAATGACACCAAAAAACCCTATTAACAGAAACTTATATCCTATTGACCTGGTTGTAAGTCTCTGCAACACCAGAGGTTTGTTTTTTTTTTTCCTTTAATTTTGCCTTCCACTGCAACTTAAAATAAAAGCATGTACAATCCTCATTTGTAAGTGCTAAAACAAGTGATTCTATATACTGGAAGAAGTTTTCAGTTTGTACATTTGCCTCTCCAAAGGCCTTTTAGACAGATCAAAACCGAACTGTGGGAGCAAAGCTACTACCCCCATTCACTGGAACCAAGCACAAGCCTTGATATCTTCTTTTGTTTTTCTATGTGCATCCTATTACGGACCTATGCAACAATGCAAGACCACCACGCAGGGTGCAGAGGGACTTGAATCATAACAGCTGTGGTCTCAATGCAGGAACCGCAGCACACTGAAATTCTCCATAGCTCTGGATCACAATTAGAGTAACACGTGTGCAAAACAGGTTTCTTCTGATCCCCTAGAAAGCCCTCTATCTTATGCAGGCCCAAACTGTGTTTGTTGTTCTTAAGCCAGTTCTCTGTCTCGGAATTTAGACAATCGTTCAACTGCTCATTTCATCGCTCTAAAGCAATCCAGAGTTCATGGGAGATATATCAATGAGTCAGTTCATTCCTGCCTCACCCAACCCTTCTCTATGTGACTCCCTGGGCAAGATCACTTTTACAAGGATGAAAAAGAATATCCTTTGTCTAGGATATATAAAGGCTTTCCATGAAGTCAAACCTTCCATAGTCTTGACGGCATGGAGGAAGACTGAAGGAAGGATGTGACTCCTCCATTCTGCAGGACCTACTCCACAAGTGAAAGAGGCACAACTGTATGCCCCCAAGGAAATGGCTACCAAAACTGAGGCAATCGCTTACACTAGAAATTTCCACAGTCGCTGCTTAAAAGGAGTCAGAAGAATGTCATTCTTGGACACTACTGAAAACGTGATTAAGACAACTCTATAGAGGTCCACAATAGGCAGGAAATGTCAGCATCAAATTTTCAGGCTCAATTATTTATCTCATAAATAAATTTTGAAGATGGATATGTCTTATGAAAGTTGAGAAATACAGTGTTTAGCAATTATGCAGACCCTGAAGACTTGGCTCCCTGAAATCATTTCTGTTGGTCTTGGAATGCTCTCTGGATCCAAGTAGCTGACAAAGTTTCTTATTATTATTATTAATAACACAAGGCTTTAAGAAAGGTATGAGCTCCTTAAGTGAGTAAAGAGACTCTGGCTTAATTCCATTTTTCCAGTCTTACTACTGACCAATGGTTGCTGATTTTCTAATTATACTTTGCTCTTATGTCTTTTCTAGCAATAATAATTCATTATTTAATTCAGGGTGAATTCAAAGTCAAGATGCTGGGTTCCTTAGCTTTATGGCACTATTTGCACAAAGGAAAATCAGTTAAAATCTCAGTAGGTAATAACCGTAATAATTGTTCTCCTGGCATGTCTGGCCACTGGGAGTACACCTACAGAACAGCTCATTGCTGTTTCACATCCATCATAAAGTATCAGAGCTAAGCACGCATCCCATGTAAACTTTTAATGAGGTTTCTAGTACTCTCATGGCCTTCATTGTTCAATACAGCCGAACAGCCTAAAATGTGTGAAGCCCTGTTTAAAAAACAAAAAAAAAAACACCCAGAAGCCCTAGGCTCTGCCCTCTAGGGGCTTACATCTTTAATCAGTAGACCACATTTGCACACGGCTAGCAAGAAATGTGTTTAAATGATATGCTTGCTATGCACTCACCATTGTGCTAAGTACTGCGGAAGTTTTAGAAGCATAAAACATGCCTCATCATCAAAGAGGATGCAGTGGAGTTAAAGACAAGATAAATGCTAGAAAGGAGATCAGCAAGGACTGGAAAGATCAGAGAAAAGTTCAGGAGGACGTGTGCCTTTAGCTAGGACTTGAAGGATGGATAAGATTTGGGTTGAAGAAAGGCATTTAGGCAAGAGGCTAAGATAAACAAAGATGTGAAAGCAAGAGTATGGCAGTCACAGAGGATTCACAAGGGGGTTCCCCCCCCTCCCTTTTTCTTTTGGTCTTCTTAGATCCATCTGACGGGGACAAGGTTAATATTATTTGAAAGAATTTTGCCTCATCTACATGGACTTCCTATGAAAACAGCAAGACAAGGACACCTTTGAATGAGGGAACTGTGATAACTCAGTGGAATGGAAGTGTCTGTGTCTGGGGAAAAAAAGCAGTCAGAAGGATAATTACAAAACAGTGTGTAAAGTGCTTCCATGGGAACATACAGTCCTGGGGCAGGAAGATTCCCAGGAAGACATGACTCCTTTTATTTAGCTAGGTGACCACACACATACACATACACACACACACACACACACACACACACACACACACACACACATCACAAATCTGGTTAAACTTGGCTGCCAATTATACAGACTGTGAGAGTGCAGAACATTACAGGTAATGTCCAGTTTTCTCATCCTTCTCCCTGGCTTCATGCTCTCCAGTCCAAGTGCTCCCATAATTCCACACAGAGTCTCCTCATTGGCTGCCACCAAAAATCCACTCCTGCTCAAGCATTTCTTGAATTTATTACCTTGTTACACAGTCATGAAGAGAGTTGCATTATAGAACATGTGACTTTCCGTCATTTGGGTGGATCCACCAGTACTAGTCTCTCCTTTCCTCCCCTCCAAGAAGTGAGAAAGTTCTTTGCTTATCTAGCTCAAAAGAGTTCCACACATATCGTTGGAATCTTGTTCTAAACCCCACACTTTCCTAAACAGGACGTTTGTCTAAGTGAATTCTAGAGAATGTAATTTTCTCCACCTTATTAAAATTCCCCCTAAGTGAAGGTGAAAAGGGGAACATTCGCAGTCTTTCAGTTTTTACCAAGTTCTCCCCCAAAGGAAAAGGTAAGGAGAAGACAAAGCATGATGACTACTTAGCACTCCGTTCCCCTTCACACCACACCTACTTCACCACACAGGCCTAACTTCCCCCATTCTTCTCCTCTGGCCTTAGAGAAATCCAGGCTCTAAAGGTCTTATTGGAATCCTCTTCCAGCTTTGCCTCTTTATTCATTTGAGGGGTCTTGCCGACTCAGCCCAAACAGACAAGGTCTTCTCTGGCAGGTCTAGCAGGTTCCAGCGGTCTCCAAGAAACCTGGAGAGAAGTCTGTGAATGTAGCACTATTGTCAATACAGTGAAAACAGCACTAGGCTTAAGGGAGCCCCAAGAAGGGGGTGAAACTCCTAATCTAAACCTTGTGCCACATTTTCTTCATACTCAGAGTCAGAGACCACTCTGGATATTATTAAGTGGGCACCCTGCCCTCTGCTGCACCTCCCTCTAGAGCCTCATCCATATACAAGAAAGGGTTAGGTGTCTATAGGAGCACCTTTGCTCATAGTGCTGTAGCAGTTCACCTCTTTGACTTCTTTCCCATTTCCTGACCTGAATTTCTGGAAAAGCAACGGTTTTTCCTGCTAGCAGGCATTTGCCACAAAATGTCTCTTCTCTCCATTAACAAAACGACACTGCATACCAGGAAGTCCTATGTATGTTTTATACTGACAGATGTTACCACCCATCTTGTTTGTGATTCAACACATACCTACCTTCTATCTGAAATAGCCAATATTAAACAGTGTACTTTCCCCAAAGGCTGTACTGCCTATCTCAGAATGGTTTCCATAACTTTTCTCTAAATTTCAATGGAATTTCCAAAATCATCAAAATTTTTAGCTAATCCAACAAATCCCTAATCACCCTGCACAGTGTACCGCCACAGTTTGGAAGTCATTACAAGGCTGTACTCCTGGTTCAGCTCTGCCCCTTAATTCAAACGACACTGGACAGGACCCCAAATGAAACACAGATGTCAAATAGGGAACCTGGAGATCTATTTAAACTTGGACAGACCCGAATACTATAGGACTGTGAAAAGCAGAATCCTCCCCGTGATTCTTGTGAGTGCTCAGGACTGGCTTCCTTGAGCTTCTGCCTCTTTGCTCCCACACATCAAACCAGGCAGAAGGCCCAGTTTGTTTACCAGTTTCTACAAAAATCTACTTATAACCAAACATTTTTGAGTTTAGAATCTTTAGGAGGATTTGGGGAAGAACCACACCTCATCGTTCTCCATCTTTCTTTATTCTTCGTCTCTCGCTCTCTCTCTCTCTCTCTCTCTCTCTGCAGAAACAATAGAAGAAAGGAAAAGAAACATGAAGGCAGAGAAAATGGGCCCCTTAAAGAGGAAACAAGGGCATATGGTACATTAGTGGGGTAAAGCTGAGTCTCTCCAATAGAAGTATTTGGGGGAAAGAGTCCTGGTCCTAATATTATTAGCTGGAACCAACAAAGGGAAATACATGACTGGTGATTGAACTTGAATCTATTAGGTTGAATCACTTGCTGTTGCTAATATTCCATTGTTTTTCTCCTATGAAAATAACAATGCCATATGATTCAACCAAACCTAAATAACCAGACAAATCAGCAGATGATTACTCAACCTGAGGAGAATGGTGGGAGATTAACTGTTTGTACATGAGTCATTTATTTCTTGCCTAGTAGTTTTAAGTTAATGAAAATACAAGCAGAGATTAAAATTACCACTAAAGCATGAAAAAATCAACTGTATTTATTTCTTTGCATCTTTAGTATTTGTATGCATATATTCAAATATATACTTTATATTAAATGTGTATGCATATTTTAATTATGAAATCAAATGTACTATCTGACAATCACATTAATAATCAAGCAAGTGGCTATTAGGAGGGCCAGGTAAATTTCTGTAATTTGTATATATATCCCACAACATGTCCAAGTTCTATGGAGGACAGAGTGGAGAGATGTCACAATTGTCATTCAGCCAAGGCCAGGGAATAAAATAACAAATGAGTTCCATATCAGATCTTTTTCTTTGCCCTAAACTGAAAATAAGGTGGTGGGAACTGCCAGAATTCAGCATTGGAAAACTGGTAGATGGAATCTGTGATCAACTGGAAACACAACTCTTATCAGAGGAAAATACTGCCCATGGAGGCACAGACATTGTTATTCTTCAACACAGCTCACGAATGGAATGGGATTCTGTGCTAGTGAGTATAAAGTATTATACTACCATAACTATATATATGGCTAGCTTGAGAATTTCTGTTTTGCAACTTCACTTGCTCCAAGAAATGACAAATTGAAGTTTAACGAATCCAATAATTTTTGGTCTTTGTTTATTTCTTCTTCAAAGAAAAAGAAAGAGCAGAAACTTCACAGTTGGGAATAGAAAATACCTTGTGGATATGGATTTTACTGCAAGCTATGCATCTGAGTTAAAGATGTTAATGCCAAATTCGCCCACCAAGATCAAAACTTCTACAAAACTCTTCCAGCTGCAGCATTTATGGCTCCAGGTTTTGTTTCAGAGAGTGAGGAATATGTTCCAGCATTATGACCTTATTTCTCTTTCTTGCCTGTTGTAAGTATAACCATAGTGTGCTCTTTTAATGCTATGGAAATGTTCAGTTGGCATTGTTTTTTCGACAACCATGGAAACACCTGCTTCCAAATTAATTTATAATCTACTTTGCACCTATGGTGGCAAGCCACATTCCAGTTTATTTTTTTAAGGATTTTGGTATAAAGCATATAAGAAAGTTTATAATGTCTGCTCTTTCTCTTTTCTGCTCCTCATGACATAATGTTGGCTTTTACACTATTTTATGTCCAGTTTTTTAAGATGTTAATAATGTGTAAAGATATGTGATATGTTGGAATATATGTAAAGTTTTTTCTCAGTCTTTCAAATCATATCCCAACAGATACTGTACACAACACATACTTTTCTTGCATCTTGGTCCCAATTTCTCTTTTTACTTGGCCAGAATAAACCATGCAGTAAAGTATCTTTGGAGTTACTTTAATGAAGAAAGAAATCTCAGTGTGCCCTCAATTTCACTAACTTCAAATGTGATTGACTCACTTCTGTAAAAATATTTATTTCCCCTTAGATTTTACGGTAAGGAAAAGGGAAGATGTGTTTAATACATTCCAGATGATCCTATGGAAGAAGGATTATGAAAATCAATTTAACTACTGTTTCCTTGGCTTTGCTTTGTTGTGTTTAAAAATTACAGGAGCACAGAATTTAATAACTAAAACAACATTTAAGCTATTTTAAATATTATGCTAAGACTTGTATCGGGATTAACATTAGTATATGTTAATTTTTGAATATTTTTAAATACTTTATGAAAGTAAATATTCCTTTTTCACAATACAGAAAACAACAAAAAACAAAAAACCAAATCATTCTTTTTTTGCTGAACCAAGATGGCGGAGTAGAAGGACATGCTTTCACTCTCTCTTGTGAGAACACCAGAATCACAACTAGCTGCTGGACAATCAACAGGAAGACACTAGAACTCACCAAATAAGATACCCCACATCCAAAGACAAAGGAGAAGCCACAATGAGACGGTAGGGGGGGCGCAATCACAGCAAAATCAAATCCCATAACTGCTGGGTGGGTGACTCACAGACTGGAGAACACTTAGACCACAGAAGTCCACCCACTGGAGTGAAGGTTCTGAGTCCCACGTCAGGCTTCCCAACCTGCAGGTCCAGCAACGGGAGGAGGAATTCCTAAAAAATCAGACTTTGAAGGCTAGTGGGATTTGATGGCAGGACATTGACAGGACTGGGTGGAACAGAGACTCCACTCTTGGAGGCCACGCACAGAGTGGTATGTGCATCAGGACACAGGGGAAGGAGCAGTGACCCCAGGGGAGACTGAACCAGACCTACCTGCTAGTGTTGGAGGGTCTCCTACAGAGGCAGGGTTGGCTGTGGCTCACTGTGGGGACAAGAACACTGGCAGCAGAAGTTCTGGAAGTACTCCTTGGAGTGAGGCCTCCCAGAGTCTCCCATTAGCCCCACCAAAGAGCCCAGGTAGGCTCTGGTGTTGGGGTGCCTCAGGCCAAACAACCAACAGGGAGGGAACCCAGGCCCACCAATCAGCAGTCAAGTAGATTAAAGTTTTACTGAGCTCCGCCCACCAGAGCAACAGTCAGCTCTACCCACCACCAGTCCCTCCCATCAGGAAACTTGCACAAGCCTCTTAGATAGCCTCATCCACCAGAGGGCAGACAGAAGAAGCAAGAAGAACTACAATCCTGCAGCCTGTGGAACAAAAACCACATTCACAAAAAGACAGACAAGATGAAAAGGCAGAGGGCTATGTACCAGATGAAGGAACAAGATAAAACCCCAGAAAAACAAATAAATGAAGTGGAGATAGGCAACCATCCAGAAAAAGAATTCAGAATAATGATAGTGAAGATGATCCAGGACCTCGGAAAAAGAATGGAGGCAAAGATCGAGAAGATGCAAGAAATGCTTAACAAAGACCTAGAAGAATTAAAGAACAAACAAACAGAGATGAACAATACAATAACTGAAATGAAAACTACACTAGAAGGGATCAATAGCAGAATAACTGAGGCAGAAGAACAGAGACGTGACCTGGAAGACAAAATGGTGGAATTCACTGCTGCGGAACAGAATAAAGAAAAAAGAATGAAAAGAAATGAAGACAGCCTAAAAGCCCACTGGGACAACATAAAACGCAACAACATTCGCATTATAGGGGTCGCAGAAGGAGAAGCGAGAGAGAAAGGACCAGAGAAAATATTTGAAGAGATTATAGTCAAAAACTTCCCTAACATGGAAAAGGAAATAGCCACCCAAGTCCAGGAAGTGCAGAGAGTCTCATACAGGATAAACCTAAGGAGAAACACACCAAGACACATAGTAATCAAACTGGCAAAAATTAAAGACAAAGAAATCTTATTGAAAGTAGCAAGGGAAAAACGACAAATAACATACAAGGGAACTCCCATAAGGTTAAAAGTTGATTTCTCAGCAGAAACTCTACAAGCCAGGAGGGTGTGGCATGATATACTTAAAGTGATAAAAGGGAAGAACCTACAACCAAGATTACTCTACCCAGCAAGGATCTCATTCAGATTCGATGGAGAAATCAAAAGCTTTACAGACAAGCAAAAGCTAAGAGAATTCAGCACCACCAAACCAGCTCTACAACAAATGCTAACGGAACTTCTCTAAGTGGGAAACACAAGAGAAGAAAAGGACCTACAAAAACAAACCCAAGGGCTTCCCTGGTGGCGCAGTGGTTGAGAGTCCGCCTGCCGATGCAGGGGACACGGGTTCGTGCCCCGGTCCGGGAAGATCCCATGTGCCGCAGAGCGGCTGGGCCCGTGAGCCATGGCCATTGGGCCTGCGTGTCCGGAGCCTGTGCTCCGCAACAGGAGAGGCCACAGCAGTGAGAGCCCTGCGTACCAAAAAAAAAAAAAAAAAAAAAAACACAAACCCAAAACAATTAAGAAAATGGTCATAGGAACATACATGTCGATAATTACCTTAAACGTGAATGGATTAAATGCTCCAACCAAAAGACACAGGCTTGCTGAATGGATACAAAAACAAGACCCATATATATGCTGTCTACAAGAGACCCACTTCAGACCTAGGGCCACATACAGAGAGTGAGGGGATGAAAAAGATATTCCATGCAAATGGAAATCAAAAGAAAGCTGGAGTAGCAATACTCATATCAGATAAAAAAGACTTTAAAATAAAGAATGTTACAAGAGACAAGGAAGGACACTACATAATGATCAAGGGATCAATCCAAGAAGATATAACAATTATAAATTTACATGCACCCAACATAGGAGCACCTCAATACATAAGGCAACTGCTAACAGCTGTAAAAGAGGAAATTGTTAGTGACACAGTAATAGTGGGGGACTTTAACACCTCACTTACACCAATGGACAGATCATCTAAAATGAAAATAAATAAGGAAACAGAAGGTTTAAGTGACACAATAGATCAGATAAATTTATTTGATATTTATAGGACATTCCATCCAAAAATAGCAGATTACACTTTCTTCTCAAGTGCACACAGAACATTCTCCAGGATATATCACATCCTGGGTAACAAATCAAGACTCAGTAAATTTAAGAAAATTGAAATCATATCAAGCATCTTTTCTGACCACAACGCTGTGAGATTAGAAATGAATTATAGGGGAAAAAATGTAAAAAACACAAACACATGGAGGCTAATCACTACATTACTACATAACCAACAGATCACTGAAGAAATCAAAGAGGAAATCAGGAAATACCTAGAGGGCTTCCCTGGTGGCGCAGTGGTTGAGAGTCTGCCTGCCGATGCACGGGACACGGGTTCGTGCCCCAGTCCGGAAAGATCCCACATGCCACGGAGTGCCTGGGCCCATGAGCCATGGCCGCTGAGTCTGCGCGTCCGGAGCCTGTGCTCCGCAATGGGAGAGGCCACAACAGTGAGAGGCCCACGTACTGCAAAAAAAAAAAAAAAAGTAATACCTAGAGACAAATGACAATGAAAACACGACAATCCAAAACCTATGGGATGCAGCAAAAGCAGTTCTAAGAGGGAAGCTTATAGCTATACAAGGCTACCTCAAGAAACAAGCAAAATATCAAATAAATAATCTAACCTTACACCTAAAGGAACTAGAGAAAGAAGAACAAACAAAACCCAAAGTTAGCAGAAGGAAAGAAATCATAAAGATCAGAGCAGAAATAAATGACATAGAAAAATGAAAACAATAGCAAAGATCAATAAAACTAAAAGCTGGTTCTTTGAGAAGATAAACAAAATTGATAAACCATTAGCCAGACTCATAAAGAAAAAGAGGAGAGGACTCAAATCAATAAAATTAGAAATGAAAAAAGCGAAGTTACAACAGACACTGCAGAAATGCAAAGCATCCTAAGAGACTACTACAAGGAACTCTAGACCAATAAAATGGACAACCTGGAAGAAATGGACAAATTCTTAGAAAGGTATAACCTTCCAAGACTGAACCAGGAAGAAAAAGAAAAAATGAACAGACCAATCACAAATAATGAAATTGAAACTGTGATTAAAAATCTTGCAACAAACAAAAGTCCAGGACCAGATGGCTTCACAGGTAAATTCTACCAAACATTTAGAGAAGAGCTAACACCCATCCTTCTCAAACTCTTCCCAAAAATTGTGGAGGAAGGAACACTCCCAAACTCATTCTACAAGGCCACCATCACCCTGATAGCAAAACCAGACAAAGATACTTCAAAAAAAGAAAATTACAGACCAATATCACTGATGAATATAGATGCAAAAATCCTCAATAAAATGCTAGCAAACAGAATCCAACAACACATTAAAAGGATCATACACCACGATCAAGTGGGATTTATCCCAGGGATGCAAGGATTCTTCAATATACGCAAATCAATCAATGTGATAGACCATATTAACAAAATGAAGAATAAAAACCATATGATCATCTCAATAGATGCAGAAAAAGGTTTTGACAAAATTCAACACTCACTTATGATAAAAACTCTCCAGAAAGTGGGGATAGAGGGAACCTAACTCAACATAATAAAGGCCATATACGACAAACCCACAGCAAACATCATTCTCAATGGTGAAAAACTGAAACCATTTCCTCTAAGATCAGGAACAAGACAAGGATGTCCACTCTCGCCCCTATTATTCAACAGAGTTTTGGAAGTCCTAGCCTCGGCAATCAGAGAAGAAAAAGAAATAAAAGGAATACAAATTCGAAAAGAAGTAAAACTGTCACTGTTTGCAGATGACATACTATACATAGAGAATTCTAAAGATGCCACCAGAAAACTAGTAGAGCTAATCAATGAATTAGGTAAAATTGCAGGATAAAAAATTAATGCACACAAATCTCTTGCATTCCTATACACTAATGATGAAATATCTGAAAGAGAAATTAAGGAAACACTCCCATTTACCACTGCAACAGAAAGAATAAAATACCTAGGAATAAACCTACCCAGGGAGACAAAAGACCTGTATGCAGAAAACTATAAGACACTGATCAAAGAAATTAAAGATGATACCAACAGATGGAGAGATATACCATGTTCTTGGATTGCAAGAATCAACATTGTGAAAATGACTATACTACCCAAAGCAATCTACAGATTCAGTGCAATCCCTATCCAAATACCGATGGCATTTTTTACAGAACTAGAACAAAAAATCCTAAAATTTGTATGGAGACACAAAACACCCCGAATAGCCAAAGCAGTCTTGAGGGCAAAAAACGGAGCTGGAGAAATCTGATTCCCTGACTTCAGACTATACTACAAAGCTACAGTAATCAAGACAATATGGTACTGGCACAAAAGCAGAAACACAGATCAACAGAACAAGATAGAAAGCCCATAGATAAACCCACGCACCTATGGTCAACTAATCTATGACAAAGGAGGCAAGGATATACAATGGAGAAAAGACAGTCTCTTCAATAAGTGGTGCTGGGAAAACTGGACAGCTACACGTAAAAGAATGAAATTAGAACACTCCCTAACACCATACACAAAAATAAACTCAAAATGGATTAGAAACCTAAATGTAAGACTGGACACTATAAAAGTCTTAGAGGAAAACATAGGAAGAACACTCTTTGACATAAATCACAGTAAAATCTTTTTTGATCCACCTCCTAGAGTAATGGAAATTAAAACAAAAATAAACAAATGGGACCTAATGAAACTTAAAAGCTTTTGCACAGCAAAGGAAACCATAAACAAGATGAAAAGACAACCCTCTGAATGGGAGAAAATATTTGCAAATGAATCAACAGACAAAGGATTAATCTCCAAAATATATAAACAGCTCATGCACCTCAATATTAAAAAGAAAACCCAGTCCAAAAATGGGGAGAAGACCTAAATAGACATTTCTCTAAAGAAGACATACGGATGGCTAAGAAGCACATGAAAAACTGGTCAACATCACTAATTATTAGAGAAATGCAAATCAAAACTACAATGAGGTACCACCTCACACCAGTTAGAATAGGCATCATCAGAAAATCTAGAAACAATAAATGCTGGAGAGGGTGTGGTGAAAAGGTAACCCTCTTGCACTGTTGGTGGGAAAGTAAACTGATACAGCCACTATGGAGAACAGTATGGAGGTTCCTTAAAAAACTAAAAATAGAATTACCATATTATCCAGCAATCCCACTACTGGGCATATACCCAGAGAAAACTACAATTCAAAAGACACATGCACCCCAATGCTCATGGCAGCACTATTTACAATAGCCAGGTCATGGAAGCAACCTAAATGCCCATCGACAGATGAATGGATAAAGAAGATGTGGTACATATATACAATGGAATATTACTCAGCCACAAAAAGGAACAAAATTGGGTCATTTGTAGAGATGTGGATGGATCTATAGACTGTCATACAGAGTGAAGTAAGTCAGAAAGAGAAAAACAAGTATCATATATTAATGCATATATGTGGAACCTAGAAAAATGGTACAGATGAACTGGTTTGCAGGGCAGAAATTGAGACACAGATGTAGAGAACAAATGTATGGACACCAGGGAGAAAGCTGTGGCGGGGGAGGGGGTGGTGGTGTGATGAACTGGGCGATTGGGATTGACATGTATACACTGATGTGTATAAAACTGATGACTAATAAGAACCTACTGTATAAATAAAAAAAAAAGAAAAAAGATAACATTCTTTTCTCCTAGTTAATGTTTTCTCTTTTCTGTTAATTTTCATGGCATGGGATAGCAGGCCTATCCTATATTTACAACACTGCTTTTCCAGTGTTGTCTGAAGAGCCATGTTTTAGAAACAGTACATCTGAACTTTTTTCTATTAATATAAAAGTCCTTGTATTTCAATAGGGTAATATATTCTACTTATAGCTATTTTAGTGTGTTTTTCTTTTCAGTCTCTTCACGTTTTTCTTTATTAAAATGTCATGTTTACTTTCTTGTATATTCATTCCTCCATATTCATGCATTAAATCATTTAAAATATTTATTAAGCAAAAAATAAAAGAAAAGAAAGATGCTCAGCATCACTAAATATTGGGAAAAATGCAAATCAAAACTACAACAAGGTATCAACTCACACCAGTCAGAATGGCCATCATTAAAAAGTCTACAAATAATAAATGCAGGAGAGGGTATGGAGAAAATGGAAGCCTCCTACACTGTTGGTGGGAATGTAAATTGGTGCAGTCACTGTGGAAAACAGTATGGGCGTTCCTTAAGAAACTAAGTTACCATATCATCCAGCAATCCTACCCCCAGGCATATATCTGGAGAAAATTCTAATTTGAAAAGACACATGCACCCCAATATTCATAGCAGCACTATTTACAATAGCCAAGAAATGGAAGCAACCCAAATGTTCAACAACAGATAAATGGATAAAGAAGATATGGTGTGTTTGTGTGTGTGTGTGTGTGTGTGTGTGTGTGTGTGTGTGTGTAATATATATTTGCATACGTATACACACAGAATGGAATATTATTCAGCTATAAGAAAAAAATGAAATAATGCCATTTGCAGCAACATGGATGGACCTAGAGATTACCATATTAAGTGAAGTGTCAGATAGAGAAAGACAAATGTTATGTCATCACTTATATGTAAAATCTAAAAGAATGATACAAATGAACTTATTTACACAACAGAGATAGACTCACAGACCTAGAAAACAAACTTATGGTTGCCAAAGTGGATAGCGGAGGATGGGAGGAGATAAATTAGGAGCTTGGGATTAACAAATACACACTACTAGGTATGAAATAGATAAACAACAAGGACCTACTATATAGCACAAGGAACTATACAGTAAGTCCCCTACATACGAACCTCCAAGTTGCAAACTTTCAAAGATGTGAACGTGCATCTGCATGTCCAATCATATAAGGCATGAGTGAAATTGCAGCTTGCCCTCCGTCTCCTACTGCTGATGATCCTTCAGCTCTGCCAGCTCCCACCTCCTCTCCCTCCTCCAGTCAGTAACCTTCTTGCCTGTTCACTCGATGCCAACCCCTGTATGCCAGCTGTTGTACTGTACTACTGTACTTTTCAAGGTACTGTACTGTAAGATTAAAAACGTTTTCTTTCAAAAAAAAAAAAACAACCAAATCAACTTTAGTAACAGAAATATCTAGTCTGACAAAACTAAATCAGGCAACTAAAATCAATGACATCATACTGTCTTCAAACGTCTGTCATTTTTAGTTCAAGAATGATGAAAGTATGCTTACTATCTATAGAAAAATAAAAATTAAAAAATGTTCAAGTGGAAAAATATTTACTTTCTTTCAGTCTTGAACTTTATAGGAAAAAAGAGCAGAGGAGAAGGGGGGAATGGAAGCATTTGCTTCCAATAGCAAAACCTGAGCTTGCAAATCAAAGATAATACTATTCGACCATTCCACGTTCCCAAACTGGAGATGAGTCATCATTCGTGAGCATCAGAACTAAAGTTGATCCCTTACTTCTTTCCATTTCTGAAAGATGGTCTGTGTAACGTAAGGATAGAAACAAATATATTCAGCCTCTAAGAATTTCATGTGGCATTATTATAAGATAAGGAACTTTTCTTATAATCACTGCCATCATTTGTGATTATTTTAATTCCCCTACAAGTTAATGACTAGAACAAAGAGGTAGTAAATTAATTTTTTAAATTCGTGGCTTAGGGGCTTTTGATCAATATTAAATGTTATTTATTTTTTCTTATTAAATGTCCATGCAGTTGAAAACATACTGATTTTAAAAAGAGATCATTAATATTTAAATTTTTTATAAAGTGAGATGTAGATCACAATCATTTAAAGTCTCCTGAGTTACGCTGTTCTTGCATCACTGCTGTTTATCATACCAGCCTGCAAGTTCACACGGGAGTGTCAGCAGAAGATGCCTTTACAGTTCACAGATAAAGACTCATAACTCAATCCCTCAGAGTTAGAGCATTCTTTGCTTCATTTGCCTTTCTTAGTAGCCTTTTAAATTAAAAAGAAAAAGATTCTAACGTGGAGGAAAAAAATAACAGGTACATTAGCAGCCTTGACTTTATAGGAAGGGATCAGTAATATCACCTCGTAAAATGGTGAGAAGCTGTTGCCTAATTGGTAGGCCATTCCCTTCAGACCTCAGTATTAGTCACCTATTTATTTACTTTCTGTTTCATGCATTATACTTGCTTACTGGTTTTCCCTGTCTAAAAAGGCTTTCATGTCCTGCCACACTGGTGCTGTTCACGCTAGATTGTCAAATCTCAAGATCGGGTCTATGGCATCGAGACGCACATTATAACAGTTTTACAGAGGATGAGAGGATGGGTTAGTTGTGAAACAAACACATCTACAAAGTCTTTAGTACTCATAAGGTACTCACTAATCAAGGCACTGTCATTTTAATGGTGCATTTTGGTGTTAAGATAAAAATGAATTTTACTTATTTATCCATTTCTGGGCAACAAACTGGTTCATTGCCCTTTCAATCAACAGTCTTCCAGATACTTGCATAACTTCCTTAAGACATTACCAGAGGGTGATGAATACTGTGTATACTGGAACACACTTTTGATAAGCTTGTACCTTTCAGTTATCACCCACATAAGAACAATAAAAACAACCTTAAAGGGTCTTCCCTGGTGGCGCAGTGGTTGAGAATCTGCCTGCCAATGCAGGGGACATGGGTTCGAGCCCTGGTCTGGGAAGATCCCACATGCCGCGGAGCAACTGGGCCCGTGAGCCACAACTACTGAGCCTGCGCGTCTGGAGCCTGTGCTCCGCAACAAGAGAGGCCGCGATAGTGAGAGGCCCGCGCACCGCGATGAAGAGTGGCCCCCGCTTGCCACAACTAGAGAAAGCCCTCGCACAGAAACGAAGACCCAACACAGCCAAAAATTAATTAATTAATTAATTTAAAAAAAAAAAAAACCTTAAAAAGCAAGTTCCAGGGCTTCCCTGGTGGCGCAGTGGTTGAGAGTCCACCTGCCGATGCAGGGGACATGGGTTCGTGCCCCAGTCCAGGAAGATCCCACATGCCGCGGAGCGGCTGGGCCCGTGAGCCATGGCCGCTGAGCCTGCGCGTCTGGAGCCTGTGCTCCGCAATGGGAGAGGCCACAACAGTGAGAGGCCCGCGTACCGCAAAAAAAACAAAAAAAAAAAGTAAGTTCCCTTCCTTTCCTGCCTCTCTTTCTAATCCCGGTAACATGTGAGTACTGTTCCTCCCTCCCTGGGTCTTATTCCTCTTCCCAAGGAATTCTCCTAAAAAATGGTCAGCCTCCAGGATTGAGACCTCAGGCTTTCATCAAATCGTGCTTTTTCAAGAGTTCTCCTAATATAAAAGCCTCAATTACTGCAGCTATGCTAGTGCCTTCCAAATCTACATTCGCAATCATACCTCCCGTAAGAATTATTGACCTACGTTTCTCAGAAAATAATGCCACAAAAGTGTCCAAATCCCACCTTTCCCTGACAACTAGCTCCTTTTCCAACACTGCCACTTCAGTTATTTATCGGTGTAACCTCTTTACCTACCCCTAATTCATCATTCCCCTTCTCTGCTTTATTTTTCTTCAAAGAACTTATCAGCAGCTAATATGCTGTATATTTTACTTGTTCATATTTTTAATTATCGGTTTCTCCCTCTCTTGAATGTAAGCTCCATGAGGTCAGGGAGTTTTCAATGTCTCTTTTCACTGTATCCCAGTATGGAGAACATAGTAGGTACTCAATAAATATTTCTCAAATAAGTGAAAAGATAAATGGAGAAATGAATGAAGCCATAATTCTCCAAAACCTCTAGACTAGAAAAACTAGAATTATATTCAGTTCTGATCTCACATCTGTCCTGAATATCAGTTACGAGCCCTATGATTTGTCCTTTCAACATTTCCTCTCCACCAAGTCCAAACCTAAATGCTTCACACATGGATTTAAAACAAAAAGTCTCCAGGCTTTCTCCATTTCAATCACTTCCTTCAGATGAGGCTTTTTAAAACTCTAGTTTTCATCACTCTACAGAACATATCTCTTGTCCTTTATAAATTAAGAACAACCTCTTCGTGTAGCCTCTAAAATCCTCCATAAACTGACCCCACTTTACTGATACATTCTAATTCCCAATTGCTACTCATCACTCTTCTTTTTCTTTCCCTTAGGCTGAATTCCTAACTAACCCCCCTTAGATAATACAATGTTCATTCCTACCTCATGCCTTTACTTAAATATATTCCCACTGGCTAAAATGTCCTTCCTTCTCTCCATCTATTCAAGTGCTATATGTTTTTTGAGATCTGAGTGCCAGCTATGTTCCATTAAGCTCTTTGAGACCTTCACCAAAAACCACAGCCCACATTGATTCCTGCTTTGTCTGATCTCTGGAAACACATATTGTCTGCACCTCACAATCCATCACTCTGTTTGCCAGTGGTTTCACGGCTTCATTTTGGCTCTCCAATAAGATAGTAACACAGAGCTGAACCACTCTTATGGTCAGTCTTATATCAGTGCTGTATCCAACAGAAGCATAAGTCCAAAACCCAACATACACTTTAAAATATCTTAAATTTTTACTGAAGTGCTTCTGTTTTCATTTTTGTTTTTTGTAGTTGGCCACACCGCATGGCTTGTGGGGGACCTTAGTTCCCTGACCAGGGACTGAACCCGGGCCACGGCAGTGCAAAGTGCACGTCCTAAACACTGGACCACCAGGGAACTTGCCAAGATTTTTCACAGACAGGAAATATCATGAAGATCCTCTTTTTCCATCATCATCTCTGAGGTCTTTTATAACAGCTGCTTAGTAATCACTCTTCTCTCTCCCTCTCACTTAGATTCTCTACCCTTAAAACTCTAGCCCATACTTCTGTTTTATTTCTCTCATATTCCCTTCCTTCTCAATCTATTATTCTTCCTGAATAGCTCTCTACCCTGTCTCTTGGATATCAATTTAGACTTTTGGGGCTCCTTCCAACATTATACCCCAGACATTAACCAGAACAAAATCCCAGTCCCTGGGACTATTGAAGCAAAGAGGACTCTTCCTCCTTCAAAGGTAGAGAAAGAAGAAAAGGCTAATAGTATTTACCAGGTTAATTTTTTTGTTCTTTTTTGCCTCCCCTTAGTTAAATCTTGGTGGGTCTCTACAAAGCGGGGAATGCTACTTGTTCCCCAGAGGCATTTCTCATCAGATCCCAAACCTCTCCTACCTCTCGCCTTCTCTCATAGGGTTAGAAGATTTGTCTTAACAGAAAACACTATTATGGGTGGACTGAGCCAGACAGTGGACTCTCTAGCCTGAAGTCCAGCTACAATGCCTCCAGCAATTTCCATGCTTCTGACTGCCACACCACATGTAAGAGCACATCAGATGAGTGCCCTGCCCACGTCAGCCCTTCCCTCCAGATTCTTTGTCCTCTGCTGGAGAAAGATCGTCTGGTCACCAGGTTGCTTTTCTCACAGATCCATGACACTGCTACACAAAATAGGTCATGATGTAACAGTGAAGCAGCAGCAGTGCCACAAGGGCTTGCACAGCTCAATCCCTGGAGACATCAGCAGGCAGAAAAATAGATAGCAGCAGACCAGGGGAGGCAGAAAATGGTAGACACAATGTAGCAAATGGAAGGGCAGCGGTAAATGCAAAAGTTATTCTCATGAGTACATAGAGGACACCCCCAGACATTTTCTGTAATAATCAAGTGGGCTTTGGAAGAACTAAGGTCTGTCAATAGAGACAGCTTAAGTACAGAGTTAGGAATACGATGATACTATTTATGTGATTACTATTATACTCCTTAGCTTCTAATTGGGAAAACAAGGAATGCATGGAAAATGAAATAAGCCCAGCTACCTCAAAGGGCTTTTGTAAAACTTACAAGGTGTGAAAAGTGTGAACATAGGGCCTGGTACAGAGTAGGAACATAACTGATAGTTCTCTCCCTATTCTTCTTTTCAACTCCACTAAGAACAGGCTCCATATTTTCCAAAAATTTATTCGTTTAAAAAATATTCATCAAACATTTATTAGGCATTGGAAATACAGTGGTGAATAGGACAGAAGTAATTATACCTTATTGGAGAGTTGAGCACAGAGCAGGTGCTTAATAAATATTTGTGCACTGACAAGACCAATCCCTAGTAGTCTCATCTCAGACAACCCTCCACTGGAACCGTCATACCCCAGAGAGCTCTAACCAGGGTCTGCTGTCACAGGAAGTAGTTAATATTAACTTTATGCTTAAGAATAACCAAAAGAGACTGTCATACCAAGTAAGTCAGACAAAGAAACACACATATCACATGATATCGCTTATACGTGGAATCTAAAATAAATGGTACAAATGAGGGACTTCCCTGGTAGTCCAGTGGTTAAGAATCTGCCTTCCAATGTAGGGGACACGGGTTCGATCCCTGGTCAGGGAACTAAGATCCCACATGCTGTGGGGCAACTAAGCCCGTGCACCGCCACTACTAAGCCCGCACACCACAACTGGAGAGAAGCCCACCCGCGTGCCACAACAAAAAGCCCACGCGCTGCAACGAAAGGTCCCACATGCCACAACGAAGATCCCACGTGCCGCAACTAAGACCCGACGCAGCCAAATAAATAAATTTTTTTTAAATGGTACAAATGAAAGTGTTTACAAAACAGAAACAGAGTCACAGATGTAGAAAACAAACTTATGGTTACCAGGGGGGAAAAGGGGGGGGGGATAAATTGGCAGATTGGGATTGACATATACACACTACTATATATACAACAGATAACTAATTAGGACCTACTGTATAGCACAGGGAACTCTACTCAATACTCTATATTGACCTATATGGGAAAAGAATCTTAAAAAGAGTGGATATATGTATATGTATAACTGATTCACTTTGCTGTACACCTGAAACTACACCTGAAACTAACACAACATTGTAAATCAACTATAGTCCAACAAAAATTAAAAAAAAGAAAAAGAATAACCAAGAGATGGAAATAAAAATAGGTCCTGGGGAAAAAGAAATGGCTGGGAAATCTAGCTTGAAAACGAATTGCTAAAATGTCTATCCCCATCAATAGGAAGAAAATCTGGCAAATTCCAGAAGGGAATATATCAATGTTTGTGTTACCAGACTATGCCAAAGTCCATCATAAGTCAAAGCAGGAAAGAGTCAAATGAAAATTTTTACTGCTGAGATTTGCAATAGCTGTGTGTGTATCATTCAAGGTATACATTTTAATTATCATAGATGATAATAAGCTTTATAAGGGGTCAGTTTACAATTGGATTCCACTTAAACAAAGGATATTGAATAAAATTTAAATAAATTTTTAAATATATCAACAAATTACTATAATAAATTATGATTTCTTAAGATCTCAAAATTTTATGATACAGATTAAATATATATTACCATATCTTCTTGGATCTCACATTCCAAGAAAACATTTTCTTAGTCAACAAACATTACTGAATGCCTGCTTACCTCTTAACATGTACCCTTCTATTTTCTGGAGAGACAATAATGACTAAGACAAAATGTCATGCAATGTGGAATTTATAGACTAGTGTGGAGAAAGATAAGGAAACATAAACAATGTAACCAGTACTCTGATAGAAGGCGGACAATGAATGAACTGTAATTCTTGGGGGATGGAAGGTGATCAAAGTGTCCCCCCCCAAAAAAATGATCCTTAAATTAAGTCCTGAAAAATAAATAGGAGTATGTCTGGTGGATGTGGGTAGAGGTGAGGAATAGAAGGGAACCCCAGCCATGACAAAGAAATATGAGGGTGTGGTAGATTCTGGGATCCACAAATAGTAGCTATGTATGATTGTTCCAAGGGATGAATCCACCATTAGACAAGGACAAAGGAAGTACTCCTCATTTACCATAATATTTCCAACAGATCCTCTGGCATACAGTAGGTGTTCAGTAACTATTTGTTAAATGAATAGGTCTCAAAGAGTAGACAGGTTCCAAATTACTAAGGGTTTTATATGTTGTGCTAAGACCTGATCCTCTGTGGGATACCCTAAAGAATTTTACAGCAAGAGAAGGATATGATTAGGTTTGAGTTTTAGAAAGTTTCCCCTAACAGCTCTGCAGAAGATGGACTGAAGGAGAGTAAGAAAGAAAGTAGAGAAACCAGGTTAGAAGTAACTGCAAGAAATGGTGAGCTGGACCACGGCATAGCCAGGAGTTGGAGAGGAGAGATCACTTGGGAGAATCATTTGGGAAACAGAACTATAGTGCCACATGACTATTTAGACAGTGGGGAGGAGGAGGGAGGGCAAAGAGGGCAGCCTCGCCTCAGAGAGCTCCCAGATGCCTCACATCTACCATTAGGAGAATGCTGTTGCTGTTCAACAATACAAGAAATATGAACAAGTATCTTCTATGAAACTGTTTATTAAAAACGTATTCACATATATATACAATAAAAATCATGGACTAGATATGAAGATACACGTTGGAAAAGCTGGGATTGCTTCATGATCTACTTATTCATTCAAAGAATATTTAATGAGCTCCTGCTCTGTATTAGTGACTAACTATACCAGTTAGTCACTGGGGAAATAACTGCAGGGAAAAAACAATCATAGTCCCTAATCTCATTGAGCTTACAGTTTTGTGTAGGAAATAGGCTATCAATCACATTACAGAGAGACAGGGGACAAATTATGTGAGGCTTAAAAAGCCAAGTTAAAGAAGTTCTCTTTATCTTAAGAGCTATGGAGGGCCACGGAAGGGTTTTAAGAAGTGAGGGGAGGAAGGAGTACAATTTGCACTTGAAAAACATCACTCTGGCTATTGTGCAGTAGATTAGGGTACACCAGAGGGTCCACTTAGGAGGCCTTTATAGGGCCCAGGCCAGAGGCAATTGGACCTTAGATTCGCAAGAGGAAGGGTGACCAGTATGACTATTTTTGGTTATTTATAAGCAGTCAGGCTCCATCCTGATAGGTCAGTGCCTTGTGCCATATTAGTTATTAAATATTTTGAATATAAACCCTGCTATGGAGGTGATGGTGGAGATGGAAAGAGATGGATGGATTCAAGAAGTTTCCGCGAGGTGGAAATGATACCCTTTCAGCATGCCAACAGGCTTTATTTTACCGCTGGTCACCAGCTTCCTCTGGCTGTTGACCCTCCAGAGGTAGGAGGTATTGAGAGTACAGGAAGGAGAAAGAGCCCCTATTTGCCAGCAATAAAAAACCACACTGGGAAGTCCCCATCCCCTTTTTTATCTCTATTCCCTTGGCCATCTCCATCTCCAGGGACAGCACCACTTAGCCTTTGGTTCATAAATAAGGAAAAGTGGGCATTAGAAAGTATCGTTCCCAGACTAGTTCTAGTTTATCATGAAACAAATTGTCAGACGCTTATTTCCCCGCACAGAAAGGTCAAACACTTGTTCAGTGATGCACTTAACACATGTTGCTCTCTGGCCAACATAACCAGATGAAAGCTACCTATCCTGTGCGGATCCTCTGCTTCTCCTTCACTCTGACTTGTGTTCCTTATGCTATTCACGGTAGCCAAAGCAAGCAGAGTGAATGAAACTCACCAATTTGTTGCCTATGGCAACTCAGCTCAGATAAAAGGCTCAGTTGATAGGGGAATAATTAAACCCTTTGTTCTAAGTGAGCTTGTATGATTATCTCTAGATTTTTAATTCTCCGTGCCACCTTTGTCCTCAGGTGCCACACATAATCCCATGTTGGCTAGAAGCAGGACTTGGCAAGCAAGAAAACTGTGAAATATAACTAAAGCAAAAATCAATAACCAGTCAATAAATTTTTATTGAGCAGCTGCTTTTTGGAAATCATTGTGCCTTCTATAGAGGGTACATGGGGCTGCGCCTTCAAGAAGCATACAATCTTGCTAACAACAACAACAAAAAAAACCCAGCTACTAAGCAGTATGTGATCTGCATCAAATGAAGCACAAACAATAAGTCTTTGAGTGTCCTGAGGAGAAGTAGTGTTTGGGACAGTGGCTGGAAACACAGGGACAGAACTGTCAGTGCTGGGCAAGATGATGTAAAAGGGAAATTCAAGCACAGTCCAAGAATGGATGAATAGAGTCTAGCAGAGCAAAAAGTGGGATGGCGGGGGGTGCTTTTTGGCTTTTGGACAGTTTTAGGAATTTGAAGAGGAAGTTGGATATTTTGTTTCTTTGGTTGGTTGGTTGGTTGATTGGCTTTCAGATATACTTATTTCAGCTTTACTGGGATGTTTGGGGGAGAAGTAAGAAGTAGAAAGGAAAGGCCTGTACTGTCTACTCTGGTAGAAAACTTAAGCATTTTAAGAAATATTTTTCTTATTTATTTTTGCTTTTGTTGCTTGTGCTTTTGGTGTCATATCCAAAACACCATTGCTAAAACCAAAGTTAAGGAGCTTTTATACTATGATTTCTTTTAGGAGTTCTACAATTTCAGGTCTTATGTTTAAGTTTTTGATACATTTTGAGTTAATTTTTGCAAGGGGTGTGAGACAGAAGTGAAATTTCATTCTTCTGCACGTGATTATCTGGTTTTTCAATATCATGTATTAAAGAGACTATCCTTACCCCGCTGAGTATTCTTGGCTCTCTTGTCAGATATTAATTGACTGTATATGCATTGGTTTATTTCAACAAATGGGACTACATCAAACTAAACAGCTTCTGGATGAACCTAGAGAGTATTAGGCTTAGTGAAATAAGTCAGACAGAGAAAGACAAATACTCTGTTATCATTTATATGTGGAACCTAAAAAATAAAACGAATGTATATAACAAAACAGAAACAGTCTCACAGATACAGAAAACAAGCTACTTGTTATCAGTGGGGTGAGGGAAAGGGGGAAGAGCAAGATAAGGCTAGAGGATTAACAGATACAAACTGCTATGTATAAAACAAATAAGCATCAAGGATATATTGTACAGCACAGGGAAAGATAGCCATTGTTTTGTAATAACTTTAAATGGAGTATAATCTACAAAAATATTGAATCACTATGTTGTACACCTGAAACTAATACTATAAATCAACTATATTTCAATTTAAAAAAACTAAACAGCTTCTGCTTAGCAAAAGAAACAATCAATAAAATGAAAAGACAGCCTACAGAAGGGGAGAAAAACAGAAATTAACAGCAATGGGAAAGCATACTAGGAGGCTGGAGAATTGTGTTGGCACCAGAGCCAGGACACAACAAAAACCCAGAATATGGTGGGGGCTCCATGGCCCCACTAGACAGGTCCTGTTGGGACTCCAAGGCTTTAACTCAACAGGAGGAAACCATGTGCCCTCCAGTCAAGGACCGCTGGGGATGGCTTGTGCTTAATTAAAGAAAGAACATCTTGAACACTCAGGCAAAGACAACCAGGGGCCTGGTCCTAAGAGAAACCTCTGCCTGTGAGTGGGCAAATGATAGCTTCCTCCTGCTCATGAGTCCCTTTATTCTTGCTTCACGTGGTTAAAGGCTATATATCCTAATCTCCTGCTTCTCTTGGAACCCCAAACCCAAGAAAATCTACACAAACACAAAGGAAGAAAAAGCACTGTACTACAGTAGAATGGAAAGTTTTCATACAAAAATAATATGCATAGACAACAAGGACCTACTTATATAACACAGGGAACTATATTCAATATCTTATAATAACCTATAATGGAAAAAATCTGAAAACGAATACATATATATATAAATATATATATATAACTGAATCATTTTGCTATATACCTGAAATACGATAAATCAACTATACTTCAATAAAAAAATAGTAATGTATAAATAATAATAGCTACCATGAATTGAACGCTTATTGTTATAGGTGCTGTGCTTGGCATATTTCTAATTAAATTTTCAGAACTCTACGAGAAAATTATTGTTTTCAGAGCTACCAATAAGTAGCTAAGAGAGGATTCCAATACTAGCCTTGAGTCTGAAACCCATTCTCTTCCTACTGAACCCTAATATTTCTGTTCAGGAAAGCTACTTAAGTACTTAGTATGACTTGATATAGAAAATAACGGGAAGAAGAGATAAGGATAGACCAAAATGACCCTGGGGAAAAGCACAAGGCAAGTCTAGATGAAGCAAAAACACAGAAAAGGTGAGACTACAAGGTTAACTGGCAGTTTTTGAGTACCCACAATAAAGAGAATAGGATGTATAGGTGAACATGTGAATGGACTGATGGGCTTTAAGAAGATAAGAAAGAGTAGAAACATAGTCAAGGGAGATACTAACACAAAGAGAAGTTGGTGAGTGTCCCAGGGCTGGGTTCCAACATGACAGGCATACTTGGCTTGACAAACCGGAAAGTGCCTGAAAGAAGAAAGCCTGGATGGAGATGAAAGGAAAGAAACAGGCACACCCACCTGCTGGAAAATAGAAATGGACCTACAGCAACAGCAGCTGATACCCTGCATTTTCAAACAGGCTGAGCTCTCACACAAAGGAGTGACAGATTGTCAGCAACTGTTTTCAAAAGAAAGACTGTGATCACAAGACCCAGGACGTATCTGGATCTGCACCACATGTCACTGGGGCCAGCACAAATGAAAAGCCTCTACCCCGAGGGGCTCAGTTAAGTTGAGGAAGTTTATCTCTGAGAATTCTTCGTATTTCAGGCTTTCTTGTGGGCTAGTCCTACCTTTGCCAAAAGAAGGTTTTCATGTCTCCCATTTTCCTGATGAGGGAGATTAGTCATAGAGCCACTGACAATGGCAATACTAACTCTTCTGGGGACTGGCCTTGGACAGAATCATGAAGAGCCCAAAGCTCAGCTTTGGTGTCTCCCATTTGCCCCATCTCTGCTCTCTCCTTCATCTTGGCATATTCTTTCCTTCTCCTCAGATGCCTACCCTGTACTCTAAAGAGTTTTGCTCTCAGAGGGCTTTCAACTTATTTCATTGATTCTAGAACTTCACTAGGTATAAGATTCACCAGGCTCATCCATCTTCCCACCCAGTAATTCTGACCAAACTGGTCTGGAGTGGGACCCCTAAATCAGTGTTTTTAACAGACCCTCCAGGTGATTCTGAAGCAGATGGTCCACCAATGGAGAAATACTGCATTATGGTGTTTATTGGTAATTAAAGTATTTATTGATAATGGCTTAGGTTTTAACAAAGAACTCCCGACTAGAAGTATTTAGAGCTAAAGATATGTATCTCCAATGGTGGAATGCTGGCAAGACAACGGATATTTGAAATGCAGAAGATCATCTTTGGTGCTCTCTCATTCAACATCATTCATCTTATAAACAGGGCTCAAGTCAAACCCTGTAAGAGATAACTATTCCCCTACAATAAGGTAGGGATCCTTGGAGCTTCCCTCTCATGACCGATACATACTTGCCTTGATCGCCAGGATAAATTCACAGAACATCTGAACATTTCCAAGCTACCCACAGAGAAACATAATTATACAGAAAATGGAATATATTAAGTTTAAATTTAAAGATGTTGCCTTTTTCCTCAAAGTCACAGTCAAAATCAAACGTGAAAACCAGTCACCACAAAGTAAATGACTACACCTCTATTCTTCATAGGGTTAATTATTCTGCCCACACCTTTTAATTTTGATTTTTTCAATTTTATTTTGGGTTATAACATCTTTTTTATGCATTTATAACTACCTTGAAAACACAGGCCTTACTAACATGAGCTGATAATCAAAAAGAAAGAAAAATAATAAATGCATATTCTATAGGTCACATTTGACCTTTACTCTTTCCATTCTAAACTGCCATTTCCATCAATGCTTTCGAGAAATGTAAGAAACAATATGGAATTTCATACAACCCTTAACCCTAAGACACTTCTCTATTGGAACCCTCCAGTCCTAAATTTCAATAAGCTCCATTAGAGGGCAGTTTTACAGGTTCCTGCAGGGTTAGATTTAATCTGCCAGAACTATTTCTAATTGACTAGTTACCCCTTTATAAACATTTCCCAGAGTTGGGAGTAAAGAGACCATAGCAGGGAAGGGGTCATAATTCCAAAGGAAGCATTTTCAGGCCTACCAGTCATTGATATAAGTACCATGTTCCAAATTTGAAAATTCTGGTTATTATCCAAAAATCTCTAAAGATCAAATATGTGACATATGTATCACATTCTCCTCTGAAGCAGAATGCCCTTTTTTTAAAAAGTCAATACTTTATAAAGCCAATCATGAATCATTTAATTGAACACAATTAATACAAAGGAAAGCTGACGGTTATCATTTTAAAATAATTTCTCAATAGAGTTCATTTCAAATAAATAAACTTGATATTCTAAGACCTACTCTTTACTTTTTAGAAAAGCTGTAAACATTAATAAAACATACTCCTAGAACATTATTCTTTACAAATTCAGGGACTTACGGTTCTGCTTAGGGGAGCTGGTAGGAAGAGCAAAGACTCTGGGACATTTCTGTTCCCCCTTTTTACAGACTCCAGGGAGTCTGAATGAGTGCAAGTCTTAAAAGATGCTAAGATTCTCTAATAGTGTATTCATTTGAGAAAGGAAACACTGTGTCAACAGAAAATCAAGAAATCTTTAATATCTCTTTGAATTGAATCAGGGTTCATTCACTCATTCAACAAATATTTATTCATTACTTCCTATGTGCCAGAATGATGTAAAAGAATCCACAATGCATTAATCAAACAAAATTGACTCCATCCTCATCTTAAACTGGTTGAGAAAGAGTTTGGGACTGTGATCAAACTAATTCTGAAACTAAACATTCATAGGCTAAAAAACATTGTACTTTTAAAATGTTTTGTCCTCTTGGAAGTAAAATGAAATTCTATAACATGACTTTGGTTAGACACTGAAAGTTTAAACCACGACCCCACACTTTTTATACCCAAGCTTTTTACTCCAAGGCAAAACCATTCATCTATCCTTGGAGATGTTATAAAAATGAACTGTGACAGGGATTCTAATATATTTGAAAGGAACTATAATGTATTATACAATTATTTCTCCCAATTCTCAGGGCCGAGCTCAAACTTCATCTCATTGTTGAAATCTTACACAAATTTCACTAAACTCTTACAAATAACCTTTACCCTTGGGAGCTCTAAAGCATTTACCACATGCTCCCTTAGATCATGATCCAAGTGTGCAGTTGTGCATTTGTTTACCTTTTACTGAGTACCTAATATGTTTGAAGCAATGCAGTGCAGTGGTTGAGAGTGAGGACTCTGACCCAGATTTCCAGAGCTGACTCCCTTTTCTGTGTGACCCTAGTCTTAGTTTTCTCATCTTTAAAAATAAATGATAGAAAAAAATATATAAATAAAATAATAATAAAATAAATGATAGGGACTTCCCTGGTGGTCCAGTGGCTGAGACTCCATGCTCCCAATGCAGGGGGCCCAGGTTTGATCCCTGGTCAGGGAACTAGATCCTGCGTGCCGCAACTAAGACCCAACGCAGCTAAATAAATAAATATTTATTTATTTATTTTTAAAATAAATAAATAATAATAGTCCTACCACATGGAATTATTGTGATGAGTAAGAACACTACTATGAACTGTCACAGCAAGTAGGAGCCTAGTGGTAATATGGTATACTGGATGGATTCTAGAACAAACAAAAAAAATTAGGTAGAAACTAAGGAAATTCAAACAAAGTATAGACTTTTGTTAATAATAAGGTTTAATATAGATTCCTTAATTATGCAAATGTAATACTAATGTAAGATGTTAATAATAGAAGAAATTGTGTGGGGTATATGGAACTTTCTATACTACCTTTGCAACTTTTCTATTAATCTAAATCTACTCTAAAATAAAGTTTTTAAAAAGTAAAAACTAGAATTAGAAAAAGTTTCAAATGTTACTATACGTAAAGCATTAAGAATAATATATAGGGCTTCCCTGGTGGCGCAGTGGTTGAGAGTCTGCCTGCCAATGCAGGGGACACGGGTTCGTGCCCTGGTCTGGGAGGATCCCACATGCCGCGGAGCGGCTGGGCCCGTGATCCATGGCCGCTGGGCCTGCGCCTACGGAGCCTGTGCTCCGCGGCGGGAGGGGCCACAGCAGTGAGAGGCCCACGTACCGCAAAAAAAAAAAAAAAAAAAGAATAATATATAGACTTAATATGGTCAAAATGTCCATACTATTCAAAGCGATCTACAGATTCAATGCAATCCCTATCAAAATCCCAATGGCATGTTTTAAAGAAATAGAAAAATGTTCTACAATTCATATGGAACCACAAAAGACTACAAATAGCCAAATCAATCTTGAGAAAGAACAACAAAACTGGAAGTACCACATTTCCTGATTTCAGAATGTATTATAAAGTACAGTAATGGTAGTGGCATAAAGACAGACATGTAAACAAATAGCACAAAATAGAGAGAGCCCAGAAATAAATCCACACACGTATGGTCAACTGATATTCAATAAGGAAGTCAAGAATACACAATGGCGAAAGAACAGTCTCTTCAACAAATGGTGTTGGGAAAACTGAATATCTACATGTAAAAGACTGAAATTGGATGCTTATCTTACATCATACACAAAAAATCAACTCAAAACAGATTAAAGACTTCAACATAAGACCCAAAACTGTAAAATTCCTAAAAGAAAACATAGGAGAAAAGCTTCATGACATTGGTCTTGGCAATGATTTGACAGCAAAAGCACAGGCAACAAAAATAAATACATAAATAAATGAACAAGTGGGACTACATCAAACTAAAAAGATTCTACACAGTAAATAATCAACAGAGTGAAAAGGTAACCTACAGGATAGGAAAAAATATTTGCAAACCATCTATCTGATAAGGGGTTAATATCCAAATTATACAAGGAGCTTCTACAGCTCAATAATTTAAAAAAATAATAATGCAATTAAAAAAAAAAAAAAGGGCTAAGAGGGACTTCCCCGGCAGTCCAGCGGTTAAGACTCCGAGCTTCCACAGCAGGCGGTGCGGGTTCGTTCCCTACTTGGGGAACTAAGATCTCACATGCCATGCAGCATGGCCCAAAAAAAAAAAAAAAAGGCCTAAGATCTTGCATAGATATTTCTCCAAAGACATACAGATAGTCAACAGGTATATGAAATAATGTTCAACATCACTCATCATCTGGGAATTGCAAATCAAAACCATAAGGAGATAAAACCTCATACCTCTCAGGATGACTATTACATATACACATAAATAAATAGAAGCGTTGGAGGATGTGGAGAAATTGGAGCCCTTGCACACTATCGGTGGTAATGTAAAATAGCGCAGCCGCTATGGAAAACAGTATAGAAGTTCCTCAAAAAATTAAAAATAAAACTACCATAGGATCCAACAATCCCACTTCTGGGTATTTTTCCAAAAGAACTGAAATCAGGATCTCAAAGAGATATTAGCACTCTTATGTTCACTGCAGCACTATTCACAATAGTCAAGATGTGAAAACAACCTAAATGTCCTCAAGGCAGATGAATGGATAAAGAAACTGTGGTATGGAATACTATTCAGCCTTAATAAAAGAAGGAAATTCTACAGTATACAACAACATGAATGAAACTTAAGGACATTATACTAAGTATAATAAACCAGCCACGAAAGGACAAATACTATGTGATCCCACTTATATGAGGTATCTAAAATAGTCAAATTCATAAAATCAAAGAGCAGAACAGTGGTTGCCAGGGGTAAGGGTGAGGGGGAAACAGGGAGTTAACTAATCAATGGGCATAAAGTTTCAGTCAGGCAGGATGAATAAGCCCTAGAGATCTACCGTACAACACTGTACCTATAGTCAGCAATAATATACTATACACTTTAAAATTCGTTAAAAGGGTAAATCTCATGTTAAGCGTTCTTTCCAGAATAAAAAATTTCTTAAAAACCCCTGAAACAGAACAAAACCATCTGGCCCATAGCAGGCACTCAATAAAAGGTAAGTAGCGGAGGGCTTCCCTGGTGGCGCAGTGGTTGAGAGTCCGCCTGCTGATGCAGGGGACACGGGTTCGTGCCCCGGTCTGGAAAGATCCCACATGCCGCGGAGCGGCTGGACCCATGAGCCATGGCCACTGAGCCTGCGCGTCCAGAGCCTATGCTCCGCAACGCGAGAGGCCACAACAGTGAGAGGCCCGCATACCGCAAAAAAAAAAAAAAAAAAAAAGGTAAGTAGCAATTGTGTGTAGCAGCAGTAATAATAGTAGTGGGAAGCCCACAAAAGCTTTTAAGTAAAACTGTGGATTTCTTATTCCTTATGCTTTTTGTTTTGTTTTTTGTTACTGCTTTGGGGGTTTTCTTTTTCATACAACATTTACAAAAAAGCTATAACTGTAAAGAAAATTATTATTTAATTTTTCTATTTTATTGTTTTAGCACTGTATAGGAAAGGGTTTAGTGTGCCAAAGACTGTATACATTATAATGTCTTTTGGTCATAATCATATGTTGTGTGACTAAACAGACAGGCCTGAAATGTCAACAGCACCTGCTTGAGAAGCTATGAACTTATTTCATAGGCTTGCCATCTGAACTGTTGGGGTTTTTTGTTTGTTTGTTTTTATTGTCTGATTCCATTTACATGAAATGTCTAGAACAGGCAAATGGAGACAGAAAGTAGATTAGTGGTTGCCCAGGGCTAAGGAGAAGGGGGAATAGGAAGTACCTGCTAAAAGTCACAGGGCTTCCTTTTAAGATGATGGAAATGTTCCAGAATTAGATAGTGGTGATAGTTGCACAACACTGTGAATACTTGAAAATCCACTGAATTAGGCACTTTAAAATGGTGCATTTCATGTTATATGAATTTTATCTCAATTTAAAAATTGCTTAAAAGAGAAAAAGCACACGTAAAACGCTTAGAACAGGGCCTGGCCTTGAGTAAGCACTCAATAAATGTTAGGTATGATTAATACTAAAACTTCCAGCACAGTTATTATTTTCTTCGTTGTAATAAAATGACTCCTTTTTCTTTAATGTCTGACTACTGACAGCTTTTAAGCCTGGCCCTCCCTCTTCCCCACCCACCCACATCTGGGCAAGCTGGTAAGAAAGCCTGGGTGTTCCCTTCTTTGGTGCCTGTGGAAGATTCAAACTATGTGAGGCCCTGGCCCATGTGCTGGAACCCTCACCTCAGCCCCAGCCCTTAACCACAATAAAAACCAGACCGGGTTCCTTCCCTGTTCTCTCAAGGCATTTCAGGACTGCTCTCCCCAGAGACCTCAATTTTGCGAGCAATAAATATTTCACACCCTCTTGTTCTGTGTTTGAAATCATCGGTCTTTACATCCAAACCAAATTTGGGGTGGGATGCGGGTCCATCCTATCTCTGCAGGGTGGCTACAACGATCATCATCATCCGTTATCAACCAGCCACACCGGGGCCTGCACTCCAACACGACAACAGTAGGTGGAACTGAAGAAACGTGCCCTCCTTATACAGGGCACATGCTCTCCATTTGGCCACAGTCCCCACCACTCGCAATGGCCCACTCTCAGACTCCAGCCATCATTTACTCTATCTTCCTGGCCCCTGTAGGTGGGTAGGTTTGCAGTCCCGAGTCTAAGAGGTTGCCTAGAGGCGGGTGCGCAACTGGGATATGGTTTTCATTCCCATTCTCAGAAAGGGGTCCCCCTCCCCTTGCCCTGGCTCGAAGACGGCCCCGCCCAGCCCAGCCCTTGCCGCTTGTGAACAGTGTACCTTCACAGAGAAAGCCCTGGTCATCCCTGGTCCGGAGGGATCCCAGCTTCCAGTGCTGCCCACTTTTGTGTGTCAGCACCGTCCCCGTGGGCAAGGCCTAAAAGCGTGGCGGCTACCGGGCTCCACTTCAGCGTCTGAGGGCTTCACCTGGTCGTATGCAGGTTTGAGTCTCTCATTGGGACTGCAGGTGTTTTCAGACCCAGAACTGTCACGGTCTGAGAAGGTGGTTAATGTGGGAGAGGTAACAGAGCTGGCCCATCTCACTTTCTTGCAAGAGGTTTTCAGAACTGGCATTCGGCTCTCCTTGAGCCTCAGAAGCATGCTCCGAGCGGTCTGACACAAAGGTCTGGGACGCC
The DNA here is from genome assembly GCF_011762595.2 of Tursiops truncatus. NCBI lineage: Eukaryota > Metazoa > Chordata > Mammalia > Artiodactyla > Delphinidae > Tursiops > Tursiops truncatus. The sequence goes on from NC_047036.1 coordinate 40,722,278, forward strand.
TCACGCTCCTCTGTAGGCAAAGGTTCTCCACAGTCGGAGCAGAATTTGAACGCTTCGATATTTCTGCCATGGTCTGGACAGAGGGTATCATGCTTTACCGGGCCACACCCCGGCCCTCAGATCCAGCGGGCTGGAAACTCCACCCTTGCGTCCTCCCCCGCTGCGCCGCAGAAACTTCCGCTGAGGGCGGAAGTGGGGAGTCACTGCGCGCGCATGCTCTGCCTTGAGGCAAGAGTGCACCTGCGCAGGCGCAACTTGTTTTAATTTCTGAATTATAAGTGTATACATATATATATATATATATTTTTTTTTTTTTTTTTTTTTTTTTTTTTTGCGGTACGCGAGCCTCTCATGGTTGTGGCCTCTCCGGTTGCGGAGCACAGGCTCCGGACGCGCAGGCTCAGCGGCCATGGCTCACGGGCCCACCCACTGCGCGGCATGTGTGATCTTCCCGGCACGAACCCGCGTCCCCTGCATTGGCAGGCGGACTCTCAACCACTGCGCCATCAGGGAAGCCCTGAATTACGTTTTTTTATGTGTGTCATAGTAACAATTACAGATCTAGTCCTGACATACGGCCTTTAATGGCTCTACATTGTTTACAGGATCAAGTTTAAATGCCTTAATATGTCATTCTAGGACCCGCACAATTTACTCTTTCCAGACTCATCAGCTACAGTACCTGCCTCACAATCCTAGACGTCTCATAAATTTGTGCTATTTCTTCTGCTTTTACCTGGAATATCCATGTCTCCATTCTTCTCGTAATAAAATAATTCTCTTTTGAGGTATTTTCCATATATTATGATCACTTCTCTGACGTCTTCAGAAAATTTAATTACTGATTTCTCCATCCTTCAGTAGCATTTTATCTATAAAGTTTATAAAAATTATTATCTTCTCGGGAACACTAAGTATGATTTATTAATCTTTATATTTATTTTTTGAATTGGATTTATTTCAAATGATCCTTTCCTGGAAACATAATGATTGTTATCGGCTAAACAGATCCACACAAAGTATTTTCCTATCTTGAATTCCTTTAGAAATTATGTATACCATGTGTACCACATGGTCATTAACTTGCTTTTAGGTTGCTTTGGGATTAGTCCATTGCTGATCAGGTCTTCACTCTCTACCTTAATTAGACAATCTTTAAGAAACGAGATCACATCTATCTTTTCTTTTGTTCCCTTGTTTGTCAAAAACATCGGTCACAGTAGCTGTGTATAATAAAGTGAATAGCCCCATATTTATGGGCACAGGCAACCTTCATTCGTTATCCAAATAATTTAACTCAGTGTTTATTCTCTTCAATTTTATCTCTGACGATTGCTGAACCCCAATACTCAGAGTTCTCACATCTGACCAAGAGTCTGCCTGCATATATCTTTTATCATAAGGCACCTAAGTGTCCATAACAATGCTGCTTCACTTTAGAGAAGGCTGGGGTTCTCCTCAAAGTAACCAGAGTTGACCGATAAGCATATGTATATTTTTCTTTGCAAAATTAATATATTGATTACAAAAATTTAAATACCTAAAAGTAAAAAGGCAAATCCTTCCTTAATCCCCCAATATTTCAATTTATTTCATAATGTATAAAACACTCATTTCTGTCTCCACTAAATGCTTTGTATGTTAAATATATACTTTCTCTAATTTTTACACCCATAAATCATTTTATATCAACCACTCCACTTAATAAATAATAGAAATCTTCCTATATCTATATAGGAAGTATATATCTATACTTCATCTCTTTTATTTTTATTTTGACCAAGCCATATAAACCTATTTTAAAAAGAGTAGTTTCGATAAGAATCAAAATATAGAATATGGAAATGAAAACAAGAGTCCAAATGTCACACCTGTATACAGAGAGGCTTTTTTTGTCAGTGAAGCAAAAGAGTCAAGTTCTGTGATATCAGAGATGATCCTCAAAAAGCACAGAACTTAATTCCTGAATTTGAACTTAATCCTGACCCACTTCATTTCTGCATCTTTGATACTATTGGTTCAATGTATTTGTGAGCCTAACTTGGACACTTACACCAGAGTCTTAACAAGTAGGTATCTTGACAAGAAGATTTCCATGAACTCCTAAAATAATGATGAACCCAGCATGTTAGATTTGGTGGCAGACTTTACTAAAGCTATGAAATCTGCTCTTCACCACCAGTTGAATTTGGGTACATCTATTTGTGCAGTGTGCTAGACAAAACCGTGATTCTAAAAGCCAGAATCAGACTATGCCCAGCATCCTCTTAAAAATCAAGCCAGCACAGAAGGCAGGATCATGCAACATTGGTGCAATCATTCAGGAGCTTCTCTATATTCATTGACTGTACTTCTAAGCCCAAAGCACAAAAAAATACATGTGATTCCACGGAATTATGTCCTAGGTGATGCAAAAATAATATCAATGCAAAACTGTAATCCAAAGCCTTTGGAATCCAAAGCCTCACAGAGGAAACTTCTAGAAATCCAGTGGGGAGAGCTAAATGCAAATGCTATCTCCTAGGCAACTTGTTGTTCAGAGATGCAAGGGCAGCCTTAAAAAAAAATCAGGGGCTTCCCTGGTGGCGCAGTGGTTAAGAATCAACCTGCCAATGCAGGGTATACGGGTTAGAGCCCTGGTCCGGGAAGATCCCACATGCCACGGAGCAACTAAGCCCATGCAGCACAACAACTGAGCCTGTGCTCTAGAGCCCGTGAGCCACAACTACTGAAGCCTGTGCACCTAGAGCCCGAGCTCCGCAACAAGAGAAGCCACCGCAATGAGAAGCCCGTGCACTGCAATGAAGAGTAGCCCCCACTCGCTGCCACTAGAGAAAGCCTGGATGCAGCAACAAAGACCCAACGCAGCCAAAATAAATAAATAAAATAAATTTATTTTTTAAAAAAAATTCAGGGTGCTTGTTCAAAAAAGCTCTCTTCTGGTGGCCATCCCCCCAAAAGACCAAGACATGGCGTCAGGCAATCAGCCAAAGTAAACCTCTGCACTGTATATATCTCTCCAGAGGAAGAACGACAGTAACTTGGATTCCCACCTGCTTCCTCCAGCAGTCTCCACAGCATCACCCATGGGCCATAATTAACATCAGTGGAAACTCAAGAGTGCCGAAAACAAAGATCCAAAGTATAGTCACTCCATCAGCATCTTAGCTCTGCTCACTGAATCTCTGCCTCTGGACATGTGCACTAAACCACAGCAGCTGCACCCATCACAAGCCAAAGGGGCTTGATTAGAAGGAGGGTCAACAGAAGAAAAGTGGGAAGAATGTGTAGAAGCTCAACAGTTAGCCATGCAGCATATCCTCTGACTCTGGGAAACCATAGCAGTCAGCAGATCGGTGCTGCATTCTTCAAACCTGGAGAAGCTCTTTGTTAACTGAGACTTCATGCAGCCCCAGAGGTGAAGAGGGAAAGCCACCAATGGTGACAGACACCCTGTGTACATGTGTACTTAGACAGGATTGAACTGTGCATCATTAATTGGTCCGTTTTGAGCCCCACTCACACACATTAATAGTAATGCTGTCAGTGGCAATATCTCCTAATACCAAGGACAAAAATAAATACTTAATGTGAAGTATAGGCACAGGCCAAGACAAGCCTCTCTTGAGTTTTGAATTCTCATCATAGACTAAAGATGATTGATGGTGATGGTGCTGCGGTTAATGGACGTATTACTGTATTTCCCATCACTTTTCCAGTATATGGCTCTGATCCCCTTGATTATATTCAGCCTTCACAAATGTTATCCTTCTTGAAATCCGCACTCTGCATTCTCATTGCCTCTGCTAACCAGTGGTTTCACTGAGCCATCTGTGTTCTCCCTTTCCTTTCTGTCCGTGTAGCATTATAAGCTTTCATTGTTCAGCTACCTGGGCATTTCTCCTTTCCCCAGCACCCTCCCCTACCATTTCACCCAGACTGTACTAGTCTATCAAGATGAAAACAACACTATGACACTCAGAACAAACTTCTCCTGTCAGATGCACACAGGGACCCTCTGTTGCACAATCTGCACTCGTCCCTCATGCAATAGAGATTCAGCTCACAGATACGAGATCCAGACTGCAGATCAGAGGGGAAACTGACTTCTGCCCTTCATTTGGGCCAAAGAATACTTATCTCCTTATTTCCAGCTTCTTCTCAAGTTGCAGCTAGACCTGGAGAGATGTAAATATGTAAGTAAAACCCAAGACCATACTCACAGGTTATCCTTTTCAAAATGCCAGCGCTTCTCAGTTGCCTTATCACAGGCTGATTCAACTCCTTATTCATAAAGGGCCAATAGCAAGAAAAGGCATCGCAGTGTGCTGGGAGGACCGCAGAAGTTACCACCATATACTGATCTTTTTGTTCTGACACATTGGTGTGTGGGATTGGGCTGTGGGCAAAGTTTCTACGTCTCTCTTTCTTGCAGCCCCAGACTATCCTTAAACTGTAGCTCTGCTGAAGAAGTCCTTTCTGGGATGGACATAACACAGGAAACTTCACAGTTGTTGTTAGTGTTTAATATTTATTGAAAACGCACGATTGGACCAAGCACTCTACTGATGTATAGCTTGTATCTTATTAAAACTTTCTAGGAAAAAAAAAAAAACTTTGGCTGAAAGCTAAAAGCTGTCTAGCTATTGTAAGGGCAACAAGAATACACATTTCTCGAATATCCCTAATTGCTTTCCATAACGCAATACAATTTTCTGCTTCTTCCATTAAATTTTTCATTAACATAATATACTCTATGAGCAAGCTCTATGTTACTTTTAAATATTCAACTAAGCCCACTAGTGGCTTGAGCCAAGAAAAAAGATACCATATTAAAACATATTTTTAAAGATTTCTTCTTTCAGAAAATGTGTATTATAATGAGAAATAAGACTCATTTTCAACCTGCACAATGTTAGTCTTTGCCTTCGTTGCCTGCCTTTGTCTTCCTCAGAACCCAAGGTGTCAGAGCCTCTGATGAGCTCCTTCAATAGAAGCCAAGTCTATCCCCTTTCCTGAGATAGTCCTAACAGGAAAAAGAGGTACAGAGTAGCCATAACCCTACCATTCTTAAAAAGCTTGGCAACAGGTCAGTTTCCCTGGACCCAGGAGCCTTGCATCCAGTCCCCTGTATCTTCTTCCTTGGCAAAGAGATCTGGAACCTTGCTTGAAACTCAATCTGCAAGCTGAGAACCCTGAACCCTGTCTACATCCTACCAGTCTTCCTTCCCAGAGATAGACTCTGCATGTTGGCAGGAATCCTGAAAAGTAAGAAATATTTCCAGAATACCTACATCTTTGTTGGCGCGGTTCTGCTTGCCCAAATGGACTGGTATTGGTGCTCCTCTGAATCGTTGCTTTTATACATAGAAAAAAATCTGGATGAATATACACCAAAGCATTAATAATCATTATCTGGATGGTAAGGAAACACATGATTTCAATTTTCTCCTTTACTGTATTTTCCAAATGTTCTTTATTACTTTTGTACTCAGGGAAAAAAAAAAGTTTTGTGTTTTGCTAAGTTACCAAGACATACCATTACCCTTCCCTTGTGTTTCTGCTTCAGTAAATTCTCTCTTCTTTTTTCCAAATGCAGCCTGATGAAAAAGAACTTTCTCTCCACAAAGAAGGCCAAAATCTAAAGAACAAATTCTGAGAGAAAACATTTTTTAAAAAGGTTTTAAAATCTTTTATAACATTAAAAAGCAAGGTTTTGAAACCATATCCTTTAAAACATAGAAAAAGGAGATTAAGTGATTTACTAATGATATAAGAAATCAAGATTTTCATGGCACCATGAAAATTATAAAATAAAAATTTAAGTTAAAAATCACAAAATAAAAAATTAAATTAACGTAATGTTAAAACTGAATTGGAAAGCGTGACTCAAAGCCACAAAGAGAGAGAAGCAGGACATGAGGAATTATGCCTTAGACACAAAATCAAATGACCTTCAGCTTTGGAAATTTACTCTTCCCCTCTCTCCCCCCATTCCACCCAGTGCTTTAGTAGCAAGACTTAGATCTGTCTGTGTTGATGGGGAGCTGTCTTCTTGTAATCTCACAGTTTTTCACCCTACCTGGGAAATGTGTTCTCTTCCTTAATTGATCATTTATGTTGTGCTGCAGGTTCTATAAGCTACTTTCCTCAGTTGCATGCATGAGTACAAAAGTTCTCTGCTGTGCGTTTGAATTTCTTTACTTGAAATGTACAGGCTTCTGTCATTTGTTTCCTTATTACAAAATCTCTTTATATGATTTAGCTTCAAGTAGAATTTATTACTTTTGGAAAAAAAAAACATGAGCTACCACTTCACATCTATTAAGATGGCTATAATCAAAAAGACAGTTAATAACAAGTATTGGCAAAAATGTGGAGAAATTAGAACACTCATACTTTGCTGGTGAAATATAAAATGATATGACAAAGTACTGTTTGGAAAACAATTTGGTAGTATCTCAAAAAGTTTAACATGCAGTTATCTTATGATCCAGTAATTTCACTTCTATGTATACATTTTGTTTGTTTTGTTTTGTTTTGGCCACACCAGTGTCCCCTGCAGTGGAAGCATTGATTCTTAAACACTGGACCTCCAGGAAAGTCCCACTTCTAAGTATATTTATATGTGATATTCCTAGGTACTCAAGGTAAATGAAAACATATGACACACAAAAACTTGTATGAGTATGTTCACAGCAGTATTATAATAGCTAGACTGGAAACAACCCAAATATTGGTGAGGATATACACATATCGACATAAATGTCAATTCCCCATCAGTCATTCATCTAATGGTTTTGCTATCAATCGTTACTCAGTTGTACTCAATTAATTCTGTTTACGAAATAAATATTGTTTAATGTATGAATAAACGTCCAAGGTAGCTGAAGATGGATTGCTCATCTTCTACTCATTCCTTCCCCTCTCCAGGAACTAGATCCTGAATGGCAATGCCTTCTAGAGACTGGAATCGGTTTACACAAGACAAAGATTCCCACATGGTTGTATATCTTAAGAGAGTGCTTGGGCCCCTTTCATCCTATCCTCATGTAAGTTTTATATATTGAGTTGCTGCTATACTTTAAAGTTAGTGCTTAGAAAGTACATGGGGGAATATTTTCTTGGAACTGGTTTATGAAACAACCACCCATTCTCATTCATTTGTTTGGTTAGTTCATCCCAAAGTGTTTTGTATTCTTGGTTGTAACTGGTCATATCTAGGTAAATGTGCCTGCTTCCAGGGTCAGAAAAGAAGACTGTCTTGTGTTAACTGTAATAGATTTATTCATAAAGATGACCCTGGCAATTCAAGGCATTCAGAATTTCTTGAATTCCCACAGGCTCCTTAAAGACAAGTCCCAAACAGAAACCTGCTCTTCCTCTGTTATTGTTTACCTCAGGAAATAATACCACCACCCACTCACTTATTCATACCAGAAACCCAAGAGCCATCCTCGTCTCCTCCTTTTCCCTCATCCCCCTTATTCAATCAATCAACAGAACCTATCAATTCTACCTCTTGTCTCTTGAATCTATCCTCCTCTTCAACCCAAGTGTCACCCCCGCTAGAGTTCTGCTACTGGGATGGCATCCTAAAAGATAGCCTTTCACCAATGCTAGCGCCTTGCAAATCTATCTCCACAGTTCAGGCAAAGAGAGAATTTCTAAGTGAAAAATGGCTCATGCCCCCCCCAATTATAATATTCCCATGGATTTCCTCTGGAAAACCAATGAACCCATGGTTTTTATAAGAGCTTATATAATCTGCACCATCAACTTCTCCCATTACTCAGTTTCCACTTTTCCTCTCAAAGTAAGTGCTTTGGTCATTACTAAACATCTTTTGGTTCCTCAAATGATTTCTCTTTTGCCTCCTGGGCTTCACAAATACTCTTCCACCATCTCTCCAAGCACCACCTTCTTCTGGTTAACTCTCAAACATAAGGTCTCAGCTAAATGTCACTTCATTAGGAAGACCTTACCTGGCCATCCTCATCACAGTTTATTATATGGACTTATTTAATATCTGCCTTCTCTGTTATCTCAAAAGTTCTAAGAAAGCTGCAATTAGATTTGCCTTGTTTCCTTCTCTATCTCTATCACAGAGTCTGGAGAATATCATAGATATTTAATAAATATTTATTGAAATTACGTTGAAAATTAAGCCACAGAAAGACTACGGGCTATTTGTGCTAGCATATTTTGTGTGCCTCAAAACTGCAGATTTTATGCATAACAGTAGAAAAACATTATCTGTAAAAGTATGTTATGTTGTTTAGAATATAGTAGTAATTACAGAGCTGTTTCTTTTGCTCATTACCCCCTGGAATGCTTAAAGTACAATCCCTTCCTAAATGCTAGGCTATAAAATTTTCCTGGCTCAGCATTGTCCAGTTTTGTGGAGAGATCTAGGAAATGGTGATAATAATATCTATCTGGAAAAGAAGCTAAGAAAATAGAGATGATATATTTCATGCTCCTGGCATGGAATACGTACTCAATACATGGTAGCTATTATTAAAGGACAAAATAATAGATAGATGCATACCAGTGTGTGTGTGTGTGTATGTGTGTGTTGGTGTGGGTGTGTGTTTTGAACTCTCTCAAGACAATTGCTCTATTGGTGACACTGGTTAATTTTGTAAAACACACTAATATATGGAATTATTCCAGGGAGGACACTCTAACTGAGATCTGAATGGTTCTTACAAAGCAAGTAGACAGATTGGAGTGTATTGGCAGAATAATCGGAACACCTAGCAATTGTATCTTTCAGAATCAGGGGTCTTGATCAGGGGTCCATGGAACCCTGTAAGGATCCATGCATGGATTTCAAAATGCTTAAGACCTTCCTAAAAATGAATGTAAAACTTTGTGCAGGTGTATATGTATTTGTGTCTGTGCACTATTCTGGGGAGATGGTTCATATCTTTCAACAGCTTCTCAGATGGACTGCAAATAAGAAAAAGTTAGGAATCATTGCTTAAAGGTTTCTTCAGGAAATCTGGTGCTCTGGCAAAGATGAAAATGTTGACAGTGTGATGGTTGTGTCATTTGGCTGGCCAAAGCAATGTTTTCTATTAAAGCAAAGATTAGAAGTCTTGGGGCCAAAATGATCTCAACTAAATAGTTCTTCTCCAGTATGTTTCCATCTGCCCAGCATGTGAGCCATTAACACATGGTTCCTCTTGATGATTTTCATATACTTATTTGTGAGGAAATCACACTGAGGCCAGTTCAGAAGAATCATTTAACTAATGTATTGGAAAACCAAATAAATGAGCCTCCTATACATACTAACAATTTTATATTGCTAAAAGAATGACTATTTATTGGAGATTAAGCACACACTGACCAAAACTACCTCTAAGTCATTCATCTACTAGTCTTCATAATATACATATTCCTATTCTAGTCCAAAAAAAGAGCAAGGCTCGCCATGTGTTGAAATAATTTATTTCAACACTTAATGCATCATCTGTTCTGTATTTCCACATGTTGTGTCATCATCATTTGACCTCAACCCATTGTTAAATATTTAATAGTACTGTTGGATAAACAATACAAAGTATAGTTTACTTTTGAATGTAGCATTTACATGAAAAAAATAAGCCAATATATGCTGCAAAAGGTACAGTTTTGGGTTATAGTGCTAATCCTTCTGGTGGATGGAAAATGAGTTATAAGAGGAAAGGAAACCACAGGGAGGATGAATGAATCAGGGAGAGCAATGACAAACGAAAAGATGACATAACTCTCCAGTAAAGAACACAAGCAGAAAGTAACTGCCACCTAAATGTTGGCACAATGGGAACTACATATTTCTACCTCTCAAAACTTAAGCATGATGATGGATTGTTTTGAGTAGGAACCTAGTCACATGAAAATTATGAAATACTACTCAACAAAACACTAACCAACAAAGGATAATTTTAAACTCTCACTGGGTATAAATTTCATGGTGACAGAAATTATTCGTTCAAAGGACTATCTGTGGTCTGAAAGAAACAACAAAAGAATGCATGCAAGAGATTTTGATGAGTTAGCACACCACTCCTGAAAAGTGTGTTCAATACATTCTTTTTGACTGACCATAGATAATCAGCCTTAGGAAGTATGAAAACATAATCCTGCACCAGGGAATCTTTATAACTCATCGAGTTCCTCTGAGATAAAGAGCTGGAAACTGCATTTATTATCCTACTTCAGCAAGTTTTTCAATGACAGTTAAAATACAAAATGGATCTACACACCACAGTTGAGAGAAATTAAACAAAACCTAAGTAAATGGAAAGATATACCATGTTCATGGTTTTGAAGACTCAATATCCTTAAAAGTTCAATTATCCCCAAATTGATCTGTCCCAATCATAATCCCATCAAGCTTTTTGTGTGTATTTATAGAATTCAACAAGTGGATTCTAAAATTTACATGGAAATGCAACTAGAATATCCAAAGCAATCTTGAAAAAGAATAAAGTTGGAGGAATTACACTACCTGACTTCCTTACTTACTATAAAGTCCCAGTAGTCAAGACAATGTGAGACTGACATAGGATCAACAAATAGATCAGTGGAACAAAGCAGAGAACCCAGAAATAGATCCACACTTATAAAGTGCAAAGGCAAAGTACAAATTAGATTTGGAATGAATTCCCCTTTCAGGAAAGATGATTAATTAAAAATCTATAGGGACTTCCCTGGTGGCACAGTAGTTAAGAATCACCTGCCAATGCAGGGGACATGGGTTTGATCCCTGGTCCAGGAGGATCCCACATGCCGTTGAGCAACTAAGCCCATGTGCCACAACTACTGAAGCCCATGTGCCTAGAGCCCGTGCTCCTCAACAAGAGAAGACACCACAACGAGAAGCCTGTGCACCTCAACTAAGAGTAGCCCCTGCTCACTGCAACTAGAGAAAGCCCACGCGCAGCAACAGAGACCCAATACAGCCAAAAACAAATAAATAAATTTTTAAAAAAGAAAAAGAAAAGGGCTGTCCATGATTGACTGACTCTATATAACATAAAAGCACCATTGAAACGAGAAAAGTTCAGGTAATCAATTGATTGTTTTCTTAGTACTATATTTAAAAAAGACATATATTCTAATGACATTTTTAAAAACGTAATTACCTGATGGTTTGGACCTCTTGGATAAACATTGCTTTTATGTACTCACATTTCTTAACTTTTTAGTTCTGCAACAATTCAGCCAATACAGAACTATTACCCCCCACACAATCCTCATCTAGCCCATGAAGTTACACAACACCAAAGACTATGACGCATTAAGTAACCGGTTTTGTACCTAGAAGAACAAAATCTGATTTTAAAAACACTTCAGCGTATTTCTCCAGTGCTTAAATTCTGTCGCTTAATCAAGATTGATTGTTTGCATTTGAAATCTTAGTATCATTTTGGAAAATACCTAACTTCAAAAAAGTTTGACATTTAATTTTAAGGCAAAAAAGTAAAAGCTACTCACTTCCTGACTTCCAAATTGTCCATATGTAACCTCACCCACCCTTTCCATATTCTTTTTTTAGGGACTAAAATTTAACCAGGTCAGTTCTGGTTCAAACAACAATTTCATATGATTTCAAATAGGTATCTTGGGAGCTAGATTGAATCATTTGCTAAACTCTAATATTTTAAATTTATAAACTTTAGAAGGAAGATAGCTTTTGAAGCTGACAAAAAAACAATCAGAGAACAGCAGTCCTTTTGTGTGCTGCCCAGAAAGTCAGTTACAAAGTGGTCCTATTGTGTTTCTCATAATTTACATTTACTTTTTGGCAGAGCAGAAAGAAAAAAAATAAGAAGTCCAACTTGGAAGCATACAACAAAACTGAAAGAAGGCATTTTTATTTTAAAATGTCCCCTTGACATTTATACATCTACAAACCCAATATTTAACATTTACAGGAGATAAAACAGTAAAAGAAATAGCAGCTGTTTTTCTGTGATGTCACTGAACAGGTGTGATACCATTTCATACCCCAGAAATGGGATGGATCTCTTGCTGATGCTCACAGGAGGCCCATATGAGACCAATATTGACCTGTGTCTCATTTCCTCCAATTGGTCAGAAAACAAGCCAGGCCAACAAGAATCCTGATGACTGATCTGTGCCGATTCAGGGCAGACATTTTCCCAAACAGATCAATACTATCCAAGGTGCAGCTGAAAAACAGGATGAGCTTGTATCACTAAACAAACACCAAACTGCTTATTCACAAAGGCAAAAGCAACACAGCACTTATGTTTTCCACATTGTGTTTGCCTGTGACCTCAACCCTGACCCCTTAGAGCCACCCTCTCTGCAGAGAAAAGTAATCCTGTATTGGGTCTGCCTCTGGTACTCCTCTGGTACTCTGGGTCACTCCTGTGAGTGGTGGCATTTTTACAATGAGAGCTACTGTGTCTGCTTTGGCCTAGCCTAGAAAATCACATGATGCCAAAGCAACTAGTCAATGCAGTCAATTTAGTCAAATGACTGGTCTGAGCACTTGGCATTATGTAGACAGATAATAAAATAGCAACAGAATTTCTACTTTTTACCCATCATCCTGGAATTGTGTGGTCATACCTTGGATTAAGTTAATTCAGAAAGTTCTGTGACATGAGTTGTTTCTATATACACAAACTAAAATAACTATCTGAATAAACCAAAAACTCAAAAGTCCAGATAAAATATTCTTTTGATTAAACCCTCAAAATTGCCTTTATTCTAATTTTCATTTAGCCACATGGACCACTCTCCCCCCACGCCCCTCAAAGTCATATCGGGTATGCTCTTCTTATATCACTATATTCTAAGTGCACATGCAAATGAATAAGTTAAACCATAATGAGAACATGCAGGTTACATCACTATTTTCATTGCTATATGGTTATAAAATATGAGGATTTTATGGTCTTTAAAACAATCTTCCCAAAAGTATTGAGAAAATAAACTATGCATTAATATATGACCCCACGTTCCTCTAGGCAAGATGACTTCATATACAACCAGACATGAGCAAAATTTAAATGTTTTGTATGGTCCTAAAGTGAGAAATTTCAGCTTCCAGAGGCTACAGAAGACTCAGGACCAATAAATGTATTTAAACTGGGGACAATATAAAATCATATAATCACATTTGGGTCTTAAAATGTTTAATGGCTATTGGTAACACTGCCACGAAATCCAACCACCTACCATCTAAGATAATTTGTGTATTTAGAATATTGAATTTATTTTCCAACCCTAGATACACGTTTGATAAACTTTGATAAAACAGAAGCTGTGTCTCTTGCTGCTATTAAAAGACAAATCTATACCGCCCCCCCCCCCCAAAAAAATGGTCGAGTAACAATAATTGTTAGCTTTCCCCTTTCCTTCAACTAAGTTTTCCCTGGGAAAGAGGATTTGAAAGGGAGAAAACAAACTTTCCCTCAGCACATTACTATATAAGCACTATATCCATCTGCCTGAATAAAGAAGAAATAAATTCAACTTTGGAACTCTGCCATGGAGTGTCGGCTCCTGCAAAGGGGACAGTTTGCTATTAATTGTTAATGTCGTCGGCCATTAGAGGGCACTAAACAACTCTACATTAATGCTGCATTGGAGGGAAGAGTGGAAAAGCAAGAGGGGAGGGAGAAGGGGGGAGAGTACGAGCAGAGTCGGGGAAGAGGGAGGCAAAGAGAAAAGAGGAGAAGGGTTGGGCGGACGGGAGGGAAAGAGAGAAAAGGGAAGACACAGAGAGAGAGAGGAAGAATAAATCCGAAAGATTAAGAAGGATGTGGAGCCCCCAGAGCCGTCTGAAGTGAGCAAAAAGCCAGCGCCACCCCGCCCCGACCGCCCGCGCCCCTCCCCTCCCGTCCTCAGGACGGTAATTATAAAGCGAAAAGCAGCGGCGAGGTCACCCGTTTTTACCAGCCTGCTGCACCGAATGCGCGCGGTGCAGGTGCGGCGGCCGCGGGGCTTTGTGATTCATGCCCACTTTCAAAGGGGGGCTTGGGCCCGTCTGAGAGGCACCCAAACAACTGTCTTCTAATATTAGCACGGCTGTATTTCGGGATCTATTATAGTCTGTCCAGACAGATCCCATTGTAATGGGATCTTTTATTAAAAGATTAGCACTATCTCCTGCAGTTGGTGGAAAAAAATCTGTTATCACTGAGTTATTTGCAGTTGTGGAGGGGGTGGGAGGGGGTGGTGGAAGATGGGGGGTGGGAGGACGAGAGAAGGCGTGGGGGGCGGCGATCTGGCGGGGGGAGGTTGGGGGCGTGAAGAGGGGCGGATTTGAAATCCGTAGGAGAACAAATCCCAGTGACCTGCGAATGTCCAAGAATTTTGTCTGCATACTTCGCTGTCTGTTGTCCTTCGGGCTCCAGAAGCGAAAAGAATAGAAATTTAAAAGGCAGCTTTGGAATAAACAATATAGCATTTTCCGTGAAGTAATCGTTTTATATAAAAGGAAATATCGCCTCCTCAGTTTCATTCAGCGGTGCCAAAAATGTTATAAATGAGAGACCCGCCAACTTTCAGCGAAGAATGCCAGGCACTGTGCTTAATAAACTGAGGCTACAGAAGTTCATTATCGATGTTGCAATCTTTTTTATTCCGCGAACGGAGAGAGAGGGAAAGAGGGAAAGAGGGAAAGAGGGAAAGAGGGAAAGGGGGGGGGGATGCTGAGAAGGAGACTGGGAGAGACGGAGACACACAGGACGGAAACTGGGGAGCCTCCGAGCCGGGGAAGGGGGGTAGACCGCCTGCGTCGGCGCCCCCGCTCCGGGTTCCGACTCCAGAAGCGGCGAAGTGAAAGGGGAGAAAAGAAAACGAGAGGGTCGAGACTGTGACGGGGGGGGGAGAGGCCGGGGCTGAGGGGTTCAACATTTTTGTTCGCTTCTGACTCGTCGAGACCCAGGGCCGCGTTTCGGCCCGGCTCAGCCGGGGTGGAAGGTGCCGGGGCCGGGGTTCCCAGCCACACCTCTGGGCTCCGGGTGGCCGCAGCGCTCGGCACGCGCAGACCCAGAGACAAAACGTCTCGGGGTCCCGCGCCCAGACTGCGGGGGCCTAAAACGGCAGCGACCCGACCTCAAGCGGGATATTTCAGCAGCTCAGGGCTCTTCGGGCGTTTTGCAAAGTCTTCCTGGAGCGAAGGAGCGCCGGTGCGGAGACCAACTCCCGCCCAGCCGCCCAGCTCCGCTCCGCCCGCCGCCGCCTCCAGAGCCCCCAGCGCGCCCCCACCAGACACACACACACACACACACACACACACACACACACACACACACACACACACACACACACACTCACTCTCTCTCTCACACACACACACACACACACGCACACACACACGCACACACACACACACACACGCCACCCCCGGCGCGCCGGCGCTACCAGCGAGCGGCGGCGTGCAGGACTTGAAGTGGGTGTTCTTCCCCACTCCCCCGCCCCGGTCGCCTGCCCCCTCCCTCTCGCTCCTACGCAAATAAGAACTCGGCGATTCCCCTCCTGCAGCTTTGATTTCGGGCACCTCCACCAGATAATTGGGAAGGGTTTCCAGAAGGTGGGAAATGTCACCTGATTCACACTGAACTTTTAGAAGCTCCCCACCCCCAAGGAGCCGCGCACACCCTCGCTCGCGGCCGCCCTCCCACTGCCCCACACACTGGGAGACCGCCCACCGCAAACCGCGGAGACCCCCGTCTAGATTTAAAGCGCGGCTGCGCCCGGCTTCTGACGTCCATTGAATCGCGCGGGCGGCCGGCGGCGAGCGCGGGGCTGCGCCGGGATCGCTGCGCCCTCCGCCGCTCGCCTCTGTGACGCGCGCCGCTTGCCCGAGCCACCCGCCGCCGCGCCCGCTCCCCGCGCCGCCGCGCTCCTCGCCCCGCGCCTGCCCCCAGGATGGTCCGTCCCAGGCACCAGCCCGGCGGGCTCTGCCTCCTGCTGCTGCTGCTCTGCCAGTTCATGGAGGACCGCAGTGCCCAGGGTAAGCAAGGGGGGATGCGCTGGGAGGTTCGGCACAGGGCAGGGGTTTGTACTTTTCGGTCGTCTCCACTGGGTCTGTTCTGAGCAACGCTGCTCTCGGAAGATGTTGGACCAACTTAGCGAGTCCGGGATGGAGAGGAGTGGAAAACTAAAGGCAGTGACACTTTAGGACCTGAAGCCGAGTTTGGAGCGCGGTTATCCTTTAAAAGGAAAGGGGGTGAGTTGGAGTCTCTCTCAGTAGGTAGGGTTAGATGCTCCAAGTTCTGGACATAATGAGTTCAGATGTTATCTCCCCTGTTTGGCTCTGAGGAAGGGGACAAGCATCAGTAGCCTGGAGATTTCAGTCGACCCATTTGCAGTCTAACCTCCCTCCCTCCTATGTCTTGTGGATACCTTAAAAAAATGACTGGGTGGGGAGGGGGAGATACTGAAATTTCTTCGGTGGCTGGGGGACGTGGTTTCAGAAACTTTGCCCAAACTTGGAAATGTGGGTGCCGAAAATTTTAGAGGGAAGTAGCTTTCTGCCTAGTGGATGCTTCTTCCAACCCCCTCCCCCCAACCCTGCAAAAAAAAAAAAAAAAAATTATTGCCCCGGACTCTTTTGAGTAGTTTACAGTTTTTTCCCCTTTGCCTCATTCCTCTGACTGTTAACTTTCTGTAGAACAGTGAGGAGCCCACAATTGATTTAAATTCTGAGATGCAAATTTCTAAAGCTTTTAAAAATTAGATTTGTTTCTTTCAATTAGTCTTTGGGCAGAATTTTTTAAAATAATAATAGCAGCTTGCGATCCAATTATTGTTAAAGTTATATGGATGATTCATGAGAAATCTTCCTGACCAAAATCCGAACATTAAAAAGGAGGAAGGGGGAGAAATTACTTGCAAAGATTTCTTGGTAGGTATGAGATAGGGGTGTGTGTGTACACACATACATGTATATAAAACCATGAAACAGTAGGAAGTTCCCCCCCCCCTTTTGTTTCCCCCCCTACTCTTTTCTTGAGGCAGACTTGTAACTTTCCTGGCTTTAGCGTTAACATTTTGTGTGTGTTGTAAACTGTCCCCCGGGCACTGTCCCTAGCCGTCTGCGACGCGCTACTCTGAGTTGCCCGCCTTTCGGGACGAGGCGCTGCCGGGGTGCCGGGGAAAGCAGCCCTGGGAGATTTCGAAAGATCGCGGTGGCCGCGGGCGTCCTCTGGGTCTGGCGGATTGCAAAACGGCCCGTCGGGCGGGCTGCGCCTCGAGGCCGCGCGGGGCAGCGCCGGGCAGGGCCCGGTTGCTTTTTTGCTTTCATTTTTCACAAGTGCCTTTTGCTTGATCTGTTCGTGTGTGTGTGTGCGTGTGTGTGTCTGTGTGTGTGTGTGTGTGTGTCTGTGTGTGTGTCTGTCTGTCTGTCTCGGTCTCTGTCTCCCCCTTTCTTTTTCTTTCTCTCTCTCTCAAGTTCTCCTACTTTCTTAACCCCTGTCACAAATAATACTCGTACCGCCTACATGAATGCAACATGTAAAAACACCCGTCGCATCCTGTTTTTGTCAGGTTCTTTAATCTGCTCTTCGAGTCGCTGCAGGTTATGAAATGGGACGAATAAAAGTAAACAGTCTAGTAAAAGTCAATGCAAGCTGCACGTGTTGTGTCTGGGTCACTGGTAACTGACATTGATATGGCTGGGGCGCTCTGGCTTCTCGCTCTCGCCTTCCCTCCCCCTCGCCCACCTCCCACCTCTTCAATCTGGCTTTTTCCCCCTCTTTCTCCACCCCTTCACTCCCTCCGATTTGTTTCCTGCTTTTCTGCTTTCCTCTCCCGTCTCTCCTCCTCCACGCTCACTCCCTCCCCATCCCCGCCGGGTCTCCTTCCCTTGCCGGCTCGTCGCCTCTCTCCCCCTACCCCGCCACTGCTCACTCGCCCACCTCCCCGCCCCTGTCTCCCCGCAGCTGGGAACTGCTGGCTCCGCCAAGCAAAGAACGGCCGCTGCCAGGTCCTGTACAAGACAGAACTGACCAAGGAGGAGTGCTGCAGCACCGGCCGCCTGAGCACCTCATGGACCGAAGAGGACGTAAATGACAACACGCTCTTCAAGTGGATGATTTTCAATGGGGGCGCCCCCAACTGCATCCCCTGTAAAGGTAGGGCTCTTCCTCCCCAATTTGTAGGCCCTCAGTAGAGGGCGTCTTACCCTCCCAGTGCCCAGCTGGGGTTTGGGACTGGGAGACCTTTGTTCGTGGGATCCACCTAACCACCCCCAGCCCTGGTAAGCCATCCGGGTTTAATCTTGGGTGTCACATACTACAGGCAAAACAAGGTCGACAGAGGTTCTCGGACTTCTTAGCCAAATGTGGTGGTGAAGCCAGCCAACCCGTGCACTTTGAGAGAGATCTGGGTATGGGATGCAGCCCACTGTCCCCCACACCTGCCCCTCCTCAACTTCTGGGTGAGAGCCCCTGGGCTCGGACTGCTGGCAAGCACGATTGCGCGAGGCACCCGCAGCCCTCCTGGCTGACCTGCATGGTGCCTGGCCCCGGTTTTAATCCCTGCATCTTTCCAACTGCTAGAAACGTGCGAGAACGTGGACTGTGGGCCCGGGAAAAAATGCCGAATGAACAAGAAGAACAAACCCCGCTGCGTCTGCGCCCCAGATTGTTCTAACATCACCTGGAAAGGCCCAGTCTGTGGGCTGGACGGAAAAACCTACCGCAACGAATGTGCACTCCTCAAGGCCAGATGTAAAGAGCAGCCGGAACTGGAAGTCCAGTACCAGGGCAAATGTAAAAGTAGGTCTTACCCGGCCCCTCCCCCAGCTTTCTACCTGAGATAGACCCACTGCAAGACCCCCGGGGGATGGTGTAGTCTGCAGTGATAGCCTAATAATAATAAGGATGATACCAAATAAAGGAACCCTTTCTAACTTCTGAAGACTCCTTAAAACACTGAAGGGCCAACCTAGAATCATAGTTTTCTTTTGAAAACCACAGGGCTCCCAGAGTACGTTTCTGAAAGCTGGATGCTTCATGATTTCCTTGATACTATCAAATGCTCGGTCCCTAAGGACCAGAAGATGCCTATTAATGTGTGTTTCCCTCTTTGTTTCAGAGACCTGTCGGGATGTTTTCTGTCCAGGCAGCTCCACATGCGTGGTGGACCAGACTAATAATGCCTACTGTGTGACATGTAACCGCATTTGCCCAGAGCCCACCTCTGAACAGTATCTCTGTGGGAATGATGGAGTAACCTACTCCAGCGCCTGCCACCTGAGAAAGGCTACCTGCCTACTGGGCAGGTCTATTGGATTGGCCTATGAGGGAAAGTGTATCAGTAGGTATTCCGGATTGAGGAAGGAAAAGAAAAACTACAAAAAGAGAAAGAGGCTAGAACTGGTGTTAAAACTATGAGGTTAACCAATAAATAAGGCCAAAGCCTCCCCAAACACATAGCTTCACCAAAGAGAGAAATACTCTCCAGTTTGGGTAAACTGTCATGACCACAGCATTCCTTAAGAAAACCATTGTCTTCCGGAAACATTGGCATATATATTGAAATGCCAGCAAGACACAGGAAACAATTTTCCTCCTTAGAAACCACTCAATTTTACACCTTTTTTTTTTAAGTGCTAGACTTGCTGGAAGCAAGAAATAATTACTTAACAGTTCCTAAAATCTGTTATCAGATTCTGATAACTGATAGAATTCTTTCTTTTTTTAAAAGATCCCACTTGTGGGAAATAATCAAATACATATTTAACTCAAGGATACCGTGAAATTCTGTTCCAAAAAAATGCTACAGTATTTTCATGTACTAATATAGTATGTAGGAAACTGGGGTGTGTGTGTGTGTGTGTTTTGGTTTTATTTATAGAGCATTTTTGCACAATATCTCCATTACCCCCATGAGTGAGTAATAAGATATGTTATATGTTTACATTTATGGATAGGAGACTAGAGAAAGGGGGCAAGGGGGAAATGGATTTACTCATCACAGGTGTATTATATCCTAGAAGCAAAGTCCTGTGAGGATATCCAGTGCACTGGTGGAAAAAAGTGTTTATGGGATTTCAAGGTTGGCAGAGGCCGGTGTTCCCTCTGCGATGAGCTGTGCCCTGAGAGTAAGTCTGAGGAGCCTGTCTGTGCCAGTGACAATGCCACCTACGCCAGCGAGTGTGCCATGAAGGAAGCGGCCTGCTCTTCAGGCGTGCTGCTGGAAGTGAAGCACTCCGGATCTTGCAACTGTAAGTGCAATTTCTAACCTTGCTGCAATTTAAGGCTTTCCCAGGCAAGCCCTAGGGAATGGAGACGTAAAAAGCACGAAAACCTCCCCATATAAGCCCACTTCTGTTTAAGTTAGGTAGCTGCTAAATTTTAACAGCAGTTCGGCGATCCACAGAACAACTGCCTGGAATGTTTCTGGGCTTTTAGGATTTGTCTGATGATCATCAAGGGGGTCGCCTCTAAAAACCTATTTCCAGTCATTTGCCCCTAATTTCTTCTGCTTTAGTAGTGTGCTTTGCTGTTTGCTTTATTAACACTTGAATCTAAACTAACTGCTTCAAAGGTTGTTTTTTTTTCTTTTTCAAAGACAGCTTTCTGTTATCACACAGGGGCTGCTGCTTTGTGCAGCTGCCTCTACTAACTCTGAATTAAGGACCCAAAGCAGTTATACCTAGAACACAAGAGCGCTTTTTATCTAATTTCAGGAATCTGCCCGTAAAACCTGAGCCATTGATTCTTCAGAACTTTCTGCAGTTTTTGACTTCATAGATAATGGTGTTTTTTTTTAAGTTTTTTTTTTAAACTTATTGCATAACAGCAGATGCCAAAAACAAAACAAAAAAAAGCATCTTACTGCAAGTCACATAAAAATGCAACGCTGTAATATGGCTGTTTCAGAGGGCTTTGAAAACGTACACTGAGCTGCTTCTGCGCTGTTGTTGTCCATATTTAAACAGCAGCTCCCCTGTATTCCCCCATCTAGCCATTTCGGAAGACACCGAGGAAGAGGAGGAAGATGAAGACCAGGACTACAGCTTTCCTATATCTTCCATTCTAGAGTGGTAAACCCTCCACCAATGTTCAGTGTTGACACAGCCTTTGGGCAAAAAAAAAAAAAAGAAAGAAAAAGAAAAAGAAAAAATATATTGTCCATACTGTAAATAAGTGTATGCTTATTTATTTGGGGGGAAAACTATACATAAAGGACCTTTGTCCTAAAGCTCTCTCCCAGGCCACCTTGTTACTCATTGGACCCGGAGAGGCAGTCATTGTGAGGTCTACTGGATGAGGCCCATAGTTGAGACTTGTAGACATTTATTTATACTGTGTCATGTTTTATAATTTATACATAAAATGTCTGGTTGACTGTACACCTTGTTTTTGAAGAAATTTATTCGTGAAAGGAAGAGCAGTTGTTATTTATTGTGAGGTCTCTTGCTTGTAAAGTAAAAGCTTTTTTTTTTCCTTGTAAACCATTTAAGTCCATTCCTTACTATTCACTCACTCATCTGTCTCCCTTCATTTCACTGTTGTTAGACTCTTTTCCATTATAACAAACTTGCATGTCAGTTTCTGTCATGTTTATTTATTGGATTCTCTGCTGCCTGTTCTGTACATACGTGATCCCTCGGGTTTTGTTTACAAGGAATCTTGACTGACCAAAAGGCATTATAACTCTGACTCAGATAGAAGGTACAGAGGATACATCTTTGAGGAAATTCCTACTTCCGTTCTCTTGTTGTGATGAAGACATTTGTGAGAGGGGCTGATAGCAATGTTGGGTTTCTAATAATGTACTTTTAAGATGTTACAGATCCAAAGAAATTGAGTGATATGGGTGTCAGGAGCCTGAAGGAAGGGGAATGCTACACATTCAACCTTTTGTTAGGTGTTTCCTTTAAGCTAGTCTGCTGTACCTTTTAAATTAGTCCTTTTCACCCAATGTGTCATGAAAAGTTATATCAAAGCTTTATCAGTTCAAGTTTCTTGCTTTTCATAATACTTTTTTCTGATGCAATTTTATATTTTCAAACATGGCAAGTTAAATATAAATTCATTTAAATATATAGTTTTGTACTTTTCTACCATGTAAATGTGCAATGTATATAAAAGTTATAATGTGTATTTGTAAATAAATGATGAGTGAAAAAATAAAAAAATTTTAAAAAGCCAATGGTCTCAATTGCTGATGATGTAAAAGAAGTTATGTGGGCTTTTGAGTAAAAATGTATATGATACATTTGCTGAGAAATAGAATTATCACTGAAATTAAGTGGTCAGGGCAGTAGGAACGCCAAGGTAAATTACAGATCACCTCAGTGGAGCTCAAAAGATGAAGGAATCTGAGGTCCAGCCACCCCTTTTTAGGAGTGATGGCATACCTACCACTCAGCCCTGGAGGACACTGTAGATGTTCTTCCCTGCAATGTACCAAGCCTAAAGTTTCCTCTTTAAAAACACCATCTTAGCTATCCTTGTTCCAAACTCATGTCCATAGCCAGAGGTGCCCTTTATCTTTCCTCATCTAAATACAGTGGATCTTAGATCTTTAAAAAACAAAGCACATCACAAGGAAAAGTGAAAATGGACTAATATATGACAGCACATCCTAGAAGTCAGAATATCAACTACAGAAATAAAGGCAGTATAGTGTTGGAATTCTAGAGACTTGGTGAAGTGAGGGTGGGGCAGGGGTGGATTTCCACAATGATGTCCATGGTTCATGGAGAGTAAATAATGACACTTTCAAGGTAAGAGGACATGTATTAATATTTTGCAGTTTACATTAGACAGCCAAATCACACTATCAGAGTCTCAGATTGGCATCTGGGGCATCAATTGTTTGTCCCTGTAATACATTGTACTACATAGTGATACTTAACTATATAATCACAAGTTTCCAATTCATGTGCTAATTCATTGCCTAAGTATATTAGAAAATATCAAGTACAAGATGCAAAGAAGTGAGGATTGGGACTGTAGGAGGGCAAGTGCAAACAACAGTCAATATTGCAAACATTGCTAAGCAAATATGTTCTTTCTTTCAAAGACTGTGACCCAAGTTCTTTTCAAAAGTTTATCCCTTTTGTGAAAACCCTCTTTAATATAAATAATTATTAAAAATGACTGTAGGAGACTGTTGGCTCTCAACTGTGGTCACCAAATGAGAAATTTGGTGAAGGCAGAGGGGCCTCTTGGGTGGGCAGAGTTTGTATAATGATTAGGAGCCTGTTGGGTTCATTAGCCCTCTACTCCCGGTTCCCAGAGAAAAGGGGAAAAGAGGTGCAGAAGACAAACAGGCCACCATTAACCGAGGAAAGACAAGGATGGTAAATTCTGAGGTGCCCAGGAGCTGCTGGCTTTGCCACTAGGGTTGGGCTTTTGGGTAAGGAAACAGCAGGCAGACATGGTTTCACATCTCTTCCTGGGACAGATTTATTACCTCATCCTGGGATGCTACTGATGCTTTAAAGCTGCCATTGACATCAGAGTAAAAACGTCAAATTTAACAGGCACCAATGTGTGTCTTGGCAAGGGGGAGTGATAAAATCAACAGCTTGCCTTTTAAACAACATCCGGATTATTTATTTATAATTTTTATTTCATACTTGTCAGCATCAATCATTCCTCTCAAACACCAGACAGTATCTCATTTTCCTTCTTGGGGTTTCCGACTTTTCCAGTAATCCTGCGTTAGGCTAATTAGTACCAAAAAATAGAAGTCTCTTTTAAAATTAAAATTAGATTAATACCATTAGGCTACTGTTAGAATTTCAGCTATGACTCAAAAGAATCTAATTCGTTTAGGTATATAAAGTAATTAATAGAAACAGTTGCTAGTAACTAGCTTTAATTAGTATGAGTTCATCCTAATCATCATTAGGAATTGTAAAATATCAAGTAATAATGAAAAATCTATCAGGGGTCTAATTTTCATCAGAGGTCCACTTCAATTAAGATTTTTACATGCTGTATGGGTATAGCAAAAATAAAATCTGGCATAATTAGAATCATTCTCAAACAATGCAGCTCAGTGTAGTACCTGGCCTTAGACTGGATCCTGTACCCAAGGGGGAAAGCCCTGTATATAACATTATTGTCCAACTGACAAAATTAGAACACTGTCCATAGATGAAAGCATTGTATCAAACCAAATTTACTGAAATTGACTACTGAAATATACAAGTAAGAGAATATTCCTATACTTAGGAAAGATAACACTGAAGTATTTAGGGGGAAAGACCAAAATGTATGTAATTTACCCTTAAGTGATTTAGAAAGAAAAAATATAGCTTTATATAGGTTTTTTTCCCCCATATGTAATCAGAGAGAGCACACAAATGATAAAAGAAGTAAAATGTTAATTAACAATAAGTGAATTTGAGTAAAAGGTGTATGGGTATCTTTAATACTATCTTTATTTTTGCAACTTTTCTGTAAGTTTGAAATAATATCCAAATAAAAAGTTTAAAGATTTAAAAAGTCATTCTCAAGGAGAGGTGCACAGTAGACTGCTTTTCCCAATCTCTAGGAAAGCAACTGAAATAGAGTCATTTAAAAAATCATTTTGTATGACCAAAAGACTGGAAAATAATTCCGGTGACTTCGCAAGGGCTAAAGAATCAAAATTGGCACTGAGAGAATTTCTGACACCTAAACCATACCTGAACTGAGAAACAGCCTTTTCCTTTCCATAACCATCTTAAAATTTAGAGTAATTAATAGTTTTGATAAAACACTTCAAACACCAAAACCCCAGTTCTCCCCACTGCTTGCTATATATTAATTAGACAAGGAATTTAACCTCTCTAGGCCTCAGTTTTCTCATGTATGTAACCAGGATAATAAAAGTGTCTCCTTCATAACAGTGTTCTGAAGATTAAAAGAAATAAAATGTGTAAAGTGCTTAGATCTGTGCCTTGCACATGAAAAACAGCCAGTGAATAAGTGTCCTCTAGGACTGTAATAATTGTTATTAATTAAAGAAAAAAGAGAGACTTCCCTGGTGGTCAAGTGGTTAAGACTCTGCTCCTCCACTGCAGGCTGCATGGCCTGAACAAAACAAAAAAAAATAAAGAAAGAAAAAGAAAGAGTGAAATTGTAGCTCATCAACCAGCCTCTACCTTGAAAATGCAATGAATAAGGAGTGGCACCAATCACGACCAGAAGCACAAGTGTAAACAATTTATTTTAAATTTTAAACTATTTTAGCCACGTTAATATTTAACAGAGCTTCAGGAAGATCTAGGTGCTATAGCAAAAGTTCACAGTTCAAATAACAAATTGAGATACATTATTTTTCATGGAAATTTAGAAAAAAATCAGTCACCCAACATTTCCAAAGCCATAAGACATGCATTTTGTCTTTTCATTCACACACCCAACACAATCCCTGGTAGTAAACTAGATTAAATCTGTCTTTAATTTTGATAGGATTTCCTACATGAGGGCTATAGGTTTCTAAAGATAGTAATAAATTATTTCCAAACTAGCAAAAATCCTAATGTAAATTGTACAATTAACAGATACAAAAAGGTGATATATTATTTAATTTATAAACTCATTTATTAAAAAACATTTTTCAAAACCTGCATCCTAAGACAGACACATTTCTCTTCTTCCCATTCCACTTTCCATTCAGATCAACAAACAATCATTCTTCAGCCAAAAGTTGTCATGTAAATAGACTCCAGGCATGCCTGCCCTGAGTATTCAGCAGACCTGCCCGGACATGTCCAAATCCCAGCTTCTGTTTAGCTGGAATCCCCCCATGAGTACTGGATGGTCCCTGGGTTTTGCCACCCTTGGACCTCAGATATCTTGGCTGGTACCATCAAGATTCCTGTGGCTGATTCCTTCAGACACTTAAACACATATTCTCTGGATTATACCAAATGTAGTCCTGGCAGAGCTATCATTTATTTTTCTATTTTAAGAATATGGCCCGGGAACCAGCTGGTACAGTCAGGAGCCAGATATACTGCCACCAAAAGTCTCTTGTATTAATTCCCTAAGGACTCAGGTCTCTGGCTAAAGAACAAGTATAAGCTTTTCTCAGTGATTTTGGGCAAGCAAGAAATCAGAAGCAAAGTCACAATCCTGGTGAATCAGAGTAGCTGTACATGTATTCAAGTTCTAAGAGATCTTCATATATCTCTATCTTTTCTGGCACGAAAAAAAAAAATTGATGGGATGATTTCCTGGTCATGATGCATCCCATAAACAGTGGTGGCAGTGAAAGACCAAGGCACTGGCCAATCTCTATAGTTTCTTGAGATTGCTGTGGACTTATGGGCCAACGACAAGGGAAGAATTGGATTACTCAAAAGGCTACCGATACTTGAAACTCCTAGAGTCTTTTGTAGACCCAGTGACCGAGGAAAAGTTATCAAAATAGATTGAGAGCACTTTATTTATTAGCTATGCGGAATCAGGACCCAGTCAATAAAATTCCCAAATATAAACAGTGCTACTCAGGGTGTAGTGCCTAGACCAGCAGCATCAGAATGACCTGGGAGCTTGTTAGAAATACAACTTTTCGAGCACTACCCCAGAACCACTGAACAAAATTCACCTGGGGTCCAAGAATCTGTGGTTTAACAAGCTTTCCAGGTGATTCTTGTGCATGCTAAAGTTTGAGAACTACCGCCCTAGAATCAATTCAAGCTCTGAGTGAGCCCTGGCTCCCTGATGTTCCAAAGGCAGCCAGAATACCCGTACATGGGTCTCTGGTAGGGCTACACAGAAACCGTGTTCAACTCTGTTCTGCCAGCCTCACCTGGCCAGAATTCCCACGCATAATTGGCCTTATTTTCAGGAGTGTACCTGCTGGTGGTAAAGGTACTTGGCCATAGACATCACAAGGCACATTTTTCCTAAGAATATTCTCAGCCTTCACTATCTTATGGGAGATCTTCCCAATGAGACTTAAGCTGGACTGGCTAGGAGTTGTGGACTTGCCTTTACCATCCCTTCCAGGCATATGTATTGAGTGGTAAGTTTATCAAGAAGAGACATGAATTTTAAATGAAGATAGTGACATTCCAACCCTGGTCCTCCCTTAAATTGACATTTGTTCCACTTCCCTTCCCTAGCACTTGCCTACAACTTCTTCCAGCAGTTCTACATCATCTTCTTAGAGAGTAGAACTTCCAACTTCATCCACTGGTCAGGAAGCCAAAACTGCTACTAATCTCATCCACCTCTTCTAAGAACAGGGAGCTCTAAGCAACCAGATGAAATAGACGTGCAGGCTCAAAACTATAATAAGTGATATCCTCCTAGGAATGCATCCAGAGACAACAACATCCCAAGGTCCATAGGCTGAACCAAGATTGAAAGGGCCTCTCTCACAATGTTTTGACATTCTATTCCTCCTGGCCTCATATCTTTTCCCACCTCAATCACCTCAATGATTCTCTCACTAGAACCTCGGTTCTATGAATTCCTGTCCATTTCCCCACACTCTTTGGCCAAAATCCTAACTATGGATCAGTGAAATCCACCTTCTCTACAACTATACCTATGCTGCTGAGCAAAGATGAAATCCTCAAAAAGTACCACTGGGTGCCCTTACACAAGTATGGAATCTAATCTCAGTTGGGTTCTTTAAGAGCAATATTTTATACATCTGTCTTTTCCCATTTCCCTCCCTGGCACTTCCAAACCACGCCCACTCTCCTCACTTTCAGTGAACTTTATCTCATCTACTCAACTAGATAATTGCTGCCATCAGGAAAGAATTACGTCAGCTTCCTCCACTGCCATAAGTTTGCCCTATTCCATACAATTTGTAACAACCTTCCCTCCAACCTCAAAGAATCTCATTTAAAAAAAAAAAAAAAAAAAAAAAGAATCTCATTTTCATTTCTGTGTTTTCCACCACCACCACCCTCCCATCTCTTCCAGAAATTCACTCTATGAACAGAACTTTCCCTCCATCATTTAAAATTTTTCCCTCTGTGGTGGTTTTATTAACCTGAGCCTATAAATATGTTTCATAAAAATGTTTCTAAATAAGGATAGGAAAATTGAAATAATTAGTAAAGTTTGCCTAATTCAAGACACACACACACACATAAATGCTTCAGCCTTGGCTAGCCCTTTAAAAAAAAAAAGCCTTCTTGTGTCTTCCTCTAGACACAACCTGTGGCGTAATCTCCATTCTATCTCCACTAGCTCACCTCTCCCTCATTCCTCAATCTTCTACAATGTGGTCTTTCCTCCTATTCTTCATCTAAATATGTTTGGCAAACATTATCAATGACTTCCAAGCTCCCAGTACAATGGACACAATGGATGACTCCGTCCTTACCTAATGAATCACTCTTTGATTTGTACATTGTCAACTGGACTCTGTTCTTCTCAATTCCCCGGTTTCTTAATTACCCCCACCCGTTATCACACCATTCTTATGGGACTTCCTTATGCGCCGTGTTCTTCTCACCAGTAAAGTAGGATCAAAAGCTGGCAACCTATGGACTGTATCCAATTTATATTTTATTTGATCACCCACACCTGTAAAATAATTTTGAATTAGTTAACAATATTTTAAAATTAGGAAATCCCACCCCAAAATCTGGATTTCTACTTTCTCTTGAAAAATCTGAGAACCAGACATCACTGGGCCTGTGATCCCACACAATCACCAGGAGCAGAGCAGACATCAGTAACTCTTTCTTTCTTTTTTTTTTAGCAACTCTTTCTTTAGATGGGTACGTGCCCCCTAGTTCACTGCACCTCCCATGTCGCCTGTTGTCCTTCACCTGGTTTGTTTCACTCATCTACCTGATCTGACTGCCCTTTGTTGGCCAAGAGTTCCATCCTCCACCCCCTCGCTTTTCAGTCTGCACAGTCTTCTATGTATTCCACAATATTCCAATATCATCAGATTGTCATGGTTTTCACTGCAATCCAAATGCTGGTGACTGAAGATTGCTATGACCAGCCCTGACATTTGATTGAGCTTCAGATCATTCCCTTTCTTCTACAGTTAGGAAATTGCCCCTTTACCTACTGCCCCTAACAAAGGGATGCCCCTCACTCTGCTTGTTTCCTCACACAGATTCCTTCCAAATCAGAATCTTATAGGAATAAATCTGACTGGTGAAACTAAGTCCCCAACAAGGGAACCTGGGAAATGCAGGGTTAAATTTTAAATTGGGAAAGTATAATTCAGCATAAAGTAGAGGGAGTGTCCCAGAGATCTTGGCAGCCACAATGACAGGTAAATACCACGAGATAATCTAAACAAAGATAGTTATAAAGTTGTTAAAAGTAGAACTGCAAGTGGCTAAAGCCAGAGGGAGAGTATAGAATTCATCAACATCAGCAAGGTTCAAGAATATTTTCTCAGAAGCACTCAACAACCAGGAAGCTCTTCCCAATCTACTACCAGTCAAATACTCCACCCAATAAAATGGCTGCTGCCAAACACTCTGCGTTATACCGACACAATTCAGAGGAACATGGGAGGGCAGAGAAATAGAACAGAGAACAACAGCATCAGACAGAGAAGCGATTTCCCAAATAATGAACAGCAGTCAGCATTTAGCAGAATGTTTTGCAAGGGAAAGCTTTCTGTCCTCCAGCCTCTAGTGGACCAGAGCAGAAGCTCATACTTAGAAATATGTGACTGAGGAGTCTGAACTCAACCTCAAGCAAAGACTGGTAGAAAACTAAGAATTCTCTGACATTAGCAAAGATCCTTATATGGGAATGTCCGATCTCCAGCACTGATGACATGGGACAGAGATCTAGGTGACAAAAGAAAAAGGACCAGATCAAGATACACATTTCCCTTCACCAATATCTAGGGGCAGAGGGAATGAATATAAACTAAATCAACATTTTGAAAGTTGTTTTATTTGATTTACTGATTTTTTAATCTGTTAAAATTCTCCTGAAGTGCTTTCCATTTTATGGGCCAAAATTACACCTCAACAAAAACCCACAGGTATCATTTATTTATAGTTGGGAATCAACTATAATTTTTTCAAAAATCTTATATATGACCTCAGTATTAAATTAACACAAAGTTCCAGTAATTAATTAGAAAGAAAACAGAAACAGATTTATATCTATACGTAATAAATCAATATAAAATACAGAATTTGTCAGAGAAATATTGCACCAAGATGTCCAGAATAGATAAATATATAGAAATTAGCCAAGATGTCCAGAATAGATAAATATGTAGAGACAGAAGGATTAGTGGTTGTCCAGGACTGGGGGAATGGGACATAAATTGGGGGGGCAGGGGGTGACTGCTAGTTGGTACAGGATTTTTTTGAAGGGATGAACATGTGCTAAAATTGATTGTGGTGATGATTGCAAAACTCTGTGAATATATAAACACCACTGAATTGTACACTTTAAATAAATGAATTGTATGGTATATGAATTTTATCTCAATGAAGCTGGGTTTTTTTTTTAATAACTTCCAAGATAATTTAAATGGAAGAATTTCATAGTTTGGCTTACTTTTAAAATTGTTTTAGGGACTTCCCTGGTGGTGCAGTGGTTAAGAATCTGCCTCCCAACGCAGGGGACTCGGGTTCGATCCCTGGTCAGGGAACTAGATCCCACATGCATGCCACAACTAAGGAGCCTGCGAGCCACAACTAAGGAGCCCACGAGCCACAACTAAGACCCGGCACAACCAAAAATAAATAAATAAAATTAAAAAGTAAATAAAATAAAATTGTTTTAGTTTTACAAGAATCGATTTTAAAAGATACACATTATTACATCTTTACACATTCTAGTTGTGTACTCATATTTACTCTAGATTTCTATGCCCTTAAATATCAGTTTTGATGGTGGTAAATATAAACCAAGTATTGAAATTATAACTCTAGAAAATTTAGTCATTTTAGCTTCAGTAGAAATCTTTTCATGAATTAATAATACTCCATACTTTCATCCCAGTTTTATTGCCATAGAGATGGTGAGAAATGGAGTCAGAATTCTATGGGAAAAAAAGACTTAATTTACCAATGCAAGTTTCTTTTAACATTACTAAGAAAATTCTAGACTTGGTAAATGATAAAAATCCCAGTCTTATCATATCCTACTTTGCACTGAAAACATTTAAGATAAAATTAAAAGAACAATAATTAATAAATTTATATAAAAACTTTACCCAAAGAGAGAATAATTTTGGTTCCACCTGGCTACTAACACAGTCAAACAGTCTTAAGGCAAATAATTATGTTATCACGTTTTTATTGATGTGCTGCCAATTTCTATAAGCACAGAAGTTAATTTTTTCCCCTTTTGGGTGTAAAGTGATGCTAGAAAAGAGAATTACTAGTATACAAGAGTTTAATCTGTAGTCATATTTTAGTGTTGCTTATTATACTTCATCTTGGAAATGAAAAGCTTGCAACTTTTTTGGCAAATATATTTATGCACACTCATTCTTTCCGATTAGAGCAAATTGTTCCTTAAGAAAAATTTTCACTCCGAAAATAAATATGCTTTATTTTCCACTTAGAAATTCAGTGGAAAATTAGACTCTACCATCTGAATGCTAGTTTTCTTTAATTAAATTAAATTAAATTGTTTTTCACTAATTACGGTTTTAAAATTGCAGCTTTCCCTTTCAGAATGTGAAAGAAGGAAAGAGGTAACTATGTCTTTTCTCCTTTATACGATCTTGATCTTTCATAAAATCCTCCAATCTTAACTCAGATTCTTATTCTTTAGTTCAAGTTGGTGTGTGCTTTTTTTTTTAAAGATTTTAATTTGATCATTCGATTCCTTTGGGGAGAGGGACTTGAGACTTTATGCAAACACTTTCTTGTTTATCTAGAATATTAATTATATATCTCAAAGTATGATATACAACATACTATGGCAATGATGCTTATGCATATATAATGAGAGAATCTTCCCTTAAAACTCTACTTCAATTCACATAGGGTTCCCATAATCACCCAAAGCTAGTTGGGGTTTGGACAGACAAAGGTTACTAATAGCTTACTTGTCAAGAGAAACACTTACACTTTTTGCTCTATCTTGGAATTTGCCCGGAGGGTTTTAAGGCAGGAAACACTAAGTATGCTGATTATTCTTTTTGCACTTCCACTCCCACCCATTCTCCATCCTTTTCTCTCCTGCTCTGTGTCCTGGAAGGCTGAGCCCTACAGAATGCCCCTGTGGGGGCTGGTTTACCTCTAGGTCTGGCCATGTCAATGAGAAGAAAGCAGAGGATGGGAGGAAAGAGATGTGGGGTACTGGTTCCCTGCTCGCTCCCTGTTTCAGCACCAACTCTCTGGTAGTCGCTGCTTCCCTCCATGACCATCCAGGAGAAGGAGGGCGGCCCAATCTATACATTTCCAGTTCCCTTTCAGTCCAGAAACTCTATTTCTTGCCCTCATTCTTCTCTAAGGAAAGTAAGGTCTTCCTATTTTTACTTGTCTAGGTGCTATTGCTTGCTTATCCCCTTACCCCTGCAACACCACTGTGACGAGTCCTATCCTGTGTGAAGGTTCTGATCAAACTCTCGGGCCAGGGACCAGGCATGGATTCTCTCTTCCTGCCTCAACCTGACAGACACAGGAGTCTTCTAAGACTTCCTATTCAGACCTGATTTTTGGTTGATCAATCCTGAATTCATATAGGAAACGGGGGGAAGAAAACATTCAGGAAGAGAAGAGTTTCTCTCCCACAGCCTGATATGGCTGCTTCTCAGTTTGATCTGCCTCATTTCATTGAAAAACACTGCTTTTGCTAACACTGCTTCTAAACTTCGGATCCTTACCCAATACACGTGAACGTGTGCATTTTTAGGGTACATAATTCAGTGAATACAGCAGTTTGACACTCTCAAATTGGAATAGCAGCAAAGACAGGCAACTTCCACTGAAAACCAAAAGAGGTTTCCTGAGTCCTCTTCAGTTGTTATATCAGCACACTCCAGTTTCAGGGCTAAAGCAATCTATTCCACCACCCTCTCTGTCCAGACTTGTGCCCAGGACCATGGCACCAATCTGTTTGAAAGCACAAGTTTTTCAGTTGTGTTTTTGATAATGAGTCTGCTATAAGCACTGCTTTATTTCCTTGCTCAACTGAGGAGAAAAGCCTAGACTCAGAATCTGTTACATTTTTGGATTAACAAAGGAGCTTATCTTATTTAAATAATGGAAAGAATCATTATAATAAAACCAGTGAGGTCATAGTCAATGTATTAATTACCACAAGTAGGTTAAATAAATTCAAATTACTAAGACAAACGTATTTATTTCTTTAAGTGAATAAATGTAATTTTGTATAACAAATATTCTAACACATACAGTTTCTTAAACATGCCTGGAGATTAACATAACCTGTAGTTTATAGGTTACAATTGTTAACCAAAAATCTTTCATATTTGGAAGCTGCATATCACAGAAGATTTCCTTATAAATGTTAATGACATTTATAAAGAAATATAATTGTGCTTAAAAGAGACAAAATTGGTACAAATTTAAAGTTGAAGAGCTTTGCGTCTCCTCCCACCCACACTAGGTTGAAGGTTGTTTGTACCTCATGTTCTTAAAACCACTTAAGCACTTTTTTTAAAAAAAAGTCATGTGTGTTTGATTCGAATAAGAAATGCATACACATGTTAGTAAATTCAAAGGGAACAAAAGGATATCTAGGGAATTGAATGTTTCTCTCCCACCCCTATATCCTGGTCACCAAGTTCCCCTCCTCTGAAGCAATGAATGGTACCAGTTTCCTGTATATTTTTCAAAAATACTCAGTGCATAAGCAAGCATGTACTGTATTTTTGTGCAGTTTGCTTTGTCCACTTCTTATATCTTATAGGATATAGATTGTTCCATATCGGTATAGAGCTGGCTCATTTTTTTAAAAAAGAAGATAAAGTGTTAAAAGACATAGATGTGGGCTTCCCTGGTGGCAAAAAAAAAAAAGACATAGATATACCATAACTTAGGATATTTTTTAAGACCTTTCTTGTTTTGGGTATCCTGTGCTAGCTACTCATCAACACTTTATTTTTCCTTTGCCTTTTATTTCCTAGTCACCTTCTTGATTTATTTGTTCGTTTTCACTTATATAGCAGAAAAGGTAAGAACAAATGTGATGATGATGATGACATAAGGATATAGGAGGGTGAAGAGACAATTTGCTTTCATGAGGATTTTTCAGTGGTGTACTGGGAAGTGTGATTTAACAATAAGTTTTCCAGGGAGAAAAAGCCTTGCTTGGTGGCATTTGCTGATCATTGTATCATAGTCAGTTTCAAGCTACCAATGTGATGCCACTGAACCCAGAGTTGGAAAGAGATATGTACGATTCTATAGTATTTTTTCTGAACAGATACAAGAGAATTAACCACATCATTATAGATAATAGTAAAATGATTAGGAAGTGATGGGTTTTAAAATATGTATTACTTTTGTTTTGGTATAATTTAACTAATACACGTATACTTACATAGCTTAATTTTGAATAACAGCTTGTTAACTTCTAACAATTGGCTTACAAAATTCCTGAAAATATTACAATCAGCTCTCGTGAGCTGGTATGCACCAGCTCTGGCATGCCTCTAATTGTGTTTATCCTCATTGAGCAGGTACCTACATTAGCATATGTCTAAAGATATCTTCTCTTGACTCATAATCATCTCAAATTTAATATGTCCAAAAGCAAAATCCTGATTACCCCCTATGCTCAAACCCCTTTCTTCCAATTGCTCCAGTCAGAAACCTTGGAATCATCCTTTACTCTTTTCTTTCATACACACTACATCTAATCTGTCTGTAAATCCTGTTGGCTCTACTTTCACAATAATGTCCAGTATCCAACCACTTCTCATCACCTCCACTGACACCACCTTGGTCCCTCTTGTATGCCAACACCTAGGATGTTGTCTAGCACATAACTAGAACTGAACAAATATTCATTGAATGAATAAAGGTATGAATGCAAGGCAGAATATTTTGAAAAAAAGTAATCTCATTTTTATGTGGTTTAACTTTCCTTTGTCATTACCCAATCAAAAATCTGCAATGGGCCCTTATTTTCTAGAAAACTGCAATTTGTAAGCCACTGACTTTTCACAGATCCACATACGCACCGAACATTATAATATGTCTGCTAACAGACGAACATCCATTTTTTCCCTATGTCTGTAGATGCTTTGGTGGTAAGTAGAACACAAATCTATTTTAAAATACTATTAAATTTATCGTAGCTTTTTTGTCATTATACAGTTTTTCAGAAAAATCCCAAAATTATGATTACAAAGGAGTCCTTGTACTGGAAAAAAAGAAAAAGAAAAAGCTAACCTAGGGGAAGAAGTCCAAAATCAATTGCATTTAATTTTAAAACTCACTAATTAAAATTGTGCTGGGTGATACTTATAGTACAAAGAGGTATGCCTGACTTTGTGAATGATAACAACATGAATAGGACATATTCTTGGTCCTATAAGAATTTTAATCTACTTGGGAGATAGACACAATTCAAAATAATTCTACCGTGAGTTCTACTGTGAAAAGAATACAAAGTACTAGGAGGCTATCTGAAAAAGAGATCAATTCTACCTAGAGGAAAAAGGCTTATCATCAAAAGAGGTGGAGACAGTCTGAGCTGGGCCTTATAGGCTGGCTAGCTAGAAGGTAGAAACACATTCCAGGCAAAGGGAAAAGGTTGAGTTAAAGAATGGGCATGAAAGTGAAGAGTGTACTCAGAGAAGCCCTGTAGAATGGTTTTTATGGCTAAAGGTATATAGTTGTAAGGCGTGGAATGGTAGGATAAGCTAGAAAGATAAGTTGTAATCAGATTGCTGTGGGCTAGGCTGATGAATCTGGTCTTTGTTCTGCAAGTGAAAAGCAGCCATTAAAGTTTTTCAATTGCATTCAACAAATATCTGTAAGTACCTAATATGTAACTAGCCATGAGCCAGGTACTAGAGATGCAGTGGCCACCAAGAGAGATAAGATATTGTCTACCCTCAGTCTTTGAGCAAGAGAATGATGTCACCTGATCTATATTTTTGGAAGATAAATCCACAGAAAAGATTGACTAATTTCTTAGTTTTTCAGTCACTTGTAAAGGAAATTATTTTGGACAGATAAAATATATTCACTATAAACAATTCCCCTCATCTGTAATTCCCTCCAACCCCTTTTATAGGGAAGATAGAGTCAAAGAAGAGTTTTTTCTTATAGAGAGGAATGAGGAGCAGGAAGCTTGTTATGAGTTGAATTGTGTCCTCTGAAAACTAATATGTAGAAGTTCTGCTCTTAGCACCTCAGAATGTGACCTTATTTGGAAATAGGGTCACTGCAAATGTAATTAGTTAAGATGAGTCCATTTAGGGTGGATCCTAATTCAATATGACTTGTGTCCTCATAAAAAGGGAAATTTGGATGGAGATGCACACCGGGAGAACGCCATGTGAAGGTGAAAGCTGAGATTAGGGTAATGCTTCTACAAGACAAGGAATGTCAAAGATCGCCAGCAAACCACCAGAAGCTAAATCCATGGAACAGATTCCCCACCACAGCCCTGAGAAGGAACCAGTCCTACCCATACCTTGATCTTGGAGTTCTAGCCTCTAGAACTGTGAGACAATACATTTCTGTTCTTTTTTTTTTTTTTTTTTTTTTTTTTTTTGCGGTACGCGGGTCTCTCACTGTTGTGGCCTCTCCGGTTGCGGAGCACAGGCTCCGGACGCGCAGGCTCAGTGGCCATGGCTCACGGGCACAGCCGCTCCGCGGCATGTGGGATCTTCCCGGACCGGGACACGAACCCGTGTCCCCTGCATTGGCAGACGGACTCTCAACCACTGCACCACCAGGGAAGCCCTAAATTTCTGTTCTTTAAACCACCAAGTTTGTGGTATTTATGTCAGTTCTTACAAGCTTATAGAAGGATGAAGGCTATAATGTTCCATATTAGAAAAGGAATAGCGAAAGATCTCTGTTGGCTTGGTGAAATCAGAGTGGTGAAGGCTGAGTCTGTAAAGCTGGACAGGTTTCTTGAAAGGTAAAGGGGGAGACAACACCCTAAAAAGGAACTTTGAGGGGAAGAATAGAAAAGTCTAATAGGAATGTTCAGTAAAACTTTGCTGTGTGGTGTGTGATGTCATTCTCTTCTTCAGCTCCCCCGAAAGCATTCAGTAAAATCTACATTATTCACATTCTTAGGTGATTTAGATTTGAACTTTTAGATGAAGCAAAAACCATGTTCACCTGGTTCAAGGTGAACAGTCAATGACGAGGTTTCCCGCTGAGCCCTCTCATACAACAGAGCCTCATTCATTTCAGAGATATTGATTAAGCACCAACTCTGTCAGACACAGTGCAGGTATTTAGAATTCAGTAATAAACAAGAGAGGCACAATCCCTGCCCTCATGGAGCTTAAAATCTAGTGAGAAAGTGACAATAGGGATTTCCCTGGCGGTCTAGTGGTTAAGACTCTGTGCTTCCAATGCAGGGGGCACAGGTTCAATCCCTGGTTGGGGAACTAAGATCTTACATGCTGTACTGTGCAGCCAAAACATTTAAAAAAAAAAAAAAAAGATAGACAATAAATAATTCATCATGTTTCTATTAAAATTACTATTGGTTTGAGTAGTTTCACTTATACAAGTAGT
This sequence comes from Tursiops truncatus, assembly GCF_011762595.2. Lineage (NCBI taxonomy): Eukaryota > Metazoa > Chordata > Mammalia > Artiodactyla > Delphinidae > Tursiops > Tursiops truncatus. The sequence continues at coordinate 40,759,866 of NC_047036.1, forward strand.
ATGTGTATAGGCAAAGTATAGGATACTGTAATAATATGTGGCCTAGGGACTTCCCTTGTGGTCCATTGGTTAAGAATCCATCTTGCAATGCAGGGGACGACAGTTCGATCCCTGGTCTTGGAACTAAGATCCCACATGCTATGGGGCAAGTAAGCCCACGCACCACAACTACAGAGCCCACGTGCTCTGGAGCCCGTGCACCACAACTAGAGAGAAGCCTGTGCACCACAATGAAGAGCCTGTGCCCCGCAATGAAAGATCCTGCGTGCCGCAACTAAGACCCCACGCAGCCAAAAATAAATTAATTAATTAAAATAATAAGGATAATAATATGTAGTCTAACCTAGGCTGGCGAGCCGCTAAAGCTGAGACTTGAAGGTTGAGGAGGAACTAGCTGGCAGTGGTAGCCTGGGGAGGGCTGGAGGTGGTAATGATTTTCCCACACAGACGGAAACAGTGATACTCTGAAGGATCACAGAGCTTTGTTTATTTGACAAACAGCAAGCAGGTCATTGAGTTTGAAACTCAGTGGGGAAGGCAGAGAAAGGTAGAAAATGAAGCTGGAGAGGTGAGTGCCAGATCATGCAGAAATTTGTAGGATTTTAAATTTTATCTGAAGAGCAATCGCAAACCATTAAGGAATTCAAGCAGGTCAAGGATACCATCAAATTTCAATTTTAAAAATTCTATTGTCCACAGAATTGGGGAAGAGGGATAGAGGAAGAGGGAAGAGAAAGAGGGGAGAGGAGGGACATGACCACTGTTGGCTTCTGCTTTAGGTTATTTGAGGAAACCCCACAGCCTACTTGTGTTCTGCCTACATAGGGATTGCTGCTTCCCATGCCAGCCATACTCTAAGATGCTGAAGAAACTCCTTGCTTGTTCTCTTTGGAGAAAGTAAAAACAAGGAAAATATATTAAAGAGTGAGATCTTTCTTGTAAAGTCTCCTTATTCTCCTTTGTGTTTCCTTTCCACACCTAGGTCATGATTTATGCCATTTCATTTTCATTGACTGGAGAACATTGCTTATTAGACTCAGATCTAGTTGCCTTTGGTAAGGACAAACAGTTGATGTTCATTTATTTTTTATTATACCCTTATACACTTACTGATGTTCCTTCCATTTGCCTTCTTTATTTTTTTCAAGATTTGATTCTAGGGGCTTCTCTGGTGGCGCAGTGGTTAAGAATCCACCTGCCAATGCAGGGGACACGTGTTCGAGCCCCGGTCCAGGAAGATCCCACATGCCGTGGAGCAACTAAGCCCGTGCGACACAACTACTGAGCCTGCGCTCTAGACCCTGTGAGCCACAACTACTGAGCCCGCGTGCCACAACTACTGAAGCCCACGTGCCTAGAGCCTGTGCTCCACAGCAAGAGAAGCCACCGCAGTTAGAAGCCTGCTCACCGCGATGAAGAGTAGCCCCCACTTGATGCAACTAAAGAATGCCCGAGTGCAGCAAGGAAGACCCAATGAAGTCAAAAATAAATAAATAAATATTTTAAAAAAAGAAAAAAAAGATTTGATTCTACATAGAGCATTATCTAAAAACAAAAAAACTTCAAAGCAATAACTTTTGCAAACGTGGCAATTTTTCTTTAAAAAAATTCTAAACGTTTACATTTGTTCTCTGTGCTGACTTGCAACATGCTTCAGATTCAAATGAAGGTCATATCCACAGTTTATCTGGACTATAAAGAAGATTATAAAACTAGCAATACTCTTAAGAGATACTTGTTATCTATTTGCTGTATGGACATAACATGCTCCCTCAACCTCATATTTGATCCTAGTCAATATCTTAGTTGTCCGAGGGTATCAAAGAATCAAGACTTAAAAAAAAAATCTCATGTTTTCTCAATACTTAAAAGTTTATCTAAGTTTCTAGAAATGTGTGAAGGATGAGATATGAAAAGGAGTATGCACTTTCCCCAAGCCTAATTTTGACAGCTTAAAAAAAGAAGCGTCTCTTATGAAACATTATTTAGACTGAAAAGGAATCTAAACAAACCTTCAAGCCATCAGTCTGCACTTTAAACCCCTAAACTAGCCAAGGACTTGAGATTTTATGCTTCCTTTGTTGTGAAGCTAAATATTATGGGATGTAATATTATAGGATGTAATGTACCTGACTCAAACCTTCATTTCCATTTACATGGAATTTGAAAAAGGAAACTAAATTGATGTTTTATTTGCCGCACTCTAAGGAACATTGCATGTACCAGCAAACCTCCGGTCACCTAAGATAAGAGTAAGAACTTTATTTCTCCATTCAATTATCAAGTATCTGCTAAATTCTCAACTCCCAAGTTTAGGAACAATGTCTGTCTTTTTTTGGCCTTGCCACGTAGCATGTGGGGATTTTAGTTCCCTGACCAGGGATCCAACCCCTGCCCCCTGCAGTGGAAACGTAGAGTCCTAACCACTGGACCACCAGGTAATTCCCTAGGAACAACGTCTGTCTTGTTCGTCACAGCTTACCTACCATTTAAGAAACTGCTGGCACATAGGAAACCCTCAAGAGATATTTGTGAAATGAATAGCTGCATAACATAACATAATTAGCTATTATGTTAATAGTTTTAACATACTCCATTTTATATATATATATATATATTTATATATATATATATATATATTTTTTTTTTTTTTTTTTTTTCGGCACGCGGGCCTCTCACTGTTGTGGCCTCTCCCGTTGCGGAGCACAGGCTCCAGACGTGCAGGCTCAGTGGCCATGGCTCACATGCCACCAGGGAAGCCCTATTTTTTTGTATATAGTTCTTCACTCCAAAACATTGCCATCTACCTGCCTAATCTACTAGCCCATATTATTCCCCATTGTTGAACCCACATAAAGAAATTATTCAGCTTTTAGGGACTTTTCTAGTGGCCCAGTGAGTAAGACTCCACGCTCCCAATGCAGGGGGCCCGGGTTTGATCCCTGGTCAGGGAACTAGATCCTGCATGCATGCCGCAACTAAGAAGTCCGAATGCCACAACTAAGACCCAGCGCAGTCAAAATAAAGAAATACATATTTTAAAAAACACATTTAAGGGCTTCCCTGGTGGTGAAGTGGTTGAGAATCTGCCTGCCAATGCAGGGGACACGGGTTCGAGCCCTGGTCTGGGAAGATCCCACATGCCGCGGAGCAGCTAGCCCCGTGAGCCACAATTACTGAGCCTGCGCGTCTGGAGCCTGTGCTCTGCAACAACAGAGGCCGCGGTAGTGAGAGGCCCACGCACCGCAATGAGGAGTGGCCCCCACTTGCCGCAACTAGAGAAAGCCCTTGCACAGAAACGAAGACCCAACACAACCATAAATAAATAAATAATTTTTTTTTAAAAAGGCAAAATTCCTTTTTTAAAAAAACTAAACACATTTAAAAGAATTACTCAGCTTTGAAATAATTCCTTGAAGCCTCTGAGAAGTTCTAACTCTGTGGATCTATAGATATCACAATTACTAAAGTATCTATTTCTTTGACCAAGCCCAGTTCCCTTTGAACTGAATTCCCCATCTAAAGTGTACAAGCCTTTCTAGTCAAAGAATTATTATTTCAGCACACACACAAAAATAAACAGCATAAAGATGATTTTAAATGACAGAATATCAACATCAAAATTCTCAAGATGAAACGAGAAAAAGCCATGTGCCTGACAAATGTTAAAGGGCTGTGATTAAAAACAAATGATAAACTCAAGGTTTTGTGAAGTCATCCAAAATCAGAACTGAGGCTATAAACTTATTTAGATATCTTTATTATCTTACAATGTGCCAGAAGGACTTAAACGACTCCCCAGAGTATTAGACGCATACTTCCTTGAGCACTGCTTTGAGTAGCACTGATGTATTATAGCACTGTTGTCTCTGAAGTATTTCATATTAAAACATGTGTGTGTGTGTGTGTGTGTGTGTGTGTGTAAAACACATGGAATATTGCTTTGGTAGGCATATTTCTCCTGATGAGTCAGTTGTAATACATCATCATATGCCCTACTTACTTTGCCTCCATTTGCGTGGGCATGACAAACTCTTTCCTTTCTTGAGCATGGTAAAAGTGAAGACAGGAATTCCCTGGCGGTCCAGTGGTTAGGACTTGGTGCTTTCACTGCACCAAGGTTCAGTGGTGGCCCGGGTTCAATCCCTGGTTGGGGAATTAAGATCTTGCAAGCTCTGTGGTGTGGCCAAAAGAAAAGTGAAGCCAAAAATTGGGAGTGAGCCTTTATTTCATATTCTGGTGAATAGTTTCAGCCCACTGTCATTGATAAAAGATGTGCACATTGTAGTACTGGAAGTGATCCCATTGACTCATCAGGAGAAATATACCTACCAGAGCTGTACTCATTTGGATATTAAAATACTTGAGGAGGAAGGGCACATTTTAGGAACTAGTGGAAGAAATAAATGACAAAGAGCAGAATCATTTACGGATAGTGATCATTTTTTTTTTCTCACTGCAGCTAAGAAGAAATGATCAACAGTTTTATGAACAATGGCTGGAAGAATATAAGTCAGGAGCTTTTCTCAACTCGGGATATTCAAAGAAGATAGAATCAAAATTGTCTCTGCAATGCCCAGAATATTAATTCCATATAATTATCTGTTTGCAGTTAGCACTCCTCATTCTGTAAATGCATCTCTATGCTAAGACAGTATGACTATATTTGGCTACTTTAATTTTCAAATTGAATCATCATAGACTATTTAGTTGATTCAATTCAAGCAACAAGTATATTTTGAGGATTAATCTCAAGCCCAGCACTTTTTGAATGCATCAGACATATAAAAGAAAGGTAAGTTTCTTCCCATAGTAGATCAAGAATTTAATGGTGAGATGAGAAATTCACAAAGAAAACAACTAGAAAATAATACAAAAGAGTATATAATTAAGAGCTAAGCCACTTAATGTGAACCACACAATAAATTTTATTTAAATTGAACAAGTCCCAGCATGATTCATAGCAAGGAGAGAACATACATTGGTTTGTGAAGTGTGGATAGAATCAGGTATCAGAGTGGAGGGTAGAGGTATTTGAGACAGGGAACATGGAAAGTAAAGGCAGAGAAGAGAGAGCCAGCCTGGTGGGTACAACACCGTAGTAAAAAAGGCTTAGAGAAGAGCTTTTCTAAAGCATTGCATTAGTGCTGTTTGAAATCATATTAGTTATGAAACTTCTGTCCTGCAAGGAACCCCATTCCCAAAGATCATGACTTGCTTGTAATGACCAGTGTTATGTAGTCTTGGCTTTAGGTTACAAGCATCTGGAGGGTTCAAGCAATACTTCCTTACTTGCTGTAGAACCATGCCTAAATCCAGTGAGATGAATAGTGACTTACTTTTTCAATATGCTTAATAAGGTCTAGGTTCCCAGACAGTAAAAACAATTCTCCAAACTTTTGTAATATGGGTTGAAATGTACCCAATACTACTTAGATGTACAGCAGATTATACATTTCTTTATTTCGAATAATCTCATCTTGTCTTTGAGTCCCCACTGCCACTGATAATTGAAGAAAAACTTAGTCTCTAGATAAAGTTAGAAAACCATAATTCAAAAAGGCACATGCACTCCAATGTTCACTTCAGCACTATTTACAACAGCCAGGTTATGGAAGCAACCTAAATGTCCATCAACAGAAGAATGGATAAAGAAGATGTGGTACATATACCACATCTTTTTTTTTCAAAATGAGCATTTATTTCACAGAAGCCTTGGCACAAAGAGGCTGGGGTGAATGTGGTTTTAGTGATTGTTCTTGGTTGCCTCCTTTACTGCAGCAATCAGTGGAGTGAGGCTGGAGGGGGGCTTGGCAATCTTCAGGAACTGATGCTGCAGCATCTCTTTAGCTGAACCTCTCTTCTCCACATCCATTTCAAGACAGCGGTTCAGAAAGTCTCGGAAGATAGCTGACAGCTTCTCTGGGTTCTGAAGCTCCGGGGTCCCATTGGTGGCGATGAGGTGCAAGGCTCTCAGAGGACTTTCACTGAGGTATGGGGGCTCCCCTTCAATCATTTCGATGGCCATGATGCCCAGGGACCAATGTCAACCTTAGGCCCATAGGCCTTCCGTGTCACAACCTCTGGTGCCATCCAGTACGGTGTTCCCACCATGGTGCTCCGTTTGCTCTGCTCTGGGGTGATCTGGGCACAGAATCCAAAATCAGTTAGCTTGACAGAGCCATCCATTCCCAACAGGATGTTGTCGCTCTTGATGTCTCTGTGAATAACTTGGTTCGAATGCAGAAACTCCAAAGCCTGCAGGCACTCACGGCCCACAGCTGCAATCTGGCCTTCATCCATGCAGGTTTCTGTTACCATGTCTGTCAAAGGACAATGCAATATTACTCGGCCATAAAAAGGAACGGAATTGGGTCATTTGTAGAGATGTGGATGGACCTCGAGAGGGTCATACAAAGTAAGTCAGAAAGAGCAAAACAAATCATATATTAACGCATATATGTGGAATCTAGAAAAATGGTACAGATGAACTGGTTTGCAGGGCAGAAATAGAGACACAGATGGAGAGAACAAATGTATGGACACCAAGGAGGGAAACGGGAGGTGGGGGGAGGGGGTGTTGGGATGAATTGGGAGATTGGGATTGACATATATATACTAATATGTATAAAATAGATAACTAATAAAAGCCTGCTGTATACTTCACTGTAGAGTAGAAACTAACACAACATTGTAAAATAGCTATACCCCAATTAAAAAAATAAATAAAAAAGAGACCCCAGAGAGCTCCCTGCTCCTTTCACCATGTGAGGACACAGCAAAGAGTTGGCCATTTATGAACCAGGCAGTGGGCTCACACCAGACAGGGCCTTAATCTTGGACTTCTCATCCTCTAGAACTGTGAGAAATAAAATTCTCTTGTTTATTAAAAAAAAAAAAAATTAACAGTTACCTCCAGTTAAAAGTCTCTTAATCAATCCATAATTTTAACTTCCTATCAAAGACATTTCTTACAGCCAGAGGGGTCTCCTCTCCCCGCTCTTCCTTGCCAAGATTGTTGCTGAGTAGAGAAGGAAGCTTCTATGTATTAATGATGGCGGGAAGAAGGGCCTTTAGTCTACCTCCTATTCTCTTGATCTGTGCCATCCAACACAATAATCACTAGCCATGGGTGGCTGCCGATCACTGGAAATGTGGACGGGCCACATGGAGCTGTGCAGTAAATACATACTGGCTTTCCAAGGTGTAGTACCCAAAAGTATATACATAAACTATCTCTTTAATATTTTATATTGATTTCAAGTTAAAATGAAAATATTCTGCCTTATATTGGGTTAAATAAATGTTAACTATTCAAATTAATTTCACCTATTTTTAACTTTTTTAGTGTGGCTGCTCGAAAACTGTAAATTGTACGTGTAGCTTGCATTATAGTTCCACTGGACTGGCTGCTCTGGGTCTTCTCCTACCTCCAGTGTAGTGTGTCCTCAGTCGTCAGCCCTGGCATCTGCTGAGGACTGTCTGGTCCTGCATGGTAACTACTAATGATGTCTACTGTGCCCATCGCGGGGACAATCCTCCAGGTGTAATTTCTTCACCAACTACAGCTTTCTTTTCCCAGCCCAAGCCACTTTGATCTTTCAGTCTGTGATATTGTGATTTATAATAAGAAATACGTATTTGTTCTTTGTCCTGTTTCTGGCACAGAGCTCCTAAAACCCTTGGCATTTCCTCTGACGAGAGCAGATACAGGTGTGTCTTGTTATGTTAATGAGGTGACTTTGGGAAAGCACTGAAGGGTGGGGCTGGTTGCCAGGGAACCAACTCTGTGAGGGTTGGAATTCTCAGCCCCCCACCCCACCCCACCCCCGCCTTTCCCTAGAGGCTGGAAGTTGAATCAATCACCAATGACTAATGGTTGAATCAATCATGCCTGTGTAATGAAGCATCCACTAAAGCCCCAAAGGACAGGGTTTAAAAACCTTCTGAGTTGGTGAACAGGTGATTTGAGAAGCGTAGTGGGCTCAGAGAGGGCATGGACTCTCCGAGCCATTTCCCCATAACTTTCCCTATGCATTTCTTCCATCTGGTTATTCTTAAATTGCATCATTGTATAATAAACCAGTAATCTAGTAAGTAAAATGCTTCTCCGAGTTTCATGCGCTGCTCTAGCAAATTAATTGAACACAAGTGGGGGCGGGGCATGGGAACCTCTGATTTATAGTCAGAAGTACAGATGACAGTCTGGACTTGCGACTGGCATCTTAAGCTGGGCAGAGAGTTGGTGTGAGGGACAGTCTCGTAGAAATGAACCCTTAACCTGTGGAATCTGACACTGTCTCCCGGTAGATAGTGTCAAAATGGAGCTGAATTGTAGGACACGCAGCTGTGGTCCAAGGATTGTTTGCTTGTTGGTGTGGTAAACTCCCCCCAACACATGCCCACATTCGAATTTGGATGTAGAATGTTTACAGTCCTTGCAGCATCTCTGCTTTCTACCATTTAGTAGCATATAGGACTTCCCTGGTGGTCCAGTGGTTAAGACTCCATTTGCGGGTTCCATCCCTGGTTGGGGAACTAAGATCCTGTATGCCACATGGTGCAAACAAACAAACAAAAAAAGTAGCATATGAAGGTCATAGGCTTTGAATAATACTGTATCTCAGGCCCATTGCTCTAGAATCCTCCCAGGGCCCTTGTTAATTTATCATTCCAGAGCTATGATAGATAAAGCCATGAGGCTGATTACAAGCCTGGATGTTCTCAAATTCTCCCTCAAGCTATCTGGGTTTACTATCGTCTTGCTACACCCTCCTTTGCCCAAGGCCGAGAATGATGGCTCATCAAATTCCTATTCCAGGATTCAATTATGCTTATCTTCTCTCAGGTTGCAGCCCTGCTAATCTGTCTCATTTTCTCTTATCACGTAAAACTTTCTCTTTCCTCTTCCTGTCTGAAAGGGCTTTCCTATCCATCATGTTCTGCATGCTCCTTACACTATGCGTGACGGTAAAACTCTATAATCTGAGTTCATGAGATTGGCTCTTGATATTCAAAGGACAGCGTTTAGAAGACAGACTATAGAGCCACTGAGCTCTATTGGAGATCATCACTAATGTCGGGGACATAAATGTATGAGTTCCAGTTTTACCTGCACTGTCAAGGATTTGCTGAAATCCTGTAATTCTCTATATAACAATTGCTTCTAACCTTCACATAAACTATTTCATTTCTTCCTTTATAATATGTTTCAAAAAAGCTGTACTTTAAGTAATTACTATACTTACAAGTATCTACAAAATATATATTTTGTAAAATTACACATATTCACTTTAAAAATTCAAAAATAAAATAAAATTAATTAAAATAAAAATTAAAAATTCATACAGCACAGAAAAAGCCAAATAAGAATAAAAGTACCCAAAATACCCAAAAAATGATAACTGCTGCTAACAATTTTGTGACTATCTTTCCAGATACTGTGATTCCAGATTACTATGCTTAGTAGTCAATTTTAAATCAATAGGATTATTCTATACATGCTATCTTTTTCACTGAGAGATCGTGTGCATATATTTTCACATGAATTAATATAGAAACATATATTAATTTTAATGGCCACAGAGTATTCCACCATAGGATTGTATCTTAATTTTTCTGTCTAGTCCCATATTAATGGATTGGGAGGGGGCTAAAATAAAGAAAACAAGAAATGGACATCCTAACAGATACAACATTTTGCATTTGTGCAATTACTCCTTACAATAAATTCTAGAATTGAGATTGGTGGGTCAAAAGCTGTATACATTTTATATTTTGATACAGTGTGTCAAATTGCCTTGGAGAAAAGTTGTATTGATTTATATACCCACAGTAAATTAGAGGGTCTGTTTTCCTTCACTTCCTACAATAATGGGTCATTTCAATCTTTCACAACTTTATAGATGTGGAAATTATATTTCACAGTTGTGTTTGGTATTTTTTAGTAGAATTTTTTTTTTTTTAATTTTTTGGCCACACAGCATGAGGGATCCTAGTTCCCCAACCAGGGATAGAGCTTGCGCTACCTGCAGTGGAAGCGCGGAGTCTTAACCACTGGACCGCCAGGGAAGTCCCTTTCACAGTTGCTTTTAGTTCATGTCTTTGATTATTAATAAAGCCAGAAGTTTTTTTTTTTTTTTTTTTTTGCGGTACGCAGGCCTCTCCCGTTGCGGAGCACAGGCTCCGGAAGCGCAGGCTCAGCGGCCATGGCTCACGGGCCCAGCTGCTCCGTGGCATGTGGGATCTTCCCAGACCGGGGCACGAACCCGTGTCCCCTGCATCGGCAGGCGGACTTTCAACCACTGCGCCACCAGGGAAGCCCCAGAAGTATTTTTATATTTATTTACCAATGTGTTTCTTCATATATCATTGGCCTGTTAAAAAACCTATCACAGATTTTTTTCCTATTGAGTTGTTAATTTTTTATAGATTTATTCATTTGTACATTATGGCTATTAATTTTTTGACATGTGTTATGAATTTTTCCTAAATTTTTTTTTTTTTTTTTGCGGTACGCGGGCCTCTCACTGCTGTGGCCCCTCCTGTTGCGGAGCACAGGCTCCGGACGCGCAGGCTCAGCGGCCATGGCTCACGGGCCTAGCCCGTGGGATCTTCCCAGACCAGGGCTCGAACCCGTGTCCCCTGCATTGGCAGGCAGATTCTCAACCACTGCGCCACCGGGGAAGCCCCGGATTTTTCCTAATTTTTTAATGAATCTTTTAGCTCGTTTATGGTATTCTTTGCCCTTAAGATGTTTTAAATTATAATGTAGTTTCCAGTTCCTGTGATAATTTCCAAACAACAAAATATAAATATATACACTTAGATTCCCTTCAAGTTCTTTTACATTTAAATCGTTGATTTATCTTAAAGTTTACAGGTATCTAAAAGTAGGGGTTTAACTTATCTTTTCTAAATCACTAGCCAACTGTTCAAAAATATTATTTGATGAATAATTCATCTTTTGTGCCACTAGTTTGAATACACCTTTACCATATAATGAATGCCATATATTAACTTGGTCCTATTTTTAGACTCACCAGCTTTTTCTATAACCTATTTCTGAGCCAATAATGCACTGTTTTTCTTTTTTGGTAGCTTTATGGTACATTTTTACATGTGGTAAGGCATATTATAATCCTCCAAATTCATTCTTCCCCACCCTACTCTGTTCCTTTGCTCTCTGGCTTTTGGTTGGGTTTGGCCAACAAAGAAAAGGGAAGGATTAGGGATTGTGAAGTCTAAGTATTTATTCTCCCAGCTCCCCACTTGTGGGTCCCTATGAATGGAGGTGTCTCTCATCCTATCAAAAGTCCCTGTTCCTAAAAGCCAGCCTCTCCACTCAGCTTTCTAAGTTTCTAAGTTACTGAGTTCCAGTAACTTTCCTCTTTTTCCTACTTCGGTCCTGGGAGTGGTAACAGTGTCCTGGGTTACTCATCCTGGGGTGTTGCACTAGATCTTCCAATTTCCCTTATATGCTGCCAAAACTTCATCAATATCCCCTCTCCTCTCGGTACCTCGACTTGATTGTGTCATCTGTCTCTGGCTGGGAACCTTACTGATACAAGTGGTAATAGTGAATATCTCTATCTTATCCTGGCTTAAACTGGAATGCTTCCAGTGTTTCACCATTAACCATCCTTCACTACAGTTAACATCAAACCATCTCTACTGTCCTTGAACACACTCTATCACCTCTTCCTTCCCTCTCAGCACATGGTCTCACTTGCTACTATATCTGCAAACTTACATGCAGTCCTTTCTTCCTTCCCTTCTCTCACAGTGTGAGAGTGATTTCTCCTTTTGTCTCAGCTGAATTCCTCTGGCTATTAAGCTCAGGATTCCATCCTTTCATTTTTCTCAGGGATCTTGGGATATCACCCCTTCCACTCACTCAAGTTACCAGATCGAAATATTTCATGACTGTCAATTCTTTTTTCTTTCTTCTTTTTTTTTTTTTTTTTTTTTTTTTGGTCACACCACACAGCAGGCAGACTCTTAGTTCCCCAACCAGGGATCAAACCTGGGCCCCCTGCAGTGGAAGCTCAGAGTTCTAACCACTGGACCACCAGGGAAGTCCCCATGCCTGTCTATTATTAAAGTGAAGTCCCCAATGACTCGAGTCCCACTCGTTTCTTCCCTCGCTCTTCCTCTTCACCAGTGAGTATCAAACTTTACTGGGCATTTATTCCTCAACTTCCTCTAATTCCATGGAAACTTCTCCTGCAAGATCTCTGTCAGAAGTGGACAGAGTGAACAGTGCAAGAGGTTTCTTTGGGAATAGCACCTGTGAAATATGAAAGGGGAGGAAGCAGGATTTGAGCATAGAAGGCCTTCAGATGGTGATGCAAATCTGAAAAATTCTTGGTCAATCCAACAAGAAGTCCTGGGGCAAAAATTGCTCCTTAAAGGAGCCCTGGGCTGGACAGAAGTGTCCTTACTTACTCAATGTTCTTGTTAAGCTCCATCATTTGCTGTGGGCTGTCCAGGAAGAGCTTGGCCTCAGTCTGAAAGCTGAGGCAGGTTTGGGAGGTACTAAAATCCGGAATCTGTCGGCTCAATGACATTGATCATTCTGTCCTTAAAAAACATCCTCTGATTCTTCCCTGTTACTCTCTCAGCTTCTTCTCAATCACATTTGAAAGACTCTTTCTCTGACCACCCACTTACACTGTTCCTCAGGGTTTGGTCCCAGGTCTTGTTAGTTTTGTACCCTGAATACTCTATATAGAAAAGACTCACACATGTCAATAGCTTCAAAATGCTGATGGCTTATAAATGCATGGCTCTAGCCACGATCTCTGTCCTAAGCTCTAGGCCTGTGTAGCCAACAGCCCAGGAGACATTTTCACCCGCATGTCTCACAGGCACCTTAAGTCTTCCTAACTGAATTCTTTACTTTTCCTCCAAACCTGCTTCTTCCCCTCCAGCATTTTCTATCTCAGTCACCTACCTGGTTGTCCATTATCCTCATCTCCTCCCTCTCCACAATCTTATGCAATCGCTAAGTCTTGTCTTTTTAAAATTTTAACTACCTCTCCAATCTGTGCTCTTCATTCTCACTCCACTATCTTATCACAAGCCAGGGTATTTTTCTCTTGTAAAATATTGCAGCAGCCTCCAAACTGTTTTTTTTTTTTTTTTTGCGGTATGCGGGCCTCTCACTGTTGTGGCCTCTCCCGTTGCGGAGCACAGGCTCCGGACACGCAGGCTCAGCGGCCATGGCTCACGGGCCCAGCCGCTCCGCGGCATGTGGGATCCTCCTGGACCGGGGCACAGACCCGTGTCCCCTGCATGGGTAGGCGGACTGTCAACCACTGCGCCACCAGGGAAGCCCCCAAACTGGTTTTTTTACCTTTCTGCTTTCTGTCCAGCTTCATCCAACCTTATTATTCATTAAGTAAATAAAATTTTAAATAACCATGTGTCTGGTGAGGGAAATGCAGGTTAAAGCAACACTGAAATATAATTTTGACCAGTTGTATTCACTTCCTGTACTTTTTTCTCTAAGAAATCACCACAACTTGGTGGCTTAAAACAACAGCAATTTATTCTCTCGCAGTTCTAGAGCCCAAATCTGAAATCGAGGTATTGGCAGGACCACATTCCCTCTGCAGACTCCAGGGAAATCTGTTCTTTACCTCTTCCCTCTTCTGGGGACTGCCAGCATGGCCTCCCTGGCTTGTGTCCCCACCCTCCCATCTCTACCTCTGTCTTCACATTGTCTTCTTCTCTGAGTGTCTGCCTCAAAACTTCCTCTGCCTCTCTCTTTCAAAAATACATGTGATTTGGACTTCCCTGGTTGCACCGTGGTTAAGAATCTGCCTGCCAATGCAGGGGACACAGGTTTGATCCCTGGTCCAGGAAGATCCCACATGCCGTGGAGCAACTAAGCCCGTGCACCACAACTACTGAGCCTGTGCTCTAGAGCCGGTGAGCCACAACTACTGAGCCCGTGCGCCTAGAGCCTGTGCTCCACAACAAGAGAAGCCATTGCAATGAGAAGCCCTCACACCACAACGAAGAGTAGACCCCACTCACCACAACTAGAGAAATTCCGCACACAGCAACGAAGACCCAACACAGCCAAAAAAACAAAGCATGTAATTGCATTTAGGGCCCCCTGCATAATCCAGGATAAAACCTCCTCTCAAAATCTTTAACTTAATCACATCTTTTGCCATGTAAGGTGATACTCAGACTGTGAATATTAGGATGTAGATTTATCTTTTGGGGAGTCTACCATTCAGTCTCACTACACCTATCAAATTAGCAAAGCTTTAAATAGAATGAACATTCAGTGCAAGCAAAAGAGACAAAAAACGGTATGCATACACATCCATAGCTGGTGAGCCTATAAATTGGTATAAATCTGTTCAAAACAGTGTAGTAGTGAGAATTAAGGCCATTAAAAATATTCATACTCTTGGACGTCCCTGGTGGTCCAGTGACTAAGATTCCACGCTCCCAATGCAGGGGGCCCAGGTTCCATCCCTGGTCAGGGAACTAGACCCATGTGCCGCAACTAAAGAGTTTGCATGCTGTAACTAAAGATCCGGCACACGGCAACAAGGATCCCACCTGCTGCAGCTAAGACCCCGCACAGCCAAATAAATAAATAAATATTAAAAAAAATATTCATACTCTTATCTAGTAATCTCACATCTAGGAATTTGTCTTAGACAAATATATTTAAATATGGACAAACAGAAGCTTCAAATATATATATATATATATATATATATATATATATATATACATTTATATACATATGGAGAAAAGACTAGAAAAAATGCATCAAATGCCTGTCACAGTTATCTCTGGATAGTAACATTATGGATATTCTTATTTAAATCTGCCTAGGATTTTAAAATATTTTAGGATGAGCATGCCTTACTTTAATAATCACTTAAGTCTATTTTCAAGTTTAATCATACGAAATTGTGGATTGGAGTTTGATTCACAATGAAAGAATATATGACCAGCCATAGAAGACTTGCGAATTACTTTCCAAAATATTTAAAAGCCTATTTGGCTATACCTCAGGAGCCAAAGCAAGGCAATAAAAAATGGATTCTGGAAGTCAAACTTTTGAGATTTGTGATTATACACCCAAATATTCCAGGGTTCATTTATCTCTGGAGAAATTTTAAAATAAGAGAGAGATAAGTGAAGCTGGGATGGCTCTATTATGAGGCTAAAGGGGACGCAAGAAGTCACCTTGTTTATTTTACCACCTGAAGGCAAGCAGCCGCTCTAGGGAAATGTAAAGGTCTCTGTTTTTAAAAAACGTATTCTAAAAAAAAAATATATATATATTCTATGTCCTGGCTATTGTAAATAGTGCTGCAACGAACATTGTGGTACATGTCTCTTTTTGGATTATGGTTTTTGCAGGGTATATGCCCAGTAGTGGGATTGCTGGGTCTTTTAAAAATTTAAAACCAAATTTTTAGTTTTTTAAGGAACCTCCATTCTCCCTAGTGGTTGTATCAATTTACTTTCCCACCAACAATGCAGGAGGGTTCCTTCTTCACTACACCCTTTCCAGCATTTATTGTTTGTAGATTTTTTGATAATGGTCATTCTGACTGGTATGAGGTGATAACTCATTATAGCTTTGATTTGCATTTCTCTAATAATTAGTGATGTTGAGCATCTTTTCATGTGCCTCTTGGCCATCTGTATGTCTTCCTTGGTGAAATGTCCTCCTTCCATTTTTTAATTGAATTGTTTGTTTTTTTGATATTGAGCTCCATGAGCTGTTTGTATATCTTGGAGATTAATCCTTTGTCCATTGTTTCATTTGCAAATATTTTCTCCCATTCTAAGCATTGTCTTTTTGTCGTGTTTATGGTTTCCTTTGCTGTGCAAAAGCTTTTAAGTTTCATTAGGTCCCATTTGTTTATTTTTCTTTTTATTTCTGTTACTCTAGGAGGTGGGTCAAAAAAGATCTTTCTGTGGTTTATGTCAAAGAGTGTTTTTCCTATGTTTTCCTCTAAGAGTTTTATAGTGTCTGGTGTTACATTTAGGTCTTTAATCCATTTTGAGTTTATTTTTATGTATGGTGTTAGGGAGTGTTCTAATTTCATTGTTTTACGTGTAGCTGTCCAGTTCGACAGATGAATGGATAAAGAAGATGTGGCACATATATACAATGGAATATTACTCATCCATAAAAAGAAATGAAATTGAGTTATTTTAAGTGATGTGGATGGACCTAGAGTCTGTCATACAGGCGAAGTAAGTCAGAAAGAGAAAAACAAATACTGTATGCTAACACATACATATGGAATCTAAAAAAAAAAAAAAATGGTACTGATGAACCTAGTGGCAGGGCAGGAAAAAAGGCATAGACATAGAGAATGGACTTGAGGACCGGGGTGCTGGGGGGGAGGGCAAGCTAAGGTGAAGTGAGAGTAGCATCGACATATGTACACTACCGAATGTAAAATAGTTAGCTAGGGGGAAGCAGCAGCATAGCACAGGGAGATCAGCTCCGTGTTTTGTGATGAACTAGAGACGTGGGATAGGGAGGGTGGGAGGGAGGCTCAAGAGGGAGGGGATATGGGGATATATGTATGCATATGACAGAAACTAACACAGTATTGTGAAGCAATTATACTGCGATAAAGATCTATTTAAAAAAATTTAAAATAAAACAAGGGTTCATGTGGGAAAAAAAAGTATTCTAGAAAGAGAAATCCTGTATCTCCATTGGGCTTCTATGTTCTTAAATATATCAATTATATTTGACAAAGTTCTGCAGGTTAAGTAAATGGAGGAGAGATGTGAGTCTAAGAATTTTCTTTTGGGAACAATTAAAGAAACAAAGGAGAGACTGTTCCTTTGATTCTATGCTAAATCTAGCCACATACAACACAGTTATTTTATGATTTTTTTAAATAACAGATTCCTGTATGAATTACAATTTAAGTTCCAGATATTGATAACAAAATAATTATTAAGCAAAAGGTTATGTATATGTAAAATATCATGAAAGAAATTCCCCCTATAATAAAAAAATTTTTAATGTGCCAAATCCAGCTAGAAGTAATGTATTCAACCCACCTCATCAACTGAAGAAATCACTTACTTCAACAAGACAAATGCCTTTTTCATTATGAAATGTTATCACATACCATTAGATATAACCTGAGGGCACCAAGTAACCTTAAAATATAGAACTTATTTAGCATACGGTTATTTAGTAATAATTAACTTTGTCTATTCAATGCATTACTCAATAAAATCACCGAGAGGCAAATATCTTGCAGATCCTGTCTCAGGAAGCCTTAGAAGAAACGATGGCTTCCCATTCAGGACACACAAAACATCTTAAGGATTAAGACAATTGTAGTAAAAGGACTGTCCTCTTCCATTATGTACAAAGATCCTCAAAGCTTTTAACCTCAAGAGATTATGCAGAAAATGTGCATACAGTTTCCCCAGAGGAAATTTAGTTTGGGTGACTAACTCCATGAGAAGATGAAGCACATAGAAAAGGACAAGAAAAACCAAGAAATACTTGCCGAAGTTGTGCAACTATACTGGGAATTAAGATCCAGTTAGGTGTATTCATTCTCAGGATAGCGGTTACAGTTCTGAAAAACATCTTTCAAAGGAAATGACTATGTTATCAGCAGGAAACTTACGTAGGCTTGATTTGCAAATAACCTATTATTTGATGAAATTGGTAGATACGTGCATTTTCTCATAACCTGTGAAGGAAATAATTTTAAATGCAGAGAAAAAAATAAATAAGGCAAAAATAAATACATGTCAAGCATACATACGTATTTCAAACAGACATACATATGAGAATATATAAACTCATAAACATGTACAAGGACTGCCTTTTGCATTCTTCAGTCGAAAAATCATTAAATGACAGAAATATTCATTTTTGGAGTAAACTTGAGAAAATTTCAGTATCAAGAATTGGTGTAGGGATGAGAACTGAGAAAGGCCATAATAATGGTCAAGTAACTAGCACTGCATAGAGAAATACTATACAACTATTAAAAATGGTGATATAGATATTTGTTGTCTGTGATGTACTTTTTATTATAAAGAAGCAAGTAATAGAATAGCATGTATGGTATGTCCCTATTTATGTAGAATTGTGTGTGTGTGTGTGTGTGTGTTTGTGTGTGTGTGTGTGTGTAGGAAGATGTCTCTGTCATACAGTGACCATCGAATACATATTTTGTTAAATGAACAGGGTTAATCTCAGGGCGATAAGACCTGAGGTGAATTTTAGTTCCTTCTTTTTCTTTTTCTATATATATTTTGAGACAAATATAGTTAGAAGTAGAAAAATATTCTCACATTTAAAAAAGGAAATAAACAGAGAAGAAAACCCATAATTACTTCCCTACATGTGACTCGGTAAGGCAACTATCCTTGAAATCCCATTCATCACTCAATTTGGATTTCAATAGAATTCATGCTGCTGTTCCAGGTCTTCTCTAGTTCAAAAGTCCTGACTTCAGGGGGCTTCCCTGGTGGCGCAGTGGTTGAGAGTCAGTCTGCCTGTCGATGCAGGGGATGCGAGTTCGTGCCCCGGTCCGGGAAGATCCCACATGCTGCGGAGCGGCTGGGCCCGTGAGCCATGGCCGCTGAGCCTGCGCGTCCAGAGCCTGTGCTCCGCAACGGGAGAGGCCACAACAGTGAGAGGCCCGCGTACCGCAAAAAAAAAAAAAAAAAAAAAAAAAGTCCTGACTTCAGAGCCCGGGGGTTTTCAGAGATTGAAGACTTTGGATGAGGAAAACTCATTGAAAATAATGGTGTATATATGCACTACCATAAAGTTAGGAAAAGAAAAAAAAGATTGCCCATTTTTGTGTGTTAATTCAGTGTTTTTCACACTTCTCTACTTGGGCACCCTAACTGTGGAGAAAAGAATCTGGAAGGCCTTCATAATCTTGAAATTTCTTTAAAGTCTTACATTTGATCCAAACAATCATGAGAATTTTGCATTGTATCCATAATATATCTGTAATTTTAGTGCAAAATGAGGTTTAAATTTATTTATCCTAGAGTAAAAATGATACTGCATGAAAAAGCTGGTCACATTTTTTCTTGCGGTTTTAGTGCCTGGTGGGCTGAGTGTGCGGGGGAGGAGTAACATCCCAGCAGAGAGGAATTCAGTCTAGAAAGCGCTCAGTTCCTAAAATCAGTATCACTGACAGACCAGCTGCTCTTGCGAAATAAGCCTCCAACTTTGCGCAGGGTGTCTCAGCACTTGATGGAAATCACAGAACGCTGAAGAAAACACGTGATGCAAATGTCATAGGACGCATTGGATCGTACTGTTACTTTAAAAAACGTTCATTTTACCAGTTCTCTTTAAATTTCAAGTCCTAAAAACTAAAATAGTATTTAAAAAAGTAAACTATGGACTGGTAATAAAGTAAGACATATTTACTAAGTACTCATATCAGCACATCAAAAAATCGGATAAAGCTGAAATAAAGATTTTATTTCAAAAGGTTTTATGTGTGTAATAATCTTATTAATATTCTGACAATAGTATACCTTTACTACATATGTTTTGTAAAATTTAAAATGTTTACAGGTGCTTATTAGAAAATGAATAAGCCCCAGATGTTCAGAAGCCACTCACAATGTCAAATTTAATTTTAAAATAAACTGGTTTTTTCTCCTCTTCCAGGACAACAAAAGAAAATTTATAGTACGTATCTATCCTCTGGATAATAATGTTATCGTTTAAAATGTGGTATTTTTCTCTCTTAAGAAAACTGTTCTGACAATCCTTGAACTTAAGAAAAACTGCTGATAAACATTTAATAATTCCAAATTTATTTATCACTCTTCTTGTTTATAAAGGAAAAATATAATTACCCAGTGTATCTCAATAAGAGGGAGGCATGGAGTAATAAAGATACCAACTGATGAAATTAAAACCACGTGGAAGCTTGGCAAGAAGGACAACCAAATTACAATTTAAAAATTAATCTTTTTGGAATTTTTGGTAATTGAGTAATCAAGAAAAATAAACTCTATGTTGTTACAAACCAGTTCCTGTTCAAAACTTTAAAATAATGTCTTTTTGCAAGAGAATGTTGCTGGAGCTGACAAGGTCTGGGACGGTTTTCAATGTTAAATGAAACTTAAAAGGCTTCTTTTTCTTTTGCAATTATTCATTTCTTGGGTTCAGTGAAACGTGTTGGGTCACAAAGAATGATCTTATTTTATTTTCCTTTTACCTCCAAAACATAGTGTTATAAAATAAAAGTTACAGAAAAAAAAATCTACTTCTAACAAAAAGGGGCATTTAAAAAAGAGCTACAAGTAGTTTTTTACATTAAAAAGAAACTCAATGTAGTAAATTACTGTATCTGAATATCTTATTTTTGCACCACATTTAAATCATTGGAGCCAGGAAAAGTAAATGCCAACGCTTGATTCAAAGAGATATTTATCACATTCTCTAAACTGATGGGAAGAATACACAGACACAATAGGGATTACAACTCTCTTTGATGAAGCCTCCCTGATTTGAACCTGTTTTTTCCTCTTTCATGGAACAAGAGACAATCTCCCTGAAATAAATATTTCCCCCTTTGAAAAATGATTCAAACAAAAGATAACTGGGCAAAATAAGGTGCTGAACACATAGTTAAGGTGGGAAATAATAAATAAATATAAACAGATAAAACACTAAGATTACATCTCTCTACCTTATTTTCTAAAGAAAAAATGTAATGAGCAGACAACCACTTGTAATTTACAAGCTGAAGTCTTCCTTTGACAGCCCACGGATCAATTAAATCCTCTTCAAATTAGTTTTGATGTGTTAATGTGTGAGTTCCCCACCTCCCCAAGATTCCATGGACCATTACTGGGGTTTTATGCTGGCTTTCCTTTGAATTGTTTCTAGTGTTTTGTTGCATGTTAATACGAGGTCATTTAAAGCTATGTAAATACAGAGAAAAATAACTCTAAAGCAGATTATTCTCTACTTTGCTTTATTTTCTCTCACTACCTTATGTCTTCTAGCTAAGAAAAGATAGAAAATATTTGAGCCTTGCTTAGTTTTTCTCTTTGATAGCTGCATGTGTAATCTTTAGCAATACTTAGATTATCAAAATACAGCAGTGGCCATATCCCAATTTCCACAACCTGTTCAAAAACACCTAGATTCTCAAAATTGTTAACCTTAACCTGTCACAGATACTTAACTCTAATACAGAGTGACTAACAGGTAAAGAAAGAAAATTTTAAATTTATGACTGGGTAATTCCTTTCACATATGATGGGATCCAAAACAATACCTCAGTTTTATCTGACAGGGAATTACTGTCACGTTTGCCTCGCCAATGCTTCCTGTTGGGGGTGAGTGGTCTATTCTTCAGCATGACAAAGTCTGATTTCTGAATGGCTGGTAGTGTCAAAGGGCCATTAGTATGCTAAGCCTTTTAGTGGCATGGGATAGCTCCATCCTGCTTTCCTCAATTGTTGCAATTGGGCCACGTGACTAACTGATGATTTCAAGGCAAGCTTTGGAATCTTGCTGTCTTCCAGAAATTAATATTCCTTCTGGTAATATAATCTATTGACTCCTCTTGCCCAATTCTTTAATGCCTGAATGGAGGTACAGTCCTAGTGAAACTCCCGAGCAATGAGAAAAAAAGAAGACTCAGCAAATAAAATCGCTAGATTCGCTCATGATTAGATTTTAAGAGTTTAAAAAGACAAGTCTAATCTGTTTGGAAAACTGTTGACAGCTTTTATCATCTCCATTTAAAAAATTCTACAAATAATGGTGACAGAATTTGAAAGCAATTTTTCAAAACTGAATTAACTATAAAAATGTTTATAGATCTTATTTTATTTTGTTTAGTCAACTCTCTATTGCCCAGCACTGAAATTTCTTGAAAATATTCTTTTCATGCTTATTAACTGCCAACACCCACAGAGAGGATGGTAGAATAAACACAAAATAATCATCTGAAAATTAAACAGAGTGGACCAGATGATCTCTGATTCTATACTGACTAGCTACTTATTTTATTATGTCTTATGCTTACTCAACAGTTAGCCTGCAAACCAATAAGGAAGTTTATTGAAATACCACATTTAGCTCCAAAGAAGATTTGAAAGATGGTACGCTGTAGATTTGTCTTTCAATAGTTCCAGAGGAAGAGCTGAACGGGGGAGACTAGATAACAAAACTGATCAGTTTCTTGGCCTTGCAAGAATGAAATCTATGTAGTGCATGTTATTTGATTAGAGGGGCATTCCAAGAATATCAGCCACATACATATTCAAATGCAGAGAGAAAATAAACTGCCGAAGTCCAATGCACAACGTGTTTTAGATTATTGACCTATACATTATCCACAAATTTGCTTTTATTTCTAAAGGGTGAAAAACTGAAAACTATGACTATCTTGTCACTCTGAACTGGTATAGCAGAGACAGCCTGGCTTTTCAAAAAACTTTTTTTTTCCCCTAGGGCACAAAGCTAGGCCATACATCCCTGCCTCCCTTGCAGTTAGGTGTAATTATTTGACTGTGTTTCAGCTGTAGGATGTATTTAGCTAATAGGATGTGCTTCACTGCCAGGCCTGACCCATGAAAGTCTCCCACAAATGATCTTTTATACCCTTTCTCCACCTGCAGGCCTGACTCAGAGCAGGGTGACGTTGAAAACTTACGATGAAGAGGGCAGACCCACAAGATAGAACTAGCCTCCATTCTAGAAACACTGCTTACAGGAAAACTCCACACCAATCAAGAATACTTTTATTGAACTTTACATGAGTTAGAAATAAATATATGAAGAAATATTTATTGTTTTCAATAAAGAAATAAATATTGTTTTTTAAGCCCTTGCACTTTTCATACTGGAAGTGGAGTACCGCTGAAAATGACAACTCCACATTTGTGACATTGGTTTAGTGGTTGAGCATCAAGCAATAAGGAAACTGATATCGGAGGCTGGAAAGATAGAGAATCATAATGCCTAGAAGCAAAACATATGATAAAACTGTCTTCAATGATAGTTTAAAGTGTTACCGCTCCCCACATGTCAGGCCAGTACATCGAGAGATGAGTTGTTAGGGAAAGGAATAACAACTTTATTTGGAAAGACAGCAAACCAAAAAGAGGATGGACTCGTGCCACAAAGAAACATCTTGCCTGAGTTAGAATGAATTCAGGCTTCTTTTATACTAAAAGGGAAGGTGTAAAGTCAAACATTTCCTGGTTCTGGTCTGCCTCTGGAGGGTATATGTTAATTTCTTCCTCCCTGTAGTCATTCACAGGTGGGTTTGGTCAAGATGTTTCCTGTGAAATAAACAAAGGTATTTTAGCTTAATGTTCATTACCTGGGAGGCAGGGCTCCCAGAGATGGGCCATTATGTATAATTCAAGCTTATAGGCAACATCCATTTAGTGATTAACTTGTAATAGAATACAAAAAGTTCTTCCCTATTACAAGAGGAAGACCATATAACCTCTGAACCTGTAGCACTAGTGGAAGTGACTGGAAAAAGCAGGGATAACTGCTTTCAGCAAGCTATCACAAGAAACTGATGTACTCGGGGGAAAAAAATCACAGTTTCCAAACAGAGATGAAAGGGAATAAAGACAGTCCAGAAACTTAGTTCCTCGAAGGATTGGAAAAGTCAACTGCTTCTAAATCCTATGGAATAGGAAAAAAGACTGAAAAAAAAGTTTTTGGCAAAAAAGGGCTACACAGCAACTGTATGTTCCAGTTTTCCCAGGATAGTCATGTTTTATGCCTCTTGTTTCTGCCTAAATATTAATAGTATTATTATGACTCATTTTGGCAAAAATCAGATTACAGATGTAGCCTTCCTAACCAAAGTTCAGGTGCCCTGAAGGTAGCTGGCTAGATAAGAGAAAAAAAAGGCATTGCATTATGTAGTTATCCACTGCTGTGTAACAATCCCAAAATTAGTTGATTAAAACACAACCATTTACCTACTCATGATTGTGCAATTGTGAAATAGCTCAGAGGGATGGATGTATTATCTCTGCTCCACAAGGAACCAGGTTGGGTCACTCAGTAGCTGCATTTAACTGAAACAGTATTTATCATAAGAGGCAAGGAGGCAAAAAATAAATGAAGCTTGAGAGTTATGTCTAGGAAGGACCCTTAGGTGTGGTTACTGACATATGGAACTAAAAATACATCAATCAGAAATCTACTATGATTTTGAAGGAATTGAACTATCAAACACAATTAAAAGCCCAAACTTGCACGTTGAGAGCAAGCAGTAAAAACTGGGCAGTTCCCAAGAAGGGCATACTTCAGATGTATCTATGGAGAATAGATATCTGGTGATCAGAAGAGCAGACTGGGGGGCTTCCCTGGTGGCGCAGTGGTTGAGAATCGCCTGCCAATGCAGGGGACACGGGTTTGATCCCTGGTCCGGGTAAATCCCACGTGCTGCGGAGCAACACAGCCCGTGTGCCACAACTACTGAGCCTGCAGTGTTGTAACTAGTGAAGCCGGCGCGTCTAGAGCCCGTGCTCCACACAAGAGGAGCCACCGCAGTGAGAAGCCCGCACATCTCAACGAACAGTAGCCCCTGCTTGCACAACTAGAGAAAGCCCATGCGCAGCAACGAAGAACCCAACGCAGCAAATAAATAAATAAATAAGTAGAAAAAACATACAGGGAACTCTGGCAAATTAAAAAAAAAAAAAAGAAAAAGAAAAGCAGACTGGGTTAGAGACATTTATGTGTTAACCAAAGTCCATTTCCTTATCCTTCAGAGTACATAGATATGATACTATTCCCAGACTTCCCCTTGCAGTTAAGTGTAACTGTATGACTGAATTATGGTCAATGGAATGTGGGAAAAGTGCTGTATGCCACTTCTAAGTCTGATCCATTAAAAACTTTCCACATTATCTGCATGGTATCTTTTCTCATCCACATATTGAAGGCAAATTTCCCTACGGATCTTGAGAAGAGTGGAGCCTGGGTTCCTGGTCTGACTGGGAACACCTTATTTTACTGATATGTGAGAAATAAACTTTTATTTTGATGAGCTTCTGAGAACTTAGGGTTTATTTGTTAAAGCAGTCAGCATTATTTTAACTAACACAAGGAAATTAAATGTACCAGAGATAAATGCTATTTGATTCACAAATTACTATACAGTCAGCCTTATTTATGATCAAGAAAATGAATTGTATTTATTGTAAAAATATATTTTTAAGTTTTTATTTTATTTTATGGGTTCAGGAGGAAAATAAAGCCTATATTTCTTAGGGAAAAGTTGGGATATCTACCTGGCTCACACACTTTCCTTTAGAATTTGGCTCTTCTGAAGGGATAGGCATAGGCAGCCATCTCTAGTCCATGTAACATGGCCACCCAGTCCAGCTGATTGGCAGGGGTGGAGATCTGACCCAAGATGGACCAATCTGATTCTTCTTTCATAGGAATTTGGTACTAGGAAAATACTAAGTAAGAATTGAGCATAACTGAATCATTTTAATGGTGGGATTGTAGTGTGAACTCTATAAACTTCTGTTGATTAATAAATAAAATATATGATGGGATGTCCAAGATTTGTTTTAAAATACTCCAGAAAAAAAAAATTGAGTAGGACGTGTGTTTATGGGTTTTAATGTTTTTAAAATATCAGGGTAGTATAATAAATTCCCATGTAATCATTAGCCAGTTTCTACAATTATCAACATTTTGCCACTCTTGGTTCTATGTGCACACTTTTTAAAAGCAGTATATCTCTTGTATGGTTAAAAATTTAGATTCTGAAAGAGATCTTCAAGATGGCGGAGGAGTAAGATAAGGAGATCACCTTCCTCTCCACAAATACATCAAAAATACATCTACATGTGGAACAACTCCTACAGAACACCTACTGAACGCTGACAGAAGATTTCAGACTTCCCAAAAGTCAAGAAACTTCCCACATACCTAGTCGTGTGGCTGACAGGGTCTTGGGTCAGGACAGAGTCCTGACAGCCGGGTGTCAGGCCTGAGCCTCTGAGGTGGGAGAGCCAAGTTCAGGACACTGGTCCACCAGACACCTCCTGGCCACATGTAATATTAGATGGTGAAAGCTCTCCCAGAGATCTCCATCTCAACGCATAGACCTAGCTCCACTCAGTGACCAGCAAGCTACAGTGCTGGACACCCTATGCCAAACAACTAGCAAGACAGGAACACAACCCTACCCATTAGCAGAGAGGCTGCCTAAGATCATAATAAGTTCACAGACACCCCAAAACACATCAGTGGACATGGTCCTGCCCACCAGAAAGACAAGATCCAGCCTCATCCACCAGAACACAAGCACCAGTCCCCTCTACCAGGAAGCCTACACAACCCACTGAACCAACCTTACCCACTGGGGGCAGACACCAAAAACAACTACAAACCTGCAACCTTAGAAAAGGAGACCCCAGTAAGTTAAGCAAAATGAGAAGACAGAGAAAAATAGCACATGAAGGAGCAAAGTAAAAACGCACCAGAAAAAACAAATGAAGAGGAAATAGGCAGGCCACCTCAAAAAGAATTCAGAATAACAATAGTAAAGACGATCCAAAATCTTGGAAATAGAATGGAGAAAATACAAGAAATGTTTAACAAGGACCTTGAAGAACTAAAGAGCAAACAAACAATGATGAACAACACAAAAAATGAAATTAAAAATTCTCTAGAAGGAATCAATAGCAGAATAACTGAGGCAGAAGAATGGATAAGTGACCTGGAAGACAAAATAGTGGAAATAACTACCACAGAGCAGAATAAAGAAAAAAGAATGAAAAGAATTGAGGACAGTCTCAGAGACCTCTGGGACAATATTAAATGCACCAACATTTGAATTATAGGGGTCCCAGAAGAAGAAGAGAAAAGAAAGGGACTGAGAAAATATTTGAAGAGATTATAGTTGAAAACCTCCCTAATACGGGAAAGGAAATAGTCAGTCAAGTCCAGGAAGTGCAGAGAATCCCATACAGGATAAATCCAAGGAGAAACACACCTTAACATTTCCTTAAAAAACTAAATATAGAACTACCATATGACCCAGCAATCCCACTACTGGGCATATACCCTGAGAAAACCATAATTCAATAAGAGTCATGTACCACAATGTTCACTGCAGCACTATTTACAATAGCCAGGACATGGAAGCAACCTAAGTGTCCATCGACAGATGCATGGATAAAGAAGATGTGGCACATATATACAATGGAACATCACTCAGCCATAAAAAGAAATGAAACCGAGTTATTTGTAGTGAGGTGGATGGACCTAGAGTTTGTCATATTGAGTGAAGTAAGCCAGAAAGAGAAAGACAAATACCGTATGCTAACACATATATATGGAATCTAAAAAAAAAAAACTTGGTTCTGAAGAACCTAGCGACAGGACAGGAATAAAGACGCAGATGTAGAGAATGGACTTCAGGACACAGGGAGGGGGAGGGGTAAGCTGGGATGAAGTGAGAGAGTGGCATGGACATATATACACTACCAAATGTAAAATAGATAGCTAGTGGGAAGCAGCCACATAGCACAGGGAGATCAGCTTGGTCCTTTGTATCCACCTGGAGGGATGGGATAGGGAGGGTGTGAGGGAGACGCAAGAGGGAGGAGATATGGGGATATATGTATGCGTATAGCTGATTCACTTGGTTATATAGCAGCAACTAACACAACATTGTAAAGCAATTATACTCCAATAAAGATGTTAGGGGCTTCCCTGGTGGCGCAGTGGTTGGGAGTCTGCCTGCCGATGCAGGGGACACGGGTTCGTGCCCCGGTCCGGGAGAATCCCACGTGCCGCGGAGCGGCTGGGCCCGTGAGCCATGGCGGCTGAGCCTGCGCGTCCGGAGCCTGTGCTCCGCAACGGGAGAGGCCACGGCAGTGGTAGGCCCGCGTACCGCAAAAAAAAAAAAAAAAAAAAAAAAAGATAAAGATGTTAAAAAAAAGGAATTTAGATTCTGGGATGTGAGGGACTAGGCTTCATATGTTGTTTTTGTCACTTTCTAGTAGTATCTAGGTTGTGCAAATTACTTTTTCCTCTGTAAAGTGCAATATTCTCACATGCAACAGAAAGAAAATGTAGTACTTCATAGGGCTGATTAAGATTAAATGAAACATGTAAAGCACTTAGCACATTATCCAGTACATAGTAGGTTTGTAAGATTTTACTTTTTAAGTTTTAATAGTGCCATAGCAGAAATTTGTACAAGGTAGAGTGGTGGCATGAAGACTGACATCTACGCTTTGCATGGTGGGGGGAGGGGTGACTTCAAATGAAAAAAGAAACTAAGTTGGATCTTGAAGTTTGCACTAGACATTTCTAAAAGGATAAGATAGTATAAAGGGTATCCAAGAGAGAAAATTCACAGTAGTTTTGGATACATACAAAGATACAATGAATGCTTATAATATTTTTGGCTGCCCAGGCTGTAAATCTCCTTTGTATGTTTGGGAAATTACTACCTTCTGAATATTGATGAAAGGTGGAGACTGCCTTTCACCAAGAAATCTGAAAATAACACATAACCTTTCCCAGCCCTCTGTGCAGCTAGGATATAAGCATGTGACTCAGATTCAGGTATTCAGACACATTTGCCCTGGATTTTGGAGAGGAAGTCATTGATACCAAGAGCCCAGGGCAGTGGAGAATCCATTACGGAGACAGGTGGCAGTACTAATGGCAGTGATACCCAGTTTTCATGAACAGCAGTGGCCATGGTTCCAGCAGTGGGATCTAGTCTCCAGTGATATACAAAACAGCTGTGCATCTGTATCTATCATGGCCATGGTAGGGTCCTCAGCGGGCTAGTTTCTGCGGCATGTTTTTCTTTGGTCCTGCTTTCTGCCTAGTTTCCTGTGCTACTGCCCCCTTTTAATTGAGCTCAGTTCTCCAGGCCTCCTGTGATTCTATCTGCTACCCCATATGTTTTCAACAATTTCCTCCTCTAAAGTCACAATAGGTTTCTGTTGCTTCCAACTAGGAATCCTGATAGACAAGACCATAGAGCAGGGTAAGGGGGAGTGTGTGGTAGATGCGGGGTTTGGGATCTTGAAATTTTAGAGGTGTGGTATGCTGAACTTTTTCCAGCTTCTCTTAGATTTCTTCCTTGACTTCCCTGCTCTGCCATTTCATAAGGAACAACCTCTCCCGGGTTCTCTTGACTTCGAGCTTCCAGGTGGGTTCAGTTAATGGGAGGTACTGGCAGACTGGAGGGCAAGTTGGATATTTATCTGCCTCCCTTCTCCAGCTTGGGGGGTGATGTCTGGCACTTTTTCCATCATTCTGTTCCAGTTCCCGTTGGATTATCTATCCCTCCCTGGTCCCAGCTCCTACTCAGCCTCCCTTGCTATGGTTTCAAAGCCCATGGATCACCCCAGCTTTGGAGCTCTGGTCACACCACTTACTCCCTGTGGTCCTTAGCCCTAGGGGTGACAGCAGCTCCTGCTGATTCTGATATCTGAGTTGTCTCATAATCTCCCTTGTTTGGCTCCTCAGCAATTCCATCACCTGTGTAAACAATTCCCTGAATTAAATTTCCTCTGTTTGAAACAGTGGTTTCTGTTTTCCTGGCAGGACATTGACTGATATGTATGTCAAGGAAAACCTCCTTGAAAGGTGACATTTGATCAAAGACTTATGAGAGGAGGGAGTTAGCCATGTTGATATGTAGCGGTGCGGGGGGAGTGAATTCCAGGCAGAAGGAACAATCAACGCAAAGGTCCTATGGTGAGAAAATGCCTGGTATGTTGAAGAAAAGAGCAGAGTGAAAGAGAGAATACTAGTAGGTGAGGTAGGAGAGGTAATGGAGCCCGAGCATCTCTGATGGAGGGTTTCGATCAAGGGCGTATCATGAATTGCCTGATATTTTAAAAGGACCATTGTGGCAACTGTGTTGAGAATATACTATAGGGGACAGAGACAAAAGGAAGTCATGCTCAAAGACTCTAGCAGCATTCTAGGCAAGAGATGATGGTAGCTTGGACCTGTGAGCTAGCAATAGAGGTAGTGAGAAGTGATTATATTATAGTTATACTTTGAAGGCAGAGCCAAAGGAATTTATTAGGATGAGAGAGAAAGAGAGGAGTGAAGAAGGACTGTAATGATGTTGCAATGTCTAGCTAGTGATATACAAAGCGACCAGAAGTCTTCTGGCATGGCAGTGAGAAGTTATCTGCCTGTGTTTCTCTAATAGCTACACAAATTTATTTTCCTTAGGTTCTTCTGGACCTCTTCCAATGTCAATGGACATTGAACAGTTGTTCAGCTGTTGTTGAATCTCATGTAGAGGGACTTTGTGGCCACTCTGTAGTATGGAATCATCTTTCAGAAAGATTCCAAGATGTTTCAGAACTAGTGTTCCAAAGAGAGAGAAGGGAGTTAAGGATAACTCCATAGTTTTTAGCTTGAACAACTAAAAGGATAAGGTTGCCATTAGTTAGGATGGGGAAGGCTATCAGATTTGGGGGGGAGATCAAGAATTCAGTTTTGGACATTTTTAGCTGGTGATATCTATTAAACACCTAAGTGAGAAAATCAAGTAAGTAAGTGGAAATACAAATCTTTAATTCATGATAAAAGACTAAGCTGGAGATAAAGGTTTGGGAGCTATTGGTAAATAGATGACATTTAAAAGCTATGGGACTGAATGAGGTTGTCAAGGGAGAAGAAGAGAAGACCGAGGATTGAGTCCTAGAACACCCCAAACATTAACAAGTTTGGGAGAGAAGGAGGAATCAGGAACTGGAGTCTGAGAAAG
The DNA here is from genome assembly GCF_011762595.2 of Tursiops truncatus. NCBI lineage: Eukaryota > Metazoa > Chordata > Mammalia > Artiodactyla > Delphinidae > Tursiops > Tursiops truncatus. The sequence continues at coordinate 40,790,648 of NC_047036.1, forward strand.
AGCATATAAATGAAGTGGAAGGAAAACCAGGACAGTGTGGTGTCCTGGAAAGCAAGTGAAGCAAGTGTATTGAGAAATGAGAAATCAATTGTGTCAAATGACATGAAGTCTGAGAATTGATAATTGGCCTTAGCAACATGGAGGATATTGGTGATTTTGAAAGAACAGTTTTAGTGGAATCAAAGCATTGGGAGAATAGGAGAATTGCAGACAGTGTGTAGAGACAACTATTTAGAAAATTGTTTCAGAGATGTGGCAATAGTTGGTGGGATAAATTGAGTCAAGATAAGTGTTGTTTTTGAAAATGGGAGAAATAACAACATGCTTGTGAACTGAGAAGGATGTTCTAGGATATAGTGAAATATTTATGGTGTAGAAGAGAAGAGACAGAATTACTGGGGCAATGTCCTCAGGTAGATGATTCAGGATGGATCTAGTGCACAAGTCAAGGATCAACTTTAGATAGGGGCAGGGATAGTTCATCTATGATAACCAAGGGAAGGCAGAGTATGTAGGTGCAGCTGCTGATAAGTGATATGTTGATGGATATCTGGAGAATGGCTCTTCTGATTAATGAAATTTCTCAGTGAAGCAGGAAAGTCACCAGCAAGAAGTGAGGATAGGAGAAGAGTTAACAGAGGTTTGAGGAGAAAGAATAAGGTGTAAAAGAGTAAATGGGTTAAGAATACATGAATATAGAACATAGGAAAGTTTAATATGATTGGCAAGTAACATTAAGAGCCAACTTGAGGTTTGTGATAAAGTGAGACAAATCAGTATAGGTTGGTGCTTTTCCCCAGTTGTGTTCAGTTGTGTGCAGGGGCAGGATAGAAAGGCAGGTGAATTTAACTTAGGTGGCAGTTTTGCTGAGTATAAGAAATAGAGAGGGGCAAGGCAGTTGTGAGTGTAAGCAAGAAAACGGTCATAATAATTGGCCGTGGAACTTAATCTGGATAAGGGGGGAGAGCCAGGATCAAGGGAGTGGTGATAGGATCAATGGATCGGCAGTTCTTATGGAATCAAAGGATGGTTGGAGTATCCAGGCTCCTTCCACCTCATTATTTGCTCACCACAGGGCTCTTGTTTTCATGGTCTGAGTCTTCACATTTGCATCTACATAGCAGGATGATAGAAGAAATAAAGAAAAAGGGGGAGGGCGGGGCAAAGAGGTGCAACTACTATCTATGTTTAAAGGAGGTTTCCCAGAAATTGTCACATGATACCTTTTTCTTACGTTTCTTTGGTCAGAACTTGTTACATGGTCATTCCTAGCAATAAAATAAAATCTTTATTCCAGAGACCAATAAATAATGGCTTCTATTACTAATGAAAAGGAGGAGGAAATAGGTTAGGCAATTACTATATTTCTTTGCTTCTAAAATTTGCATTTCCCCACATTTTACCTCTCTGACATCAGGATATATAATATAGTTGGTATTGTGTCATGGTTTAATTGTTGCATTTTTTTGTACTTAATAGTACAGAAAATAACGATACATTTTACAGTTGATGACATCCTATATTGGAGGAAAGATAGGAGTATTTTGCCAAGACAGAGAATACTGGATGGGGCAGACAGATTTGCTCTAGGTGAAAGAAAGGGAAGAAATATAATTTGTTTGGTTTTCTTCATGTTAAGTTTGAGAATGACCCATAAACAGTTGAAAATTTAGGATTAGAACTCCAGATTGTGAAGAGACATGTGATCAAATTTATGTGGGAAAAGTCCTCCAGTTTTTTTGAATTTTGATTGTTTGTACCCTTTGATTTCCAAAAATAATTTCAAGTGGTATTTCTTCACTATAGGTAGAAATGATTTCATTTGGTGCCAAAGCCTCAGCAACCCTGCCAGATGTCATAATAATTTTATAAGATGATAAGGTATTAATTCAAGATTTTCAATTAAATTAGCAGTGAGAAATAAAATGTGATTTAAAATATTAGTTTCTAGCCAATAAATGATGGTGGAATTTTTTCATGTCTATAGTGATTGCATGTGAAACTTCTGATAGAAATGTCTGGTTTTAATTTAGTTTCTTCTGGATGCTTTATTGAAGACCCATGTGTAAAGGGAAAAAATTAAAACCAGACAACTTCAGATCCACTGTAAATTTCACATGGCCTCAGAAAGACTAAACTAAATGTTTCTTTTGGCCACCATGCTTGAAATGCAAGCAAAAAGTAAAATCAATTCATATTTTAATACTCCTATTTGAAGTAATAAAACAGTATTTGGACCTAGATATTTATTAAGCCTAGTGGTAGAACCTATGGTTTGGGTGAAATTGTTAAAAAAATAAATGCACACAGCAAATTATTTGTGTTCCAAGCTCAGACCTATATCCGTATTTGAAATGTGAGAAATAAGGAAATGAAAGGGGTTATTAAAATTCTTTTTTTAAATGCAAGCCTAATAAATGGTAGATTTATGGTTTCAGGTCTTTTGCCAGCAACACTGGGCCCCGACCCCTAACATCCCACGAAGGTCTTCAGGAAATGGCACTTGATCAAAGGTGAAATATTAGAAACCAATAAGATCTGTAGACCTGAGTGAAAAATCCCTTAAAAGCAATTTGTATAAGCTTTTTATGAACAAAAATAGCAAAAAGAAAAGGCTCTCTCCCTTGATTTTTGATATATATATTTTTTCTTTTTTTGATATATATTTTTAAAATTTATTATTTATTTATTAGATTTTTGATATTTTTAAAGTTCCAATTATTTTCATTCATTCATTCACTCATTCACTCATGTATTCTATGCTTTCTTTGGGTCCTACTGTGTGTCAGGAACTAGGCTAGGTACGGGCAAAATGATTAGCAGAAACAGATATGACCCTTGTCCTCAGAGAACTTACTTTACATTCTAGAGAAAGAGATGATTACATTGCATTAAAATCACAGCATGCAATCCAACCCACAAATGGGCAGAAGACCTGAACAGACATTTCTCCAAAGAAGATATACAGATTGCCAACAAACACATGAAAGGATGCTCAACATCACTAACCATTAGAGAAATGCAAATCAAAACTACAATGAGGTATCACTTCACACCAGTCAGAATGGCCATCATCAAAAAGTCTACAAACAATAAATGTTGGAGTGGGTGTGGAGAAAAGGGAACCCTCTTGCACTGTTGGTGGGAATGTAAATTGATACAACCACTATGGAGAACAGTATGGAAGTTCCTTAAAAATCTAAAAATAGAACTACCATATGACACAGCAATCCCACTACTGGGCATATACCCTGAGAAAACCACAATTCAATAAGAGTCATGTACCACAATGTTCATTGCAGGTCTATTTACAATAGCCAGGACATGGAAGCAACCTAAGTGTCCATTGACAGATGAATGGATAAAGAAGATGTGGCACATATATACAATGGAATATTAGTCAGCCATAAAAAGGAACGAAATTGAGTTATTTGTAGTGAGGTGGATGGACATAGAGACTGTCATACAGAATGAAGTAAGTCAGAAAGAGAAAAACAAATACTGTATGCTAACACAGATATACGGAAAAAAAGAAAAGGTTCTGAAGAACCTAGCGACAGGACAGGAATAAAGACGCAGATGTAGAGAATGGACTTGAGGACACAGGGAGGGGGAAAGGTAAGCTGGGACAAAGTGAGAGAGTGGCATGGACATATATACACTACCAAATGTAAAATAGATAGCTAGTGGGAAGCAGCCACATAGCACAGGGAGATCAGCTCAGTGCTTTGTGTCCACCTAGAGGGGTGGGATAGGGAGAGTGGGAGGGAGACACAAGAGGGAGGAGAAATGGGGATATATGTATATGTATAGCTGATTCACTTTGTTATACAGCAGAAACTAACACACCATTGTAAAGCAATTATATTCCAGTAAAGATGTTTTAAAAATGCATCAGATAGAAAAGCATGGGAGGTGCTCTGAAGGAGAAAGATATGGTGCTAGGTGGGTCTATAAAAAGAGGAATTGACATGGTGACGGAAGTCAGAGAAGTAATTCTTGTGTAAGGGCATCAGTAACAATATTTTTGGTTGTAGGATATCTAACAGATGTAGGCTTAAACAATTAAGCCACTTTATTTCATATAACAAGAAGACTGGAGGTGTTTTGATCAGTGTTGATTCAGAAGCTCAACAATGCCATTAAAGCCCTAGGCTTGTTCCCTTTCTCTGTTCTTCCATCCTTTCTTGTTGACTAGGCTTTTATCTGTCTCCTTTTGCTGAGATTCCACAGCTCTAGGCATTATGTCCTCATTCAACTGCATCCAAATGCAGGATAAGAGACCTTTTCCATTGTGTGTCTCTTTTTTTCAGAAGCCTTTTTTTCCCAGAAGGAATTTCAGATCCCTTGGCCTTGGACATGTCCATGTGCTAGCTTCAAGTTGATGGGAAAGCAAGTATACAACATTTTTTAGTCTCTATAGTAGGAATCAGGCTCTATCATCAAGGAAGGGGGAGGTGGGAAACGCTTATAAGATACCTACATTTTCTACCGCAGGGAGTGACTCTTAGGCTGTGATCTGAAGGGCAAGGAGGATGACTAGAGAAGAAGCAAGGAAGAGAACATTTGTGAAAGGCTCTGGGACATTACAGAAAGCCAGCCAGTGGGCTAGAGAGGAAGGAAGGTGGGAGACAGACCATGTGGAGCCTGTCAGATCAGGTGAAGGGATTTTGTCTTTATCCTGAGGACAATGGTAAGCCACTGGATTTATACAGGTGACATGACATGTGTTCACTTCCAGAGTGGATATAAATTGGAGGCCAGAATGAATGTGGTAACCCAGTAGGGGCCATTGCAGATCTCCAGGTGCAAGGGAGAGTAAAATTATATAGTTCACTAATTATTGTAAGCTAAGTAAAAATATCTTCATTTGATTAATTGCAGAAATAGAATAATTGTTCCCAGAAACAGTACTGTGAAGGTAAGAAAAAGTTTGTGACCATAAGTGGAAGGAGATTGACTTTATTTACTGGAGGATTTTCTCCCATATTTTATAATTCATATTTATTATAAGAAGTTCATAAAGTGCTGAAACTTACAAAAATGCTAAGGAGGAAAAATAAAGTGGGGAAGACATATAGAAAGCGTTGGGGTGGGGTGAAAAGTTTAGACAGGGTGCTCAGGAAGGCTCTCACTGAGAAGGTGACATGTGAGCAAAAACGTGAAGAAGGGGAGAGAGAGTGATAGAAAGAGAGAGATAAGATTATTCCAGATACAGGGAACAGCATTCTAGCCACAGAGAACAGCAAGCACAAAGGCCTTGAGATAGAAGTGGGCCTGGTGTATTCTGAGAATATCAAGGAGACCAATGGGTCTAGAATGCAGTGAGTGAAGGGACAGCAGTAAGAAGTGAGGTCAGAGAGACTTCAGGGTTCCTAGTATACAGGGCTTTCTCTGTTATAATAAGGCCTTGGCTTTTACTCTAATTGAGATAAGAAGTCCCTGAAGGGTTCTGAACAGAAGAATGGCATGATCTGACTTTTGTTTCAATAGCTTTGATTGCTATGTGGAAGCAATTAGAAGCCTTGTGCAAGAATCCATGAAAGAGGTGATGGTGGCTTGGATCAGAGTATTAATAGTAGAGGAAGGAAAAATAGTCCAATTCTGGATACATTTTAAAGATTGAGAGACTTCCCTGGTGGCACAGTGGTTAAGAATCTGCCTGCCAATATAGGGGACACGGGTTCGAGCCCTTAGTTGCCACGAAGCAGCTAAGCCCATGCACAACAAGTACTGAGCCTGCACGCCCTAGAGCCCGTACTCTGCAGCAAGAGAAGCCACTGCGATGAGAAGCCTGTGCTCCACAACAAGAGTAGCCCCCGCTCGCCGCAACTAGAGAAAGCCCAGGTGCAGCAGCGAAGACCCAATGCAGCCAAAAATAAATAAATAAATAAATTAATTAATTAATTAATTAATTAAAAAAGATTGAGCTGAAAGGTAAAAGAAAGAGAGGAATTAAGAATGCCTCCAATGTTACCACGTGATCCAGCAATTCCACTTCTGGGCTATATCTGAAGCAAATGAAATCACTATATTGGAGAGATATCTGCACCCTCATATCTATTGCAGAATTATTTATAATAGCCATGACATGGAAGCAACCTAAGTGTTCACCAATGAATGAAAGGATAAAGAAAATGTGATACACACACACACACATACACAATGGAATATTATTCAGCCATAAAAAGATAGAAAATTTTAAATTTATTGCCATTTGTGACAACATGGATGAAACTTGAGGGCATTATGCTATGTGAAATAAGTCAGACGGAGTAAGATAAATACTGTATGAAATCACTTATATGTGAAAGCTAAAAAAAACAAGGGACTTCCCTGATGGTTCAGTGGTTAAGACTCCACGTTCCCAACGCAGGGGGCAGGGGGCAGATCCCTGGTCAGGAACTAAGATCCCACACAGCGCAGGAAAAAAAAAAAAAAAAAAAAAAGATAAAAATAATAAAAAAAACAAAACAAAAAAACCGAACTCAGAAACAGAGTAGATAGGTGGTTTCCAGGGGCAAGGTGGGGCTGGTGAGAATGGGGGTGAGGGTGGGAATGGATGAAGGTATTCAAAGGGTACAAAGTAAACTTCCAGTTATAAAATGATTAAGTTCTGGGGATGTAATGTACAGCCTTGTGACCATAATGAATGATATTGTATTATATATTTGAAAGTTGCTAAGAGAGACGATCTTAAAAGTTCTCAGCACACACACATACACAAAGGTAACCGTGTGAAGTGATACACGTATTCACTATTGTGGTAACTATTTTGCAATATATGTGTATATCGAATCGTCACAACGTATACCTTGAACTTATACAATGTTGTACGCCAGTCATGTCTCAATAAAGCCGGAGGATAAAAGTGACTCCAAAGATATTATGAATATCCAAGTCTGGAATATTAATAGCATGGGATCAATTTTTAGAAGCATCTGTTAAAGTCTTCCACAATTAGTATTCTCCTCAGAATATCATTTGGTAAATGAAGTAAAAGACATTGAGTTAAAAGCTATACCAAACTATTGAGGAGTCAGATAAGGTAAGATAGTGAGTACTCGCTGGTAGTAAAACAAGTGTTTTAGGTTGCTATTTTGTTTAGCAATGATGAGCAGCTCAGGAGAATTTTGGTCACCATGCATGAGATGCCAGCAAAAGTTACCATCAATTCATATTTTAATACTCCTATTGCAATAATAAGATGGCATTTGGACCTAGACATTCTATTAAGCTTAGTGGTAGTCTATAGTTTAGGTGAAATTGTTTTAAAGAAATGCACACAGCCAGTTATTTCTGTTCCATTCTCAGACTTGTATCCCGTATGTGAGGTCAGAAAGAACTCATGTATGGGTGGATGAGGGAATCCAGCAGCAGGTCAGTAAAACCACAGATTCTATAGGAGTGTATTATCGGCAATGCTGGTTTTGGATCATGGGCTGAGTAAAAAGGCAAAAAACGCAGACAGTGGGGTTTTGCTGAGGACTGCAAGCTCATAGAAGGAAAGGACTGGAGTAGGTGGTAGGTGGAGAGGTTGGCTTTCTATCAATAGGACTAGAAGCAGGACTATAGTAAGTTGTCCTTATGAACATTCGGACGGATCGTAAGTTTCTCCTTAAAAAAGAAAACATATTTATAAAAATTTAATCTAAAATCAAAGCCACCTTGGCCATAAAATCCCCCCAAATAGAGAACACAGAAATAGCCACACATAAGCTTGGCCAACTGATTTTTTGACAAAGGTACAAAAGCAATTCGATGAGAGAAGAACAGTCTTTTCAACATATATTGCTGAAACAATTCGATATCCACAGGTAAAAAACTGAACTTTGACCTACAATTCACACCTTATTAACTAAAAACTTAACTCAAAAACGAACTCAGAGAGGATCATAGACTTAAATGTGAAAGGTGAAGCTAAAAAACCTTTAGAAGAAAACATAGGAGAAAATCTTCAGGACCTAGGGTTGGTGAACAGTACCTAGACAAGACACCAAAAGCACAACCCATACAAAAGAACAAGAAACAATGTGTTGGCATGGGTACGAAGAAAAGGGAATCTTTGTGCACTGCTGGTGGGAGTGTAAATTAGAAAGCCACGGAAAACGGCATGGAGGTTCCTCAAGAAACTAAAAATAGAACTACCATATGATCCAGCAATTCAACTTCTGGGTATTTATCCAAAGAAAATGCTAATTTGAAAAGATACATGCACCCCATGTTCACTGCAGCAAGATTTACAATAAGCAAGACATGAAAGCAACCTATGTGGCCATCCATAGATGAATGGATAAAGAAGATGTGGTCTATATATACACAGTGGAATATTACTCAGCCATAAACAATAATGAAATCTTGCCATTTGCAATAACATGGATGGACCTGGAGGGTATTATGCTAAGTGAAATAAGTCAGACAGAGAAAAACAAATACTATGTGATTTCACTTACATGTGTAATCTAAAATACAAGACAAATGCACAAATAAAACAAAACAAAAACAGACTCATAGATACAGAGAACAAACTGGTGCTTGCCAAAAGGGAGTGGGGAGGGGGAACAGACAAAATAGGTGAAGGGGATTAAGAGGTACGAACTTCCAGCTATAAAATAACTAAGTCAGGATATAATGTACACATAGGGAATTTGGTCAATAATATTCTAACAACTTTGTACAGTGACAGATGTTAAGAGGTCTTCTTGCTATAATCATTTCATAATGTACAAAAGTATCGAATTACTGTTACACACTTGAAACTAACATAATATTATATGTTAATTATAATGCAACAAAAATAAGTAAAACATGGAAGCAAAAGAAAGCATAATCCGTAAGTTTAAAAATGACTAAACTGGACTTCATCAACATTAAAAACATTTACTTAGCAACACACCCTGTAAAGAGGATGAAAAGACAAGCTACAGATAGGAGAAAATCCTTGTGGACCACATATCTGATGAAAGACTCATATCTGGAATATATAAAGACAAAATGTAACAGTAAAAAACAAATAATGCAACTAGAAAATGGGCAAAATGAGATATTTAACTGAATAGAATATTCATAAAGGCAAATAAGCACATGAAAAGATATTCAACATCATTAGCCATTAGAGGAATACAAATTAAGACCATGATGACATATCACTACACACCTATTATTTATGTTAGGTGAACTGAAATTAAAAATAGTGACAATACCAAATGCCGGCAGGGATACGGAGAAACTGGATCTCATACATTGCTGGTGGGGATGAAAACTGGTATAGCTTTTCTGGAAAATAGTTTGTAACAGTTTTCTTAAAAAACTAAATATACATTGCACTTTTGAGCATTTATTCCAGAGAAATGAAAATTTATGTCCACACAAAAACCTGTACATGATTGCTCATAGCAGTTTTATTTGTAATAGCCCCAAATGGGAAACAACCAAAATATTCTGCAACAGGTGGATGGTTAAACAAATTGTGGTAGTCCAGATATACATACTATTAGTTTTGTTGTTTGGCAGCATCTGGACTAATACACCATGGAACACTACTCAGCAATAAAAAGGGATGAACTATTGTTAAATGCAATAACTTGGATGGATCTCAATGGCATTATGCTGAGTGAAAGAAGCCAATTTCAAAAAGTCATATACTGCAAGATTCCATTATATAACATTCTTGAAATACAAAATTATAAAAATGGAAACAGTAGTGGTGGCCAGGGATTGGGAGGTAGGTACTACTGTGAAAGAGTAGCACCAGGGAAAATTTTTGTGGTGATGGAATAGGTCTGTATCTCGATTGTGTTCGTGGTTTCACGAATTGACACATGTGATAGAATGACATAGGACCATATAAACACTTTATATATCAGTGTCGGTTTCCTAGCTTAGATACTGTACAGCAATTATATAAGATGTAATCAATGGGGGAAACTGGGTGAAAGGTACACAAGATCTCTCTGTACTGTTTTTGCAACTTCCTGTGAAATCTATTTCAAAATTAAAAGTTTAAAAGAAAATTCCCTCTGAGACATCTCTTCTTTCATCTTTCTGTGCATTTCCTCTTTTCCTGGACATGGCTTTCTCTCTCTTTGGTGCTAGGTGCTATGGTGCTCAATCTCTTTCTTTTCCCCTTTTCCCTATGTATTGAGTTTTCTTTTAATTGGCCTTAATGCAAAACCAAGGCATTCCCCATCCTCCTGTTAATCCTATTCTTTTAATAAAGGTTATGTTTTAACTTGCTTAATTTTAAAAGCAGCAACGTTCTAACTCTTAAAAAAAGAAATCTTTTAAATAACAAACCCCACAAAGTAGTCTGCTTTTCATTTTATAATCCACAGTTAATCATTGTTCTTAAGGTCAGTAGCCCACAATACAAACATGTTTCCAACAATCGCCTCAGAAGATAATTTTTGTTTTATATGTCTGGTATCTATGGATTATGATCACACATTCAGGATTTACTGGGAAAAGGGCGATATAAAATATTATGTTCCGTTAGTTTGTCATATAAATACACACGTCAAAAAATAATCCTTTGCCAGGCCATGTGTCTAGATTTTTCATTTGGAAAATATGATCATTATAACTATCAACTACAGAACACCAAACTGAATACAGTCCTTTCCTGAGGTCTTGCAAACTTAATCTGGCAACACTTTGGAAAAGTACTACTTAAGGTTCTCAAGAACCCAACGAGCCCTCTGGCTCTTCCAGTGGGCTCAGCCCTAAATATTGAGTCCTTTGAAAAAATTATGAGTTGCAGGTGTTTAAACTTTCAAGTGTTTTCTTTTGGTCTCTTCATTAACTGCTAAGTAACCAGTCCTTAACAACAAAAAAGGATTTTACTCTATGAGGACGATCTTTACACTTAATGCACTTCTGCATTTTTCTTCCGTCCACTTTCCTTCTTATCTCTTTCAACCAAACGTTTCACCTCTTTTCTAAACTCCATTATTTAACAAAACACCAAACAAGAATAAAATTAACCCAAAACACCCACTCCGTTGCATTGCGGTTCCGTTGGCTTGAAAACGAAGGAAGTTTGTCCCTTGCGGTGATCCGTCCTAGTGTTTGCCTACAGCAAGATGGCGGCGGTCTCAATGTCAGTGGCGCTGAGGCAAGCGTTGCGGGGGAGAAGGGCAGCGGCTGTAGCTGCCGTTTCCGTTTCCAAGGTTCCTACCAGGTAACAGCATTGTGAGCCTTCTTCAAGCTTCTCGGGTCTCTCCACTTTTGCGGAGGTCTCTGCTGCTGGGTCCCGGAGAAGGCCTCGGGAAAACGTCCTCTGCTGACCCTTTGCACGGGAGAGGGCGGGCGGATTTGGGACTAGCTGCGACCTGGGGAAGCTTGGCTAGGCCAGCGGGGGCGTGAATGCGGGGAGGGGGGAGGAGTACCTCTGGTTTCTTGGAACTTGGACTGCTGCTGTGAGGGGTCTGCGGAGTGGGGCTGTCTCCGGAGCTAAGAGCCGAACCCCCAGAGAGAGAGAGGGGGCGGAGTCTCACTCATTTTTCTCCCCACTTTCCGCACCCCTCCATTTTTTTACCTGTTTGCCCATCACTCCAGTCTTTACTGGAGGGTTAAATCACTCCCTCCCCTTCCACGGCTTTAGGTGATATTGATTGGGTTTCTGCACTGAAAGATTGTTTTATTTATCAGGCTGCTTGGGAGGAAAACTCGGTTGGAATTCAACGTTAGTAAAAATATCACTGCTAGTAGTACTGGAAAGTAATTTTTAAAGGACTGGTGGTAATGCCGGGAGTTTTCCCATCCAGAATTTTATTAAAGCCTCACAGTGATACAGTAATTCAGAGATTGTTGTCGTTCATTGTTTTGCCTTGAAGCATTTTTGTGATGGTGATTTCTTTTTCGACTTCGTTACTTAACCCTCCATTTCCCTATTTTTCTGAATTTTCCTGACTTTGTTGTAGTACTAACACAACAGCATGCGCGCGCCCGCGCGCGCACACACACATTCTAGCATTTTTGTCTGCGAAGAGTTATTTTGTTTCATTGCTATTTTCACAGCTTGTTAGTATAAATACTAACCAGGGCTTATGTTCAGTATCTTCTACATGAGTGCTTAGAACAGCGATGGAAAGACTGGATGGACAGATATGAAGGGGTGGGAGGAATGGGAGTGGTTAAAAATTGAAAAGAGGGTCTAGTGAAACGCTAATTAGTTTAGTGTTATATTAAACATAAAGGGAATACAGAGAGTTAGAACTAGAGTTAATTAGAAAGGATTTCTGGAGGTAAGTTTTATTAAGGTTTTAAATAGTGGATGATGGATGGGAAAGATGATGTCAGTGGCTTATGAAAAGTCTTGAAGGCAATAATAGAGCGATGTATACATAATATAGTGTCATTGAAAAATAAGAATTGTAAGATTGGGGAAAGGTAAGTTTGTACAACAGTTAACTGTTCTACACATGAGTATTTCTCTAAGGTAAGATGCTCCACTGGTTGACTTACGTCTAGAATAGAGGTGACCAAGGTTAGTTCTTATTCTTCTAGATATTATGGGCATTAATTTTGCATTCCCTAGAAGTTCATGGTATTCCTAGAACTGAGAACAAATTTGAAGGGTCCCTGGCTAATCAAAACATGGATGTATGTCTAAGTCACAGCCATTTTGTTAGCAATTTATAGTTGTCGAAGTTAAGATACTAGATTTTGGAAACTTTGCTAATTAGTACTACTTATCCACATTTAAAGAGTTTCTGCTTGCAAATGTGTTAAAAGAGATTTGAAAATAAAATTTTAAATCATGTAAGATGACCTTTGTTTCAGACTTTAAAAAACTTAAAAGCCAAGGAAAACAAATTTTAAGCTCAAGTGAAATGATACATTTATTTGCTTTCTTTACCACCTTTTTTACCCGAGGAGCTTATGTTGTTCACTTCACCTTGAAAGAAATTTATGGCACTTCTCTCTTAGATATTATTTGCTTTTCGGCCTTAAGCACTCTCTTCACATTATGTTTTGAGAGGAATGAGGATCTGAAAAGGTAGAGCGTGGAAAGAGAACCAATTATTGGGGACATCTGCATCTAAAATTCATTTTATTGCTTAGAAAATATTTGCAAATGATGTGACATTTCAGATCACTTCAGTGAAATGAGGGGGGATAGAATCAGTAAGGCCCTCGATAAAGAAGGGAGTAGTGAACAAATATAAATACTGAAGAAAAGGAACTATCAGCAGAAGGAAAGAAGCAGTTAACTGCTACATTAACTTTTATGAATTTAACTTTAGTATATCTGTAAAAACCCAAAGAGCAAACCAGAAAAACCCAACAATGTGTACACATAAGAAAGAGGAAAAATTGTTTAAACAGTGTAGTTGATTCAGGTGATCTAGTTGCTGAGATCCTGCTTTAGAGTGAGTCTGTTTCCACATGCTTCTTACTTGCCTGGGCTGAAGAGAGGGGGGACAACCCCGGATATATGGCCTACATTTATTCTTACTTTCCCTGACTTTCCTAAGGGATTGTCCAGGGTAAGTTTAACTATTTAGGATATTAATCTAAAATCAGATAAAATGGCACTCTATTTCAAAATAGCAATACTTGGGACTCAGGACATTTGATACAGTGTTTTTGTTTTTGTTTTCTTTAACCTATTCATGCATACTTATCTCACCTAGCCCTGTTCTATCACTTCTCAATTGGACTGAGTCTTGTGTTTACCTCAAATATAGCTCCTTAGGGTCTTCAGAGGGTGTTAATTAATACTGGTGGGGACTGAGTGTTTGGGACCTTTTTGTGAGGCCTATTTTGTGCTCCAGTCTCTGGCTGTATTTTGTTGCTATGTTTCCTTTTTCAGCGTTAGATAAGCCAGTATGAATATGAGTCTGTAGGAACCTTCAATGAGTAAGAGGCACTAAGTTTGATAAGAGTTCTGTGTGTATTACACCTTGCTAAGAAACTGTCTCAGCCCTAATTTGAAAAACATTTAGGACATTTAAAATCAGTAGGTTAGCTTCTGCTTCAGATAAGCTGGATAAACAAATTCCTCTGAAGGGCAGCTACTTTTTGCTGTCTGGAACATATCAAAGCCAAGTTTTGTGAGCTTTCAATGTTTCTAATGTGTTTTCTAATAGGTTTCATTGTTTTGTTTATTTTCCTCATTAAAAAATACCCATAATTAGTTGGTCTGTTTTCATCAGTAGCAGACATCTTTGTTTATTTAAATATTTTAACACTAGTAAATATTAGAATAATGTCTTGGCACATAGTAAACCATACCTAAATAAATGCTGATTTTATTATTGGTTTGAATAGCCTGAATATTTTTCTTTTCTTTAGTCTCGATGGTGGATATCGTGGTAGATGGTATTATTATTTATAATATTAATTTCCATTCCCTGTGACAGGATTATACATCACCACTCCATTGGCCAAGTGACTTGTTTTGACCAATGAATTTTTTTTTTTCAAGGGGACCATCTCCTCTACCCGCCATATTTTTTTTTTTTTAATATTTATTTATTTATGGCTGCATCGGGTCTTAGTTGTGGCACGGGGGATCTTTCATTGCGGCGCGTGGGCTCGCTCCTCTCTAGTTGTGGTGCATGGGCTTCTCTCTAGTTGTGGTGCATGGGCTTCTCTCTGGTTGTGATGCACAGGCTCCAGAGGGCATGGGCTCTGTAGTTGTAGCGCATGGGCTCTCTAGTTGTGGCACACGGGCTCAGTAGTTGCTGCACGTGGGATTAGTTGCCCCGTGGCATGTGGGATCTTAGTTCCGGACCAGGGATCGAACCCGTGTAATCTGCATTGGAAGGCAGATTCTTAACCATTGGATCACCAGGAAAGTCCCTTGACCAATGAAATGTTAACCAAGAATGTTATACCATGTCAAGCAGAAGCTCCAAGAGCTGTCCCATGTTTTGCCATGTCATTTTTTCCTCTGCTTCCCTGGTGGGGTCTTTTTTTTCAGCCTAGATCCTGGAATAAAGATAACATGGAGGAAAGCAGAAGCTGATTCTTATAGGTTATATAAAATGTAAAGTGACAGAAACAAACTTTGTTATAAGCCACAAAGTTGTTTGGATTGTTGGCTGCCTCAGCATAACAACCTATACTGACTCTTCTACACACAAGTGAGCGTGCACACACACACTTGAAAATGAGCAGGTTATTTTTTTCTTTAATAAATTTATTTATTTATTTATTTTTGGCTGTGTTGAGTTTTCGTTGCTGCGTGCGGGCTTTTCTCTGGTTGTGGTGAGTGGAGGCTACTCTTCGTTGTGGTGCACGAGCTTCTCATTGTGGTGCCTTCTCTTGTTGTGGAGCACAGGCTCTAGGTGCACAGGCTTCAGTAGTTGTGGCATGTGGGCTCAGTAGTTGTGGCTCATGGGCTCTAGAGCTCAGGTTCAGTAGTTGTGACGCACGGGCTTAGTTGCTCTGCGGCATGTGGGATCTTCCTGGACCAGGGGTTGAACCTGTGTCCCCTGCATTGGCAGGTGGATTCTTAACCACTGTGCCACCAGGGAAGTCCCTAAATAGATTTTTTTTGTACTCAAGCACTTCTTTGACAAGTGTCCTGATTCCTCTTTTGTTTTCAAATTTAAAACAGAGGTGGAAATGAACTTAATTTGAGAAAGGGTACTCACAGAGCATGACAGCTCTTTAGGAATAATAGTAACTAAATGTGATTATTAGACTTGCTGTGTGCAAGCTACTTTACATGAAGTTTTTAAAAGCTGATAATACATGGGACTTAATGAAGAAAGATGGGGCAAATTGATTCCTGTATAATACATTTTAGAGAGGTCTCTGGGTATGGGGTGAATGCAGAATAAGACCATTTCAAATGGAAAAGCTTCTAAAATATACCCTTTGGTGAACATTGAGAATCATTTTTATGATGTTTATTCTGAGTACAAATTAATAATGGCAGCTAACATTTATTTCTCACTGTGTATTAGCCACTGTGCCAAGGACGTTACCTTTGTTATCCCATTTCTTACAGTAATCCTACAACTCACATGTTTTTATTCTCATTTTTCAGACAAAGAAACAGATTTTAAGTTTACATTACTAGGAAATGGTCTGACTTAGCAATTTAAAGGAATATGTTGACTTTTGCAGAGAGAAATATTATGTCTGGTAATAGTAAATTAAAATCTCAGTGTCTTCTCTGTTTTCTTTTTAGCAAGGTATATATATATATTTTTTTTTTATTTTGTGTTGGAGTATAGTTGTTTAACAATGTTCTATTAGTTTCAGGTGTATAGCAAAGTGATTCAGTTATACATATACATATATCTATTCTTTTTCAAATTCTTTTCCCATTTAGGTTATTAGAGAATATTGGGCAGAGTTCCCTGTGCTATACAGTAGGTCCTTGTTGGTTGTCTATTTAAATATAGCAGTGTGTACATGTCAGTCCCAAAATCCCAGTCTGTCCCTCCCCTCAAGGTGTATCCTGTATTTAAAAGACTATCTGATGCTCTTTACTTTCATTCCATTGTTCCTTTTATACAGCTAGAGTCTCCAATTGAGGAATTAGGGGATTTTGTGGTTATTTTTGTGGTAAGGATTTTTTCCCCTAAATTTTGTAATTATTTTTGATGAGAGACTTTGTATAGGTAACTTGATTATTATACTTTCTTACACTCTTAAACAAAATACATGTAAGGTATGAATTAAACAAGGTATACTGAACATATTTTTCTTTTTCTTCACTCTAGTGATCATTAGGAAATAGAGTTACCGTATTCTGCTGCCTTTAAAAACTATCAAGTGTCTGCTGTGCTTTCTGAGTTCTTGTGTCTACTTTTTTTTTTTTTTTTTTTTGGCGGTATGCGGGCCTCTCACTGCCGTGGCCCCTCCCGCTGCGGAGCGCAGGCTCCAGACGCGCAGGCCCAGCGGCCACGGCCCACGGGCCCAGCCCAGCCGATCCGCGGCACGCGGAATCCTCCCGGACCGGGGCACGAACCCGCGCCCCCACATCGGCAGGCGGACTCCCAACCACTGCGCCACCAGGGAGTCCCATGTCTACTTTTTAATAGTGTTTTTGTATCCTTCCTTGACTGGTCTGCTCCCCTTTAGCAGTTCCACTGCCACTTTTCGTTTATCATGGATTTGAATACCAAGCAAGTAAAACCTGGTAGAATTTTGTGTAAAATGAAGTAGGCTTAATAAAGCTTTGATAATGGCTGAAATTTACTTTGTTGTGATTAAAGCCTTGAACTTTTTTTTTTTTTTTTCCTGTACACGGGCCTCTCACTGTTGTGGCCTGTCCCGCTGCGGAGCACAGGCTCCGGACGTGCAGGCTCAGCGGCCATGGCTCACGGGCCCAGCCGCTCCGCGGCATGTGGGATCCTCCCGGACCAGGGCACGAACCCGTGTCCCCTGCATCAGCAGGTGGAGTCTCAACCACTGCGCCACCAGGGAAGCCCAAAGCCTTGAACTTTTTAAAGGTTGACAGATAATACATATAATACATGAGCTCTTATTATAACTTTTCTTTTTTTCAGTTTGCAGTATCCAGAGACCCTGATGGAACCTTTGCAGTGATCAGATTCTTCATAACAACTTTCATCTAAATATTTGGATATTTTAGCAAACTATTCTAAGACTTTTGTCCTTTAAGTAATGGCATGAGAACAATTCAGAATTTCTGTTTCAAATTTTCTTTCTGTTTGTTACTGAGTATTTTAGTAGGTGTATACAACCTTAGGTTCTTTAGAACTAGTTAGTTGCTCAAATGTGACCTTTCCTCCTTGTCTTTACTCACTAGACTTTAATTTTTCCTCTATGGGATCATGCTCCAGTTCAGTTGTTTTTAAAACCTTGCTGTGCATCAAAATCACTTGCTGTGTGCATAAATAATTCAGATGCCTTGGTCCCAGTATATATTGGTTCAGTAAATTTATGTTGAGATCTAGCTCTGTAGTGATTCTGAAGGGAAGCTAGGGCTGAAAACTACTGTTTTTGGTTTTTTTTGTTTAATAGTTTCCATGCTTGGTCTTGAAGGACTTCAAAATGCATTTTGCCTTAGGCGGAGGAGATTTCCAGAAACAAATGCTTCTATTTTTGCATGTTTTCCTAATCTAAGTTTTGTTTTTCACCCATGTATTGTATAGAGGCTTTTTCTTGGAGAAACTTTCCTTTGAGGCAAAGCAGGCATTTTGATAATTTTGGAGAAAGCAGGCCATGTTACTCGCTCTCCAGAGACTCTTGTTCTTCCTTTTGGAAGGGCTCAGGTTTAATATAGCGCAGCTGTTGAACTCTGCCCTTCAGAGTTTTAAGAAGAAAGTGTTTTATCCTTTAAAATGGAAATGCCTTTTTTAGGGAGGTGGTCTTTGGCTGGATATAGTTCTCTAAGAAAGCTTTTCTAGAGTTCTTTTGTTTCAGTGATTTCTTAGAATTGTTTCAGATGTTGAGAGCACTGTCTCTGAGAGTAAAGATCTGGCTGCTTTTCTAATGTGTTTTGCTGTATCCTTAACAAAGCTAGATGAAGAGTTTATTTCTTTGTGTTTTCTAGGACTTAAAAATATGTTCTTTTCTTTATTCAGCCACTCCATACATAAGTAAATGGTCCTTGAATAGGGTTTACTAGACGAAAGATCCTGTTCTAGATGACTGTTCAGCAAGCCATATGCTTCTCCTAAAAATGTCAGTCTGTCTTGATGAGCTTTAAAGTGAATACAGATGTTTTGGCTCTTTTGAGGACTACCACCCTTTGTGTGGAAAGAGTACTTATTTTTCAAGAAATTTCTTCAATATACTTATAGAAGTTTGCATGAAATTTATAACTTTTGTCTTTTAAGTCTAATGAAATTAGATTTAATTAGACATTAGTAATTTGAATTTAATTGTAATATCCTTAGTACAAATGAGATTTGGAGAAATAAACTGGGTCTTAACAAGGCTTTTGTTAAGATTTTGAATTTATTTGGTCTTTTTAAAAATTTGGAACTTAGAGTGCTATTTAATATTTTTATGCAATGAAAGGTGATATTTTGGCAGGAAGGGATACCTTTTTAGATGTTTGGTGTCTTCTACTTTGGTAGGTTAACTGTAGAAGTTATAGTTCATATAATGTTTGAGGTGGAAGAAAACTCTTGGATCATCCTGTCTGACCCTTTGTTTAATGCAAGAATCTTCAGAACGTCCTGCTTCTTGATCATCTAGCAGTTGAGGAATATATGGTGAATTACTGGTGGCCCTAGAAAACCCTCTATATTTTTAGGCTCACTGGTAAATGAAGTTTCTCTTTAATATTATATGGAAAAATTCTAACTCTCGTGCACATGTCAGCTCTTCAGATAATTGAAGACATTTGTCATCGGTCATTCTCCTTCTGAGTCTGTGCTCCAGGCTTAGCATGTCTAGTTTATTTACCCCTAATTAATGACCAGATTTATTACCTCTTGGTACTCCTTAGGATGAATTTCATTTTTTTAGTATCTTTCTTTGAACTATATACTGTATTTTAAACTAAATGAGATGATCAGAAGTGGTAGTCTAGTGAATTTAAACCAAATTAAAGAAAAGCTATTGACTCTCAATATTGACTGTTGACTCTCAATATTGACTATTGACTCTCAATTGGATTTAACATTTTTTAATTTTTAAAATTATAAAGAAAAATCCACTATTTTCCTTTTGGTGAACAGTTTTTAGAATTTTAACAAACATATGGATTTGTGTAACCATCTCAATAATCAGTGTACAGAATACCAAAGGACTTCACCCCAAAGAGTCCCTCCTTACCCCTGTAATCTCTGGCAACAAATAATCTTTTCTTCATCTCCATAGTTTTGTAATTTTGAGACTGTAATATAAATGGAGCCATATGGTATACAACCTTGTGAAGATTGGTTTCTTTCACTTAGCATAATGCCTTTGAGATTCTTCTAAGTTGTGTGTATCAGTAGTTCATTCTCTTTATTGCTAAATCATATTCCATTGTTTGGATATACCACAGTTTATTTATCCGTTTACCCCTTGAAGAACATTTCAATTTTTTCCAGTTTTTTTTTTTAAATTAATTAATTATTTTTGGTTGCGTTGGGTCGGTTGCTATGTGTGGGCTTTCTCTAGTTGCGGTGAGCAGGGGCTACTCTTCTTTGCGGTACATGGGCCCCTCATTGTGGTGGCTTCTCCCGTTTTGGAGCACGGGCTCTAGGTGCGCGGGCTCTAGAGTGCATACTCAGTAGTTGTGGCTCATGGGCTTAGTTGCTCTGTGGCATGTGGGATCTTCCTGGACCAGGGCTCGAACTTGTGTCCCCTGCATTGGCAGGGGTTCTTAACCACTGTGCCACCAGGGAAGCCCTTTGTCCAGTTTTTGACCGTGGTAAATAGAGCCACTTTAAACATCTGTGTACAGGATTTTATGTAAACATGATTTCATTTCTCTAGAGTAGATACCCAGGAGGAAGATTTCTGGGCCGTAGGTAATATACTTCAACTTTATAAGGTACTGCAAAACTATTTTTCAGAGTAGTCATACCGTTTTGCTTTTCCAGCAGCAATGTTTGGAAATTTAGTTGCTCTGCATCCTTATTAACATTGGTATTGTCAGTATTTTTAAATTTAGCCATTTTAATTGGTGTCTAATAATAATTCATTGTGTTTTTTATAACAACTTTATTGAGATATAATTACCATATAATTCATTCATATAAAATATATGATTTGATGGTTTTTAGTATATTCACAGAGTTGTGCAACCATTCAAAATCAATTTTAGAACATTTCCATCACTCCAAGAAAAAATCCTGTGCTCATTAGCTGTCACTCCCTGTTTCTCCCTTCCCCTAGCCCTAGGCAACCACCAATCTGCTTTCTGTCTTTTAGGTTTGCCTACTCTGGACATTTCATACAAAGAGAATCATATGTGATCTTTTGTGACTGGCTTCTCTTAATGTTTTCAAGGTTTAACCAAGTTGTAGCATGTATCAATACTTGATTCCTTTTTATTGATGAATAATGTTCTGTTGAATGGACATATCACACTTTATCCACAAGTTGATGGACAGTGGGTGTGTTTTCACCTTTTGGCTAGTATGAATAACATTCTGTGAACATTTGTGTACAAGTTTTTGTGTGACACAGGTTTTCACTCTTTTGGGTATATACGGAGGAGTTGAATTGCTGGACAATATGATAACTCTGTGTTTAGCCCTCTGAGTAACTGCCAGACTCTTTTCAAAGTGTCTGCACCACTTTACATTCCCACCAGCAGTGAATGAGGGTTCCATTGGCTTCACAATCTTGCCAACACTCGTTATTACCATCTTTATTATAACCATCCTAGTGAGTATGAAGTGGTATCTGGTGGTTTTGATTTGCATTTCCATCATGGATAACTCATGTGGTTTTAATATGTATTTCTCTAATGGCTAATAATATTGAGGTGAAGTGTTTGTTATGTCTTTTGCCAGTTTTTAAGTTGGGTTGTTTATTTTCTTATTGTTGAGCTTTGAGAGTTCTTAAAATATTCTGGATATAAGACCTTTGTTAGATATGTAGTTTGCAAATATTTTCTCCCCATCTGTAGCTTTTCTTTTCATTCTTTTAACAGTATCTTTCAGAGAGTAAAAGTTTTTAATATTGATAAAGTTCATCAGTTTTTTTCTCTTATGGATTGTACTTTTGTTGTCATATCAGAGAACTCTTTGCCTAACCCCAGGATATGAAGATTTTTTTCCTCTATTTTCTTCTTGAAGTTTTGAAATCTTTTTATTCAGATCTGTGATCCATATTGAGTGAATTTTTATATAAAGTGTGAGATTTAAGTTGAGCTTAATTTTTTTTTGCAAATGGACATATATTTGTTCCAACCCCATTTATTGTAAAGACTATTCTTTTACCACTGAATTGCTTTTGGACCTTTGTCAGTAATCAGTTGACTATATATATATATATATTTTTTTTTTTTTTTTCCCTTTTGCGGTACGTGGGCCTCTCACTGTTGTGGCCTCTCCCGTTGCGGAGCACAGGCTCCGGATGCACAGGCTCAGCGGCCATGGCTCACGGGCCCAGCCACTTCGCGGCATGTGGGATCTTCCCGGACCGGGGCACGAACCCGTGTCCCCTGCATCGGCAGGCAGACTCCCAACCACTGCGCCACCAGGGAAGCCCAATCAGTTGATTGTATTTGTCTGGGTCTGTTCCATTTATCTAAATCCATTTGCCAATACCACATAGCCTTGATTACTATAGCTTTATAGTTAATGTAATTGAGGAGTTGTGATTTTTCCAATTTCATACTGTTTTTCAAAATTTTTTTAGCTATTCTAGTTCCTTTGCCTTTTTGTCTAAATTTTAGAATTATTTTTATCCATATCTTTGAAAAATCCACCTGAGGTTTTGATTGGTGTTGTTTTAGATCTATAGATTAATTTGAGGAGAGTTGTCATTTTTACTATGCTGAACCTTCCAGTCTATATATATGGACGTCTCTTCATTTATTTATTGATTTCTTTCATCAGTGTTTTGTAGTTTTGAATCTGCAGATCCTGTATGTTCTGTTAGATTTATGCCTACGTATCTCAATTTGGGGGAGCTGTGGTAAATAGCCTTGTTTTTAAAATTTCAGTTTGTAATTGTACATTGCCATATATAGAAATAGGACTGATTTTTGTGTGTTTGACTTTGTAGGCAACCTTGCTATATTCATTTGTTAGTTCTTTATGTATTTTGTAGATTCTTGGGGATTTTTTAAGTAGGTAATCATGTAGTATGTGAATAGGGACAGTTTATTTATTCTGTCCAATCTCTATACCTTTGTTTCTTTTTGGTTTCCAGAAGTGTTAAACAAGGGTGGTGACAGTAGACATTCTTGCCATTTACTGATCTTAAGGGAAAGCTTTCAGTTTTTCACCGTTAAATATAATGTTAGCTAAAGATTTTTTTGGTAGAAATGCCTTTTATCAGATTGAGGAAGTTTCTACTCCTAGATTGCTAATAGGTTTTAATCATGAATGGATGTTATATTTTATCTAATGCCTTTCTGTATCAGTTGATATATTATTATGGTTTTTCTTTTTTAGCCTGTCAGTATGTTGAATTATGTTGATTTTTCAAATAACTGAAGCAGCCTTGCATTCTCAGGATAAATCCCACTTGGTTGTGTTATTTAATTCTTTTTGTATACTTCTGTGTCTGATTTGCTAATACTTTGTTGAGGATTTTTACATCTATATTTATGAAGGATATTGGTTGTAGTTTTCTTTTTTTGTTGTATTTTTGTTTTGATATCGGTATAATACTGGACTCAAAATGAGCTAGGAAGGACTTCTTCATCTTCTGTTTTTTTTTGAATTGCTTTAGTTCCATCCCACAAATTTTGATATGTTGTATTTTATTATCTTTGGGTTCAAAATATCTTATTTCCCTCCAGACTTCCTTTTTGATACATGGATTATTTAGAAGTGTTTTAATTTCCAAGAATTTGGAGATTTTTCCTCTCATCTTTCTGTTTCTGATTTCTAGTTTAATTCCATTATGTTCTGAAGACCCGATTCCATGGGGTTTCCCTTTTTAGTTTCCGTCTAGGAACTTGTGGCTCTTGCTACCTTGTTTTGTAGTGCAGTCCTACAGTTACGTTTGCATCAGGGGCTAAGGGATGGGAGGACAGAGAGAGAAAAAAACCAAAAAAGCAGTAGGTGTTGGTCCTACCTTCTTAAAATCACAACTTCAATGAATGGAGAAGAAGGTTTCCTTCCCTCTAGTTTTTGGCTCTTGCAGGTTTCCATGTATGGAAGCCATAGGATTGCCTACCATTTGGTGCACGAGAAAACAAAGAAAAGAGAAAAAAATGGGTGATTTCCCACTCAGACATTTCTGTTAGTTCCCCTTCTAGCTTCTTGGGACAGAATGCTTCTCCTTCAGAAGTGCTCATTTCTAGGTTTCCAGTTGTATTAAGTTCAGGCAAGGGCTACTGGAGGGAAAAAATATGGTAAACTCGTCTCTGGTTGACTGATACTTTGAATTCTGGTAATCTTCCCTGATCTGCTTGCTATTTACTTTTCAGTGTTCAAATAGCTTTTCCAAGCATCGTGTCCAGAATTTATGGTTGTATTCAGTGGGAGAGACAGGATAGAGTGTGCTTACTACATCTTACCAGGGCCAGCCAGCCTAGGATGAATTATTTAAAAGCTAAATTCTAATATTTCTTGCATTTTAGTACATCTGAATAGGTTTAAAAAATCTGAAAGGTGACCCCCCAAAAAGTTCTTCATAGAATCAGATTCTAAACCATTGATTCTCAACTGTGGTAGGAGGAAGAAACTTAGAAATGGGCCAGAGAAAGGGTTTAAAAGAAAATACATGTGCATTTGGTTGAAAATTATGACATTTAATAAAAGATGGAAATTTGTTGCCCATGTAAATGGGCAGAAAAATACATTGAGTCACTGTTTTAGACCACCAACAAATAAATCTTAATTTCTTTGAGAGGATGTAGGAGTCAGACATTTATTTTGAGTAACTGATGGAAGTTTTGGTGACTTCCTTCTAGAGGTGTATACACTCAAATATATAAAATCAAGAGTTACATTTCCAGGGGATTCATGGATCCCAGGCTTTTGTAGCCCTTGCATAGAGAGCATTAGATCTTATACGACGTTTTGTTTATACTAGCTCTTGTGTTAGACCGTTCTCAGTTGCAAGTGACAGAAACCTAGAAACTCAAATGACTAGCATAGACAAGAAGATGGAATTGGTTTATATTGGTATTATCAAGCAATGAAAAGGGCAAGGGTACTGCTAACTGGTCCCAGGGATCAGAGCTAGAAAGCTACTAGGTTCTCTCTCTAATTTGTCTCTGCCATTTGTCAGCTACTACTTCAGCTTGTTTTTTTTGATGTGGCAGATATCATAGCTGTTGGAACACAATAGTGTTCAGCTATTTAACACTGAAAAACTGAAGTTTTTTTCAGGCTTATATCTCATAGCTTTATCATGAGGGAGGGACTGAAAAACCCTTTCTTTGGTACCAAACTTTAAAAATCTTGGGGGAGGGCTTCCCTGGTGGCGCAGTGGTTAAGAGCCCGCCTTCCAATGCAGGGGACACGGGTTCAAGCCCTGGTCTGGGAGGATCCCATATGCTGTGGAGCAGCTAAGCCCGTATGCCACAGCTACTAAGCCTGCGCTCTAGAGCCCGTGAGCCACAACTACTGACCCCGCATGCCACAACCACTGAAGCCCACACGCCTAGAGCCCGTGTGCTCCGCAACAAGAGAAGCCACCACAATGAGAAGCCCACGCACCACAACGAAGAGTAGCCTCCCGCTTGCCGCAACTAGAGAAAGTGTGCACGCAGCAACGAAGACCCAATGCAGCCAAAAATAAATAAATAAAATAATTTATAAAAAAAAAATCTTGGGGGAATACTCAGTTGAGTAAGATTAAACAGACTAAGGGTTTACTGTGATATAGTCATTGTTTGTAATTGTAGTTATGCTGTTGTATCATATGCATATAGGTTATAGAAACTCTGGAAGTTGGTTGTAATGAAAGCTGGGCCCCTTGAACAAAAATTAAGAACCAAGAATATTTTATTTATTCATTTATTTTTTATTTTTTGGCTGCGTTGGGTCTTTGTTGCTGTGCGCAGGCTTTCTGTAGTTGCTGCGAGAGGGGGCTACTCTTCATTGCTGTGCGAGGGCTTCCCATTGAGATGGCTTCTCGTTGCAGAGCACAAGCTCTAGGCGTGTGGGCTCTAGATAGAGCACAGGCTCAGTAGTTGTGGCGCGTGGGCTTAGTTGCTCTGTGGCATGTGGGATCTTCCCGGACCAGGGATCGAACCCGTGTCCCCTGCATTGGCAGGCGAATTCTTAACCACTGTGCTACCAGGGAAGTCCCAAGAACCAGGAATATTTTATATTGCAATATCTTTAGGGAACAAATAATGTTTGTATATATTGTATAGACTGATCTCTTACCTGTTTCTTAACTCTGGGATTTTGCTTGCTAAGTTTGCTCACTCATTCAGTAAATGCTTGTAGTTCTTTTCTAGTCTCCAAGACTGCAATTCTACACTTTGATAGGATGTATGCCTTTGGAGCATCTGCTTTGAGGATGAATGTGTTAGGGTAAAAGTGTTCAATCCAAGGATAGGTGATCATTTCTTAGGATCTTGTGCGTGGGCTTTGTCTTAGATTGGCATTTCCCAAAGAAGAGTATGAGACCAAGACATGGGTATAGGTGGTTTATTTGAGAGTTGACATAGGAACTAGAAGTGAGGAGCTCTGGAGTGAGACTGGGAAGGAAGGAAAAAGGGTGATAATTGAGATTGCTGCAGTGAGCAAGCAGTAGGAGGCTCAGTTCCACTGGAATCTCCTAAGCATACAGAATGCCTTTCAGTATTATCCATTTGAAAGCGGAAGGCTTGAACATTTATCTACTGGTTCTCATTTCCCTTTGGTTGGAGGTGTTAGCTCTTCTGTACTCTGAGCTATACTAGTGCTCCTGAAGACCCTCAGGCATAATGAGTTCACTTCAGGTGGGATACTGGATGATGACCCGAGTCTGAGCTTCTGTAGCTGTGGCTGAAAAGAAAAATGGGTCAAAGGAATGTAATGTGAGCACCAAAGGTATCGGTTATAGACTTCCTTATAACTCAGGAGTCTCTGCAACCTTTTTTGGGGAGAGGGGAGTTGCTAATAAGAATTCTTTTAATTTATTTTTTAAAGTTTTTATTTTTTAACATTTTAATTAATTTATTTATTTTTGGCTATACTGGGTCTTCATTGTGGTGCATGGGCTTCTCTGGTTGCGGCTTGTAGGCTCAGTAGTTGTGGTGTGCAGACTTAGTTTCAGTATGTGGGATTTTAGTTCCCCGACCAGGGATCGAACCTGGGCTCCCTGCATTGGGAGTGCAGAGTCGTAACCACTGGACCACCAGGGATTGTCCTAAGAATTCTAATATCTATAATTTATTGAACACTTAGGCACTGTGGTAATTGCTTTATGTATGTTATTTCGTTTCATGAAAGTGAATGATCTCATTTTAGATGGTCTATTGATAATTATAGTTTAATCTATTCCTAGGGTTGTAAATAACTTATATTTATTAGAATTTGCTTTATTCACCAATATTCTGAAGGACATGACAAAGGATCAGGACACTGAGGTCTTACAACTCATTCAACTGTAAATAATAATAGAAGTTCTCTAGGGAAGAGAACAATTCCATGTTTAAAGAATTCATGATGGCATAATACTCCCGAATTGTGTACCAGTTGACCAGTGACTGTAACATCCCAGCAGACAAAGGTCAACCTACAGAGTTTTCTTTGAATTTGAATGTAACAGGTACTAGTGGCCAGTAACCTAGTTGATCTCATTCTCTGGGTGAGCATATATTTTCCTTTCACTGACACTGTCTAAATGATTTAATGGTAGTTATGAGAACTTTTTTCTACTGCTATCTTTTTTTTTTTTTTTTGCGGTACGCGGGCTTCTCAGCGCTGTGGCCTCTTCCGCCACGGAGCACAGGCTCCAGACGCGTAGGCTTAGCGGCCATGGCTCACGGGCCCAGCCGCTCCGCGGCATGCGGGATCCTCCCGGACCGGGGCACGAACCCGCGTCCCCTGCATCGGCAGGTGGACTCAACCACTGCGCCACCAGGGAAACCCCTTTACTGCTATCTTTTAGGCTCTTGCTCCGGTCCCACTGTCTTCTCTGATTACCTTGGTGGTAGCCTTGTTGTCCATCTTATTAATGTGTTTCAGCATACCATGTTAGTGCATAGTTAGTAGTGGTATGGATACAGTGTGCATCTGGGGTTATTTCACAAATTTCAGTTTTCTTTTCCTTTAGTTGAGACTTAAAACATTGGTATTCTGCTGCTGCTGAAGTTAATGGTTTAAGTACATCTTAGTTACTGCTTGTAAATGGCCCCTCTTTAGGGCTCAAGTTTTTATTTTGGTCCCCAATTTAATCTTTTGGTTTTGAGTTCAAACTGTTGATGTGGCCAACTCCCTTAAAATCTCTTTACTTAGTGTCCTTGACTCTAGCTTTGGGAAGAAATGCTTTCCAGAGATTTTCTTTTAACTCCCGATATTAGCCATGCTGCCAGGCTAATTCTTAGTTTCTTAGCTAATTAGCTTCTGGCTAATTCTGCCATTCTTAGCTTTTTCATACTTGAAATACTGTATTGGCGCCGTCACATCAGTTAATACAGTAGTTAGGAGCACATGTTTTAGAGTCAACTACCGACATTTGAGTGCCACCTCTGACATTTCTTGCTCTGTGTCTACTTTGTGCCTGTTTTATGTTCTGTAAATTGGACATAATAATCTGTTTCATAAAGTATATAAAGTGCTTGGGGCAGTGTGCAGCAT
The DNA here is from genome assembly GCF_011762595.2 of Tursiops truncatus. Classification (NCBI taxonomy): domain Eukaryota; kingdom Metazoa; phylum Chordata; class Mammalia; order Artiodactyla; family Delphinidae; genus Tursiops; species Tursiops truncatus. Next base: position 40,818,946 of record NC_047036.1, read on the forward strand.
ATGCTAAGGCCTAATAAATTGTAACAACAAAATTATCATCATCATTAACATCATCATTATTATTCTTTCTTTTGTGGCTTCTTTCTTTTAGTTTTTATTCCTTTCTTTCTTCCCTACCTCTTTTCCCCGCTCCTTTCATAAGTCTTACCTATATTCTAGTTCCTCTTCCTGGATTATTAGAGCATCTTAGATTTTGTCTGTTTATTTACAGTATTTTATTCACTAGTATGTAAAAGATTTATCTGCACCTGGCTTTTTCCAGATCGTGACCTCCCATGCACTCCTCAGCTCAGTGTAATCTATTTTTGTATCCACCATTCCACTGAAATAGCTTTCATCAAGGTCGACAGTGAACCTGTTGCTAAATGAATAGACTCTTCTCAGTACTTATCTTACATGACCGTTGCAATCCAAAAGGATGACTTTCTCATTCTTGAAAGATTCTTCCTTTCACTTCTATTTTGGCTTTCCTCCTCAGTTCCCTTTGAATGCCCATCTATCTATTTTGGCTTTCCTCCTCAGTTCCCTTTGAATGCCCATGTCCATTCCTTGAACTGCTAGTGTTTCTCAGAGTTTGATTTATAGTTCTTTACTTTTATAAAAGTGTTTTACATTATATATTTTATATACACATGAATGTATGTAACATATATTTATGTTAGGAAGCATAATGGCAAAATGAATTGACGTGGACTCACCATTCAGTTGAAGAACTACCAATACCTTTATTCTTTGCATACTCTCTGTGATAGGCTGAATGATACCCATTTGGCCTAAAATCTCCATGTCTTTTTTTTTTTAATATTTATTTATTTAGGTTGCACTGGGTCTTAGTTGCAGCTTGCTTGGTCCTTAGTTGCGGCATATGGCCTTCTTAGTTGCAGCTTGCTGGCTCCTTAGTTGCGGCACATGGGCTCCTTAGTTGTGGCAGGTGGGCTCCTTAGTTGTGGCATGCGAACTCTTAGTTGCGGCATGCATGTGGGATCTAGTTCCCTGACAAGTGATCGAACCCAGGCCCCCTGCATTGGGAGCGTGGAGTCTTAACCATTGTGCCACCAGGGAAGTCCCCAAAATGTCCACGTCTTAATCCCCAGAACATGTGAATATTACTATTACCTTGGATGCAAAAGTGACTTTCTAGGTATGATTAAATTGAGGCTCTTGAGATGGGAATTTATCCTATTGGGCCTGATGTAATCAAAATGGTTCACATAAGAAAGACACAGGAGGAGTCAGAGGAGAAGGAAATGTCACCGTGGAGGCAGAGACCAGAGTGATTTGACCACATGGTAAGGCAGCCTGTAAGAGCTGGAAAAGACAAGGAACAGATTCTCCCCTGGCACCTTCGGAAGGAACCAGCCTTGCTGACACATTGATATTAGCCCTGTGAGACTCATTTTGGACTTCTGACCTCCAAAACTGTAAGAGAGTAAATTTGTGTTGTTTTAATCCACCAACTTTGTGGTAATTTGTTACAGCAGCAATAGGAAACTAGTACACTCTTCCTGTATCTCATTATCTAATGTGACTTCAGTTACCATCTATTTATATGAAAGCTTAAATGTATATAGTTCATTGGCATCATATACACTGTTCACAGAAGAAAGTCAACCCATATACATGGAAGATAAGAGTAGAAAATGTTTTAAAAGCATTTAAAAATTCAAGTTGGATCTTTCATGTTCTACTTAGTGATCATTTAGTACTCAACCAAAGAAACAGCAGTTTGTCCCAGTGCTAGAGGACTGGCTTATTAAGAGATGGTATGTGGGTCTCCACTGTGAGGTGAAAGGGCTTCCTAACGAATTTCCAAAGATAATTTTTACTGTTTGCAGTTTTTGCCTAACACACTGACTTTAGGACCTACTTTCCATCTAAGATATGACTCTGCATCTTTTTCTTGAATTCTAGACCTTTAGAACTAACCACTTGGATTTTCCACAGGCATCTTAATCACAGCATATCTGAAACAATTTGATAATGATCATCTCTTCCACCACTTCATTCATTCTCCCTCTTAGTTACTGTCACCAACACCCAGCCAGTTATCTGAGCCAGAAACCTATGTATCATTCTTGTCTCCTCCCTCTCTTAGGCCTCCTATCAATGTCGTTCAATCCTAGTATTCATTTTCCTAACTCTCATTCAATTCCATCCTTACTGCAACTGCAGTTACTATCGTCCAGCCTCCTAACTGGTCTGCTTGCCATTGGTATTAATTTGTTCTCCATGTTGCCTGGAGGATAAAGTCCAAACTTCTCAACATGCCACAGAGGCCTTCATATTCCCTGCTCACATCTTCTGTTCATTTTTTGGCACTCATCCTCTCCTCAGTTCCCTTCTGGCCCAATCTCCAGCCATATACAAATTATATTTTGGTGTTTCTGAACTACTTGCTATCCCTGTCTCCTGGCATTTGTATGCTCTCTTACTCTCTCCTATGTGATTACGGTTCTGTCTGCTTAGACTGTTTCTTCTGCTTTCCCCTCTGTCCTTTCCTTCCCTTACTCCACCTCAACACCCTTTGCCCATTTAAGGTCTATTTATCCTTCAGGTGGCACTTCAACCATCACTTTCTCTAAGGAGCACTATTTGAATTCACAGGCTTAGGTTAAATACCAATTCTGTGTGGTCTTAGAGTGCCTTGTTCTTATGTCTTACCTCTTTCTAGTAATAGTTGTGCTTCATTATGATTGCCTATTTCCTTGTCTGTGTTTCCCAATAGTCTTAAGTTCTTTGAGAGAAGGAACTATTTTCTTCACCTTTTTGCTTTCACAGTATAACACAGAACTTAGATTCTCACTAAACATCTGTGGGCTCATTTGATTATGCAATAGTATAGAAAATTTAAAATATTTCATAGCAGCATCTCCTTAAGCAGGATAGCATTTTAGATTTTTGTTTTCCTTATGAAATAAGTATTTGGGTTTTAAATGTAAGCATCATGGGCAATGATTTTATAGATTACTGGAAAAATGATGACTTTTTTTCATTTTATGATGTGTCCTTTTTCCTTATATTGAACAATAGTATTACATATTACAGACTTTATCTTTTTTAATCCTTTCTTAAAAATTGAAATATAGTTATTTACAGTGTTTCAGATGTACAGCAGTGATTCAGTTATACATATATATCGATTCTTTTTCATTATATGTTATTACAAGGTAATGAATATAGTTGTCTGTGCTATACAGTAGGTCCTTGTTGTTTATCTGTTTTATATATAGTAGTATGTATCTGTTGATCCCAAATTCCTAATTTATCCCTCCCTCCCTTTCCCCTTTGGTAACCGTAAGTTTGGTTTCTATGTCTGTGAGTTTATTTCTGTTTTCTAAATAAGCTCATTTGTATCATTTTCTTAGATTCCACGTATAAGTGATGTCATATGGTATTTGTCTTTCTCTATCTGAGTTACTCAGTATGATAATCTCTGGGTCCATCCATGTTGCTGCAAATGACATTATTTCATTCTTTTTTATGGCTGAGTAATATTCCATTGTGTATATATATATGTGTGTGTGTGTGTGCGCGCGCGCGCGCGCGCGCACGCACGCCACATCTTCTTTATCCATTCATCAGTGGACTTTTAGGTTGATTCCGTGTCTTGGCTATGGTAAATAATACTGTTACGAACATTGGGGTGCATTATCTTTTGGAATTAGCGTTTTCTTCAGATATATGCCCAGGAGTGGGCTTGCTGGATCGTATGGTAACGCTATTTTCAGTTTTTTAAGCAACTTCCATATTGTTTTCCATAATGGCTGTACCAATTTACATTCCCACGAACAGTGTAGGAGTAGGAGGGTTCCTTTTTCTTCACACCCTCTCCAGCATTTATTATTTTATAGACTTTTTAATGATGGCCATTCTGACTGGTGTGAGATGATACCACATTGTAGTTTTGATTTTGCATTTCTCTAATAACTAGTGATTTTGAGCATCATTTCCTGTGCCTGTTGGCCATCTGTATGTCTTCTTTGGAGAAATGTCTATTTAGGTCTTCTGCCCATTTTTTTTTTTTTTTTTTTTTGCGGTACGCGGGCCTCTCACTGTTGTGGCCTCTCCCGTTTCGGAGCACAGGCTCCAGATGCGCAGGCTCAGTGGCCATGGCTCACGGGCCTAGCCGCTCCGTGGCATGTGGGATCTTCCCAGACCAGGGCACGAACCCGTGTCCCCTGCATCGGCAGGCAGACTCTCAAGCACTGCGCCACCAGGGAAGCCCCAAAATATTTTAAAGTTAAAACCTCTTTGGGAATTCCCTGGCTGTCCCATGGTTAGGACTCAGTGCTTTCACTACTGGGGGCCCGCCCAGGTTTGATCCCTGGTCGGCGAACTAAGATCCTGCAAGCCTTGGGCCAGGTATGGCATTGTGACTTTGTTAACACTATATTGCATGTTTGAAAGTTGCTAAGAGAGTAAAACTTAAAAGTTCTTATCGTAAGAAAAAGGATTTGTAACTATGGTGGCGGTGTTAACTCGACTTATTTCTGCTGATCATTTCACAGTATATGTAAATATCAAATCATTATGTTGTACATCTGGAACTAATACACTGTTCAATTTAAAAAATCTTTAGGTGAATATTTTTAAAAGATAGAATGTTATTATGAAAAGTCTATGGAAATTTCGTTCATGTCTCATTTGTTTTGTTTTTTAAATAGGTCTTTATTGGAGTGTAATTGCTTCACAATACTGTGTTAGTTTCTGTTGTATATTAAAGTGAATCAGCCATATGCATATATATGTCCCCATATCCTCTCCCTCTTGAGCCTCCCTCCCATCCTCCCTATCCCACCTCTCTAGGTCATCGCAAAGCACTGAGCTGATCTCCCTGTGCTACGCTGCTGCTTCCCACTAGCTAACTGTTTTACATTTAGTAGTGTATATATGTCGATGCTACTCTCACTTCACCCCAGCTTTCCTTTCCCACCCTGTGTCATCAAGTCTGTTCTGTATGTCTACATCTTTATTCCTGCCCTGGAACTAGGTTCATCAGTACCTTTTTTTTTTTTTTCAGATTCCATATATATGCGTTAGAATACAGTATTTGTTTTTCTCTTTCTGACTTTCTTCACTCTGTGTGACAGTCTCTAGGTCCATCCACCTCACTACAAATAACCCAATTTCGTTTCTTTTTATGGCTGAGTAATATTCCACTGTGTATATGTGCCACAGCTTCTTTATCCATTTATCTGTTGATGGACATTTAGGTTGGTTCCATGTCCTGGCTATTGTAAATAGTGCTGCAGTGAACACTGTGGTACATGACTTTTGGAATTATGGTTTTCTTAGGGTAAATAAATGCCCAGTAGTGGGATTGCTGGGTAATATGGCAGTTCTATTTTTAGCTTTCTAAGGAACCTCCATAGTGTTTTCCATACTGACTGTATCAATTTACATCCCCACGAACAGTGAGGGAGGGTTCCTTTTTCACTACACCCTTTCCAGCATTTATTGTTTCTAGATTTTCTGATGATGGCCATTCTGACCGGTGTGAGGTGGTACCTCATTGTAGTTTTGATTTGCATTTCTCTAATGATTAGTGATGTTGAGCATCTTTTCATGTGTTTGTTGGCAATCTGTTTATCTTCTTTGGAGAAATATCTATTCAGGTCTTCTGCCCATTTTTGGATTGGGTTGTTTGTTTTTTTGATATTGAGCTGCATGAGCTGCTTGTAAATTTTGGAGATTAATCCTTTGTCAGTTGCTTCATTTTCAAATATTTTCTCCCATTCTGAGGATTGTCTTTTCGTCTTACATATGGTTTCCTTTGCTGTGCAAAAGCTTTTAAGTTTCATTAGGTCCCATTTGTTTATTTTTGTTTTTATTTCCATTTCTCTAGGAGGTGGGTAAAAAAGGATCTTGCTGTGACTTATGTAAAAGAGTGTTCTGCCTATGATTTCCTCTAAGAGTTTTATAGTGTCTGGCCTTGCATTTAGGTCTTTAATCCATTTTGAGTTTATTTCTGTGTATGGTGTTAGGGAATGTTCTAATTTCATTCTTTTACATGTAGCTGTCCAGTTTTCCCAGCACCACTTATTGAAGAGGCTGTCTTTTCTCCATTGTATATTCTTGCCTCCTTTCTCAAAAATAAGGTGATCATATGTGTGTGGGTTTATCTCTGGGCTTTCTATCCTGTTCCAGTGATCTATATTTCTGTTTTTGTACCAGTACCATACTGTCTTGATTACTGTAGCTTTGTGGTATAGTTTGAAGTCGGGGAGCCTGATTCCTCCAACTCCATTTTTCTTTCTCAAGATTGTTTTTTAGTATTTGGGGCCTTTTGTGTTTCCATATGAATTGTAAAATTTTTCTAATTCTGTGAAGAACGCCATTGGTAGTTTGGTAGGGATTACACTGAATCTCTAGATTGCTTTGGGTAGTATAGTCATTTTCACAATATTGATTCTTCCAATCCAATAGCATGGTATATTTCTCCATCTGTCTATGTCATCTTTGATTTTTTTTTTCTTTTTTGCGGTATGCAGGCCTCTCACTGTTGTGGCCTCTCCCATTGTGGAGCACAGGCTCCGGATGCGCAAGCTCAGTGGCTATGGCTCACGGGCCCAGGCGCTCCGTGGCATGTGGGATCTTCCCTGACCGGGGCACGAACCCGTGTCCCCTGCACCGGCAGGTGGACTCTCAACCACACGCCACCGGGGAAGCCCATCTTTGATTTCTTTCATCAGTGTTTTATAGTTTTCTGAGTACAAGTCTTTCACCTCCTTATGCAGGTTTATTCCAAGGTATTTTATTCTTTTTGTTGTGATGGTAAATGGGATTGTTTCCTTAATTTCTCTTTCTCATTTTTGGTTGTTGGTGTGTAAGAACGCCAGAGATTTCTGTGCATTAATTTCGTATCCTGCAGTGTTACCAAATTCATTGGTTAGTTCTAGTAGTTTTCTGGTGGCATCTTTAGGATTTTCTATGTATAGTACCATGTCATTTGCAAACAGTGACAGTTTTACATCTTCTTTTCCAATTTGTATTCCTTTTATTTCTTTTTCTCCTCTGTTTGTCATGCTTAGGACTTCCAAAGCTATGTTGAATAACAGTGGCGAGAGTGGACATCTTTGTCTTTTTGCTGATCTTAGTGGAAATGCTTTCAGTTTTTCTCCATTGAGTATGATGTTTGCTGTGGGTTTGTTGTATATGGCCTTTATTATGTTGAGGTAGGTCCCCTCTATGCCCATTTTCTGGAGAGTTTTTTATCATAAATGGGTGTTGAATTTTGTCAGAAGCTTTTTATGCATCTGTTTAGATGCTCATATTGGTTTTTTTTTTTTTTTTTTTGCGGTATGCGGGCCTCTCACTGTTGTGGCCTCTCCCGTTGCGGAGCACAGGCTCTGGACACGCAGGCTCAGCGGCCATGGCTCAAGGGCCTAGCCGCTCTGCGGCATGTGGGATCTTCCCAGACTGGGGCACGAACCCGCATCTCCTTCATGGGCAGGCGGACTCTCAACCACTGTGCCGCTAGAGAAGCCCGCTCATATGGTTTTTATTACTTAATTTGTTAATGTGGTGTATCACAATGATTGATTTGCGTACATTGAAAAATCCTTGCATACCTGGGATAAATTCCACTTGATCATGGTGTATGATCCTTTTGATATGTTGTTGGATTCTGTTTGCTTGTATTTTGTTGAGGGTTTTTGCATCTATGTTCATTAGTGATATTGGTGTATAATTTTCTTTTTTTTGTGATATGTTTTGATGTCAGTGTGATGGTGGCTTAATAGAATGAATTTGGGAGTGTTTCTCCCTCTGCAATTTTTTGGAAGATTTTGACCAGGATCGGTGTTAGCTCTTCTCTAAATGTTTCATAGAATTTGCCTGTGAAGCCATCTGGTCCTGGACTTCTGTTTGTTGGAAGATTTTAAATTATGGTTTCAATTTCATTAGTGGAGTTTGTAGGCTGTTGGGTAGAGCTGGGTCTCGTTGCTGATATGAGGACCTCTGTGAGACCTCACTCTGATGAATATTCCCTGGGGTCTGAGATTCTCTGTTAGTCCAGTGGTTCTGACACGGAGCTTCCACCACAGGAGCCTCGGGCCAACCCCTGGCTCGTGAACTAAGATCCCGCAAGGTGTGTGGGGTGGGGAAAAAAAAATAGAGTGCAAAAACAAAGTAAAAGATAAAATTAGACTAGGCAACTAACAGATATGTTAGAAAGAATATAAAAATAAAAATATACGTGAATCAACAACTGGAAGGTACAACAGTACCACAGTAGTAAAAAAGAGGAGGTAGAAGCGAAAAAAAAAAAGGTGGGGGGAAGCCTTGGCTGTGGAGGGCGGGGCCTAAGCAAGGGCAAGGTTTGGGCAGTCGGTGAGGCCTATGCTTAGGACCCACAGGGCTGGAAAAGGCCCTGGGGGCTGTGAGGGGTGGGGCTTAGGCTCAAAGAACGGAAGGGGTCCAGGTACGCCCCCCACCCTTGGTCTCAGAGGGTGAGGGACCTCACCTTGTAGCCCAGCAGGTTTCCTGTGCTTGAGTGGTCGGGGCAAATGCCCTCCTCTCCTCTCCTGCTCCTCCGTCCTGGAGGGCCCCTCCCACCTGCCTCTTCTGAACTCCCCTCAGCCTCTTTCCTATGCCCCCAGGACCAATGCGGCCAGTGGGAGAGGGGACCTCCTTCCTGTGTCCCCAGGACCAATGTGGCCGCGTACCCTTGGAGGGCAGGGGACCAGCCTGGGAGTCAGCAGGCTCCCCGGCCCAAGTGGGCAGGGCAAACGCCCTCCACTCCTCTGCCACTCCTCCCGGATGGCTCCTCCCACCTGCCTCTCCTGAGCTGCCCGGCCTCCCTCCTGTGCCCCCAGGACCAATGTGGCTGGGGTGAGGAGGGCCTTGGAGGGCAGGGGACCGGCCTGCGAACTCAGCAGCCTCCCCAGGCTGCATGGGCAGGGCAAATGCTTGCACTCCTCTCCTGCTCCTCCCGGAGGGCCCCTCCCAGCTACCCATCCTGATCTCCCTGGCCTCGGGAGCCCCAATCCTGTCTGGCTTCCACTTCTCCTACCTATCCTGTCCCCGCATGTTCTACCAATTCACTTGGGGGTTCCTTCCATCTCCTTGGGCATCAGGGTCCCCCACCAGCAGCTGGCAGATGCCCTAGTTGTGGGGAGATGCTAACTTGGTGTCTTCCCACACCACCGTCTTGACTCCACCCCCATATCTCATTTTCTTATTGACTATATCAGTTTTGTGATTGAAATGAAATTGCATATACAGACCTGAAAATGCTTCTAGTGTAAAAGTCATAGACTTAAGCATTTAGTTAAGTAATTTATTTAGGGAAATCATTGAGAGTTCTAAGTACTCTGTTCGGGTCTAGTAGTCTATTATTTCATTGGATTTGGATAAATTAAGAAAAAATTTTCTTTTTTTGTTGAAGTATAATTGATTTGTTATATTAGTTTCAGCTGTGCAACATAGTAATTCAGTATTTTTATACATTACAAAATGATTAGTACAGTAAGTCTAGTTATCATCTGTCACCATACAAAGTTATTACAGTATTACTGACTATACCTCCTACACTGTACATTATATCCGTATGACTTACTTATTTTATAACTGGTCATTTGTACCTCTTAAATATTTCTTAGCTATTTGTCTCATCCTCCTCATCCCCTCCCCGCTAAGAACTACTGGTTTGTTCTCTGCATCTGTGGATCTGTTTCTGTTTTGTTATGTTTGTTCGTTTTGTTTTTTTAGATTCCACATATAAGTGAAATCATACAGTATTTGTCCTTCTTTGCCTGACTTATTTCACTAAGTATACTATCCGCTAGATTCATCTGTATTGTCTCAAATGGCAAGATTTCATTCTTGTTTATGGTTGAGTAATAGTCCATTGTTTATATACACTATATCTTCTTTATTCATTCATCTATGGATGGATACTTAGTTTGCTTCCTTGGCTATTGTAAATAGTGCTATGGTGAACATAGGGGTGCAAATATCTTTCTGAATAAGTTTTTGTTTTCTTCAGAAAAATACCCAGATGCAGAATTGCTGGACCATATGATAGTTCTGTTTTTAAATTTGTCAAGGGGAACTTCCATACTGTTTTCCATGGTGAGTGTACCAATTTACATTCCCGCTGATAGTGCACAAGTGTTGCCTTTTCTCAACATCCTCCCTAATGTTTGTTGTTATCTTTTTGATAATAGCTATTCTGAAATTTGTGAGGTGATATCTCATTGTGGTTTGATTTGCATTTCCCTGATGATTAGTGATACTGAGCGTCTATTCATGTGTCTTTTGACCATCTGTGTATCTTTGGAAAAATGTCTGTTCAGGCCCTCTGTCCATCTTTTAATTGGGTTGTTTGTTTGATGTTGAGTTGTATGAGTTCTTTGTACATATTTGGATGTTAACCTCTTATCAGATATTTTGTAAGCAAATATCTTCTCCCATTCAGTAGGTTGCCCTCTCATTTTGTTGACAGCATCGTTTGCTGTGCAAAAGCTTTTTAGTTTGATGTAATCTCATTTGTTTATTTTTGTTTTGCTTTTGTTTCCCTTGCCTATGGAGACATATCCAAAAAAAAAAAAAAATTACTAACACCAGTGTTAAACAGCGTACTGCCTATGTTTTCTTCTAGGATTTTTATGCTGTCTGGTCTTATTACATTTAACTCTTTAATCCATTTTGAGTTTATTTTTGTGTACAGTGTGAGAATGTAGTCTAGTTTGATTCTTTTGCATGTGGCTGTCCAGTTTTCCCAACATCATTTATTTAAGAGGCTGTCTTTCCTCCATTGTATATTCTTGCTTCCTTTTTTGTAGAATAATTTACCGAAGTGTTGGTTTCTTTCTGGGCTCTCTAGTCTGTTCCACTGATCTGTTTTTATGCCAGTACCATACTGTTTGATTACTGTAACTTTGTAATATAGTTTGAAATCAGGGAACATGATGCCTCCAACTTTGTTCTTTCTCAAGATTGTTTTGGCCAGTTGGGGTCTTTTGTGTTTCCCTATGAATTTTAGAATTATTTGTTCTAGTTTTGTGAAAAATGCCATTGGTATTTTGATAGAGATCTCATTGAATCTGTATTAGATTGCCATGAGTAGTATGGTCATTGTAACAATATTAATGCTTCCAATCCATGAACACAGTATATCTTTTCATTTATTTGTGTCATCTTCAGTTTCTTTCATCACGGTCTTATAGTTTTTCAAGTATTGGTCTTTTACCTACTTGGTTAGATTTATTCCTAGGTATTTTATTCTTTTTGCCATAATTGTGAATGGAATTTTTATTTTTAATATCTCTTTCTGGTTGTTTTTAGTGTATAGAAACACAAGAGATTACTATATATTAACATTTTGTCCTGCATCTTTACTAATTCATTTATTAGTTCTAATAGCTTTTTGGTGGCATCTTTAGGATTTTCAATTTATAGTATTATGTCATCCTTAAGCAGTGGCAGTTTTACATTTCCTTTCCAATTTGGATTCCTTTTATTTCTTTTTCTTGCCTGATTGATATGGCTAGGACTTACAGTACTATGTTGAATAAAAGTGGTGAGAGTTGGCATCCTTTTCTTGTTCCTGATCTTAGAGGAAATGCTTTCAACTTTTCACCGTTGAGTATGAGGTGGGCTGTAGGTTTGTCATATATGGCTTTTATTATGTTGAGGTATTTTCCCTCTACACCCACTTTGTTGAGAATTTTCTTTCCCCCCCGTACGCAGGCCTCTCACTGTTGTGACCTCTCCCGTTGCAGAGCACAGGCTTCGGACGCACAGGCTCAGCGGCCATGGCTCACGGGCCCAGCCACTCCGCAGCATGTGGGATCTTCCCGGACTAGGGCATGAACCCGCGTCCCCTGCATCGGCAGGTGGACTCTCAACCACTGCGCCACCAGGGAAGCCCCGAGAATTTTTATCATAAATGAATATTGATTTTGTCAAATGCTCTTTTCTGCAATTTTTCTTCTTCAGTTTGTTAATATGGTGTATCACGCTGATTGATTGGCAAATACTGAACTATTCTTGCATTCCTGGGATAAAGCCCACTTGGTCATGGTGTATGATACTTTTAATGTATCATTGAATTGTGGTTGCTGATATTTTGCTGAGGATTTTTTCTTTTATTTCATCAGTGATTTGGGCCTGTAGTTTCCTTTTTTGTGATGTCTTTGTTGGTTTTGATATTGGGGTGATGCTTGCCTCATAGAATGAGTTTGGGTGTATTCTTCCCTTTTCAATTACTGAAACAGTTTGAGAAGGACGGGTGTTAACTTTGCTTTAAATATCTACTAGGATTCACTTGTGAAGCTGTCTGGTCATGGACTTTCATTCGTTGGGAGTTTTCTTTTACTTATTCAATTCCATCACTATTATTTGGTCTGTTCATATTTTCTGTTTTTCTCATTCAGTCTTGTAAGAGTGTACGTTTCTTGGAATTTATTCATTTCTTCCAGTTTATTCATTTTATTGGAGCATAATTGTTCATAGTAATCTCTTATGATCCTTTTTAATTTCTTTGGTGTCAGTTGTAACTTTAATTTCTGGTTTTCTTTATTTGTGCCACCTCTTTTTTTTTTTTTGATGAGTCTGGCTACAGCCTTATCAATTTTGCTTATCTTTCCAAAGAACCAGCTCTTAGTTTCATTGATCTTTTCTACTGGGCTTTCTTTTTTTTTGTCTTATTTCATTTATTTCTTCCCTGATTTTTATTGTATCTTTCCTTCTACTAACTTTGAGTTTTGTTTGTTCTGTTTTTTCTAGTTCATTTAGGTGTAAAGTTAGATTGTTTATTTGAGATTTTTCTTCTTTCCTGAGGTAGGCTGTATTGCTATAAATTTCCCTCTTAGAATTGCTTTTACTGCATCCCATAGATTTTGGATCATTGTGTTTCCTTTTTCATATCTTCCTTGATTTCATCTTTGATTTTTCCATGACCCTTTGGTTGTTTGGTATCCATGTGTTTTTGTTTTTTTTGCAGTTTTTTTCTTATAGTTTTCTGACCACAATCTCATAGCATTGTGGTCAGAAATGATACTTGATATGAGTTAAGTCTTCTTAAATTTATTGAGACTTGTTTTGTGGCCTAGTATGTGATCCATCCTGGTGAATGTTCCATGTGCACTTGACAAGAATGTGTATTCTGCTGCTTTTGGATGGAGTGTTCTATATGTATATCTGTATTAAGTCAATATGTTCTCACAAGTTGTTTAAGGCCAGTGTTCCTTTATTGATTTTCTATCTGGATGATATGTCCACTGATGTAAGTGGCATGTTAAAGGCCCCTACTATTTTTGCATTACTGTCAGTTTCTTTATGTTAATATTTGCTTTATGTATTTATGTGTACCTATCTCAGGGGCATATATATTTACAATTGTTTTTTTCCTTGTTGCATTGATTCCTTGATTGTTAATACAATGTCCTTCTTTGTCTCTTGTTACAGTCTTTGTTTTAAAGTCTATTTTGTCTGATGCAAGTACTGATACCCCAGCTTTCTTTTCATTTTTGTTTACATAGAATACCTTTTCCATCTCCTTTTACGTCCTTTAACACTTATTATAAAGCCTGTTTGGCGGTGCTGAAACCTTTAGCTTTCCTTGTCTGTCTTTGTCTCTCTTTCATATCTGAATGGCAGCTTTGCTGGGTAGAGTATTCTTGGTTGTAGGTGTTTTCCTTTCATCATTTTGAATGTGTCGTGCTACTCCCTTCTAGCCTGCAAAGTTTGTGCTGAAAAGTCAGCTCATAGTCTTATGGGAATTCTGTTATACTTACCTAGTTGCTTTTGTCTTGCTGCTTTTAAAATTCTCTGTTTTTAGGTTTTGCCATTTAATTATAATGTGTCTTGGTGTGGATCTTTTTGGGTTCATCTTGTTTAGAACTTTTTGTGCTTCCTGGACCTGTATGTCTCTTCCCTTCCCCAGTTTAGAGAAATTTTTAGTTTTTATTTTTTCAAATAAATTCTCAGCCCCTTTCTCTCTTCCTGTTCTGGGACCTCTATACTGTGAGTGTTAGTATGCTTGATATTGAGGTCTCTTAAACTATCTTGTTTTTTTTTTTGTTTTTTTTTGGCGGTACGCGGGCCTCTCACTGCTGTGGCCTCTCCCGTTGCGGAACACAGTCTCCGGATGCGCAGGCTCAGCGGCCATGGCTCACGGGCCCAGCCACTCCACGGCATGTGGGATCTTCCCGGACCGGGGCACGAACCCGTGTCCCCTGCATTGGCAGGCGGACTCCCAACCACTGCGCCACCAGGGAAGCCCCTACCTCGTTTTTTAAAAATTCTTTTTTCTGGTCAGCTTGGGTTAATTCTACTTCTCTTCCAGGTCCATGCTCTGTTCTTCTGTATCATTGTTGATTCCTTCTAGTTTATTTTTAATTTCAGTTATTGTATTCTTTGGCTCTGTTTGGTTTTCCTTTATATTTTCTATGTTTTTGTTAAATTTCTCACTTCATTCATTCTTCTCAGAAGTTTGTTGAGATCTTCATGATCATTACCTTGAACTCTTTATCAGGTAGATTGCTGATCTCTACCTCACTTAGTTGTTCTTCTGGGGTTTTGTTCTTGTTCCTTCGTTTGGAACATATTCCTCTTTCTCCTCATTTTGCCTAAATTTCTGTGTCTATTTCTATGTGTTAGATAGGTTGATTACATTTCCTGAGCTTGGAGAACTATGCGTATAGGTTACATCCTATGGGGCCCAGCAGCACACTCCACTCTGGTCACCAGACCTATAAGCTCTAACGCTGCCCCCTGTGTGGACTGCATGGGCCCTTCTGTTGTGGGACCAACTACTGGGGGTGCATTGGTAAGCAGGGCTAGCTCTCAACCTGGTTGGCTGTGAGGCCCTGCCTTTTGTGGTGGCTGCTGGCCTGCTTGTGGGCCGGGTCGGGTCCTGGTACAGCTGGCTGTACCACTAACTGGGGGCTTCCATGGTTGGTGCCAGCCTGCTGGTGGACAGGGCCAGGGACTAGGGTGGCTGGCTGTGAGGCCCAAGGCGACTTCAAGCTGGTACTGGCCCACTTGTGGGCCAGTAAGCCCCCAGCACTAATCAGCTAGTGGGAGGACTCCAAAATGTTACTTGACAACACCGGTGTCCTCATGGTAGGATGAGCTCCCCAAAATGGCTGCTGCCAGCCTCTGTGTCCCCAGGGGGAGTCTCAGTTGCCTAGCCTCTCTGGGAGGCTTTCCAAAATCAATAAGTAGGTCTGACCCAGGCTCCATTCAAATTACTGCCTCAGCAGTGGGACTTGGATGGTGTGAGATTTTATATGCGCCACTTAAGAGCAGAATCTCTGTTTCCTAGAGCCCTCTGGCTCTCTTGTACTCAAGCCCTCTTGGCCTTCACAGCCAGCTGTTCTCCTCTTCCTGGTGCAGGACCTTTGGGCTAATATATCTCATTTAATCTTCTCAGTATTTCTATGAGGTTATACCTCGGTTGACTAAAGGTAGACGATTACAAATTCTTAGGATAGGAATGATCTGCTGTCCAGTCAGGTTAGGTAGTAGGGTTCACTATGAAGAGATAGTTCACAGGCCTTATGATGAGAATCTTGGTTCACTAAAGATAAACAATAGCAGTAGTCTGATGGCAAGACTGGTCAAGTCAGGCAACAGTGGGAGATCCTAGGTGCAAATAGAGCTTTAGACCTTGAGTGTTGTTCTAAAAGTCTAGGCTACTGACCTTGCTAGATTTTAAACCTTGTTCAGTGGTGCACACGCAGTTTTTGTAGACAGTCATAAATTTCAAGTACCACCATTTCATCAAGGAAAAAAATTTCAGTCTTGATTTATGCCAATCAAAAAATTCCTTTGTGGGGCTTCCCTGGTGGCGAAGTGGTTGAGAGTCCGCCTGCTGACGCAGGGGACACGGGTTCGTGCCCCGGTCCAGGAAGATCCCACATGCCGCGGAGCGGCTGGGCCCGTGAGCCATGGCCGCTGAGCCTGCGCATCCGGAGCCTGTGCTCCGCAACGGGAGAGCCACAACAGTGAGAGGCCTGCGGTACACAGGGCAACAAAAAAAAAAAAAAAAAAAAATTCCTTTGTTATAAATTTTGATAATCAGTTTTGAAATTCGTGTCTATAAGTAGCCACTTCTGGAGTGTATAACTAACCATTCCTAGGGTGTAGATTAAAATTAAGTTGTATACATTAGATGGTATTATTAATACTGAAGTTTTTGTTTGTTTGTTTTTGGCTGTGCCACACGGCTTACAGGATTTTAGTTCCCCAACCAGGAACTGAACCTGGGCCCTTGGCAATGAGAGTACAGGGTCCTAACCACTGGACCGCCAGGGAATTGCCAAGATTTTTTTTTCTTACTTCAACAGCTAGACTTAGCTAAAACATTTATTGATCCTTGGCCAAGTGCCAAGCACTTACTAAGGCTTTATATATGTTGTCTCATTTAATCCTCACAGTAACCATATGCATTGAGTAAAAATATGGTCAACACTACTTTCTAATGTAATATTTTGAATTGATAATACAGTCACAGAGTTCTGTGTTTATAAAATAAATAGCATGTAAGGGTCTTCCTCTCATCTCCGTTCCCCATTTACCACTGCTCTCCCCACCCCCACCCCCAAGAAATCATTGTTATCAGTTTCTTATGCTTGGAATTTGTCTATGCATATTTAAGCAAATACATTCTTATTTCTTTTCGATTTTTCCATAGATGAAGCATGCTAATTGTAATATTATAATATTTTCCATTTTGTTTTCAATTTTACAACTTTTTATAAAAATCTTCACACATGCAATAGAGTATAATGAATCCATAAACCCACCACATAAATTTAACATTGTAAATATTTTGCTGTTTTTTGCTCATTTTGCATTTATGTATTATATGTATATAGAAAAGAAAAATACATGTATGATTATATATGCATATATATGTATATGAGCAAAATGCACATACACATATAGTCTTTATTATCTAATCTATTTGAAAGTAAATTATAAATATCGTGGTACTCCATTGTTAAATACTTCCATTTTTAAAAGTAAACTACTACCAGCCAATGAAGGATTTTAAGCAAAGGAGTGGCATGATAGGATGTAATTCACTGATGATGTGGAAGACGCCTTTAAGGAAGATAAGACTAGAGTCAGGGAGGCCAGTTAAGTGTTGGATGTATTAGTCCAGCTGAGAGGGAATAAGGACAGAAATAGAGTAATGGATTTTGTAGTATTTTGTGGTTAATTAGACAGAAAAAGAAGTTAGCTGTTTACATTTCTTAGGGAAAATCTGAGAAATATGTGTTTGTTAATCCTTTGTAGGGTTCCTTTTCCTCTCTTGCCACTAAATGAACTGGTTTTATTTGTTATTGGAGGGAAAGGAAAGAAGATTTATTTCTTTCTACACCAGGCCCTCCATGTCAATTATTTAACATGTTATTTAATTCTGACAGTCATCCTGTGAGGTATTATTATCCTTATTTTTGCAGATGAGGAAATTGAAGTGCAGAGTTGTGAAGTAATTTGTTCAGGATTGTTTTGCTCTTAAGTGGCAGATACGGAATTTTAACATGGCTCTGACCAACTCTGAAGTCACTATGTGACCATTTTTCACTTAAAAAAATGAAACGAATATGAATGTTAGTGATTTTTTTCTTCTCAATGTATTTGTAATTATTCTTAATCATGTAATCGTCAGCCTTTAAGAAATAGTGTGCCTAAGTGTACCAGATTTCCTGATGGACATACACTCCATCTTTGTGAAGAGTAAGCAATACCTACCAACTAGCTTTCTCTTTGGTGTAACATTGCTAGATAATGAATGCTGTGCTGTTCAACTATCATGTGTTACAATTTCTACATACGATTCAAACCAATCCCTGATCGTTTTATAGTGGTTAAAAGTTTTAAAGTAAAGATTCTTAAATTGAAGCAAATAAGCAACAAGTTCGAATAGTTCAAAGTGAAGATAAAAGAATATAAAATACATAGCCTTTTTAAAAAAAAGTTAGATGGGCTGTCTATGATGAAGCAGTAGCATTAAAGGTGGTGTGAAGCAAATCATATAACGACTTTTTGACCCCTTCTGAGCTTTGGAGGCACAAGTAAATAAATCATGTTGACCTTAAAGACCAAAAATGGGGGCTTCCCTGGTGGCGCAGTGGTTGAGAGTCCGCCTGCTGGTGCATGGGACACGGGTTCGTGCCCCAGTCTGGGAGGATCCCACATGCCGTGGCGCCTGCGTGTCTGGAGCCTGTGCTCCGCAACGGGAGAGGCCACAACAGTGAGAGGCCCGCGTACCACAAAAAACAAAAAACTACATTTTTGGTCCTTTTTTTTTTTTTTTTTTGTGGTATGCAGGCCTCTTACTGTTGTGGCCTCTCCCGTTGCGGAGCACAGGCTCCTGATGCACAGGCTTAGTGGCCATGGCTCACGGGCCTAGCCGCTCCGTGGCATGTGGGCTCCGTGGCATGTGGGTTTAACAGCTTCAATTTAGTCTTCTAAAAATTTGTAGAGATATGAGTGATTGATAGATAGAGAGTACTTCTACATACATACATGGAGAGACTTTCTCTAGGCAAAACTATAAATCTTTGGCTTTGACAAACTTTTGTTTGTATGTTTCTCTTTATTGGTAGTGTAAACCAGGGTTCAGCAGTTTCTTCACAAGGCATAGTCTTTTTTATTAATTGTAAAATATACATAACACAAAATTTACCATTTGCACCATTTTAAAGTGTAGTTTAGTGACATTAAGTACATTCATACTATTGTGAAACCGTCACCACCATATAGCCCTGGAACTTTTTGTCATCTTCCAAAACTGAAACTCTGTACTGGTTAAACAATAACTCGCCATTATCCTGTGTCACTAGCCCCTGGCACCCACCATTCTACTTTCTGTCTAAGAATTTGACTACTTTCGGTACTTCATATGAATAGAAATCATGCACTGTTTGTCCTTCTCTGACTGGCTTATTTCACTTAACATTTCTTCAAGTTTCATCCCTGTTGTAGCATATGTCAGAGTTTTCTTGCTTTTCAAGGCTGAATAAAATTTCATTGTACATATATACCACATTGTTTTTAATCCATTTATCCACCAGTGGACACTTGATTTTTTTCACTTTTTGGCTACCGTCGATAATGCTGCTATTAACATTTGGTGAACAAAAACCTCGTTGAGTCCCTGCTTTCAATTATTTTGGTTAAATAGCCAAAGTAGAATTGCCTGATGATATGGTAATTCTATTTTTAATTTTTTGAGGAATTGTCATACTGTTTTCCATAACACCTCCACCATTTTACATTCTAACTGGTTTCAATTTCTCCATATCCTTGCCAATACTTGCTCCTTTCTTCCTCTCTCCCTCCCTTGTTCCTTTTGCCATCCTAATGAGTAAGATGTAGTATCTCTTGGTTTTAATTTACATTTCCTTCATAATTAGCGATATTGAAGATCTTTTCATGTGCTTATTGGTCATTTGTATACCTCCTTTGGAGAGATGTCTATTTAAGTCCTTTGTTCATTTTTGAATTGAGTTGGTTGTTGTTTTGTTGTTGAGTTTAACTAGTTCTCTATATATTTTGCATATACCTCGTCACATAAGTGGTTTGCAAATATTTTCTCCAGACCATTTCTTTTCCTTACTAAATTACATTCCATTGTATGGTTCTACCACAGTTCACCAGTTTACTTATTGAAGATGACATCTTGGTGGTTTCCAGTTTTGGGCAATTATGAATAAAGCTGTGATAAACATTCCTGTGCAGATTTTGTGTGGACATATGATTTCAGTTCAGTTGGGTAAACCCTAGTAACACAGTTGCTGGATTGTATGTTGAGACTGTTTAGCTTGGTACGAAGCTGCCAAACTGTCTTCTAAAGTGGCTCTACATACCATTTTGCATTCCTACCAGCGTGAATGAGATGTCTTCTTGCTCCACATGCTTATCAGTATTTGGTGTCAGTTTTTTGGATTTTAGTTATTCTAATTACTATGTAGTGGCATCTCATTTTTGTCTTCATTTTCAATTCCCTGATGACATATGATGTTGAGGCACTTTCATATGCTTTTTTGCCATCTATATATCTTCTTTGGTGAGGTGTCTGTTCAGGTCTTTTGCTCCCTTTTGATTGGGTTTTCTTATTGTTGGAATTTTAAGAGTTCTTTATATATTGTAAATAAAAGTTATTTATCAGATATGTGTTTTGCAAATGTTTTCTCCCACTCTGTGCTTGTCTTTTCTTTCCTTAAAGTGTTTTTCACGGCTTCCCTGGTGGTGCAGTGGTTAAGAATCTGCCTGCCAATGCAGGGGATATGGGTTCAAGCCCTGGTTCGGGAAGATCCCACATGCCGTGGAGCAACTAAGCCGGTGCGCCACAACTACTGAGCCTGTGCTCTAGAGCCAGTGAGCCACAACTACTGAGCCCACCTGCTGCAACTACTGAAGCCCGCCTGCCTAGAGCCCGTGCTCTGCAACAAGAGAAGCCACCGCAATGAGAAGCCCGCGCACCGCAACAAAGAGTGGCCCCCACTTACTGCAACTAGAGAAAGCCCACATGTAGCAATGAAGACTTAATGCAGCCAAAAATAAATAAATAAGTAAATCTATTATTTTATTTTATTTTATTTTATTTTTTTACGGTACACGGATCTCTCACTTTTGTGGCCTCTCCTGTTGCGGAGCACAGGCTCCGGATGCGCAGGCTCAGCAGCCATGGCTCACGGGCCCAGCCGCTCCGCGGCATGTGGGATATTCCCGGACTGGGGCACAAACCCCTGTGCCCTGCATTGGCAGGCGGACTCTCAACCACTGTGCCACCAGGGAAGCCTGATCAGTGATCTTTGATTTACTGTTGCAAAAAGATTATGATTTGCTGAAGGCTCAGATGATGGTTGCATGTTTTAGCAATAAAGTTATTTTAAAATAAAGGTATGTACTTTTTTAAAAAAAGATACAATGCTATTGCACACTTAATAGATCACAGTGTAGTATAAATATAACTGTTATATGCTCTGGGAAACCAAAACATTTGTGACTTGCTTTATTGCTATATTTGCTTTATTGCAGTAGTCTGGAACTGAACCTGTAATATCTCCGAGATATGCCTGTAGTTGTTTTTCAAAATTTTCTTGGTTATTTTTGTGAATTTTTTCTTCCTGATAAGGATCATCTAATTTTATAAAAATTCTGCTAGGTTGTTTATTATTATTATATTTAATTTGTAGATTAAAAACTGACATCTTTATGGTAAATTAGCTTCCAATTATTTATAAGACATGACAAAGTACAGCAACTCAATTCCTTCCTTTAAGGCGTTCCAGACCAGTAAAGTTATTCTTTAATGGCCAGTGTAGCTCAATGATTTGACCTTCCTAAATATGAACTTTTCACATATATTTGTTGTGTTTTGTAATATAATTATCATCACCATGACACCTATATCTCTTATTCTCTTTGTTTTAAGCTCATGTATATTTATTTTGATATCCTGTTGGTATAAACTTGGGTATATTTCTTTCTCCTTTACATTTTCCATCATGCCCTCCAGTTTCTTTGTTACCACCCTGTGAAACCTTGCCCACATTCTCCTCCTTATTACTCTTCAGTTCCATTCCAAAGTCTGGTATGTGAGCATAATTACTCTTATCCCTCTTGCACAAATCTCCTTAGTCTGTTGGATGACTCTCAAAGGATTACTTTAAGGTTTTGGCTTGAGCTGTGTCCAGAGGCACAACAGCTATAAGATCCTGCTACAAGTTCTACCTGGCTCAGAAGAAAGGGAAAATATCTATGAGCAGGATATTATAATTTTTACTGACTTGACCAGTTGAACATTTTAAGATAATATTAAGTACTTATGTAAAGATTAAAAATTATTGCAATAAATCTGATTTAGAATTAAATAACTAATTTGTGAATAGATTATAAACTGTCATCACTGTTATTTCCACTGCATTAACCAAATTTATAGGATCTTTGCCTTTCCTTTTACTCTACATATTTTCCCAGAATATTAAGATGGTCTCCTGACCTCCCATCTTTTTCCTTTTTAAAAAATTATTTATTTATTTATTTAGGCTGCATTGGGTCTTCATTGCTGCACACAGGCTTTCTCTAGTTGAGGCAGGTGGGGGCTACTCTTCGTTGCGGTGCGAGGGCTTCTCATTACAGTAGCTTCTCTCGTGGAGCACGGGCTCTAGGTGCATGGGCTTCAGTAGTTGTGGCACGTGGGCTCAGTACTTGTGGCGCATGGCCTTAGCTGCTCCATGGCATGTGGGATCTTCCTGGACTAGGGCTCAAACTCGTGTCCCCTGCATTGGCAGGTGGATTCTTAACTGCTGTGCCACCAGGGAAGCCCTTGACCTCCCATTTTTATTTTTTCTGTTAACAATTCATTCTTTCTTGCTTCCATCTAGTGAGTACAGTATGATGAAGACAGTTTAAATTTTCTCTATAGATTCAAGATTTTGAAGAGCTTTAAGATCATCAACTTGAAGGTGACTGACCCAAATATCAACATATTTTAAGCCTGAGATAGTTATTGTGGCACAAAGTATATGGATATATTATTACCTTATTATTTCTGCTAGAACTTTTAGTAATATTTCCTTATGTTTTAGTATGGAACTGAACACTTTCTGATTTAATGTGAATTTGGGTTAATTCAGTTTGCGGTAAATTGACAACAAGCATAATTGGTTTTAGTCAAAAGGCTGAGGATTCATTGATTCATTAATAGTTTTTATAGGATTAGGAATTTTACTTTGTCTATAAGTCCAGCAGATCATTTCTGGTCCATAGAAGTTACTGGTTTAATTTTAATGTTTTTAAAACCATATTCAGTTATTTGTAAGGATGTTTTCGTTTATCTGTAGTTGAACACAAAGTACCCCAATATTCATTTGCTTGAAACAGCAACAGTCATTTGTTTTACTCAGAAATCTGAAATTTGGGCAGGGCTTGGCAGGGAAGCTTATCTCTGCTGCAGGTGGTGTCTGCTGGGATGGCTCAACTTGGGCTAGAGGATCATGTCTAATAGCTCGCCCACTTGGCTAGCAAAGTGGTATTGGCTGTTGATTCCTCTTCACATGGGTTTTTGTGGGGCAGGCTGGACTTCCTCACAACATGGTGGCTGGGTTCCAAGAGAGAATATCCCAAGAAACAATGTTCTAAGAGACAAGAAGTGGAAACTGTTAGCTTTTTAAGGTCTGAGCCTGGAAATATGCATAGCCTCACTTCCATATTATATTGATCAAGGTGTCACAGGACTAGATTCTAGGAATAGGGAACATAGACCTCCAGCCCCTCATGGGAAGGAGGAGTGTCAAAGGAATTTGGAGCCATGTTTTCAAACTGCTACAATAATATGGGAGTTTTACTATTCTTAGTTGATAAAGTTAATTTGCTTCAGGAGGAGAATAGTGTTAGTACTTGGAGTCAGCAATATGATTCTTATTCAGATACTATTTTTACTGCAAATGATTTCTTTTTATCTTTTCACCATTAAGACTTTTTGAAGAGTATATTTTGAAGTATTAAAAAAGTATTTGTAAGACGTCTATGTAGAAAACCACAAAACTTTGATGAAAAAAAACCAAAGAAGATCCTAATAAATATACATGGATAGGAAGATTCAATATTGTTAAAATGTCATTTCCTCCCAACTTGATGTATAGATTCAGCACAGTTCCAATCAAAACCCCAGCAAGCTACTTTGTGGATGTCAAGAAACTGATTATATACTGGAAGGCAAAAGACTCAAAATATTCAATATAATAGTGAAGAAGAATAACAAAGAGGACTGACACTAACTGACTTCAAGATTTAGTATACAGCTGCAATAATCAACACAGTGATCAGCAAATAAATCAATGGGTAGAATTGATAGTCCAGAAATAGACTAGTCAAAGATAGGTAACTGATCTTGGAGGAAGGAGCAAAGGCAATCCAGTGGAGAAAAGATAATCTTTTTAATAAGTGGAACTGGAACATAACCACATGCCAAAAAAAAAAAAGAATCTACACATTGACCTTACACCTTTCACGAAAATTAACTCAAAATGGATCATGGATCTAAATGTGAGAAGCAAAACTATCAAACTTCTAGAACATAACATAAGAGAAAATCTAGGTACCTTGGTTTGGGGCTGAGTTTTTAGATACAACATCAAAAACACCATCCATGAAAGAAAAATATAGATGAGTTGGACTTCATTAAAATTAAAAGCTTCTGCTCTTTGAAAGACACTTTAAGAGAAAGAAAAGCACAGAGTTGGAGACAATATTTGCGAAACACATCTGATAAATAATTTTTATCTACAATATACAAAGAATTCAAAATTCAACAATAAGGAAAAAAAATTCAATTTAAAAATAGGCAAAAGATCTGAACAGATACCTCACCAAAGAAGATATGTAAATGGAAAATAAGCATATGAAAAGGTGCCTCAACATCATATGTCATTAGGGAATTGAAAATTAAAACAACAATGAGATGCCACTACACACCTATTAGAATAGGTAAAATCCAAGAAACTGACAACACCAAACACTTGTGAGAATGAAGAGAATAGGAAGACTCATTTATTGCTGGTGGGAATGCAAAATGGAACACCCACTTTGGGAGACAGTGTGGCAGTTTTTTACAAAGCTAAGCATAGTCTTAACATATAAGCCATGAGTTGTGTTCCTAGGTATTTACCCAAAGAGTTGCAAACTTATGTCCTCACAAAAACTGCACGTGAATATCTTTAGCAGAAACAACCCAAATGTTCATCATGAAATTAATGGATAAACAAATGTGTATATGCTTTTGAAAGTTGTAACTCCTTAGATTTTTAAAGAAAATCAGATTATGAGTTGAGTAGTTATTCCATAGCATTTTCATAGGGAATTATTAAAACAAACTAGAACTATAATCAGTTCCACTTATTAGAATCACATAGACTCTTCAGTAGAAAAAGAAGAGAGGAACAAGTCCTCATTTTACACATTTACAAAAATGAAATCGAGATGCAGAGACGTTAAGTGATTTGCTCATAGACACAACAGTAAGTAGTAAAATTCAGAGTTAGAAATAAGATCTCTTAATATCCATTTCCAGGATACCTCATTGTCTTACAGGAAACTTATACAAAAAAACTAAATAGAATAAATTGTTTGTATACTCTAATAATAATTGATTAGTAACAGTCACAGCCCTTTGGGCTCAGAATTAAGATTGACACTTAAGAAACTTGGAAATGTGAACAGACCAGTTAAAACAAATGGGTAGATAGCAAGGCAAGTTCATGAAGCAAACAAAATTTTTAAGTTTCTCAAAAATGGGTACTAGGGACTTCCCTGGTGGTCCAGTGGTAAAGAATCCACCTTCCAATGCAGGGGACATGGGTTTGATCCCTGGTCTGGGAATTAAGATCCCACATGCCACAGGGCAACTAAGCTCGTGCGCCACAACTACTGAGCTCGTGCGCCTCAATGAGAGAGCCCACGTGCTGCAAACTACAGAGCCCATGTGCCCTGGAGCCTGCACACTGCAACTAGAGAAGAGAAAACCCGCACACCACAACTAGAGAGAAGCCTGTGTGCCATAACGAAGAGCCTGTGTGTGGAGACAAAAGATCCCGCACGCTCAATGAAGATCCTGTGTGCTCCAACTAAGACCCAATGCAGCCAAAAAAAAAAGGGGAACTAAATAGCAAGATAAAATTACCATTTATTTACTAATCATTACATATTAGTCATTTCTGTACGTACACTTAACTTCCTAGTATTATGATACATGGCCCAATAAAATATGATTATTAATATTTGACTGTTGGCTGTTGCTAATAATGCTGCTATGAATATTACACATATCTGTTTGAGTCCCTCCTTTCAGTTATTTTGGGTATATACCCACAAGTGGAATTGCTGGATCACATGTTAATTCTGTTTAGTTTTTTTAGGAATTGCCATACTGTTTTCCACAGCAACTGCATTTTACATTCCCACCAGCAATGCAGAAGGGTTCCAATTTCTCCATATTCCACCAATGCTTATTTTTTCCTAACCATCCTAATGGGTATGAAGTGATATCTCATTGTAGGTTTGACTTGCATTTCCCTAGTGATTAGTAATGTTGAGCATCTTTTCATGTGCTTATTGGTTATTTGTAGATCTTTAGATAAATGTGGCTTCAAATTCTTTTTCCATTTGTAATTGGGTTGTTTGTTTTTTTCTTGTTTGACTTCCTCCTTTGAAACTCATTATTCCTGTGTACCGATTTGTAGGAGCTCTTTTACTTTTTTTTTTTAGCCCTGTTGCACAGCTTGTGGGATAAAACCTGGGACCCCAGCCGTGAAAGCACTGAATCCTAACCACTGGACCGCCAGAGAATTCCCTACCTATTTTGGATATTGATCCTTTACTGTTTTGTGTTGTAAAGATTTCTTGTTTGTTACCTTATTATTATTATTATTTTTTTGTGTGGTACGTGGGCCTCTCACTATCGTGGCCTCTCCCGTTGCGGAGCATAGGCTCCGGATGCGCAGGCTCAGCGGCCATGGCTCACGGGCCCAGCCGCTCTGTGGCATGTGGGATCTTCCCGGACCGGGGCACGAACACGTGTCCCCTGCATCGGCAGGCGGACGCTCAACCACTGCGCCACCAGGGAAGCCCTACCTGTCTTATTCTTAATTTATACTATTTTGGTTTAGAAGTTTTTTTGTAGTAGCTTCTGTCATTTTTTACTTTATGCTTTCTAGGTTTTATATTTTGTTTAGTAACGTTTTTATACTCTAATATGACTAAAAATATTTTCTTTACTTCTTCCACTTCACTGTTGTGGTGTTCTTTACAGGCTAATAAACAAAAAGATATTTGCTATATAGTTCATATTTAATCTAAAATTAACTGTAGATTATATTTTGTAGGTATAATTAATTAAATGCTGTGTTTGTAATTGACTCTAGATCTCTGTTGCTACCTTAACTATCTAGAATTGGAGGAAAATTTTTCTCCACATCTGAGGTTTGTTTTTTAAGAATTGCTGTCTCTGTGTTTCAGGAGTAGCTACTTAGCACATGACTTAATATATATAACCCATATGCACATATATATACGTATACATATATACATTATGTGTTTTTTACTTAGGCAAATTTTTCTGAAATAAATTATATGTGAATATATTGTTTCAAATAATAAATAAGAATTTCTACTTATAATTTCTTTGCATTCTAGCCTATCTTTTTCTTACAAAAAATTTTTATTTTACTTTATTTTTAAAAATTATTTATTTATTTGTTTATTTTTGGCTGTGTTAGGTCTTCGTTTCTGTGCGTGGGCTTTCTCCAGTTGCGGCGCACGGGCGGTGCGCGAGCCTCTCACTGTTGTGGCCTCTCCCATTGCGGAGCATGGGCTCTGGACGCGCAGGCTCAGTGGCCATGGCTCACAGGCCCAGCCGCTCCGCAGCATGTGGGATCTTCCCAGACCAGGGCTCGAACCCGTGTCCCCTGCATTGGCAGGCAGATTCCCAACCACTGCGCCACCAGGGAAGCCCTATTTTTATTTTTAACTCTTCTGGTAATATTATTTTACTTAACATCTTTTGTCTTTTATTGTGTTGCCTTTTACATACAGGCTGATAAAAATATAAGCATAATTTTTCATCTGTGTATTTGTTTATAATAGTTATCTGTTTACAGAAAATGACATACAGCTTCATTCTTGTGATTAGTTGGAGATCAATCTAAAATTATTAAAATATATCTACCATTAAAGTATATATACTTTAACATTTTAAAAAATTTACTTTGGGTTACAACTAATGTACAATAAGATTTTAACATACAATTTAAAAGAAAATTGTTTAAATCAGTCAAACCTACTGTATAATTTTAAATTACACAGTTCGTGGATTACAGAGTTTTAATCTAATTTCCACTATTTTGATCTAACACTTCTATTCATTAGAGGAATTAGGTAGTTCCATTTTCTTGAAATATAGCTATATTTTCTTTTCCTTTTAAAATATTTATTTATTCGGCTGTGTCGGGTCTTAGTTGTGGCATGAGGGATCTTTCGTTGTGGTGTGTGGTCTCTGTGTGTGGCATGGGGGCTCTAGAGCACGCAGGCTCAGTAGTTGTGGTGCGTGGGCTCTCTAGTTGTGGTGTGTGAACTCAGTAGTTGTGGCCCACTGGCTCTAGAGCACGTGGGCTTATAGTTGTGGTGTGTGGGCTTAGTTGCCCTGCGGTATGTGGGATCTTAGTTCCCTGACCAGGGATCGAAGCCGCATCCCCTGCGTTGGAAGGCAGATTCTTACCCACTGGACCACAAGGGAAGTCCCTACATTTACTAATACTTCTAATATTTCAAGTTTTCCTGAGTTCCCTTATCATTGCCTCACTTTTTTCTTGCAATATATGGATTTATTTATAAATACTCAAAATGTTCTTATTGTCATATTATTGCTCTTAGTGATTTCCAGAGTAAATAGATTTTAAAAGGTACTTAATTATACTTCTTTAGTATTATAACAACTAGAACATATATTTTAACTGTTTGTATAAATAATTTAAAATAATATCCATGTAGGTGTATTTTGTGTGGATAGATTTCTGAGCAAGGTATTTATAGTGATAATGGATTGTATTAATTAGGGGAAATAATTGATATTTTTAAAAAATATATGTTCATGAAACAAAGCCTTTTGTATTATGAGTTATCTTTATGTTATTAGTAGGTAGATTTTCTATAAAGCTGTGTACAATGTAGCTGTTGAAAGTTGAACATTTGGCATGAAGTTTTGCATGAATTATTGCTGATTATATTGCATTAAATAAAAGAATTGAATACTCTATTCAGTTGGTTTGGAAACTCAAGTCAATTGTGTATACTAACTTATTTTCTAAAGAGAAATCTACATAGGATGGTTTAATATTTTGGAAAATTCTAAAATGCTAAATTGTCACAATCATCGATGGCTATTGCATTCATTAGTATAAACTACAGTGTGTACATGAAATAAAAAAAATCTGTTAGCTTTTCATAATTTCCTTGGGGTGAGAGTGGGACCATGCTAATACAAAGGAGTTAGATTCTGTGCTGATTTTATTTCTGACTTAATATTTCTATTTCAGCTATTCAGACTTTATTCAATTCTGTGAATGGGTCACAGGATTAAACTAATAACATTGGTTTAAATGATCATGCAAATCATTCCTATTTAAACTTTTGTTTTGAAATTAGAGTGAAGGAACTTTTTGTTACCATTATGTAATTAAATTCTACAACTTTTACTTTAGTCCATTAAGAATATGATGGAGATTTTTCTTTTTCTTTCTGATGCCATCATTTAGGAATCAGCATTCCAGAAGTGTTGATATAGCTTTGCATTTTTCTTCCTTGTAATGACAAACTAGCCAGTGTGCATTCATAGAGAGCAGAACAGTTCTTGTCACTGGCGGCCCTTCTATGACAGAGAGCCTATAGACTGCCATAAAGTACAGCCTGTTGTGAACTGTCAAGTGAGAGGCTGCGAGAAACTCAGCAGACAGAACTAATTGGGGAGAAAAAGGATTTTTGTGCCCTCTTCTATTTCTTTCTATTCTTTTTGTTTTATAAGACAGATACTGTTAAAGTAGCTGGTTTCTGTAAGATTTGTCTGCCTCTCTTTTCTCATTGCATGGATCACTTTTTAACTTAAAGTCTTTCACTGCAGGTCGCTGAGCACTTCCACATGGAGGTTGGCACAGGACCAAACTCGAGACACGCAACTCATAACGGTTGATGAAAAATTGGTAAGAATTCTCTACTATACACTGCTAGGATTCTGCCTTCAGGGTTATTTTTGTATAACAGATTTTTCAGATGGTGTTCTGGGTTCTTCTAGGAAAAGTGTATATAAATTTTAAGAAGAAATAATCATTACAAAAAAATAATTTGTGTTAAGCATTTTACACAAATATATACAAACATTAAAATTACAAAAGGCTTCCATTTTTGTGGCATTTATAAGTAGAAATCAATATTTTTATTTTTGTAATGAATATATTATTTTTAATTTTCTCAGTTACACTCCTATTTAAGTTGTAAGAACTTACCAGTACTATCTAAAATTAAGTATATTGGGTTTTCTGGAGCCAATTATTGTAATTGTTACTGTGTGTATATATGTGTGTGTACACACACACATCCTATTTCTGCATTATGCATGAGAGATTACAACTAACAATACATGAGTAAGGTTCTTCTGTTAATCAGCAGCAGATAGAATTTTGGTCATCGTCACTTATAGAATTTTTCAGTGTGTGGTGTTACTTTAGATGCAACTTGTTATTTATACCTATATTGTACAATGGCATAAATTTTGTAAAGTTTCTAAGACTTCTAGTAAAAATGTGTAATCATATAAACATGCTTTTCATTTTCTAGCTGGTTTACAATTATCAGATATACGGGTATGTTTCTTGACTACTCTCTTTCTAATTGTACATTCTTTTGTCACTTAATTTTCAACCTGTAAACATAATTTAAATAATGGGTCACACTTAAGTTTCTGTTTGCACCATTAAAGATATAAATAGATAAATAAATAGATAAGTACAGACAATTTGGAAGGCTGGTTATGCCTAAGACTGCTTGGTTTTGTCTTTAAATTATCTCTTAGATCTGCCTCCTGACCTTGCCATCATCCTAGTCAAGGCTACCATCATTTTTCACCTAGATTGCTGCCCTGTTTCTTAATTGATCTCCATAGATATTTTAATCTTCCTCTAATTCACTTTCCACAGATAACCAGAATAGTCTTTTTAAAATGCTGGTTGTGTCATCCTTTTGTGTAAAATCCTTTGGTGTTTTTTACTGACCTGAGAGTAAACATTAAAATCCTATCATGGCCTTTGAGGTCTTGTGTGATTTAACTCCTATCTTTCTAAGTTTATCTTGTGCTTCTGTCTTTTACACTCTGTGCTTCAGCCACAGCAAGCCTGGAACTTGCTGTTCTTCTTTCCTGCTTCAGGGCATTCAGATTTCAGTTAATTATGCCCAGCTGCTTTTTACCAATTCCCTAGCTCTTCATCCAGGTACCATCTACCTGTTCATCAAGTGTTAATCAAATGTCACTTGCTGGGAGTTCCTTGATGGTCCAGTGGTTAGGACTCCATGCTTCCACTGCAGAGGGCCCAGGTTCGGTCCCTGGTTGGGGAACTAAGATCTTGCATGCCACGTGGCTCAGCCTAAAACCCCCCCAAAAAACCAAACAAAAAACCCAAATGTCACTTGCTTAGTCAAGTATAAGAGAAATGAGACAGGTGTGTGTGTGAGAGGAGGAGGATTTACACATGCCACATGTTCATTAATTAATGAGGGTACTATTATTTTACCTTTTCCAATGACCATCTCTTTTAAGCCCCAAGAGATTACTTTCTTGTTCCAGTATTATGAGGTTTACTGTCTATAATAAAGTTTCAAATTTTAGAGAGTTTGTTAGTAGCACTTGTAAGTTCTTTTCTTACTATTCAGTTTGCAAAATGAATAAGTCAGCCAGCAATCTATTGCTCTAAAAAGGTACTATGAAGCATACCAGAGAGGTATACAGACTGCTTTGAATTTTGTGTTTTTAATGATATCCCCTAAAATCAGTTGTATAGTTTTAATGAATTTTGTTGCCCTTTTTAGATTTTCCCTAGCTTTGTTATGTCTTCCTTGAAGTACAGTAGTCAAAATGTCAGTGTGAT
The DNA here is from genome assembly GCF_011762595.2 of Tursiops truncatus. Taxonomy (NCBI): domain Eukaryota; kingdom Metazoa; phylum Chordata; class Mammalia; order Artiodactyla; family Delphinidae; genus Tursiops; species Tursiops truncatus. The sequence continues at coordinate 40,850,604 of NC_047036.1, forward strand.
AGTCCAGTTGAAATCAGTTGAAGTCTTATGTATAATTATTCATAGTTCTTCTTTTTTTTTTTTTGGCGGTACACGGGCCTCTCACTGCTGTGGCTTCTCCCATTGCGGAGCACAGGCTCTGGACGCGCAGGCCCAGCGGCCATGTCCCACGGGCCCAGCTGCTCCGCGGCACGCGGGATCCCCCTGGACCGGGGCACGAACCCGCGTCCCCTGCATCGGCAGGCGGACCCTCAACCACTGCGCCACCAGGGAAGCCCTATTCATAGTTCTTGAAGTGATACTTAATATGGATAACTGAAACCCATAGGTAATTTTCAAACCTAAGTTTTTGCCATTCAATTAGTTTTATATTAAAATGAAAGTATTAAGTAATCAGATAGGTAACATAGGGGTTATAGCCAGTAGGGGTTTCATGTCTTCTTGTTCCTACACACTGTTGGATGGAGAGTTTAATAAGTAGCATAGTGACAAGACCAGGGGCTGAAGGGTACTTCCAGAAATGTTGAGCAATTGGAGTTAATTATGCTTGCATTTTGAACAAAAAATGATTCTAAAAATGTATATATCAACATTAATGATAAAAATATTTCAAAATGTGAAGTAAATCCTCATGAGTGTTTTAAAAGGAGATGTGGAAACAGCATTTTAATGTCACTATTATATAAGGTAAACCTATTTGTTAACTTAGTATACCATTTTTATTAATTACTCAACACTACTGTTATAGACTACTGTTATATTTGTATCTGAAATTGGATAGAAGCTTGAATCTTAATTGGAAGGTAAGGGAACTAGCTATTATGATTTCTATTGAACACTGTTATATAATATATTTTTAAAATTAATACAGGTATGCCTATTAAAGCCCAGTGATTAAGCATATGGACTAAACTTAGTTGGGGACCAATTTCAGTGGTTATTCTGGTTTTAGAAAATGGATCTTAGGAATTTAAAACCAAAGGATAACTTTAGATGTTACCTAGTTATATTACTTCATCAGGTTGTTTTTCATCTAAAAAATTGTTTAACATTTTATTCAGGAGAAATCTGATGCGGGAATTCAGTTAGTGATAAACTAGATAAAAGCTGAACTGCTGGAGGGTGAGGGTTGAGAACATGAGGGAAGAAGACCTGTAAGTCTTCCCTAAGACATGCTCCTCTCGGGACTTCATAGAGTGAGAGTTGGAAGGATAATTTAATGTTCTGCCCTTTTTTTATTGGACTGAACAACTGGTTCTTAAACTTCTGTTTTAAAAATTTCCAGCTGATTCTCATTTCTTTTGAGGCTGCTCTTTATGTTACTGATCAGTCATAATTATTAGAATGGTGTTTCTTATGTAGAAAAAAATAGTCTTTAAAACAAATGAAGGGGCTTCCCTGGTGGCGCAGTGGTTGAGAATCTGCCTGCCAATGCAGGGGACACGGGTTCGAGCCTTGGTCTGGGAAGATCCCACATGCCGTGGAGCAACTGGGCCTATGAGCCACAACTACTGAGTCTGCGCATCTGGAGCCTGTGCTCCGCAACAAGAGAGGACGCGATAGTGAGAGGCCCGTGGATCGCGATGAAGAGTGGCCCCTGCTCGCCGCAACTAGAGAAAGCCCTCGCACAGAAACGAAGACCCAACACAGCCAAAAATAAATAAATAAAAATTTAAAAAATATATCAAAAAAAAAAAAAACAAATGAAGATGGAATAATTGTATATCCAAATGCAAAAAACCAAAAAATAACAAAAAACTTCATTCATACCTTGCACTATACTTAAGAATTAACTCAAAGCCCTAGATGTAAACTCATAGTCTGAAATATAAAACTGAAAATTGTAAAACTTGAAGAAGAAAATGTAGGAGAAAATCTTTGTAACTTTGGTTTGGATAAATAGTTTTTAGCTATAACAGCAAAGCATAATTTATTTTTTAAAAAATTATGAAGTTGGACTTCTTCACAAATAAAATTTTCTTTCAAATTGCTTTGAAAGACATTGTTAAAAGAATGAAAAGACAAGCCATAGGTTGGGAGAAAATATTTGACAAACATGTTATCTGATAAAGGAATTGTATCTGAAAATAAATCACTTATAACTAAATAATAAGATATTAACTTAAATAAAAATGAGCATACACTTTACCCAGAAGATACTCAGATGGGAAATAAACGCATGAAAAGATGCTTAACATCATTAGTGATTATGAAATTGCATATTAAAACTACAATGAGCTCCCACAACACACTTATTTGAATGGCTTAAAAAAACTGACCATACCAAATGCTAGCAAGGATGCAGAGCTACTAGAACTCTCATAGGAATGCAAAATGGTACAACTATTTTGGAAAATAGTGTGGCAGTTTTTTATAAACATATGCTTACCATATAATTCAGTAGTCTCACTTCTGAATATTTACCGAAGTGAAATGAAATCTATGTTTACACAAAATCCCGCATGTAAATGTTTTTAATAGCTTTATTAATAATTCCAGTAACTGGAAACACTCTGTCAGTGGATTTCTGCACACTGATTAGGAACAAACATGCTTCTTATTAGCATGCTTATTAGCATGCTTTATGCTAATAAGAAGCCAGACTCCAAGGCTACGTACATACTGTGTGATTTCATTCATTTGACATTTTAGAACAGGCAAAACTCTAGGAACAAAAAACTGATGAGTGGTTTTCAGGATTGGATGTGGGAGGAGGAATTAACTATAATGGGCATTAGAAAATTTTAGGGGGTGATGGAGGACTGTTCTATATCTTGATTGTTGTGTTGATTTTTTGGTCAAAACCGGTATTTTTTGTGATGCATTTGTTAGAAAAAAACAGAACTGTACACTATAAAGGGTGGGTTTTACTGTTCATCAGTTTTTTTAAAGGGAAAAGGTTGTTTCTTAATTTGGTGCTAAGCTGTTTCTTTATAAATAGTGTCCATTGGTTCAAGATCTGCCCTTGGGCTTCTCTGGTGGCACAGTGGTTAAGAATCTGCCTGCCAATGCGGGGTACACGGATTCGATCCCTGGCCTGGGAAGATCCCACATGCCGCCAAGCAACTAAGTCCGTGCTCCACAACTACTGAGCCTGCGCTCTAGAGCCCAAGAGCCACAACTACTGAGCCTGCATGCCACAACTACTGAGCCCACGCGCCTAGAGCCTGTGCTCCGCAACGAGAAGCCACTGCAGTGAGAGGCCTGTGCACCACAATGAAGAGTAGCCCCTGCTTACCACAACCAGAGAAAAGCCCGCACGCAGCAACAAAGACCCGATGCAGCCAAAAATAAAATAAAAATAAATAAATAAATTTATTAAAAAAAAAAGATCTGCCCTAATAATACATGGGGCATGCCATTTTCTACGTGATAGCTTTCTGTATATTTGAAAACAGCTCTTTGGTCCTAAATCAGTGGTTCTCAAAGAGTGGTGGGGGGCCGAGGGAGCAAAACCCTTATAGAAGGTCCACAGAGTCAAACTATTTTCATAATTATTCAAAGACTTTATTTGCCCTTTTCAGTGTGTTGACTTTGACACGTATGTTACAAAAGCAACTGTGGCAAAACTGTTAGCACCTTAGTGTAAATAAAGGCAGTGGCCCTAACTGTGCGACCTGTCATTGTATCCTTCACTTCCCTGCATTTGAGGTTTCTTAAAAAAGAATCTAGTTTCACTTAATGTCTTTGATGAAGCAGTGAAAATTATTAATTTTTAAAAATCTCAATTCTGCATGTACACCTTTTTTATGTTCCATGTAGCAAAACAGAAGTATGCGTAAAACTCTTCGGCATACCGAAGTACAGTTGTATCAAGGAAAATCTTGTATGGTTGAGTTGCCGTTGCAAACTGAACCTAGTCCTTTTCTTCATGGAACACCTTTTAGGTGAAAAAATAATAACAGATGACAGACACATTATGGTTATTCAGTATTCAGTACGTGGCAGACATCTTTTCAGAAATAAACCTGTCACTTACAGGAAGTGTTGCCCATGATAAACTTCAAGCTTTGGAGTGAAAATTAGAATTTTTGTAGAACTTGATTCTGCCACTGATCTGAATGAGCTCGACAACTTCCCAGTACTTAAGGACTGTTCTAATGGGACTGGTAGTGATATTAATGAATGTGACTTTTAAAATACTGTGTAATGAAATATGTTAACATTTGGAAGATCTGCATACTTCTGTGAACCAGTATTTTCCGTAACTAACATATGATGGTTATAAAATCATGAATGGGTAAAACTTTCTTTTTCTTTTTGTTAAATAAATTTATTTATTTATTTTGGCTGCATAGGGTCTTCGTTGCTGTGCACGGGCTTTCTCTAGTTATGGCAGGCGGGGGCTACTCTTCGTGGCGGTGTGTGGGCTTCTCATTGTGGTGGCTTCTCGTTGTGGAGCACGGGCTCTAGGCTCGCGGAATTTAGCAGTTGTGGCACACGGGCTTCAGTAGCTGTGGCTTGCAGGCTCTAGAACGCAAGCTCAGTAGTTGTGGTGCACAGGCTTAGTCACTCTGTGGCATGTGGGATCTTCCTGGGCCAGGATCGAACCCATGTCCCCTGCATTGGCAGACGGATTCTTAACCACTGCGCCACCAGGGAAGTCCTGGTAAAATTTTCAATTAAAGTGCAAGAACCAACCATGGATTTAATGAGAGAATGAAAATATTAAGGTTATTAAAATATTGCTCCCTCCTCTAATTACATATCTGTGCGGGGATGAGTTCTCTTCATATATAGTAAGCAAGACAACTTAGCCAACAGTTTGAATATAAGAACAGAAGTCAGAATTCAGCTGTCTTCTATTAAGCTAGACATTAGAGATTTCAAAAGTGCTACTCTTCTCAAATTTTTAGTTTTTGAAATATTCTTTTATAATGTTATTTATATTAGTATATAATCGATTTATTATTATTTTAGACTAAGTTTATGTTTAAATTTCTCTCCATTTTAATTTCTTGTATGATAAATATCTATAGGTATATCTCATATAAGCAAAATCTCATTGGGGTTCCGTAATATTTAAGAGTGTAAAGGAGTCTTGAGACCAAAATGTTTGAGAATCATTTTCCTAAGTCTTCTCTTTTCTGGCTTAAACATCCCCAGGGCTTTGGTTCATTTTACATGAGTTTCAGTTAATTCATCATCTTGATTACCTTCCAGTTTGACTGAATCCCTTTTAAAATGTTGCCAGGATTTCTCATGATACTTCAGATGTATCGTGCAGGATATGGTGGGGATTATTACCTCTGTTCTCTTATTTTTTATTTATTATTTTTTTTTGCTGTATGCGGGCCTCTGACTGTTGTGGCCTCTCCCGTTGCGGAGCACAGGCTCCGGACACGCAGGCTCAGTGGCCATGGCTCACGGGCCCAGCCGCTCCGCGGCATGTGGGATCTTCCCAGACTGGGGCACGAACCCGCGTCCCCTGCATCGGCAGGCGGACTCTCAACCACTGCGCCACCAGGGAAGCCCCACCTCTGTTTTTTTTAATCTTAGCAGTCTAGTAAGGCAACTTAAAACTTAGGTCCTCATACTTCTTCTTACGTGGATTTCATGGAGAGCTAGAACCTCAGACCCTTTTTTATTTGTCCCGTCATGTTTCATTTCTTAAATCTTAAGTATATACTGCTTATTATTATTATTTAAAAAAATATTTATTTCTGGCTGCGTCAGGTCTTAGTTGTGGCACACAGGATCTTTCGTTGTGGCTCACGGGCTCAGTAGTTGCGGCACGTGGGCTTAGTTGCCCTGCGGCGTGTGGGATCTTAGTTCCCCAACCAAGGATCAAATCCGTGTCCCCTGCGTTGAAAGGTGGATTCTCAACCACTGGACCACCAGGGAACTCCCTATAATGCTTATTATTTTAAACTGTTATTAGATTAGCTCTAGGGGCATGTCACCAAGTAAACTTTGATTTTCTTTCTTTCTTTTTTTTACTGTTATATCTGACAGGCAGAATTTAATATATATAACATAACAAATTAAAGGAATTTTTATAATGTTTTGTGGATGTCGATACCATACAAAGAAAAAACGTTTTATTCTGCGCATCAGTTGTATATTGACAACTTGCATCCTATCCTTTCTTTTAGGAATAGAATGTAGAGGGGTAAAGTCTGCTTAGCATTTTCTAGTGTAAAGAATTCTATTCTGTCATTTTAGAACTATACCTAATGTTCACATTGTTAGAAAACAAATCTTCAGAGAATAAAATTGTAGTAATACCTGGATTACTGCTAATAATGAATTTTATGTCAGAGCACATGGTAAATTTTTAATCAGTCATTCTTAATATCTTCTCTCATGTATAAATTGCTAACTATCCTTTTCATTTATTCTTGCAACTAATAAAATGTTAAATATCAAAAGAGGTGATGACAGTGTCTTAGAATAATCTTGTTGATTTATGTAGAAGCACAGTGTTTAAAAAAAATTTTGCGTGATGCAACTTTCATGGGTTGCACCATTATTATTTTCAAATATGTGATACTTCTACAGATAACAAGGAAAGCTAACGAATGGTTGTTTGCTAGGCCCTTGTTTTTTGTGGCAGGAGCTGCTGTGCTGTGGAGGTTGGGTGAAGAATGTCTTTGCCTTTGTGCTTATTAAGAGAGTAACTTTTTTTTCTTTATGCCACCCCACCCCAGTCTCCTTTCAGTACATTTGATGAATACACAAGTCCAATGAACACATTGTCTTTTCATATTCACTTGTATTATACAAAAGAGAGAAGTTAAATTTTCAGTACTCTTTGAAGAGTGAGTAAAGGCTCCCCCACAAAGCAACTAAAGCATAACTTAGACCTGCATAGGTACATTTTTGATTTGCTTTTTAATCATTTGTATTAAGTGTTTTAAAAATACTAATTCCTGTTTTTCACAATTACCTTATATTAGCTATGAACTGCTATAGTTAATCTTTTAACATACAAAAATAAAAAACTACCCCGATAAAATAAGAATTGATTTCAGTTTATTAATAAAAATAATGTGAAAAAAGCCTTAATAGTTTGACATTAGTATATTACTTCCATAAAATTATGTTATATGCTATCTTTCCTTCATTCTTCATTTATTTATTCAGTAAATACTTACTGAGCACTTAAGTGTGCCAGGCACTATCCTTCAGTGTTTATATTGATACGTTCAGTGGTTTGTTTTCATTTAGGTACTTGGTTATTTTATCTAAAAACTATTAAGCACCACCTGTTTTAAATCTTATAAAGGTGTTACACTTAGTTATACATGCAATCTCAACATACAAGCATGTAAGAAAGGAAAATTTTTTTTTAGCTATCTGTAAATCTCAAATCTGTGGCGTGGGGTGTGAATGATGGCTACGATTTCTAAACTTTTTTTTTTCTTTTGAAAAATTACATGATAGTACACACTATTAATGTAAAATCCTAATATTTTAGATGTTTTAAGTAGTCTGTATTAATATCTTTATTTAAAAATTAGGTGTGCATATAAAATAAATAGAGTCAGTGTTTTGAATATTGCCAATTTTTTGTTTGGCTGTTTGACAGTTACTTCCAAATAGCAATAACACAGCAGTTAAAGGTTTGTTACTTGTTGATACGTGCAATAATTAATTGCTACTTGATTAAGCACATGTTATTAACACATTCAGCCAACAAATATTCCTGTTTTAGAATGTCTGCAAGCAGCAAGTTATTTAATATAAATTTATTGTCACTTTAATAAGTTTTGAATTTTTTCATTGCTTGTATTACTGTAAGAAATTTTAAAAATGAATGATTTTTGCAAGTCTTTCAAAATAAATCCATATTTGCAGCACCAGTATTTGTTTTATGTTATTTTTGCCTCCTACAATACTAAAAGTTTATAGATGAAAACTTTTTATAAGTCTGGAAACTTGAATTAAAAAATTGGTCATTAAGAGGTGACCTGCACAAAAAGATAAACCTAAGTTAAAGGCTTATATTTGCTTTGACTGCTTGCTTTTTTTTTTTTTTTTTTTAAGGGGTCAGTTTTCTTTTGGTGAGATTACTTTCTTTTGGTGTATGGCAGCGCTATCTCTGCTAGATTATTGGAAGGAGTAGTGTCTGCGATTGGGGTTATACAGCCTTCTAGCATCTCAAGTGTCTGTTTTGTCTGGACTTTCCGCACGCAGCATTCTTGTGCAAAAATTTCAAGGCTTTAGTCTGGAGTACCGGGTCAAAGGATATGTCTCTTTGAAGGGTAGACAGGAGTTTTTTATGTTTTATTCACTAAGTAGTATTTCATTTTACATCAAAGAATAGTAGCCTTTGAGAACCTTCCATGGTGGCAGTTTAGCATGAAAGTTTTTTTTCTTTGACTTGCACTAAATATGGAATAATGTTTTTTCATGTTTTTTACTTTGCAGATGCTTATTTATATTCTTGTATTTAGATGAGACTATTAAAAAGAAAAGTGTTGACTAAATATAAATCTTAGTTTGCAATATAGTTTTAGGTTTTAAAAACAGCAATAGTTTTTTACAATGTACTGCTCTCTGTTGGTTTTACGTTACCCACGAACTACTGAAGAAAATTGGTGAATAGCTTTTAAGATTGTAGCAATACTATTGCTTAAAATTCTAAGGAAGAAGTAATGACTAATGATTTTGGTAGTGTAAATTTTATAGTGAAATGGCCATTCTTTAATTGGCCTTTTTTCAAGTACTGGTGTGTGTGTGTGTGTGTGTGTGTGTGTGTGTGTGTGGAGGGTGGGAGGGCATTGATTTTGGAAAATATAAAAAATTCAAGTAATGAAAAACGTTAAGACTTAGTATAGCTAGAAATAAATGTGTTTCCTTCTGCACTTTTGGTATAGGTTAATCAGTAAATGTATTATGTACCAGTAGCATTAATCCCCATAGTAAGTGATTGCTTACATGTTTAGAAGATTATTAAATTGTATATAATATTCCTGTTACATGACGTAATATACCTCAGCATTTGAACTTATATTAAAATAGCTTGTTTTATGGGTAAAACATGCTCTTAAATTACTGAATTCTATTAAATTAATAGAATTAATCGATCATTTAAATAGAAATATTTGTACTCTTATTAATGACATGTCATTAGTTTTAAAACAACTTCAGTTAACTCTTACATTTAACACTGATTAAAACAAGTCAGATCAATTATTATATACAGTTATTTTAAATAAAATTATATTGGTAAATACAGAACTTTGTGTTCTAAAATATACTCCCAATTAAAATAAGTTATTTTCGCATACTGTCAAGCTATATAAAACTTGTACTAACTAAATACAGACGAAATGAATGTTATAATAGTTTTAATATGCAGACAGGAACCATTTAAACTTAAATAGAGAATGATCTTTCTTTATTAAAATTGTTTAAGGAACAAAAGATCTTTCCTCTGCAGTATTCAACCATCTCTATTATCTGTGATTCTTCAGCAATTAAAGCAGATTTATTTTCCTCTTTGTTCCTACTTGGAATACTTGAACAATGCTGGAGAATTGAACTGACTGGAATGTTTTATCTTTCAAAAGCTTTAAAGTTCTATGTACCAATTAGTAAAATACAGTAAAGGTTTAAACTGTTAATAGCCACAACATCTTTAATGCATAGATCTGTAGTATGCTAGCGCTGTATAACAGTTCTCTATTGTATGTCTCTTTTAAGGAGAGTAACTGTGTCAGTTCTTTTCTTGCTTTGCTACCTGCTGTGTATGGAAATTGTGTATAGTACTTGACACTTGCTTTCAAGAATTTAAAATTCTTGCATGTTATTATGTAGGAGCTTTGGCCCTCAATAAAGTAGAATTGATAATATTTTACTTGTTTGGATTTTACATTAAGATTTTTTTGGCTATATTTTAGAGATTATACAATTTATATGTGAAAATACATTACCTTTTTTAAAAAATGAATTCAAAGTCATAAGCTGTATATTATTCTCTTAAAAATTGGTTGTCTAATTTTATTTATTTAACTGAATATAAACTAATCATCAAGGTTTATATCAGAGTATGTAGATATATGATGCTTTATTTTATACTATGAGTGTAGGTGGGACTTTGTTGTTTCTTTGGTAGTAGAAAGAATATTTTGTTTTTAGAGTTATAGCTTTTTTTCATTGGCTAGCTTGCCAGATAATTTCAAAAATTAATTCCAAATACCCACATTAAATTTGTTAAAAGCCTCATGTCCATCATCTTATAGTAAGTCCTTAATGAAGGCAGGAGTGAGAAGAAATGAAGAAAATAGGAGTAACATCTTGTAGTGACAATTATTTTTTCTCTTTATATCATGTATCTCTGGGAATAGAATTCGAGCAAAGGAAAGGAAAATGCAGACCTTGGAATTTGAGACTAGCAAACATCGAATCTGTTTCTGTCTTCAGGCTTTTCTAATCTTATATGACTTAATCTGTGCTCTGATTTTACTCTTTAGGAGGCCACTTGAAAGCTTGTAAATATCATTCATGTTTTACAAGATGAGGAGGCTTAAAATGTAGGGTAGTGATATGGAAGCTTTACTGCTTGCAGTGTACTATGTGTCCACAAAACTCTCTCTTTATTAGGCATACTTTTCAAGATATGTGTGAATAGGCATTTTGTTCAGTTCCTGTTTCATGTTTAATATTTTATTTGTTTCAGCTTTGAGTTTATTGCATGTTAGTTAATGAGGGTCTTTTTAAATTTTAATGCTTCCAATAAAATAGGTATAAAAAATGATCTTGGCTTTCTCTAAGCAACATATAGGACACAAATATACCAAAACATTGGGCTGAGAATGCTAATTTAAATTCAAGAATTGAGGATCTGATTAATGTACTGATTTGCATCTATTACAATGACTACTGAATATGTATTGTTATAATTAAAATCTATCAATTAAAAAGATTTTTAAGCCTAATTCAGTAGTTAGAAATTTGACATCCAAAAATTTAAAATATGGTTCCTGTTTTAGTAAGCTTTATAATGTATAAAACATTCATACCATGGCCGGTATGGCATGTGCCTAGAGTGTTTGGAGACTAAAATTCCTCTAGGGCTGGGAGTTTTCAACTATGACAATCTGTAGCTGTTTGTGAAGATCCTTCAAGGGATTTTTTTTTTTCTTACTCATCCTTTATTTATAATATAAAATCATACTGTACTTTTTCATTTGTTCATTCAATTATTTGAGCACCTGCTATGTACCATATCCTAGGCCCTGGGGATATAACAGTAAATAAGGAACAGCATCATTCCCCTTAGAGCTAATATCAATATTTTCATGTGTAAGCATATGCCAACTTTATTTCTAAATGATTAAAATACTTGCATAGATTGATGAATGTTATAGAAAAAAAAAGCAAGGTGACAGGATAGAGAATACCTGGGGGTTTGGGTAGAATAAGTGTTATTTATAGGGCAATCAAGGAAAGACACTTTGAGATGATATGAAATATGAACTAAGATTTGAATGAGGAGGAGCCAGCTGTGTGAGAAGCCAGCGTAAGAGCATACCAGGTAGAGGAAAAGGGTAAGGCCTTCAAATGTTAACTAGCTGGTGGTAGTAGTCAAAGAAGAGAAGGAAAGCTATGTGACATAGTGAGAAATGGGGAGAGTGATAGGAAGTGAGGTCAGAGAGGTAGGAAGGAGCTGGATTAGGTAAGATTTTAGGTCCATGGTAACAAGTGTGAATATTATCCTAATTTTAATGGGAAGCCATTATAGGGTTTTAAGTAGGAAAGTGATTTGATCTGATTTACTGCTCAAAAAAGCTTGAGAATTACTTAGCTATTACAGTTAAAGGTTACTTCAAAGAAGCTTAAAGGAAGTGATTTGTTTGTTGCTATTTTTATTTACTCATATGCCTTTTTTGGACATTCATGAAATTTTGATAGTTTTCACAAAGTTTTCTACAAGCAATTGAATTTTTAACAACTACTTTTTAAAAAGGACCACAGTTTTTGTGCATTTTAGATTTTACATATGGTATAACAATTCACTGATTTGTCTATTAATGAATCTTCTGAATTTGAAATTGCTTTTTTATAAAGGTCGTATTGTGACCTGGAGTAATAAATTCATCTTCTTCCTCTAATTTTCCACTCTCCATGGCCCTCCTACACTGACTCCCCTCCACCCGCACCCCCAAAAGGGGCGGGGAAATAGTGGAGATTTGTCATCAGGGTGAAGAAAGATAAGAAATTGTCTGAGCTGCTGTCCACCAGATTAGGTGCTGACAAAGCCCCAGATATGTTTGTATTACCCACTGTTTGTATGGCTTTTTCCCTCTGTCTCTGTGACTCTCTGTTCCTCTTTTGCTGACTATGTAGCTGATAGTCATCTGTCTCTCTTTCTCTTTCTGGCTGCTTGTGTTTCCTCCTACCCCCGTACTGTCCCCCCCTTTCAATGGCTATTTCTTTCTCCTCCTCTGCACTTTCCACCTCTGTCTCTGTCTGGCTTTGACTCTTTGGCCAGTTCTTTGGCTATCATTATTCTTTTCTTTTTTTCACTCTTATGTGTCTCTTCTGTTCCCCTTGTTGTTCTTCCTCTCTTGCTCTTCTTTCTCCACACTTATGTGCCTTTTGCCCTTTTTCTTCTTTCTTTGTTTCTTTTTCCCTCTCCTTCTTCCAAAATGATGGAAGAGCTACATCAGATATAGAGAGGAGAGGCAAAGATGACTCTACCCTCTAACTGCATTTTTCTTTCATTGTCTTATTTCCCCCTTTGGGAATATACAGGACTTTTGAAGACGTTTACTAACTGTAAGAAGAAATACCATGACTTGTACATTATATTACTTGAAATTTTCAATCTAGTGAGAAACCTGGGTTACTAGAAAGACCATGGACTTATTTACAGATATAGCATTAGATCTTTAAATCCCTTCTTTTACCCGTGTGACCTTGAGCATGTTGTTTAACCTCTGTGAATGTCCTCATAAAGTGAAAACACTTTTAGAGTTATTTTTTTTGTTTTAATTAATTAATTTATTTCTTTATTTTTGGCTGCATTGGGTCTTCGTTGCTGCTCATGGGCTTTCTTTAGTTGTGATGAGAGGGCGTTTCTCTTCGTTGTGGTGCACAGGCTTCTCATTGCAGTGACTTCTCTTGTTGTGGAGCATGGGCTCTAGGCACGCGGGCTTCAGTAGTTGTGGCTCACAGGCTCTAGAGCACAGGCTCAGTAGTTGTGGCACATGGGCTTAGCTGCTGCGTGGCATGTGGTGTCTTCCCGGACCAGGGCTCGAACCCATGTTCCCTGCATTGGCAGGCAGATTCTTAACCACCACACCACCAGGGAACTCCTTAGAGTTGTTTCGAAAGTTAATTGAGAATACCTACATTAAACAATAGGAGAACACAACATCTTGTTTATTTCATCATTCAGTAAAAGTACCCCCCCCACACTTTTTTTTTTCCTGTTTGGAGTTATTAGTCTGAAAAGAAAAGCAAACTGAAATTATAACCCTTATCCTTAATTGAATCTGAATTAGTTGAGAAGACTACTGTTCTAAGTCAATTTGCTATTCAGGTATTGAGTTTTTGGGGATCTTGGAGCAAAATATTGGTCTCAATTACAGTGGTCTTATATTAGTGAAGTGTGTTCATTTGTGTATGTCAGTGTATGTCGAGTTGGTATTTAATGATTTTTGTCATGTAACTTGCCTTTTCCTACAGCCTATGGCATTTTACTAAATAATCTGTGATATTACTATTTTTCTTTACATAGTTTCTGCCGATCAGTTGTGTAGATGTATTGCTGTATGATTATCATTCCCATGAGAAACTTCTTTAGTCATTTATAACCTATTTTTAACGGTGCAAATTTTAAACTGTATTACTCCAAAGAAGTTTTTGAAGGCATTATTCATGGTATTAAACTTCATATTTGGTCATTAAACTGTATGTAATTAAAATTTTTTTTGATTTTAATAAACATGTACATTGTAGAAACATTAACTTGGAAATATTAACATAAAAAAATTAAAATCACCTTTAATGTCATAGTCTTGGTGAATTTACTTCTTTTTTATATGAATATTTAAACACAGCCAACAGCCAACATACTTATATAAAACACAGATTATGCTTTATAGTTTGATGTCCTGTTTTTTTCACTTTATTTGCATTATGTTGTAAATATCTTTGTCTTTAAAATTATTCAAAAGAATGATTGTAAATGGATATATACTCTCCCATTATATGGCTATACCTAATAACTTCTCGTTATCCTGCAGTTTGTTTACAATTTTTTGCAATTATACACAATGTTAGAATGAATATCTCTATTCCTAAGTCTAATCTTTGATAACATCTTTATTTTAGGATTGATTCTTTGAAGTGGGATTACTAAATCAAAGGGCTTATTTAGTATTAATATTTTAAATATTTTTGATACCTAAAGATAATTAATAACCTTCTTGAGAGGTTTTTACTAATGAGCTATATATAATTTTAGAGATATGGCTTTTCATGGGCTGTTTTTTTTTCTAGTATACATTATCCAGTTCTATAGATGCCTTTCAAACTTTGACACATGGGGTTTAACAAGTTCTGTACAATAGATAAATACTATACATCTAAGAATTAGAAAACAATAAAAATGCATAGTACTTAAATGATGTACCATTGAATTAGAAAGTACTTCAAAGCTTAATAAATCCTGAGGATCAGCATTATGAACTTAGCTATCACCGTACTATCAATTTGTGGGCATGCAGGTTGATAAATTTATATCATAAATAAATGTAAAATATTAGGCCACTGCATAGCAATTAGTACTACTGCTATTACCATTTTTTATAATGCATTGTAACAGGGTTTGTTATATAAAGAATGTATCTGAGAAATATTCTCCAGATCTTATGTGTCAGTCTATATTCTTTCTTGTTACAAAGCCTTCCAGAACAATGCAAGGTGATCATCCACTAATATATCTACAGTATTATCTTCATCATTTATTTGGTGAACTACATTATTTTTGATTTCTAATTTAATTTTATTGTAGTGAACAACTCACTCTTTACGATTTCAATTTTGAAAATTTTTTAGACCTTTTATTTTTACGGCTCAGAATATGGTCCTTTTTGATTAATGTTTCATGTACATTTGGAAAGAATGCGTAGTGTTTTAGTTTTACGGTTTGGTGATCTATAAATTTCAGTTAAGTTTAGGTTGGTTAATAGCATTGTTCAAGTTTTCTTTATCCTTACTGATATTTTTGTCTTTGTCTTCTGTCAGTTACTCAGAGAGAAGTGTTAACATCTCAAAATATAATTTGTTTCTTCTGTTAGTTGGATCACTTTTTTGCTTCAGTGATTTTGAAGCTCTCCTATTAGGTACATAAACATTGAAGATTGTTATGTGTTCTTGATGAAATGATGTTTTTTGTTTGTTTGTTTGTTTTTGCGGTATGCGGGCCTCTCACTGTTGTGGCCTCTCCCGTTGCGGAGCACAGGCTCCGGATGCGCAGGCTCAGCGGCCATGGCTTACGGGCCCAGCCGCCCCACGGCATGTGGGATCTTCCCAGACCGGGGCACGAACCCGTGTCCCCTGCATCGGCAGGCGGACTCTCAACCACTGTGCCACCAGGAAAGCCCTGAAATGATGTTTTTATCCTTATGTAACATCCCTCTTTATCCTGGTGCTAATCCTTGTTCTGAAGTCTACTCTGATGACATTAATATAGCTGCTTCCATTTTCTTATTCTTAGTTTTGCATGGTGCATCTTACTCCACCTTTTTACTTTTAACCTATTTGTGAGCTTGTATTTAAAGTTTGTTTTTTTAATTTATTTTTTCTTTTCTAAATTAAAAAAAATATATATATATATCCCCGTATCTCCTCCCTCCTACGTCTCCCTCCCGTCCTCCCTATCCCACCGCTCTAGGTGGTCACAAAGCACTGAGCTGATCTCCTGTGCCATGTGGCTGCTTCCCACTAGCTATCTATTTTACACTTGGTAGTGTATATATGTCCATGCTACTCTCACTTCGTCCCAGCTTACCCTTCCCACGCCCCGTGTCCTCAAGTCTGTTCTCTACATCTGTGTCTTTATTCCTGTTCTGCCCCTAGGTTCTTCAGAACCTTTTTTTTTTTTTTTTTCAGATTCCATATATATGTGTTAGCATACGGTATTTGTTTTTCTCTTTCTGACTTACTTCACTCTGTATGACAGACAGACTCTAGGTCCATCCACTTCACTACATATAACTCAATTTCATTTCTTTTTATGGCTGAGTAATATTCCATTGTATATATGTGCCACATCTTCTTTATCCATTCATCTGTCAATGGACACTTAGGTTGCTTCCATGTCCTGGCTATTGTAAATAGAGCTGCAATGAACATTGTGGTACATACCTCTTTTTGAATTATAGTTTTCTCAGGGTATATGCCCAGTAGTGGGATTGCTGGGTCATATGGTAGTTCTATTTTTAGTTTCTTAAGGAACCTCCATACTGTTTTCCCTAGTGGTTGTATCAATTTACATTACCACCAACAGTGCAAGAGGGTTCCCTTTTTTCCACACCCTCGCCAGCATTTCTTGTTTGTAGATTTTTTGATGATGGCCATTCTGACTGGTGTGAGGTGATACCTCATTGTAGTTTTGATTTGCATTTCTCTAATGATTAGTGATGTTGAGCATCCTTTCATGTGTTTGTTGGCAATCTGTATGTCTTCTCTGGAGAAATGTCTATTTAGGTCTTCTGCCCATTTATGGATTGGGTTGTTTGTTTTTTGATATTGAGCTGCTTGAGTTGCTTGTAAATTTTGGAGATTAATTCTTTGTCAGTTGTTTCATTTGCAAATATTTTCTCCTACTGTGAGGGTTGTCTTTTTGTCTTGTTTATGTTTTCCTTTGCTGTGCAAAAGCTTTTGTTTCATTAGGTCCCATTTGTTTATTTTTGTTTTGATTTCCATTTCTCTAGGAGGTGGGTCAAAAAGGATCTTGCTGTGATTTATGTCAAAGAGTGTTCTGCCTATGTTTTCCTCTAAGAGTTTTATAGTGTCTGGCGTTACATTTAGGTCTTTAATCCAAGATAAAGGTGAAGTTTGTACCTTGCACACATTTATGAGTTGAAAAAATGTGCCATTTTGCATTTTCATCTACTCATTTGAAGTATTTTATACTTAAAGAAATATCTGAACTCTTTGCACTAGCTGATGTCACTAGTGCCTTTATTTCAGGCTTGATGATGCATAGGTGTGATTGTAAAATCATGAAATGGGTAAAGGAGGGAGAAGCCCCCAAACTGCTATGGGGACATTTTATAATCTCTATGCTGCACCCACTTACTCTTCTGTGGTGTTTTGTTTATTGGTTTTGAATAATTTCAGCTTCTATATATTATGTGTATATAGTTTTGTAAAATCTATTTTGGGAAAAAACATATACAATGTGTGTTTCTCTTTTTTTAAAAATTAATTTATGTTTTGGCTGCGTTGGGTCTTTTTTTGCGGTACACAGGCCTCTCACTGTTGTGGCCTCTCCCGTTGCGGAGCACAGGCTCCGGACGCACAGGCTCAGCGGCCACGGCTCACGGGCCCAGCCGCTCCGCGGCATGTGGGATCTTCCCGGACCAGGGCACGAAGCCGTGTCCCCTGCATCGGCAGGCGGACTTTCAACCACTGCGCCACCAGGGAAGCCCCTGCGTTGGGTCTTTGTTGCTGTGCACAGGCTATCTCTAGTTGCGGTGAGTGGGGGCTACTCTTTGTTGTGGTGTGTTGGTTTCTCATTGTGGTGCCTTCTCTTTGTTGTGTAGCACAGGCTCTAGGCACGCAGGCTTCAGTAGTTGTGGCACGCAGGCTCAGTAGTTGTGCCTCGCGGGCTGTAGAGCGCAGGCTCAGTAGTTGTAGCACACGGGCTTAGTTGCTCCGCGGCATGTGGGATCTTCCCAGACCAGGGCTCAACCCTGTGTCCCCTGCATTGGTAGGCAGATTCATAACCACTGTGCCACCAGGGAAGTCCCTACAATGTGTCTTTCTTTTCAGATTTTTACCTTTATGAAAAAGAAAACACTTTAAATGTTCATCAGGACCTAATGGACTAGGCCAGAAATAGCATCATGTGGCTTTGCAGCTCTTTGTTCTTTTCATTTTATTTGTTTATCAGATATAAATAAATGGGAGAATTTTCTCCAGATTGTTTTTCTTCCTTCTCCAGCAGATATCCCCAGCAGTCAGTTAATTAGATAATAAGCCACTATAAAACACCTAAATTAACCAATCTACAATCTTTACAAGTTTTTTTTTTTACTGTGTTTTTAGAGGAGTGTACAATGAGAAATTCAACATTAATAATTTTGGATTTTCTTATCACAAAAAAATAAAATGAAGGACCTCAACCACAAGAAGTTTATCAACGAGTTTGAATCTAAAAAGTAATAAATGTATCTTCCATGAGACATGTATAAAAAGAACTTCTATAATTGTATAAATTCCTTTGATGTATTTTCCTCTCAAGATTATCAACTGTGTGTTTGACAAGTGAAAAATAAATCTGTAACCAGTTGAAATTTGGGTTTATAAACATGTTATAATAGGGACTGTTTCACAAACACAATATGTAAAGCAGTATTAAAATCTGAGGAAACGGGTGTTCTGTATCTACTTTAATAAATGGTTATTCTTTTTTGCCAGTGTAAAAAACAAAAGCTCTTGCTTTTATTTCATCTAGTTTGACAATCTCTGCCTTTTAATTCCCATTTGATTTCTTTTCTCCTCTTGCCTACCTTTCTCATCTTCATTTTGGATTGAGTACATTTTTGGAAACCCATTTTATATTCTCTGTTGATGTTTTAGCTGTATCTCTTTTTTTTTTAAGTGGTTGCTTTAGGGACTACAACATGCATTCTTAACTTTGTACAGTCTCCCATGAACTAATAATATATCACTTTACATGTAACGTAAGAATCTTGAATCAGTGCTTCCATCTGTCTCTCTAGTCCTTTGTGTTAATGTTGACAGATTTCACTTCCACATATTTTATAAAACTCATAGTAAATTATTAATATTGCTTTAGATAATCAGTTATCTTTTAAAGAAATTAAAGAAACAAGAAGAAAAATATTTTATATTTACTTAAAAATTTACCATTTCTGGTATTCTTCATTCCTCTTTATAGATACAGATTTCCATCTTGTGTCTCCTTCCTTCAGCCTGAAGAACTTCATTTAACATTGTTTGTAGTGCAGATCTATTGGGACAAAAACTCTTAGCTTTTGTTTATCTGGAAATGCCTTTATTTTGCCTCTGCTTTTGAAATACTTTGTCTTAGCTCAGGCTACCATAACAAAATACCATAGACTGAATGGATTAAACAGCAGAAATTAATTTTCTCATAGTTCTGGAGGCTAGATGTCCAACATCCAGGTGCCTGCGTGGTTGGTTTCTGGTTAGGAATGTCTCCCTGGCTTGTAGAGATGGCTGCCTTCTCACTGAATCTTCATATGGCAGGAAAGAGAGAGAAAGAGGATTCACCCTGGTGTCTCTTCTTTTTTTTTTTTTTTTTTTTTCCCGGTACGCGGGCCTCTCACTGTTGTGGCCTCTCCTGTTGCAGAGCACAGACTCCGGACACACAGGCTCAGTGGCCATGGCTCACGGGCCCAGCCACTCCACGGCATGTGGGATCTTTCCAGACCGGGGCACGAACCCGCGTCCCCTGCATCAGCAGGCGGACTTTCAACCACTGCGCCACCAGGGAAGCCCTGGTGTCTCTTCTTATAAAGGCACTAATCCCATCATAAGGACCCCACATCATGACCCATCTAACCGTAATTACCTCCCGAAGGCCTTGTCTCCAAATACCATGATATTTGTGGTTAAGGGTTCGGTGTATGAATTGAAGGGCAGGGGGACGTTGAATGTTATGGACATACAGTCCATAACAACCTTTTCATTGGATATAGAATTCTAGATTGATGATTTTTATTTTAGCACTTTAAAGATGTCATTCCATTTTCTTAAAAAAAAAATTGTAGTGAATATACCTAACACAAAATTCACCATTTTAACCACTTTTAAGTGTACAATTCAGTGGCATTAAGCACATTCACAGTATTGTGCAACCATCACCATTATCCATTTCCAGAACGTTTTCCTGACCCCAAACAGAAACTCCGAACCCATTTAATAATAACTCCCCATTACCTCCTCCTCCTAGTCCCTGGTTACCTTTATTATACCTTCTGTCTCTGTGAATTTGCCAAATAATGTATGATATAAGCAGAATCGTACAATATTTGTCCTTTTGTGACTGGCTTATTTCATTTAGCATAATGTTTTCAAGGTTCATCCATGTTGTAGCATGTGTCAGAATTTCATTCCTTATTAAGGTTATGTTGTATATATGTGCCATATTTTGTTTATCCATTCATCCATTGATGGACATTTGGGTTGTTTCCATCTTTGCGTGTTGTGAATAATGCTGCTATATACCTGGATGTACAAATATCTGTTGTAGTCCCTGCTTTCAGTTCTTTGGGGTATATACGTGGAAGTGGAATTGTTTGGATTATATGGTAATTCTATGTTTAACATTTTGAAGAACTACCATACTGTTTTCCACAGTGGCTGTTCCATTTTCACATTCCCACCAGCAATACACAAGGGTTCCAATTTCTCTACATCCCCACTGGCACTTACTTTCCATGTTTTAGATAATAGCCATCCTAATGGGTATGAAATGGTATCTCATTGTGGTTTTGATTTGCATTTTCTTAATGACTAGTGATATTGAGCATTTTTTCATGCATTCATTGGCCATTTCCATATCTTCTTTGGAGAAATGTCTATTCAAGTACTTTGCACATTTTCTTGTTGAGTTGTAGGAGTTCTTTATATAGTCTGGATATTAATCCTTTATCAGATATATGTCCTTTGGTGAACAAAACTTAGGAGTTTTATAGTTTTAAGCTTTTACATTTAGGTCTTTGGTCCATTTTGAGCTAACTTTTGTATATGGTATAAAGTAAAGGATCCAATTTTATTCTTTGGCATTTGGGTATGCAGTTTTTCCAGCACCATTTGTTGGCGCTTTCCCCATTGAAATGGTCTTGGCACATTCCCCCCTACGCTTTTTTTTTTTACTATGATAAATCCAGTTACTATCTGTTACCATACAGTTATAGTAGTAGTATTGACTATATGGTGTACAGTACATCCCTCTGACTTATTTATTTTATATCTGGAAGTTTGTAACTCTTAATCCCCTTCACCTATTTTGTCCACCTTCCAACCACTGCTCCCTCTGGTAACCACCAGTTTATTTCCTGTATCTATGAGTCTGTTTCTGTTTTGCTTTTTAGATTCTACACATAAATTAAATCATATAATATTTGTCTCTGTCTTATTTCACTTAGCATAATACCCTCTAGGTCCATCCATGTTGTTGCAAATGGCAAGATTTCATTCTTTTTTAGGGCTGAGTAATATCCCATTGTATTTATACATACATCTTCTTTATCCTTTCATCTATCAGTAGATGCTTAGCTTGTTTTTATATCTTGGCTATTGTAAATAATGCTGCAATGAACATAGGGGTGCATATATCTTTTAAATTGGAATTATTTTCTTTATTTCATTTTCATATTGTTCATTGTTAGTGTGTAGAAACACAACTGATATTTGTTGTGTGTTGATTTTTTTTTTTATCTGCCACTTTGCTGACTTGTTCATTAGCTCTAGCAGGTTTTGTGATTGTGTGTATAATCCTACAAATCTGTGAACAAAGATAATTTTCCTTCTTCCTTTCCAATTTGGATGCCTTAAATTTATTTTTCTTGCCTAATTGTTCCTCTTCAGAACTCTGCCTCACAAATGTTAGTAGCCCTGAACTCTAATCCCTACCTTCTCTGATCAGTGAGACTCCGGTGTTCTGCTTGGGCTCCATCATGGTCTAGAATGTGCCTCCAGGCATAAAGCTGGGACATTTGTAGGACTACAACATGAATTTTCCTTCTTTCAGGGATGACAGTATGATGCTGCCTATTATCCAGTTGTCTAATATCTGAAAAAAGTTGCTTAACTCTCCCAGTTTTATAGTTTTGCATGGCAACAGTGGTAGTCTGGTATGTGTTGCTCCATCATGGATCCCAATGAAAATCCATATACTACATTGTGACAATCTTTTACAATAATGGCTTTAATGAATCTTTAATTTTTTAAACCAACCTTTAACAATTTGCTCTGTTATTGACGCTCTCAGTTCTTTCTGTAAAACATCCTTACCAACACACTACATACTATGGCTTAATTTAGGTTTCATTTTAGTATACTACCAGACTTCAGCTCTCAGTAATGAGTCATGTTTACCAAGACTCAGCTGTGCTTGTTTCCACACCTTTCTATGCCAGTTTTACTTGCCATTGTAATTACATAATTTAATTGGATAGTACAGTCTGAATGTTGCTATATGGGGGACAAAGAGTTCTTTATATGACAGTCTTTTTAATACTTTGAAAAGACAATAAAGGTGAATTTCTAACACGATCTTTGTCAAATTAGGTGGAGGTGAAACAATTATATTAAAGGTTGTGATGTAAAAGCAAATCTAGACA
The DNA here is from genome assembly GCF_011762595.2 of Tursiops truncatus. Lineage (NCBI taxonomy): Eukaryota > Metazoa > Chordata > Mammalia > Artiodactyla > Delphinidae > Tursiops > Tursiops truncatus. The sequence goes on from NC_047036.1 coordinate 40,873,106, forward strand.
GATTTTGGACTCATGTTTCACAAGTGTCTTTGTATTCTCACTTTGCATTTAAAAAACCAAAACTATAAATTGTAGATATGCAGTTTCTTGGTAGTCTGTGGAAGAAACAACACTTGGAATTCTTACCACTGGACTTACACTCAAAGGAAGGGTACTGGCCCTATATCAGAAGAGTATTGAAAGAATGTACATGTATGCTTTTTAAGTTATAATACAGTGTTTAAAGTGTGGCTGTGTATGCGTGCATGTGTGTATTTACTTAATGATCCTCTGTTTTCACTAATATTTTCAGTTAACTGAACAACTATCAGTTCCTAAGTCAGAAAGGAGACTTCTACTGCATAGCTTAACTTCTATTCTTATGCTAAATTAATGAGGGATTGTCTTATACATTTTGTGTCTCCTTGAAATCTAGTTTGACTTTCACAGCATTGCCTCTTGAGTATTGCTTTATTAAGCTAGAAATATTCAGCTTTAGATTCATTATTTTCAGCTTCCTTTCCAGATTTAACTAATTTCATTTATTGCTTAAACCATAACTTGATTTCCAGATGTTTATTTACCTTCTTTTCCTTTGCCCTGATGTTTATTCAACAGTTATTTCGTATTTAGTTCTCTGCTGTTGTGGCTTTTGTTCTCATAATTCTTAATTTATGTTGTGTGTATGTCAACTTTTTAATTTATTACCATGGTATGAGGAAGGCTATTTGATTAAGAAATAACAGATTGGATCTTTTAAAAATATAATATGCTATATAAGTTCCAAGTGTTTTGTGTCCAAAATTTTTTTCCCTTTATTTCAGCTTCTGAAAAAGCTATTATGTGACCTAATATAGCTACATGAGTTAGTGATTTAAAAATCAAAAAAATTCTGGAACATTGGATTAAAAAGCAAAAGGGGAGAGGGGTTTATGTATTAAAAAGTTGATCATTATTAATGTTATATCTTTCTCTTAAGTTTAAAAAATTATTAACTTAATAACTTTCAGAATGCTTCAGTGAAGCATACTGGTTTTCAATGAGGCAGTATTGACTGTTCATTTATTTATTAAGCTTTTTTTTTTTTAAGTAACTTTCAGTTGTTTCAAAGTTAGTAGAAAATGAAGATTCTTTCAAGTGTTTCCTTATAAAAATGAAGGAAGTCTTCCAATGGAAGACTTTTCCTGATTTGGGGGAAAAAGTTTATTTCTGTATAATCTTTTTTAAATTATAGAATTCCAGGGGCATTCCCTGGTTGCTTAGTGGTTAGGATTCCAGGCTTTCACTGCCGTGGGCCGGGTTCAATCCCTAGTTGGGGACTGAGATCCTGCAAGCCACGTGGCACAGCCAAAAAAAAAAAAATTATAGCATTCTGTCTTAAAATAGTTGTTTAGTAGACTTGATTTGGCTATGCCATATGTCAAATCATGTACTATAACTATGTACAGTATTTCAGAATATGAAAATATTCACCATCCTTACACCATTACAAAAAGATTATACATCTCTCTGATGTTCCAGAGTTATATTTTGAACAGTTAATTAGATTTTAGGTGTTACCTTTTCCCACCTGTTTCTACTGGTATTAGCTCCTATAAAGTAATATCATTAGGATCAATTTTGAGGATAATGTTTTTACAAGTCAAAGATCAAACTCATCTCTTTTATAGTTTTGTATGGAAGAATACACAATAAATAAATTCAATCCAATTAATATATACCTGTTTCTCTGTGCCTTTAGAGCATAAATGGAAATTGGCCCGCATGTGGTTGGCAATATAAAAATTTACCACCCCTTTGGAAAGCAATTTGATAACATCAGGAACCATGGAAATTATTATAACCTTTGATCCAGTTAGTATTACCCTCAGTGACTAACCTTAAAGAATTAGGCTACTGAGATTTTCATTGCAGTAATCTGTACTTTAAAAGAAATAATAACAAAACAATTTGATTTTTTAATAATGAATTGACTAAGAAATTGTGGCATATCAACTTCATAGATTGTCAATGAGGTCATTAAAACAAGAAATATGAAAACTGGGTAACTACATGGAGAAAAGAGTAAGTGATGTGATACTTAACAATAATGCAAAATAATTTTATTATTATTATAACTATACACAGTGGATATGTATATAGATAATTATTGGTAGGTAATACGCATAAGAAAAGCAGTTGCTAGGGTTTTAAACATATGGACATATTTTTAAAATTTTTATTTAATTTTTTTATAATGTTTTAACTGTATCTTCTTAAAATCATAAGTATCCTGAAAGAATCATCTTGTCTCCCTCTTCAGTCAGAAAAAGTATTTTCTGATACTTTTGCACCTTTAAAACCAAATGCAGTCTTTCTTTTATTTGACGCCCATGGCATTTATCACATTTTAGTGCTTTTTTTTTTTTTTTTTTTGGCTGAGCTGCAGGGCTTGCGGGTCTTAGTTTTTCCACCAGGGATTGAACCCGCACCCTCGGCAGTGAAAGCGCGGAGTCCTAAACACTGGACTGCCGGGGAATTCCTTGTAGTGCATTTTTTTAAAGGAGGAAACTGACAGAGTTTAAGCAACTTATCAATACCGCATAGGTTGCAAACGGTGGAGCTTGGGTTCTTCGAGATTTATCTGAATCTTAACTAATACTGTATTTTACAGTAATGATTACTTAGTTTTCCCCCCTCCTTATGGGTACACAGATTATAAACTTTTAAAATTCAGGACTAAAGTCTTATTTTTATATTCTCTTCAGTCCCTGGCATAGATAACTTGGCATAGTACGATCTATCCATTTGAATTGAAATGAACAAAGATAAATTATACCTTGTTCCTTTTGTTGTATTTTATTTACTAACTCATATTCTTCAAAGAAGATGGGAGTTTTTTTCATCTTAACAACAGCCTCCTGTTACTTGTTCACTCTGTCCTTTTTGAAAAGTCAAATAGTACTTTTCATGAGAATGGAGATCATGTCTATACTATTGAGCATTGTGTCCATTGTCTAATACATAGTAGACATTAAATATACATGGGACATCTCTTTATTGCCCAAGCACTTTTCATACATTATTTAGTCCTCATTTTACTTTGTTTAATTGATCCTTATAGATGATGATTTAGGAGAAGTCTATTAATTTACCCAACGTAAGTTGCGATTCTAACGCAGTTTTGACTCAGCCCTTTGCTTTTAGCCGTTGCTCTACCCTATCCTGCTCAGAAGGATCTGGAAGTAATGAAAATGGTTTGAGATTGAGACACGTGTCTCTAATTCTTAGTTTTTTGCTCTTTATATGATTAGCTGCATCATTTGCTTGATCCATTGTTAATATCTTAACAACATTCCATTTAAAACTGAACTTTTGGTTTCATGGTAACTTTGCCCGATATGCAAGATATAATGGATATCATATTTCAACACTTGTTTCATTACCTGGTTAGACTCCTACATCAATATGTTGCTTTAACAAACAAACAAAAATTGGTTCTGCTGGCACACTTCTAATATATTTTTACAGTTTTGATTGTATCTTGAATCGATGTGGCCACTAACTTTTTAGAAATGTTTAAAGTTCTTCCATGGTAAGTAAATACATATGGTTACGCTATCTGCCAACTCTTTGTTAATTTTCAAACTGTAAAATTTATTTTGTAAAATGTCCTTCATTACTTATGAGACCACTTAATGAGTTTCTTGTGTTAAGTTTCTGTAGGGCACTTGAAAGGAAGTTTTTATTACAGATCCAGGATTGTTTTCCTTTTAACATCTTTCATGGTTGAAGTAGAATATAAACACAATCATCAAATTTAGATCAGTTTTAGCCCTAAAATAAATTTAAACACATAATTGGTAACTAATAGCCTGCAATAGAACAAGTTTCTATGAGCAATATTTGTACTTAATGTTCCAATATGTACTCTATTAAAACTTTTCAACATTGATCCATAATAACATGCAATTTAGTCAACTTATTACCAAAAAGCCTGGTAAAAATTTTGGCTGTTCTGGGTGTACTGAGAGATCTATCAAAAATTCATCCAAAGTGGTGAAAACCTTTTTCATTAATTTCTCTTTATGACAAGTGTAAAGTATTAAGGTTAAGTGGGTGGGGCAACCGGAAGTAATTACTAAGGCCAGTGGCATTTTTGTGATTTAATAAAGGCAGAAGCTAATTATTCAGTTTTTATTTAAGTGAAATGGTGCCAAAAAGGAGGTTCCTGCAGAGCAGCTGCACTCCTTCAGTGTTACCCTAATTTACCAAAGACACAACTGTCACAAACAAAACTTTTAAACTTGATATATAGCCACAAAAGTAAGGAGGCTTTTGTTTGGAATGCATGCAGAAGAACTCCTTTATACAAATCAACTGGCAGATGACGGACAATGATGAAAATTTGATTCTTTGAAGTCATAATAGTCATTGAAATGTGTGAAATTCTGGTATTGAAAAGAGAGCGGCCAGCAAGACTCTAAATCCTGGGTGGTTGCAAGAAGCTTGCTGGGAGGTTTTTCTGCATTTTGACACCAACTTCCCATTGCTTGTTCCCTGCTTCCTTTGTTTAAAAAAAAAAAAAAAGTTGAATTCACACAAGATAAATGGGGACAGTTGATAACCGAGTCATACAGTTTTTGTATGGAAAACTAATATTTTATAATGGAAATTGGTGTTTGAAAAAATAAAGTTCATTTACATATACTGGCATATACTTTCTTAATGATTTTTTAAATTCCTCTTCCATTTAACTAAACTAGACTTGTGAAATGGAAGGTCAGCTATCAGCTCTTCTAGAATTTAAATTGTGGAAGAGATGGTACTGAAAGAGTAGAACTTTGGAACTTATGATATGCTTCTTCTCAGTGGCAAATTTTTAAATTTGAATGCCCTTTAATCTGTGAATCATGATGAGCTAATTAGTTACTATTTCTTAAAATAGCTTATTGTACATAAGATTGTGTTTCCAAAACTTGATTGAGATAGTGACATTCTTTAATAATATAAATATAGGTTTCAGGCTTGACCCAACTGTTTAAAACTAAGTTTTAAAATTCAGTAAGTCTGTATATATTATCTATAGGGTTACTTGTTTTTTTAGAATTTATAGATAATAACTGGTGAGTCTTGAGGTTCTTCAGGTGCCAACTTGAAGGCTTCTTGTATCTTACGTGATTTAACTTTTTTGTAATCATAGAAAATTTATGAATTATTATTTATAAATTGCCTATTTTACCAATCAAATGAGAAATCTGTAAAAGGCAACATGGGCATCTTGAGAGCACTTCTATCTTTTGTAAATGGGTTTTTTAAATAATCACAGATGATCCATATTGCAATAGAGAAGTAGAAATCTAGAGAGAATATCATTAGTTCAATATAGTTTAAGTAGTTTGCAGATTATTTATTTATTTATTTATTTATTTATTTTCAAAAGTTGAGTCACAGGTAGGTGAGTGACAACTTTGAGGAAAGCAAAGCATTGAAGACACAAGTAAAAAGTTCAACATAGTGCCTCATAGTTCTTTTCAAGTATTACATTGTTTTAATGGAATCTTGGAATGGGAGCTTTAGCCCATTGAAATGTCGCTTAAAGGACATGTTCTTCTGTCACTAGCTGAAGCTGTGTGGATGAAATGATAACAATAGAGTGTTGTGATGCATTTAAAAAGTGTGAGAAATCAGTTTGTCTAGACTGAGAGTGTGCCTAGAGGGACTAGGAATTTTAGAGCTTCTGTGCCCTTTAGGTGTCAAGTATGTGAGAGATGCCAAGCCTTTTTATTCTGTCTTTGGCAGCAGTTCAACTCGGCTGCAGTACCTTACATGTCTTCTGCAGGCAAAGACAGGGATTCTATGTCAGAACAACTTGGGCTTCAAAATTTGGAAACTCATTTGTTCAAATGCCAGCTTTATTGGGGGAAGATATCAGTAAATAATTGCCGTAATTTGAGGGGGCATGGAAGCACTGGCAGCTAGGAGCTTAGCAATATTTTGTAGCCACTGATTTTAAAGAGGTTTTCCATCGTTAAAAAATCATTCTATCCCTTTCTGCTTTGATAGTACAAATCAAGAGATACTCTTTCCATTTTATTAAAGCTTTATTGGTTTTCAAATTACTTTGGCATATGCACATAATATAGACATTTATTAAGAAAAAGTAAGTCTGTTTCCCATGATCTTATCTTTCTGAGGTAACTGGTATTAAGAGATTAATATATTTCCTTTTCTATAAGTCTTAATTAAAAGAATAGCTAACTTACAGCTCCAGTTTTTATGATCTCAGCTCAGAATGGAGGGGTTGCTATGGAGTTTGACAAGGATGCCTCACCCCATAATTTTGTAATACACTTATATTGTTTGTTTATACTTTGCTTCGACTATAACTGAAGAAATAGGACATATTAATATGAAGATATATAGTATTAAATAATAAGTTAATATGAAAGATTACAAATACTGTAGTGAATTCAAAGGGGGAAATAAACACGAAGGACTTCCCAGGAGCTGAGTCTCTTTCAAGCTCTTGAGTAGAAGAATATGCTTTAGAAAGTCATTAAATATAATAATACCTGAAATTACTTTTCTTTGAGGTTTAACTTGACAATTAGAAGTTACTAATTAAAAGTTATATTCATGTCTTTAAAAATTATGTACCAGTTGTACTTGTTTTGTTTTTATTTTATCCTATAAGCAAAGAAACTTTTAAAAAATGTAGGCATATACTAGAAGTACTTTTTTGTGTAAATATTTGTATGGATCATTTCAATAGTTTCTCCAAACAGACAGGCTGTGACAAAGTAACCACACCTAATTATTGGTACAGGTGGAAAGGTATAGTTGCCAGCTAAAATAACTAAAGAATTTGTTCTTAATCTGTGGGTAGAAAGCCTAGTCCAGTCAGAAATACATTTAGTTTTTTCACAGTACATATTGCAACTAAGTACTTACTCATACTAATTCTTTGGTCCAAAGCATTGATTAGAGTGGAACCACAAATAAACATTAGCCTTCATTAGAGGACATATTACAGTGAAATTAAAATTGACAAAATGGGCTATATTTTCTAGTTTTCACAAGTTTGGTATACTCATTTCCAGGTTAAACCTGTTGTTTTTAACCAGTTAAAATTTACCTTAGTAAGTGAACCATGATTTTAAAATGCTTCATTTATAAGAATAATATAGTTGACCCTACTATGTTCTTATGTTGATAAAGTATTTTACCATTACTAAATGGAGACTTAAATTCTGAATTACTTTGTTATTTTGCGTCCTGATTGCTATTATAAATTGATAAATATATCTAATCTAGGGCATCAAAATTGTATACATTCATCAGTTGAGCATTTGTTACTGGATAGAAATAAAGAAAAAGAGTCAAGAAAGTTACCATTGTTTTCATCTCATGTTTCTGCAAAAATTGTGCAAATTTTTTGGCTCTGCTTTGCAGAATAGATTTGACATCTATCTGATATCATTTTCTCTTCAATAGGTTTCACCAAAGGGAGATAAATCAAAATGCTAGTTAAAGTTGTTAATTGATTTTAATTGTTTACAAACAGGGTCAGGCCTTCCTCTGAAGGGAATGCCTTGTTGTAAGCAGTTTGACATAGAAACCATTGGTAATAGATTTTTCTATTTAAAATTTAGTCACTTTTTATATTTCATTATTTTTAATATCCCTTTACATTCTTTCTCTGCTAACTAATTAGCAGGTAATTACTTGCTTATGAAGTAACAGTCTATTGTATACAGGCTTTTCTACCAGCAAAATCTTCAGAAATTACCAGTGCTTTGTTGTACAGAAGGGACCTAATTTTTTTTTATGAACCCTTCCCCACTGTACCCTAAACACTCCCCCAATATATCTTTTCCAAATATCAAAATAGCAGTTTACATGGTAAAATAACAAAGTAGTGAATTAAGTCAGAAAGCTTAAAAAAATTTATAAGTAAGTACGAATAGAATTGCAAGATAGAAAAAGCAACAAAAGCACATTAGAGTGTATGTGGGCTGTCAGAAACACGTTTGCTTGTTTTTCTGTAGGATATTACTGCTTTAACTGGTATTCCAGAAGAGCATATCAAAACTAGAAAAGTCAGGATCTTTGTTCCTGCTCGCAATAACATGCAGTCTGGAGTAAACAACACGAAGAAATGGAAGATGGAGTTTGATACCAGAGAGAGATGGGAAAATCCTTTGATGGGTTGGGCATCAACGTGAGTACTTTGGTTTATTTGAATATTCTCAGCTCTGTTTTTCTGTGTAGATTTTCCTTTTAAATACACTGATTTTCAGACTCTTCTGTGTACAGAATGCTTTTTTTTTAAAAATTATTTTTGGCTGTGTTGGGTCCTCGTTGCTGCACGCAGGTTTTCTCTAGTTGCGGCGAGCGGGGTCTACTCTTCATTGTGGTGTGCATGCTGCTTATTGGGGTGGCTTCTCTTGCTGTGGAGCACGGGCTCTAGGTGCATGGGCTTCAGTAGTTGCAGCACATGGGCTCAGTAGTTGTGGCTCATGGGCTCTAGAGCACAGGCTCAGTAGTTGTGGCGCATGGGCTTAGTTGCTTCGTGGCATGTAGGATCTTCCCGGACTAGGGCTTGAACCCGTGTCCCCTGCATTGGCAGGCAGATTCTTAACCACTGTGCCACCAGGAAAGTCCCCAGGATGCTTTATGACAATACCTTTTGAGATAATTTGTGTAGATATCACTATGGTCAATGATATAGATGTATATATTACATATATATAACATATATATAATGTTCATATAAGTGTGGCCCAGCAAAATAAACCATAAAAACAGTCTTTTTCAGAGTACTATTTATTGGATAAAAATGGCTGACATTGTGAGCACTCTTAGCATGGTCCCCAAGCTATATATATTAGTTTAAGATACACTGTATGAATAGTGTTAATAATTTAGTGACACTTTTACTTGTTTATAAAATAAAACTTATAAAGTATTTTTTTGTTATTTATAAGAAGAGATTAGATAAGTTTAGAAATTGGCTATTTTGAGGGAAACTTGTAAGTTCCTGAGTGAGAACTTGTGATTAATAAGTTTACAGGCATTGGAATAAAGTAGTCATAAATTCTGTGGCACTAATGAAATCAGTGGCCTGAATCTCTATGGTGGATAAGGCCCAAATGTTAAAGAGCAGGACTGCCTCTAGTTGAATGAAAGAAGCTGCTACTAGAGAAAATAGCTAGATATTCAAGAATATTATCTTTCTTACTGAGACTACTGGAACATTATATGTGTTCAGTCTCCAGTTGAAGGTAGTTATCAGTTTAAATTATGTCTCATTTTAGAAAAGTATGACACTTAACATCTTTTCCTGATGATGTACCTGGGAGAATTTTTGTTTAAAATATCTGCCATGTTGCAGTTTAAATAGAATTATATTTTATTTGGCAGAATGATACATAGGCACGGTTTTTCAGGTGTTTTGGTATCTTTAGATTTTATGTTTCATGTAATATATGGAGTGTTGTTGTAAATCACACACTCATAGAGACTAAAGAAATTTATAAGGAATAACTTCGTCTATGCCCAATGGTTGAAATGTTAAGATTACTCATTTTTATATAAGTCACATGATCTTTTAATGTGTTCATCTATACACAAGGTTCATCCATTGCACTATCTATTGATGGCATCGGGTAGTTTTCATTTGGGGTTATTATACATAATACTAAAATGAAAATTATTGTACATATCTTTTGGTGAATGTATGACTTCATACTAATAATATGCTAATTAATCCCTGAAACATTAATTATCAGTTAATAAACCAATTTATATTAAGAAATATCAACAATCTATTAATTCTCCATCCCTTATGCTTATATAGTTAATGACAGACAGTTAAATTACTGATAGAAAACCTTGAACTTGTGGAAGATATATTTTATGCTTTATTAGGGTAGGTCTGTTGCAGTTTTACCCCTCTTCTTAATCCTGGAACATAATCTGGAAAAATAAAAAGGCATGGCCTTTCTGAGGTTTTGATGGAAAGCACAAGGTGTTTACTAACTCCTTCTAACTCTGTGGAACTCCAAACTCAGTCTCCACTGTAGCAAGTGGACAGCTGCTGAAATCTCTGTTGGGTTCTCTCAGCCTTCTCAGCTATTGTTTTAAAGCCTTGTCCATTCATGTGCAATTCAAAAGTTCTCTGTTCTGGAGATTCCTCCTTTTTACTGTTTTTGCTCCTAAATTTCCAGCTTCTCTGGGAATATACTAAATTCCATCTCCAGACTTCTTGTGCTTACAAGACTGGCTTTCTGCTTGAGTGCTTGATGCTCCTAGCTGTCTGAACTAGAGAGCACCTTTAGGGGAAAAATTGTATAAACTTGGATCAAGTCCACTGTGGTTCCAGTTTTTCAAAGTTTTTGAGTTGGACAGTGAATTTGGGAATTGAACTTAGGAAGATTGATCTGGCATATAGGGATCTTACGGGAGTCCCAGAATAGTAACCATTTTGTACAACTTGTGAATCTTCACTTCATTGAGTGCTATTTCCCATGTATTCTCTTCTGTGTATATCTCATATCTTTACACTCTCCAAATTACTTCCTGAACGTTCTTTTCTATATTTTTTATTCCATGTATCTAAACGATGTTTCACAGAATGAATGCTATACTTGGCTTAGAGATTCAAAATAAATATTTGTAGCAAAACAGTCTTTTACTAAACATGCTAATAGAAGTGACATTTCTGAAATTATATGGTTATTTTGTAAACATTACCACTATCCTAGTTTGAAGAACTCAATTAGATGTCAGATCTTAGAGCATTATTTTTTTAAAGTGGCCGAAAGCTGAAAACAGTATCGTCAGTATGATGTATTCTAAAGAGTATTCTCCATAATGATGAAGGTTCATTAAGAAGAGTAGGTATTGTTTCCATCTATTTGGGGCAGGGAGGCAGTAATGATATTAGTAGTAACTGTTGTACTCAGCAATTTTCTTGATACTAAATTTTTTAAATTGAGGTATGGTTGATGTACAATATTCTATTAGTTTCAGGTGTACAGCATAGTGATTCAAAATTTTACAGCTTATACTCCATTTAAAGTTATTATAAAATATTGGCTATATTTCCTGTGCTCTACAATATATCCTTTTTTAAAATTATGTATGTGTGTATGTATGTATGTATTTATTTATTTATGGTAGCGCTAGGTCTTCGTACCTGTGAGGGTGCTTTCTCTAGTTGTGGTGAGTGGGGGCTATTCTTCCTTGCAGTGTGCAGGCTTCTCATTGCTGTGGCTTCTCTTGCTGCAGAGCACAGACTCTAGGCACGTGGGCTTCAGTAGTTGCAGCATGCAGGCTCAGCAGTTGCAGCGTGTGGGCTCTAGAGCTTGTGGGCTTCAGTAGTTGTGGTGCATGGGCTCAGTAGTTGCAGCTCGTGGGCTCTAGAGCACAGGCTCAGTAGTTGTGGTGCACAGGCTTAGTTGCTCTGCGGCCTGTGAGATCTTCCTGGACCAGGGATCCAACCCATGTCCCTTGCATTGGCAGGTGGATTCTTAACCACTGGACCACCAGGGAAGTCCCTACAATATATCCTTGCAGCTTATATATTTAGTACATAGTAGCTTGTACCTCTTAACTCCTCTACCTCTATCTTACTCCCTCTTCCCTCTCCACACTGGGAACCACTAGTTTGTTGTCTATGAGTCTGTTTCTGTTTTGTTATATTTATTCATTTGTTTTATTTTTTTAGATTCCACATATAAGGGATAACATAAATATGTATTTGTCTTTCTCTGTCTGATTTATTTCACTAAGCATAATACCCTCTGGGTCTATCCATGTTGTTGTAAACAGCAAAATTTCATTCTTTTTTTGTGGCTGAGTAGTATTCCATTGCATATGAATACCACATCATCTTTATCCATTCGTCTGTTGATGGACATTTAGGTTGCTTCCATATCTTGGCAACTGTAAATAATGCTGCTGTGGACTTTGGGGTGCATGTATCTTTTCAAATTAGTGTTTTTGTTTTTTTCTGGATATATGCCCAGAATTGGAATTGCTGGGTCATATGGTAGTTGTGTTTTTAGTTTTTTTGAAGAACCTCCATACTGTTTTCAATAGTGACTGCACCAATTTACAATCCCACCATCAGTGCACAAGGGTTCCCTTTTCTCCACATCCCTGCTAATGTTTGTTATTGTGGCCTTTTGATGACAGCCATTCTGACAGGTATGAGGTGATATCACACTGTGGTGTTGATTTACATTTCTGTAATAATTAGGAATATTTAACATCTTTTCATGTAGCTATTGGCCATCTGTATGTATGTCTTTGGAAAAATATCTATTCAGGTCTTCTGTATATTTTTGATAGGTTGTTTGTTTTTTTGATATTGAGTTGTATGAGCTGTTTATTTTAGATATATCAGTCATATCATTTGCAAATATTTTCTTCTATTCAGTAGGTTATCTTTTCATTTTGTCAGTGTTTTTATTTTTTTTTCATTTCTTTGCTGTGCAAAAGCTTTTAATCTGATTAGGTACCATTGGTTTACTTTTGCTTTTGTTTCCTTTGCCCTAGGAGACAGATCTAAAAGAGTATTGCTATGAATTATGTCAAAGAGTGTTCTGCCTATGTTTTCTTCTAGTTTTATGGCTCCTCGTCTTACATTCAGGTCTTTAATCTATTTTGAGTTTATTTTTATATATGGTGTGAGGAAATGTTCTAATCCCATTCTTTTACATGTAGCTGTCCAGTTTTCCTGGCACCATTTGTTGAAAAGACTGTTTTTTCTCCATTGTATATTCTTACCTCATTTGTCATAGATTGATTGGCCATTAGTGCATGGGGTTTATTTCAGGGTTCTGTAGTCTGTTGCATTGATCTATGTGTCTGTTTTTATGTCAGTACCATACTGTTTTGATTACTGTAGCTTTGTAGAAAAATCTGAAGTCAGAGAGCATGATACCTCCAGCTCTGTTCTTTCTCAAGATTGCTTTGGCTATTTAGGATCTTTAGTGTTTCCATCCAGATTTTAGAATTATCTGTTCTAGTTTTGTGAAAATGCCATTGGTATTTTAATAGTGATTACATTGAGTCTGTACATTGCCTTGAGTAGTATGATCATTTTAACAATATTAATTCTTCCAGTTCATAAACATGGTATATCTTTCCATCTGTTTGTGTCGTCTTCAGTTTCTTTCATCAGAGTCTTACAGTTTTTCAAGTCCAGGTTTTTTAACCTCTTTTGTTAGATTTATACCTAGGTATTTTATTCTTTTTGATGCAATGGTAAATGGGTTTTTTTCTTAATTTCCCTTTCTGATAATTAGTGTATAGAAATGCAACAGATTTCTGTGTATTAATTTTGTATCCTGCAAGTTTACCAAATTCATTAATGAGCTCTTGTAGTTTTTTGGTGATGTCTTTAGGATTTTCTGTATATGGTATCATGTCATCTGCAAAACAGTGAAAGTTTTACTTCTTTTTTCACTTTGAATTCCTTTTATTCCTTCTTGTCTGATTGCTATAGCTAGAAGTTTCAGTACTATATTGAATACAGGTGGTGAGAGGGGGCATCCTTGACTTGTTGCTGATCTTAGAGGGAATACTTTCAGCTTTTCACCATTGACTGTAATGTTAGCTCTGGGCTTATCATATGTGGCCTTTACTATGTTGAGGTATGTTCCCTCTGAACCCACTTTGTGGAGAGTTTTTAACATAAATGGATGTTGGATTTTATCAGAAGCTTTTTCTGCATCTATTGAGATGATCATATGGTTCTTATTCTTCAGTTTGTTAATGTGGTGTATCACATTGATTGATTTGCAGATATTAAATCATCCTTGCATCACTGGGAAAAATCCCATTTGATCATGGTAGATGAACCTTTTAATGTGTTGTTGAATTTGGTTTGCCAGTATTTTGTTGAAGATTTTTACATCTGTTCATCAGTGATATTGGCCTGTAGTTTCCTTTTTTGTGTGTGATATCTTTGTCTAGTTTTGGTATCAGGAAGATGCTGACCTTGTAGAATGAGTTCAGAAGTGCTCTTCCCTCTGCAATTTTTTGAAATAGTTTGACAAGGGTAAGTGTTAACTTCTCTAAATGTTTGGTAGAATTAAACTATGAAGCCTTCTGGTCCTGGGCTTCCTTTTGTTGGGAGTTTTTAAATTACTGATTCAATTTCATCACTGGTAATTGGTCTGTTTATATTTTCTATATCTTTCTGGTTCAGTCTTAGGAGAGTGTACATTTCTAGGAATTTGTTTCTTATAGATTGTCCATTTTATTGGCATATAGTTGTTCATAGTAATCTCTTATGATTCCTTGTGTTTCTCTGGTGCAGCCTGTAACTTCTCCTTTTTCATTTCTAATTTTGTTGATTTGGGCCCTCTTTGTTTCTTGCTGAGTCTGGCTAAAGGTTTATCAGTTCTGTTTATCTTTTCAAAGAATCAGCTGTTAGTTTTGTTGATCTTCTGTATTTTTTTAGTTTCTGTCATTTATTTCTGCTATCATCTTTATGATTTCTTTCCTCTACTAACATTGGGTTTTATTTGTTCTTTTTCTAGTTCCTTTAGGTATAAGGTGAGGTTGTTGAGATTTTTCTTGTTTCCTGAGTTTGGCTTGTATCACCTTAAACTTATCTCTTGGAGTGGCTTTTGCTGCATCCTGTAGATTTTGGATCATTGTTGTTTAGTAGCATATTGTTTAACCTCCATGTGTTTGTTTTTTTGCAGCTTTTTTGTGTGTGTGTGTTACACGGGCCTCTCACTGTTGTGGCCTCTCCCGTTGCGGAGCACAGGCTCCGGATGCGCAGGCTCAGCGGCCATGGCTCACAGGCCTAGCCGCTCCGCGGCATGTGGGATCCTCCCAGACCGGGGCACGAACCCGTGTCCCCTGCATCGGCAGGTGGACTCTCAACCACTGCGCCACTAGGGAAGCCCTGCAGCTTTTTTCTTGTAGTTAATTTCTAGTCTCATAGTGTTTTGGTTGGAAAAGATGACTGATGTGATTTCAGTTTTCTGAAGTTTACTGAGACTTGTTTTGTGGCCTAGCATGTGATCTATTCTGGAGAATGTTCCATGTGCACTTGAGAAGAATTTGTATTCTGTTGCTTGTGTTTGGAATGTTGTTGTGTGTGTGTGTGTGTGTATATATATATATATATATATATATATATATATATATATGTATATTTATATGTATATTTATACAAATGTATAACTTTTAAGGCCGTTTGTCTTGTCATTTAAGGCCAGTGTTTCCTTATTGATTTTCTGTCTGGATGATCTGTTCATTGATAGAAGGAGTGTTAAAGTCCCCTTCTATTATTGTGTTACTGTCAATTTCTTCCTTTATGTCTGTTAATTTTGCTTATGTATTTAGGTGCTCCTATGTTGGGTGCATATATATTTACAATTGTTATATTTCCTTCTTGGATTGATGCCTTGATCATTATGTAATGTCCTTCTCTGTCTCTTGTTGCAGTCTTTGTTTTAAACTCTGTTTTGCTGTTGTTGCTTTAATATAAGTATTGCTACCCCAGCTTTCTTTTCATTTCCATTTTCAAAGAGTACCTTTTTCCATCACCTTACTTTCAGTGTGTCTTTAGGTCCAAAGTGAGTCTCCTGTAGGCAGCATATATATGAGGCTTGTTTTTATATCCATTCAGCTACTCTGTGTCTTTTGATTGGAGGGAGCATTTACATTTAAAGTAATTATTGATAGGTATATACTTATTGCCATTTTGTTAATTGTTTTGGGTTGTTTTATAGTTTTTGTTCCTTTTTATTTTGTTCTCTTCCCTTGGGATTTGATGACTATCTTTAGTGTTATATTTGGATTACTTTCTCTTTTTTGTGTATTATTATAGATTTTTGGTTTGTGGTTACCATTAGGTTTATATATAACAATTTATATGTTTGTGTGTGACTATTTTAAGTTGCTTTCTTAATTTCAAACTCATTTTAACAACCCTGTATTTTTATTCCCTTCCCCCTAAGAATACAGTTTTTGACATCATATTTTACATCTTTGTTATGTGTATCTTTTAACTGCTTATGAGGACATATATGATTTTACTACTTTTGACTTTTAATCTTCCAAGTAGCTTTCTACATGGTTGATTTACTACCTTTAACATTTCCTGTAAAGCTGATTTGGTGGTGCTAATCTCTTAGCTTTTGCTTGTCTGTAAAACTTTTGATTTCTCCACCAAATCTGAATGAAAGCCTTGCTGGGTAGAGTATTTTTGTTTGTAGGTTTTTCTACTTGTATTATTTAAAATATATTATGCCATTCCCTTCTGGCCTGCAGAGTTACCACTGAGAAGTCAGTTGGTAGCCTTACGGGGAGTTCCCTTGTAAGTAACTTGTTGCTTTTCCCTCTTAATTTTTAATATTCTCTATCTTTAATTTTTGCCATTTTAATTACAATGTGTCTTGCTCTGGTCCTCTTTGGGGTGATCTTATTTGGGACTTGCTGTGCTTCCTGGACCTGGATGTCTGTTTCTTTTTCCCAGGTTAGAGATTTCAACTATTATGTTTTCAAATATGTTCTCTACCCCTTTTTTTCTCCTTTCTTCTTCTGGGACCCCTATAATGCAAATGTTCGTATGCTTGATGTTGTCCCGGAGGTCTCTTAATCTGTCCTCATTTCTTTTTATTCTTTTCTTTTTTTTTTCTTTTAGCTTCAGTGACTTCCACTACTCCTGACTTCCAGCTCACTTACTCATTCCTCTGCATCATCTGTTGATTCCTTCTAGTATACTTTTTATTTCAGTTACTGTATTCTTCAACTCTGTTTGGTTCTTCTTTATATCTTCTTTTCATTAAACTTCTCACTGTGTCATCCATTTTTATCCTGATTTTTTTGATCTTTACAATCATTACTTTTAACACTTTATTGGGTATCTCCACTTCACTTAGTTCTTCTGGTGTTTTATCTGGTTCCCTCGTTTGGAACTGATTTTCTTGCCTCATTTTGCCTGATTTGCCCTTTTTATTTCTTTGTATCTGGCAGGTTAGTTTTGTTTCCCAACATTCAAGAAGTGGCCTTTTGTAGATGTCCTATGTGTCCTAGCAGCACACTCCCCTCTTGTCACCAAAGCTATATGCGCTAAGGGTGCCGCTTGTGTGGGCTGCATGGGTCCTTCTGTTGTGGCAGGTTGACTACTGTGGGCAGTCAGATAGATGTGGCTGGCCCCTGGTCCAGTTGTTTGCTAGGCCTTACGTCGTGTGGAGGAGGCTGGCTGCGGAAACCCAGGGTGTCACAGGGCTAGTGCTGGCTCCCTAGTTGGCAGAGCTGGGTTCCGGGATCTAGTGTCAGCCTACTGGTCGGTGGGGTCATTTCCTGACATGGCTGGCTGTGGGTTCTGTGGTGTCCTAACACTAGTGCTGGCCTCATGGTGCGTGGCGCTGGACTCCAGGTCAGCTCGTTTAGTAGTCCAAGATGTCTCAGTTCTGGTGTCAACCTCCTGGTGTGTTGGCTGGATCCTGGATAAAGCAGGCTGTGGGGCTGCAGTGGTCCTGGGATTGGGACCACCTGCTGGTGGACAGGGTCTGGTTCCGGGGCTAATTTCCTCCCACTGTTGCATGAAGCTAAGTCCTGTGGTCTCTTGCTGCAGGGTCCAGGGGTCCTAGAGCTGGTGTCAAACGAATGGTGAGTAGGGCCAAGGCCAAGGGGTTCTGGGGCTAGTCCCGGCTCACTGGTAGGCAGAGCTGGGTCCTGGGATCTCTGGCTGCAGAATCCTGGGGGTTCCTGCTGAACTGCTGTTGTCCACTGCTGGGTGGTACCAGGACAGCTGAGGGAGGTGAGGGATTGTGAGGGATCCACGATCCACGGTGTCTCAGAGCTGGTGTTGTCCTGATGGTCCACAGAGCCAGGGCCTGTGGGGTCCCAGGGCTGGTACTGCCTGTTGGTGGGTAGGCTGGGTCCTCTATGGCAGGCTGAGGGTCTGCTGTGGTCCTGGGGTCTCCGGCTGCAGGGCCCTCTGGTGGAGAGGGCTGTGTCCTGGGGCCACTGTGGGCTCAGAAGTTCTTAAGGCAGCCTGCCTGCTGGTGGGTAGAGCTGTGTTCCCACCCTGTTAATTGCTTGGCCTGAGGCACCTCACGATCGGTGCCTACAGCCTTGTGGGTTCCAGTGGTAATAAGCTATTGGGAGTGTTCCAGAATGGCACTTGCCACTGTCCTCGTGGTAGAATGAGCTCCCCAAAATGGCTGTTGCCAGTTTTCTACGTCCCCAGGCTACAGTTGCCTCCTGCCTCTTCTGGAGACTCTCAAAGATAAGCAGGTGAGTCTGACCCAGGCTGCCTTCAAATTACTCTTCTGCCCTGGGTCCCAAAGTATGTGAGATTTTGTGTGTACCTTTTAAGAGTTAGTCTCTACTTCCCACAGCCCTCTGGGTCTCCTGAAAGTAAGGTCCATTGGCTAAAGCCAAACGTTCTGGGGGCTCGTCTTCCCAGTGCAGGATCCCTAGGCTTGGGAGCCCAATGTGGGGCTTAGACCCATTGCTCCTTGGGCAGAACCTCTACAATTGTAATTATCCTTCTCTTTGTGGGTAGCCCACCGTGGGTAGGGGTCTCCCTCTCCCACCTGTCTCATTGTGGTTCCTTCTTTATATCTTTAGTTATAGAAGATCTTTTCCACTAGATTCCAGTTTTTCTCAATAGTTGCTGTGTAAATAGTTGTAATTTTAGTGTGTCTGTGAGAGAGGTGAGCTCAGGGTCTTCCTAGTCCACCATTTTGGCCACGTTCCTTCTCATTTTGATGAATTTGTAAGGTTTAAAGAAAAACCTAAGAGGATTCTCATTCTCCTCTAGTTTTTTTTTAAGTTTAATAAATGATTTTATTTGAGATTAAAGATTGCTGAATATCTCTACAATTTTAAATTTTTTAATTTGACAATACATGTTAGAAAAATCAAATTTAACACAGAAAAACATATTCAAACATTTAACAGTTTTAAAGAAATGATTTAAAATAAGTAATTTTCAGCCAGAGGTTAATGTTAAATCCTGGAAAAAAATTGTTTCTTACAGGGCTGATCCATTGTCCAACATGGTTCTAGCTTTCAGTACTAAAGACGACGCAATTGCCTTTGCAGAAAAAAATGGTAAGTTTGATTTGTTTTTGTTTTGCTTTGACAAATAAAATCAAGATATGATTTTATGTTCTTAACCTTAATCAGATACTATATCCCTAACTGGCATTAAGTTGAATGAAATCTCTCAATGTATCTAATCCAGTGGTTTTTAGATTTTTTTATTTTTTACAACATGAGAACATACCCCTCCAAAAAAAAAATCTAAAAGTAAAATGCACATGTAACATATAAGTCAAACTGCTCTAAATTTGAAGTAGAGACAGGGAATAAAACTACTTGTCTAATTCCTATCTTGCTTATGAATTCCTCTGCAAAATCATTGACATTAGGTTTTTAAACTCCAATTAAACATCTCATAAGGCAACCTATTCCAGTTTTGACATCTGGTTATTATTTTCTTACTTTGAGCCAAAATCTCATGTCTGTTACTTTACCTAATAGCTTTTCAATTATTTGAAAATAGTTATCATTATCATACTTCCTCTAAAATTTCATGTAAGCCTAAATGTCTACATTTGCCACTTTTATTGATATGTTGGGCCTAGTACCAAGCATAATCTCATGTCTACAATTATATTAATACAGCCTCAGAGTATATTATACCTCAAAACTACTGTAGCCACCTAAAACTATTGGCCTATGTTGGTCTTGCTTTCAACAAAAATACAGAATGTCTTTTTTTCTCATTTCCTGCTGTTAAGCCATGCAACACAGTAGTGAAAAGAGGCTTTGGAGGCAGACCATTCTGAATTCTAATCCTTATGCCACTTGAAGCTACATGATTTTGGATTAATTTCATCATGGACTTAATGTTTCTTCGTTGTTGAAATAATGGTACTTATCTTAAGGTGTACTTATCCAGTACTTGATACATAATAGACGTTTGGTAACTATTAGTCCTGTTCCTTACCTCCCTCTCCATCTGTTATTTCTGCTGTTTCTCTCGGATTTTAATGCAGTACTGTGCATTTGTATCTAATGCATTCTGTTGTCCTAGTTGGTCAAATTGAATTTGTATCTAATTTAGCTATCTATTTGAATGACATACTGTCCATTTAAGTATGTTATTACTATAAGGCAATATATAAGTGTAAAAGATTATTAGCATTATCTAACATTTGATATAAACGTGAAAGCACTGTAAAGGTTATTATTATCTGAAATATTTTCTTTTCATCCTAAGTTCATATTATATATCTCATGATTAAGAGTCTAAAGCCAAACTGCCTGGGTTTGAATCCATGTCAGATCGCTGTTTGACTCTGTACAGGAGGAAATGGAAGTACAATGGAAATTGTTGTGAGGATTGAATGGGTTAATTAAAGTGCTTAGAACATAGTTAAGTAAGTATGTATGTAATAGTATATCAGTTTATTTTATTAGTAGTAGACTTCTGAAATTAAAAAAAAAGATTTAAGTGTAATTCCTTATTAATACTTTCTTGGCATTTTCCAAATTTCTGAATTACATATCTGTTCTCAAAGTGGTTATAGTCTTTAAAATATTATTATGATTTAACATTTACATTGCTCTTTTTAAAATTAAACTGTAATATAGCTTATCAGCAACAGTTCTATTAATGTTTTTCATCTTTGCAGCCTACCGTATTTCATGTCTGACACTTCAAAAATGTCCGTACTGTGAGTTTAATGACAGGAAATCTAATTAAACTCTTATTGCTGACTAGTCTCTGAGTGGGCACAAGGACTGCCTGACTATAGTTGCCATGTGATTTGCAGGTGTGAACTAACCACTGCTGCTGTTAAAATCAAGTGCCTTTCCATTCTGATTTCTACCCCCAACACCAGAATGAAAATTGAGGAGCATTATCAAAGTCAATAGACAGTAAAACTTGAAAAAGTTTAGAGGATATTACCTTATAAAACTGTAAGCTACCAGTGGACCAGGCGAGTTCCCTGGTGGTTGAGTGGTAGGATTTGGCACTTTCACTGCTGTGGCTCGGGTTCAGTCTCTGGTTGGGGAACTGAGATCCCACAAGCCATGTGGCACGGCCAAGATAAAATTAAAAAAACAAAAACAGAAAAACAGTGGATCAGGAATTCTAACCTACAGTGTAGCAAGAGTTAGGTACCTACTGGAAACAAAGCAACATAACACAAAACCTATATAATGGACACTTGCTATGTGGTGAAATTATTGACTTTCTAAAATATTTTCCTCTACTCAAGAATTTGAAGCCACTTCCATCTCCTGGGGAAGTCCTCAATGATTATTCCTCATTCCTCATTTATTTAACATTTAGCATTATATGTCTTTAAATAGATAAGTCCTGTTTCTGCAGCTATCGTGGCAGCAAGTCTAAACAAACACCATTGAAATGGTACAGAATCATGGGGTGGAGGATCTTTTCCAAATTGCCCAGCATGCCCTCTATTCTGATTTTGCTCTCTTGGGTAGGTCCATAGTGGTGGGGGGCATACAAACGGATGCCCGCTTCCCCTCCACACCAAACATCATTTTGTTGTAAGCTAGTGCTATTGAAGGTTATGTGAACCAGTGTTCTGGTAGGTTAAGGCTATAAAAAGAAATGGTTCAGAAGCACTAACATGAAAGACTGTTGGATTAAGAGGCTAGAAACTAGGATTCTCATTCTGTAATTGCCCCACAGGAGACCTTGAGCCAGTCATGTTTCACTATAAACATGTTTCTTCATCTTTAAAATCAGTTGGATTGAGTAATGATAAAAAACTATAGACTTAAGGATGTCAAGCCCATGAACCAGCTCATATATATCTTTATTTCTTTACTGTCTAACCAGTGCCTTATTCATCATATGCTCTAGAAGGAAACATTTGTTTTTGTTGATATAGATAATTCTGTGTTGATAGTAAAATCTGGCAATCCAGTTATGAGCATTAGTTTGCCTTTCAGTAGTGTCTAGAAATAGGAGGTTAGGGTAAAACTACCACACAAAAAAAAGATAATTTGTACACGAAGGGAACTGTTCTGAAAATAAACAATCTACCTTTCATCTCCTCCTTCGTTTTCTAATTTCCCTTACTTTTAAATGGTTTTCTAAAAAAGTCATGACCATCATTTCCCTTGACACAAAAGATTGTACTGTAGAGAATCAGTACAATGAAGAACAAGATTTACAGATTCCGTTGCTTTCTAGAAAACATTTTTAATGCCTATATATCAGACTCAGTTAATGGGTATCATCATAACATAAAGCTAACATTCATAAACACCAAGTCATGAGCTAGTCACTATGCTAAGTGCTTTTCATTCTAATTTAAATTCTCACTACAACTCAATGAAACAAGAACAGTTATTCTCATTTTACAGTTCAAGGAAGTTGAGGGTTTAGAGATATTATAACATTAACAAGGCCACATACTTATAAGGGGGTAAGTTTTATTTGAACACAGGTATGTTCATTCATGTAGTGTCTATGACCTCTTTTCAGCTATAATAGTAGAATTAAATAGTTGTAATAGAGACCTTATGGCTCCCAAAGTCTAAAAATATTTTCTACTTGGCCACTTACAGAAAATATTGCCTGACCCCTCATGTAAACAATTATATGTATTCCCTCAATACTGAGACCCTTTCTTCCCTGACATTTTTATAAATCCAAAATATTCTTTATTCAGACACTTCAAAAGGCCTGTGCTTAATAGATACACTTTTCTCAATTGATAAGTTAGTGCTTATATTGTGAAGAACTTGAATTATCACTCAAGTACTAACCTAACTTTATATTACTATGCCTCAGCTCTTCTTCCTGCCCTTATCCCCAAGCCTGCTTTAGTTTCTTCCTTCTATAACCTCTTCCTCATTCTGTTCCCTTTCTCTTCTTTTTTCCTGCCTGTGAGCTCCAACCTAGTCTTCAAAATACATTTTAAATGTTATCTCCTTCCTGATCCCTTTTCTTATTTCCCTTTCCCACCTCCATCTCCCACCTCCAAATAGATGTGCCCTCTCTTCCTTTTAACTTCCACAATGATTTGTTCCTTTCTTACAGCTCTTATAGTATGGTATTGTATTTTACTTCTTTTGTATTACATTCAGTCATACATATGTTGAGTACCCTGTCATATGCCAGCAGTGGTGTCTAGGTTCTGGGGATCATTAGTTAATAAGGCATAGTCCTCTTACTCAAACTGTAATACTTTACCCTGCTTACTGAATTATAAGCACCTACCAGGGAAAACACCCAGTCTGATTCGTCTTCATCTTTTAATATGCTGAATAAAAATTGGTAAATTCAACATTATATTTAGTGATGTTACAAATTATTCTCCAGATCATGTTTTAAACTTTTCCTTAAATCACTTTAAATTAATTTGGCTACTTGTTGTATCTTTTAGAAGAACTGTTAATTCCCTCTAAGTAGAAACCTGAAGAAATAAAATTATAGTAGAATGATTAGCAATTTCTTATATTTTAGTGTGTTTGTAAAATGCAACCAGTAAACGTTTTTCTGTGAAGTTAATTTGCAGCTTATCCTTAGTTTAAGAGTTAGTACCCTAAAGTATATTCCAGTGTACTTAAGATGATTATTTCATAACTTTAGAGTTATTTCCAAGCTGTATGCTATTTGTTCTAAACTTTTCTTTTTAAAGGATACTGAGACCTAGAGAAGTTAATAAAACAAGACCAGTATCCATCACATAGCTCCCAGCTGATAGGGCCCAAGTTTCTAGGTTCCAAGTCCAGTGATTCTTCTGATACTATGCTGCTGGTAGATCTTAAAAAATCAGTCATCTAGATGTGCACTGTCCAGTATGGTAGGCACACGTGGCTGTGTAGCACTTGAAATGTGTTTAGTTGGAATTGAGGTGTGCTGTTAAGTGTAAAATATACATTGGATTTCAGCGACTTAGTATAAAAAAGCATTAAATATCTAATTTTTATATTGATTACATATTAAAATGATAATATTTCACATATGTATTGGGCTAGGAAAAAAAATGATTAAAGGCTTACCTGTTTCTTTTTAGTCATTTTTTTAAGTGTTGCTCCTAGATAATTTAAAATCATATGTATGGTTCACATTCTGTTTCTATTGGACAGCACTAATCTAGAATACTTCAAGCTATACAAGACATTCATTATACACATATTCTAGGTGAATATTAAAAAAAACAGGAAAACTTACCCAATTTTTAAAAGTTCACATTTTATTACTTAAGAAATGTGGGGAATTCCCTGGTAGTCCAGTGGTTAGGACTCAGCACTTTCACTGCCAAGGGCCTGGGTTCAATCCCTGGTTGGGGAACTAAGATCCCACAAGCTGCACTGCTTGACCAAAAAATAAAAATTTTTAAAAAAGAAATGCAGTTCTGTTCTTCAGACACTCTTACCCAATATCAATCAAGGATAAGTGTAAACTCTTACATTACATATAATAGTGAAATAAAATAGCTAAAAGAGACCTATATTACATCATAAAACCCATGTTAATCACCTGTTTTCAATTTCTTAATCAAATAAGGCATTGTGTAAGTCCATCTTTTTACCTAAGAATGCCCTCATCTCTAAGACTAAAAGTTTTCTTCTTCCTGCTATTGATAATTCCAGCAACTACCTCTCTGCTCCTCTTTTTTGCCTAGGTCTCCCTTCTCACCATTCCTCACTTCCTGTGGAAGGCTGGTTCTGTGAACTGGGGATTGGGATAGAAGAAAAGACTGAATGCTTTCCCATGGCTTCTTTTTCCCCCTGCTTCCCACCTCTTACTTCTCCCTCCCCCAACATACACAAAATAAATTACAAATGCCCCTAGGTCTTTGGGTTTTAACTCCAGAGCCTCATCCTCCTCATCCTAAAGGTCCCACTTTGAACGCAGCATATATTCCAGAGGAACTCTTCAAACTCTTTTTTCTTTTTACAAAGAAAGGTTATCTGAGGTTTCCTCTGAAATGTAGATGAACCTTATTTTAGTTCTTTGTGTACAGAAAAGACCCACCTTTCTCACCCCTGTGGCTTTTGTCTTTTCTTGTTTCATGTTGGAGTCAAAGGGTGGGGGAGGAGAAGGAAGCATCCTTGGGAGAGGAGGTAGAAGCTGTGGAAAATTTCCATAGCAAGCTAGCATCTACTACCGTTTACATGCTAATGGACCAGAATGGCTCCCCCCACCCCCATTTGAGCTGATGTGAAACTTTGTGAGTTTCCTCTGGTATGTCATTTTACCCCCTGTGTTTTTCTCATTGCTGTTAGCTGTAAAAACTCTTTGAAATTCTCAAAATAGAGGAGGGTTTCCTTCAGAAATAGGAAGACAGAGAATAAGCATTGAAACTGCTGTAGTGGTCTCTTGGGAAGGAAAACCCACCTCTGAAGTAATAGAAGGTGGAAGCAACTAAGGAAGCAGACAGGTTAGGCCCTAGATTCAGGAAAATAAAGAGATAATTGGAGTTGCAGCCCAGAACGTAGAATTACCCCAGAAGTGGACACCATCAGCAAGGTCTGGATTTCCGCCTAATTTAAACCTTGTAATGAGGGTCTCAACCTCACATCCATATATCTATTATTAAAAAAACAACTTTCAAAAAAATAAAACGAACAAGAAAAGACGACTTTCAAAACAAAAGTAAGAATTATGACTCTCATATAGATATAAAATGCTTGTTAAAGGATTTATTTTACTCTGTAGGGGAGCAGAATTTGCCACCCCAAAATACGTTTCTTTGGCATATTATTTTAAGCTGATTATTTTCTAAGAAACTGCATACTTAGAGGAAAGTAGGAGTTACCCTTTTATAATAAGCATTTACATTTATAAGGGAAATATCGATTTGTAAGGGTATCTCCCTGATGTACCTGAAAGAGGGGGATGACCTTATCTCCGGAAACTCTTATAAGTGGAGAAGGCAATGACTTAAATCTGCATAACAATCTCACCCCTGTTTACTGTTTTTTTCCTGGTGATCTCACAGAATTGACTTTCCCTATCCTCAGTGTTCTCTTTTGTCTTTAGCTGAGGATGGTATTTAAGGTGAGGGCTTTGGCAGTTTTTAATTACTTACTTCTGCTGGGTCTCTCCCATGTATATATGTTATGAAACTTTTGTTTGATTTTCTCCTGTTCATCTATCTGATGTCAATTTAATTCTTAGTCCTTAAATACGGTCTTCAGTTAAAGACAAGAGATATTTTGGGTGGGGAGTGAGTTATGGGAGGTTATCAGGCAAAGTATCATAAACAAGGGTATGGTTGTTATGCAGATTTAAGTTCAAGCCTCCTCCATTGATAAGTTTCTAGAGTTTTAGTCATCCTTTCTCCTCCTGCTACAGAGAAGGAGACACCTTACAAATGGAAATTTCCCTTATAAATGTAAATGTCCCTCAGAAAAGGGCAATTTCTCTGTTTTCAGAGATTTCCTGTGTTTACTGTTTCTTAAAAATAACCAGCTCAAGATAATCCTTATTGCCAAAGAGGCATATTTTGGAATGGCATATTCTACTCCTCTTTACCACATAAGCTTTCTTACGTTTGCTTTGCTGAAAATTTCATAAGGAATCTCAAATTGGGTTTTTCAAACCGTTTTAAGACTAAGAAGCCAAGCCAATAACTTGCCACCAGATTTCTCCTGCAGTACCTATTAAATTGGGCGAATTCCTCCCTTCTCAGGGTCCCCAAAATATCCTAAGGTTCCTTAATACCTTAGGGAACTTTGTAAGCCCTAGTGCCATGGAAGGACTTTGGAAGCATTGCCTCCATAAAGTCAACTTCAGTTCCTTACAAATGTCTGGTCACACCTGAGTAAATGAGCATCATTCTCAAATATGTCATTCCAGGTAAGGCCTTGGTTGCATAACCATTGTTTCTGTTAAATTGTAATGAGTTATAGATACCTCAAGAGGAGAGGGAAAGAACTTCCTATATGTCCAGAAAATAGAACGTTAAAACAATATCAAAAATATTCTCCCCCAAACCATAGAATTATCTCTCATCAATTTTTTCAGTCCTGTATAACTAATTCTTGTTTCACTGGATCATAAATGTATTTGCTTCTTAACTAGAGTTCTGGAAATTTTGACTGAGTCCACTGATACGGTCTTATAATTATTTAAGTGATGCCATCGGAAGCCTATACATATTCTTCACAGGGCTTTGAGACAGTCTTTCATTGTTGAAGATAAAGCTCTCTGCCTGTAGCTATTTGCAAGAACTGTCAGGGAAGCAGTAGAGTAAAATTTAACAATCTTTTCATAAATGATTAAAGACTTAAAATGGATGTAGTTAACATTACAGATAAATTTCAAAAGTGAAATAAATGATAGGAGTTAATAACAAGAATAATGCAATTTAAAGGCATTCCAAAAAATGTTACAGGCAAAATATCTGTACACAATTAGGTAAGCCTGTTTTCAAAGAAGACAGTGACTGTTCATCTAATTTATGAAAATAGATGAACATACTCTTTGCAGAGAAAAAAATCTTAAGACAAAGTAATCCTGAGACATAATATACCATGACTATATCAAACATATAGTAAGAATATGTCAAAAAATATATCAAGTAAAAATATCCAATAAGTCTAGGGTAGGTCCTAAACATCTGTATATTAATAAAACTCCATAGATATGCGGTATGGATTCCTCTTGACATATAGTGGCCTAGAAGATAAAAGATCTAAACTAAAGAAGTAAAGATGCAACCAAGTTAATGTTTTTAAAATTAACTGAAATTGTGACTGATAACCTATACCATTTTCTGATATCAGGCAAAGCAGTACCAGAGATCAGATAGATAAAACCTATCATAGACAGTGAGGGTATTGACAAATCTCTATACTTAGCATATAGCATACAATTTGTGAAATACTTACATTAATAACATTTTAGCCATACAGATTTAACCTCAGGATGGTTAAGCATCTCTTCTGACTTGACAGCTCTTCCAATGTAGCTCATCAATAGTAACATATCAAATAAATCTAATTGTTTCTAGCACTTCTCGTTTTACAAAGTTGGAAGCACACATCTTTGAGATTCCCCAGAGGGCCTGTGGAAGATCACAAAGGTAGTTTTAGATGCAAAGATACGCTGAATATTTTACATTTAGGATTTGATTTTTGGGAGGCAAAAATAAAACATTTTCAATAGATTTGAACATTTAGGAAATAGAATGGCATGTGCCTGAGAAACAGTATTTGACTGCTCATGTCAAAGTGACAATTAAACTTATAAACATAGAGGTTAGCATAACTGTGAAGAACCTGAGCTCTTACATAAGTCATCAAGTACTTAAAGTCAACATAAAGCATATAAAGTTATTCTGTTAAGCCACAGAATCTTTGCAATCTAGGCAGATTAGACAAAAAGAATAACCCTTCATTTTGTAGGTGAAAGCAATAAACAGTAAACTAATGAAACAAGCCCATCAAAATGGAGCAGACTTTGCAAGGATTTTAACACATATCATAGCTTTTCAGACTTATTTTCCAGACATACTGTAATCTAAGGCAAATACAATTTACTTTTTCCAAATCTTACATAACTTTCTGTACCCATTCAGGTTTTGTCCTTCATAATTCTCTTTCTCATTCTGGAACAGCCATTTTACTTTAGGACCTAACTATTCTCTTTTCCCCTTGGTAAACAAAAACACATCTCATAACCTTGCATACAAAGTTATACCCTTTGCCACCATCACTCCCAGTGGAGTTTCATTTCTGTATATTAATTCTATGAAAGTTACTTTGATATCATAGAGAAAATAGACATAAGTTGAAAACTCTTAAACACCAGCATTTTAGTAGACAAGCAAAGGTCATTAATACACGTAACACAACTTTCTACAACTGTGTGCATTTTTTATTAACATCTTTTTTGGAGTATAATTGCTTTACAGTGTTGTGTTAATTTCTGCTGTATAACAAAGTGAATCAGCTATATGCATACATATATCCCCATATCCCCTCCTTCTTGCATCTCTCTCCCACCCTCCTGATCCCACCCCTCTAGGTGGTCACAAAGCACCAAGCTGATCTCCCTGTGCTATGCGGCTGCTTCCCACTAGCTATTTTACGTTTGGTAGTGTATATATGTCCATGCCACTCTCTCACTTTGTCCCAGCTTACCCTTCCCCCTCCCGATGTCCTCAAGTCCATTCTCTACGTCTGTATCTTTATTCCTGTCTGCCCCTAGGTTAATCAGAACCATTTTTTTTTTAAGACTCCATATATATGTGTTAGCATATGGTATTTGTTTTTCTCTTTCTGACTTACTTCACTCTGTATGACAGACTCTAGGTCCATCCACCTCACTACAAATAACTCAATTTCATTTCTTTTTATGGCTGAGTAATATTCCATTTATATATGTGCCACATCTTCTTTATCTATGCATCTGTCGATGGACACTTAGGTTGCTTCCATATCCTGGCTATTGTAAATAGTGCTGCAGTGAACATTGTGGTACATGACTCTTTTGCAATTATGGTATTCTCAAGGTATATGCCCAGTAGTGGGATTGCTGGGTCATATGGTAGTTCTGTTTTTAGTTTTTTAAGGAACTTCCATACTGTTCTCCATAGTGGCTGTATCAAGTTAAATTCCCTCCAACAGTGCAAGAGGGTTCCCTTTCCTCCACACCCTCTCCAGCATTTATTGTTTGTAAATTTTTTGATGGCCATTCTGACTGGTGTGGGGTGATACCTCATTGTAGTTTTGATTTGCATTTCTCTAATGATTAGTGATGTTGAGCATCTTTTCATGTGTTTGTTACAAGCTGTATATCTTTGGGAAAATGTCTATTTAGGTCTTCTGCCCATTTTTGGATTGGGTTGTTTGTTTTGTTGATATTGAGCTACATGAGCTGCTTGTATATTTTGGAGATCAATTCTTTGTCAGTTGCTTCATTTGAAATATTTTCTCCCATTCTGAGGGTTGTCTTTTCATCTTGTTTATGGTTTCCTTTGCTGTGCAAAAGCTTTTAAGTTTCATTAGGTCCCAGTTGTTTATTTTTGTTTTTATTTCCATTTCTCTAGGAGGTGGGTGAAAAAGGATATTGCTGTGATTTATGTCATGAGTGTTCTGCCTGTGTTTTCCTCTAAGAGTGTCTGGCCTTACATTTAGGTCTTTAATCCCTTTTGAGTTTATTTTTGTGTATGGTGTTACAAGTATTCTAACTTCATTCTTTTACATGTAGCTGTCCAGTTTTTCCAGCACCACTTATTGAAGAGGCTGTCTTTTCTCCATTGTATATTCTTGCCTCCTTTATCAGAGATAAGGTGCCCATATGTGCGTGGGTTTGTCTCTGGGCTTTCTATCCTGTTCCATTGATCTGTATTTCTGTTTTTGTGCCAGTACCATACTGTCTTGATTACTGTAGCTTCATAGTATAGTCTGAAGTCCGGAAGCCTGATTCCTCCAGCTCAATTTTTCTTTCTTAAGATTGTTTTGGCTATTCAGGGTCGGCTGTGTTTCCATACAAATTGTGAAATTTTTAGTTCTAGTTCTGTGAAAGATGCCATTGGTAGTTTGATAGGGATTGCACTGAATCTGTAGATTGCTTTAGGTAGTATATTTTCACAATATTAATTCCTCCAATACAAGATATAGTATATCTCTCTATCTGTATCATCTTTAATTTTTTTCATCAATACCATATAGTTTTCTGCATACAGAAAACTATATGGTATTGTCTCCTTAGGTAGGTTTATTCCTAGGTATTTTATTCTTTTTGTTGTAATGGTAAATGGGAGTGTTTCCTTAATTTCTCATCATTCGTGTATAGGAATGCAAGAGATTTCTGTGGATTAATTTTGTATCCTGCTACTTTACGAAATTCACTGATTAGCTCTAGTAGTTTTCTGGTAGCATCTTTAGGATTCTCTATCTATAGTATCATATCATCTGCAAACAGTGACAGTTTTACTTTTTCTTTTCCGACTTAGATTTTTTTGTTTCTTTTTCTTCTCTGATTGCTGTGGCTAATACTTCCAAAACTATGTTGAATAATAGCGGTGAGAGTGGGCAACCTTGTCTTGTTCCTGATCTTAGTGGGAATGGTTTCAGTTTTTCACCATTGAGAATGATGTTGGCTGTAGGTTTATCATATATGACCTTTATTATGTCAATATAGGTTCCCTGTATGCCTACTTTCAGAAGAGTTTTATCATAAATGGGTGTTGAATTTTGTCAAAAGCTTTTTCTCCATCCATGGAGATGATCATATGGTTTTTATACTCAATTTGTTAATATGGTGTATCACATTGATTTGCATATATTGAAGAATCCTTGCATTCCTGGAATAAACCCCACTTGATCATGGTGTATGATCCTTTTAATGTGCTGT
Source organism: Tursiops truncatus (assembly GCF_011762595.2). Classification (NCBI taxonomy): domain Eukaryota; kingdom Metazoa; phylum Chordata; class Mammalia; order Artiodactyla; family Delphinidae; genus Tursiops; species Tursiops truncatus. The sequence goes on from NC_047036.1 coordinate 40,904,421, forward strand.
TGGATTCTGTTTGCTAAGTATTTTGTTGAGCATTTTTTGCATCTATGTTCATCAGTGATATTGGCCTGTAGTTTTCTCTCTTTGTGACATCTTTGTCTGGTTTTGGTATCAGGGTGATGGTGGCTTCGTAGAATGAGTTGGGGAGTGTTCCTCCCTCTGCTATATTTTGGAAGAGTTTGAGAAGGGTAGGTGTTAGCTCTTCTCTAAATGTTTGATAGAATTCGCTTGTGAAGCCATCTGGTCCTGGGCTTTTGTTTGTTGGAAGATTTTTAATCACAGTTTCAATTTCAGTGCTTATGATTGGTCTGTTTATATTTTCTATTTCTTCCTGGTTCTGTCTCGGAAGTTTGTGCTTTTCTAAGAATTTGTCCATTTCTTCCAGATTGTCCATTTTCTTGGCATATAGTCTCAGAAGGTTGCGCTCTTCTAAGAATTTGTCCATTTCTTCCACATTGTCCATTTTCTTGGCATATAGTTGCTTATAGTAATCTCTAATGATCCTTTGTATTTCTGCAGTGTCAGTTGTTACTTCTTTTTCATTTGTAATTCTGTTGATTTGAGTCTTCTCCCTTTTTTCCTTGATGAATCTGGCTAATAGTTTATCAATTCTGGTTTTTTTTTTTTTACATCTTTATTGGAGTATAATTGCTTTACAATGATGTGTTAGCTTCTGCTGTATAACAAAGTGAATCAGTCATACATATACACATGTTCCCATATCTGCTCCCTCCTGGGTCTCCCTCCCTCCCACCCTCCCCATCCCACCCTCCCCATCCCACCCCTCTAGGTGTTCACAAAGCACCGAGCTGATCTCCCTGTGCTATGCGTCTGCCTCCCACCAGCTATCCATTTTACCTTTGGTAGTGTATACATGTCATGCCACTCTCTTGCCCCGTCACAGCTTACCCCTCCCCCTCCCCCTCCCCACATCCCCAAGTCCATTCTCTAGTAGGTCTGCGTCCCCATTCCGGTCTTACCCCTAGGTTCCTCATGACATTCTTTTTTTTCTTTCTTGAATTCCATATATATGTTTTAGCATATGGTATTTGTCTTTCTCTTTCTGACTTACTTCACTCTGTATGACAGACTCTAGGTCCATCCACCTCATTACAAATAGCTCAATTTCATTTCTTTTTATGGCTAATATTCCATTGTATATATGTGCCACATCTTATTTATCCATTCATCCTATGATGGACACTTAGGTTGTTTCCATCTCCAGGCTATTTTAAGTAGAGCTGCAATGCACATTTTGGTACATGACTCTTTTTGAATTACGGTTTTCTCAGGGTATATGCCCAGTAGTGGGACTACTGGGTCATATGGTAGTTCTATTTGTAGTTTTTTAAGGAACCTCCATACTGTTCTCCATAGTGGCTGTACCAATTCACATTCCCACCAGCAGTGCAAGAGTGTTCCCTTTTCTCCACACCCTCTCCAGCATTTCTTGTTTGTAGATTTTTTGACGATGGCCATTCTGATTGGTGTGAGGTGATACCTCATTGTAGTTTTGATTTGCATTTCTCTAATGATTAATGATGTTGAGCATTCTTTCATGTGTTTGTTGGCAGTCTGTATATCTTCTTTGGAGAAACGTCTATTTAGGTCTTCGGCCCATTTTTGGATTGGGTTGTTTGTTTTTTTGTTATTGAGCGGCATGAGCTGCTTGTAAATTTTGGAGATTAATGCTTTGTCAGTTGCTTCATTTGCAAATATCTTCTCCCATTGTGCAGGTTGTCCTTTGGTCTTGTTTACGGTTTCCTTTGCTGTGCAAAAGCTTTGAAGTTTCATTAGGTCCCATTTGTTTATTTTTGTTTTTATTTCCATTTCTCTAGGAGGTGGGTCAAATAGAAACTTGCTGTGATTTATGTCATAGAGTGCTCTGCCTATGTTTTCCTCTAAGAGTTTGATAGTTTCTGGCCTTACATTTAGGTCTTTAATCCATTTTGAGCTTATTTTTGTGTATGGTGTTAGGTAGTGATGTAATCTCATACTTTTTCATGTAGCTGTCCAGTTTTCCCAGCACCACTTATTGAAGAGGCTGTCCTTTCTCCACTCTACATTCCTGCCTCCTTTATCAAAGACAAGGTGACCATATGTGCGTGGGTTTATCTCTGGGCTTACTATTGTGTTCCATTGATCTATCTTTCTGTTTTTGTGCCAGTACCATACTGTCTTGTTTGCTGTAGCTTTGTAGTATAGTCTGAAGTCAGGGAGCCTGTTTCCTCCAGCTCTGTTTTTCGTTCTCAAGATTGCTTTGGCTCTTCGGGGTCTTTTGTGTTTCCATACAAATTGTGAAATTTTTTGTTCTAGTTCTGTAAAAAATGCCAGTGGTATTCTGATAGGGATTTCACTGAATCTGTAGATTGCCTTGGGTAGTAGAGTCATTTTCACAGTGTTCACTTTTCCAATCCACGAACATGGTATATCTCTCCATCTATTTGTATCATCTTTAATTTCTTTCATCAGTGTCTTATAATTTTCTGCATACAGGCCTTTTGTCTCCTTAGGTAGGTTTATTCCTAGATATTTTATTCTGTTTGTTGCAATGGTAAATGGGAGTGTTTTCTTGATTTCACTTTCAGATTTTTCATCATTAGTGTATAGGAATGCCAGAGATTTCTGTGCATTAATTTTGTATCCTGCTACTTTACCAAATTCATTGATTATCTCTAGTAGTTTTCTGGTAGCATCTTTAGGATTCTCTATGTATAGTATCATGTCATCTGCAAACAGTGACAGCTTTACTTCTTCTTTTCCGATTTGGATTCCTTTTATTTCCTTTTCTTCTCTCATTGCTGTGGCTAAAACTTCCAAAACTATGTTGAATAAGAGTGGTGAGAGTAGGCAACCTTGTCTTGTTCCTGATCTTAGTGGAAATGGTTTCAGTTTTTCACCATTGAGGACGATGTTGGCTGTGGGTTTGTCATATATGGCCTTTATTATGTTGAGGAAAGTTCCCACTGTGCCTTTCTGCAGGGTTTTAATCGTAAATTGGTGTTGAATTTTGCCGAAAGCTTTCTCTGCATCTATTGAGATGATCATATGGTTTTTCTCCTTCAATTTGTTAATATGGTGTATCACGTTGATTGATTTGCATGTATTCAAGAATCCTTGCATTCCTAGAATAAACCCCACTTGATCATGGTGTATGATCCTTTTAATGTGCTGTTGGATTCTGTTTGCTAGTATTTTGTTGAGCATTTTTGCATCTATGTTGATCAGTGATATTGGCCTGTAGTTTTCTTTCTTTGTGACATCCTTGTCTGGTTTTGGTATGAGGGTGATGGTGGCCTCGTAGGATGAGTTTGGGAGTGTTCCTCCCTCTGCTATATTTTGGAAGAGTTTGAGAAGGATAGGTGTTAGCTCTTCTCTAAATGTTTGATAGAATTCGCCTGTGAAGCCATCTGGTCCTGGGCTTTTGTTTGTTGGAAGATTTTTAATCACAGTTTCAATTTCAGTGCTTGTGATTGGTCTGTTTATATTTTCTATTTCTTTCTGATTCAGTCTTCGTAGGTTGTACATTTCTAAGAATTTGTCCATTTCTTCCAGGTTGTCCATTTTATTGGCATAGAGTTGCTTGTAGTAATCTCTCATGATCTTTTGTACTTCTGCAGTGTCAGTTGTTACTTCTCCTTTTTCATTTCTAATTCTGTTGATTTGAGTCTTTCCCTTTTTTTCTTGATGAGTCTGGCTAATGGTTTATCAATTTTTTTTATCTTCTCAAAGGACCAACTTTTAGTTTTATTGATCTTTGCTATCATTTCCTTCATTTCTTTTTCATTTATTTCTGATCTGATCTTTATGATTTCTTTTCCTTCTGCTAACTTTGGGGGTTTTCTGTTCTTCTTTCTCTAATTTATTTAGGTAAGGTTAGGTTGTTTATTTGAGATGTTTCTTGTTTCTTGATGTAGGATTATATTGCTATAAACTTCCCTGTTATAACTGCCATTGCTGCATCCGATAAGTTTTGGGTTATCGTATTTTCATTGTCATTTGTTTCTAGGTATATTTTGATTTCCTCTTTGATTTCCTCAGTGATCACTTGGTTATTTAGTAGTGTGTTGTTTAGCCTCCATGTGTTTGTATTTTTTACAGTGTTTATCTTGTATTCGATATCAAGTCTCATAGCGTTGTAGTCAGAAAAGATACTTGATTTCAAGTTTCTTAAATTTACCAAGGCTTGATTTGTGACCGAAGCTATGATCTATCCTGGAGAATGTTCCATGAGCATTTGAGAAGAAAGTGTATTCTGTTGTTTTTGGATGGAATGTCGTATAAATATCAGTTAAGTCCATCTTGTTTAATGTGTCATTTAAAGCTTGTGTTTCCTTATTTATTTTCATTTTGGATGATCTGTCCATTGGTGAAAGCAGGGTGTTGCAGTCCCGTAATATTGTGTTACTGTGTATTTCCCCTTTTACGGCTGTTAGCATTTGCCTTATGTATTGAGGTGCTCCTATGTTAGATGCATAAATATTTACATTTGTTATATCTTCTTTTGGGATTGATCCCTTGATCATTACGTAGTGTCCTTCTTAGCCTCTTGTAATAGTCTTTAAAGTCTATTTTGTCTGATATGAGAATTGCTACTCCAGCTTTCTTTTGATTTCCATGTGCATGCAATATCTTTTTCCATCCCCTCACTTTCAGTCTGTATGTGTTCCTAGGTCTGAAGTGGGTCTCTTGTAGACAGCCTATATATGGGTCTTGTTTTTGTATCCATTCAGCCAGTCTGTGTCTTTTGGTGGGAGCATTTAATCCATTTACATTTAAGGTAATTATCGATATGTATGTTCCTATTCCCATTTTCTAAATTGTTGTGGGTTTGTTATTGTAGGTCTTTTCTTTCTTTTGTGTTTCCTGCCTAGAGAAGTTCCTTTAGCATTTGTTGTAAAGCTGGTTTGGTGGTGCTGAATTCTCTTAACTTTTACTTATCTGTAAAGGTTTTAATTTCTCCATCGAATCTGAATGAGACCTTTGCTGCGTAGAGTATTCTTGGTTGTAGGTTTTTCCCTTTCATCAGTTTAAATATGTCCTGCGACTCCCTTCTGGCTTGCAGAGTTTCTGCTGAAAAATCAGTTGTTAGCCTTATGGGGAGTCTCTTGTATGTCATTTGTTGTTTTTCCCTTACTGCTTTTAATATTTTTCTTTATTTAATTTTTGATAGTTTGATTAATATGTGTCTTGGTGTGTTTCTCCTTGGTTTTATACTGTATGGGACTGTCTGCACTTCCTGGACTTGATTGGCTATTTCCTTTCCCATATTAGGGAAGTTTTCAACTATAATCTCTTCAAATATTTTCTCAGTCCCTTTCTTTTTCTCTTCTTCTTCTTCTTCTGGGAACCCTGCAATTCAAATGTTGGTGCTGTTTACTGCTGTCTCAGAGGTCTCTGAGATTGTGTTCAATTATTTTCATTCTTTTTCCTTTATTCTGCTCCCTGGTAGTTATTTCCACCATTTTATCTATCAGCTCACTTATCCATTCTTCTGACTCACTTATTCTGTTATTGATTCCTTCTAGAGTATTCTTAATTTCTGTAATTGTGTTGTTCATCACTGTTTGTTTCCTCTTTAGTTCTTTTAGATCCTTGTTAAATATTTCTTGTATTTTCTCCATTCTGTTTCTGAGATTTTTGGATCATCTTTACTGTCATTAATCTGAATTCTTTTTCAAGTAGGTTGCCTATTTCGTCTTCATTTATCATTTGGTCTTGGAGGTTTTTACCTTGCTCATTCGTCTGTAACATTTTTTTTTGTCATTTCAATTTTTTTGTTTGTTTTGATTGGTGGTGCTGTATTCTTCTCTTACTGGTTGTTTGGCCTGAGACATCCAGCACTGGAGTTTGCAGGTAGTTAGTTAGATAGAGCTGGTTCTTAGTGCTGAGATGAGGACCTCCAGGAGGTCTCACTCTGACTGATATTCCCTGGGGTCTGAGGTTCTCTGTTAGTCCAGTGGTTTCGACTCGGAGCTCCCACCAAAGGCGCTCAAGCCCTACGTCTGGCCTGGGAGCCAAGATCCCGCAAGCTTCGTGGCAAAATAAAAGAAACAGGAAGGAAGGAGGGAGGGAGGGAGGGAGGGAAGGAAACAAGGAGCAGTACAATATCAAAGAATAAAAAAGAAAATAAAATTAGAAAGATAAAAAATATATTAGGAAAAATAAAACTATAATTGAAACAACTGCCACAAGGTAAAATAAATCCAGAGCAGTAAAAAAGAAAACAACAAAAAAGCGGGGGGGTGTGGGGAACAAGCCAAAAAGAGAGATCATTAATAAAGTATAAAGAATAAAATAAAATTAGAAAAATAAAAGATTAGGAAAAATAAAGATATATAAGAATGAACAACAATGAATCAACAAGGTATAACAGACCTCCAATCTAATAGAGAAAAAAGAAAAGAAAAGAAAAAATCCTTGGCTATGAGGGCGGAGCTTAGGCAGGGGCAGGGTTTAGGGTGGGACAGGGCCTAGGCTCAGTACCCACATAGCTGGGAAAGGCCCTGGGGGCGTGGCCTAGGTGGGGCGATTTTTAAGCATGGGGCAGGGCCTCTGCTTAGGACCTGCTAGGAAGGAGAGAGGCAGTAAGTGGGAAGGAAGGGCCTCTGGATTGTGGAGTTCTGGAGTTAGGAGGTAAGGCCCTGGGTGAGGGTGTGTGGCTGGGGTTTACGCCCAGCGCATTGGAAGGGTTCTCCGAGTGTAGAGCTAGGGCCCTGGGTGGGGGTGTAGGGGTGTGCTTGGGCTCTGTGCAGCAGGAGGGAGGCTCTGAGGGCAGAGAATTAGGCCCAGGAGCCCAACAGGCTTCCTGATGCCTACGTGGCCAGGGAAAGCCCTGGCTGTGTTCCCTTCCATTACTTCGCACCCCGCCAGGGAAAGCCCTGGCTGTGTTCCCTTCCATTACTTCGCACCCCTCCCCCACCATCTCCCCCAGGGTCTCCCCCGTTGCCACTGGACCTCTAACTGTGGGTGGGTCTCACTGGGTGTAGGAACTCCTTCTCTCCCCAGGCCATCACTCAGGGGTGCCGGTCCCAGAGGTCCGGCCTTTACTTTTGTACCCCCTTACCTCCCTCCCATTCCCTCAGGACCCAGGCAGCTGGAGGGGGCCTAGGTGGGCAGAGAATTTGGCCCAGGATCTCAACAGGTTCCTGGGGATCCAGGTGGGCAGGGGAAATCTGGCCACGCTCCCTTTTGATCCTCTGCCCTCCTAACGATTCACCAGTTTCCCCCTTCAGGCTGGGATCCCTTCCCCTCCCAAAGCCGCCCCTCAGGGGTGCCAGTCCCATCCCCCCTCCACTTCTCCCAACCCTTCACTCCCCACGTCCTACCCAGTCGTTGGGGGTTCCTCCCGTCCCCTTAGGTGACCGTGTTCACCCACCGGTGCCTGGCAGGTGCCCTAGTTATGAGGAGACGCAAATTCCACATCCTCCTAGTAAGCCATCTTCGTGTGCATTCCTTACAGTCCAACTTATCCAAGTGGCAAAAATGAACGTGTCCATTAACAAACCAAAGATACAGCCTCCCTGTAGCATATAAAAGAAGCAAAAGTACATAAAATTAAATTTTTGCTTAGTAATCAATTGTTCAGTATTTTATTGTAGAAATTATCTAGGTATCTAATAAATATTCATTAATATCATTTAAGGTTTTAGGTTACCTAAAGATCCTGGAAATTAATTTTAAAGATGACATATTGCAAAATGTAATTAGTGTTGAAATAAAATTGTTAGAATAACTAATCATTGTAGATAAACACAAATTTACATTTTGCAGGATTGTAAAACATTGAAAAGAAGTAATGTTAGCTTATTTGATCAGAAAACTTGTATAAGTTTAGAAAGACTGTATTCAGGTAGAATAAAAATCTATGCTTGTGTTATATTTAACACTGATATATTAGAGAAAACATAGCTGTTTATTAAACAATTCAATTTGCCATTTGCCAAAATTTACCTATATTACCTGAATTTAAATTCTTAAATGTTTGTTAGGTCCTATAAGAATACTTTTTAAACCTAGCACATTCAAGGTATTAGAAATTCAGTTCCCTCATTTTAGGAATATTCCACTTATACAAGCACGTATTTTCTCTATACCCAGTCAGAACAGAGCCCCTTAAATGATATTTTATAATCTAATTCATTAATTCCATCTGGAGGTAGAAAAACACTAGCCACACACATAATGAGAAGTAAAGGCATTTCTGAATTAATAGGTTATGTAGACAGACACATAGTCACACAAAGAACTTATAATTTCAATTCTGAAATTTCAGCCATGGGTTAATAGTAAACATAGAATTTTAATATTCACTGGTCGACACTAAAGAGCTGTTCTCTACTCAGTGATTACAACTTCTTCATTTATTTGATCTCAAATAGGAAGGACTAACAAACCAGATTTTCTGTCTTTTCTCATCTGAGAATGGATTTCTAAAGGCATTAATCCATTTTGGTTGTTTTAAATTAATTTTTTAAAATGTTATTATAATTTTTTAAAATTTATTGTTGGCTGCGTTGGGTCTTTGTTGCTGTGTGTGGGCTTTCTCTAGTTGCAGTGAGCGGGGGCTACTCTTCGTTGTGGTGCGTGGGCTTCTCATTGTGGTGGCTTCTCTTGTTGCAGAGCATGGGCTCTAGGCACGTGGGCTTCAGTAGTTGCAGCACAAAGGCTCAGTAGTTGCGGTGCACAGGCTTAGTTGCTCCACGGCATGTGGGATCTTCCTAGACCAGGGATCAAACCCGTGTCCCCTGCATTGGCCGGCAGATTCTTAACCACGGAGCCACCAGGGAAGTCCCCATTAATCCATTTTAAGGGAATCATTAAATGATCAGACCTTTAAATCAGTTCCCCAGATTAGTAGAGAACAACATTGAAATTTGAAAAACGAGAATCAGCAAAGTTCTCTTACTTTCAGAAGCCAAGAAAAGATATGCCTGAGCTTAAAATAAGGTACACAACTTCTGGTGAAGAAATTTACTTGGTTTTGGTTGGTGAACCTATTGGGCATCTCAGTAGTACCTCCAAAATTGTTAAAAGAATATCCTGAAAAAGATGAGATTATGATTTAATATAGATATAAGTAAACATTTGTTGAAGAATTTATTTTACTCATGAAATAAGGGAGCCAGGCAGGCGTTATAACCAGTTCAAAGGAAAAGTCAGTACAGCACAAATTTATATAGAGTGAAAGAATGAGATGAATTGCAAATAGAAACAAAACTGGTTTTTCCAAGGCCTAGGGAGTCACCAGGCAGGACAGAATTTATATATCTATCAAGTACAGTTGATTCTCATTATTCATGGTACTTATGTTTTTTTCGTTTGTTTGTTTTTTGCGGTGTGCGGGCCTCTCACTGTTGTGGCCTCTCCCGTTGAGGAGCACAGGCTCCGGACGCACAGGCTCAGCGGCCATGGCTCACAGGCCCAGCCGCTCCGCGGCATGTGGGATCTTCCTGGACCAGGGCATGAACCCGTGTCCCCTGCATCGGCAGGCGGACTTTCAACCACTGTGCCACCAGGGAAGCCCGGTAGTATTGTTTTATAAAGTCACCACAAACACTAAATTAGTGAATACTGAAATATTGCTCCTAGGGAAAATGATTCCTGTGAGACTCTGATCACAAAATTTTGTCAGCCAGTCAATACACCATCTTGTTTTTATGTGTGTTTCTGTTTAAAAGTACCTTATTTAATGTATTTTGTTGATTCATGAACATTGAACTCATGGCCAACAGCATTATGCCTGAATGACGCTTATCTAACACAACTTGGCACATCACAGCCTTCTTGCACTTAGAAACACTAAACAGCACTAAACCACTACCCTTGGGGGTCATTTTAAACAGTGAAATTACCAACAAGAAGCGCAAAAATGCAAAAAACGTGGCTGTGAATAGACTACAAAAAGGATACTTGTTTACAGTGTGAGAGCTGAAACAAGAAGGCAGAGCATTACCTCGTTTGATCTCAGCTGGAGCATGTGTGTTGGATGACTCAAAATTTTCATTGCTCTGTGCATGTCATGAATGACCATGGAAGCATCACAAGTATGCATTTTGGGTTTACAAATGAATTTTAGTGAGTAGGCGAATTTGAAAATACAGAATCTGCGAATAATGAAGATTATTTGTACATACAACGTTTGGAATTGCAAAGTAACTCAAAGAAGATTAACAGCTATGATCTGTTGTTCTATAAACAAACACTGCGTCGTCTCTACTGAAGCACCAATTTTTTTTTCTACATAATTCTTTCTTCCCAATCCCCAGTCCCAGTACTACTGACTGTCTTGTGGCTAGGGAAATGTTCCGTTTGGCTGCTAAGGAGAAAGACAGACAGACAGACGTGAATTCCTTAGATTCCCTGTTGGAAGTCTGAAATAATTTTTCTCATAGAGATAGTGTTATACATGGGGGCTTAGTGAGGTTCTAGTATATTTTGGGTTATATAGGATTCTGGAAATCTACAGGATTCTGGAGATCCCTACACACAGACCACACACAGACCAATTATGTCAAAATCTGAGTGATTTTCTTTTCTTTTTTTTTTTTTGCCGTACGCGGGACTCTCACTGCTGTGGCCTCTCCCGTTGCGGAGCGCAGGCTCCGGACGTGCAGGCTCAGCGGCCATGGCTCACGGGCCCAGCCGCTCCACGGCATGTGGGATCTTCCCGGACCGGGGCACGAACCCGTCCCCTGCATCGGCAGGCGGACTCTCAACCACTGCACCACCAGGGAAGCCCCTAAGTGATTTTTGAAAATCTACCTTTGTTGTATAGTTTCGTTCTCTAGAAAAATGTGTTGTAAATTTCTAATGACTGATTTTCAAATGTACTTTTGGAACACAAACCAGTTTGTTTTGTGGCAACTTCTGAATAATGTGGCTCCAAAATAATAATACTGTATAGCAAATATATTATTTGAACAGATAAAATTTAAGGGAGCATTAACTATCGTATCAAAGGTTTTTTTTTTTTTTTTTGGTCTTTGCAGCTGTGGCAGGTGTAGGGTGTTGCTAATCCATCTTACATAAGTTTCATGGAAAGAACTGCTTTGCCAGTGTATCCAAAATACATTTCTCCTCTATAATATTTTCTAAAAGAAGATCTAAGATATTTTTAAATTATTCTGAACCTCTTCCTCTCCCCCAAAATATTAGATACGTGAGAATTTCAAATAGGGGTACTTTTTTTGGCCACATCACACGGCATGCAGGATCTTATTTATTTCCCCGACTAGGGATCAAACCGGCGCTCCCTGCAGTGGAAGCGCAGAGGCTTAACCACTGGACCACCAGGGAAGTCCCAAGGTACTTTTGAGTGCCTGTAAAGCTACTTTTCTTCCTTCTCCCCTTCCTTCCTGAAATTATATTTTAAGTTTATGCTTTGCTTTTACCTAGGCGCATAGTATGGGTCCATGGCCTGGTGGGGAATCTTGAAACTTTCTAAGTATCAACATACCTCTCAAAGTCTTTGCTATTCTGATCCCATGCCTCTGTTAGCAGTGACTGCCAGATATGTCAGTTTGTGCCAAATTATGTGATCGTTCTTACTTTGTACACAAACGGACAGTAGGAAAAATCATTAAACCGTTCACTTCCAAATATCAGAGTTTGCGATTAGGTTATTGGAGGAGAAAGACCTTTAACAGGACTTGAACCAAGGTTACTAGAGGTAACATATTTCACAAGCAGTAAAAACACTGATGAATGTTTCTCTGTATTTCTGCATTACTGAACCATAAATAAAATGGTTCTGTAAATTTAAATGAATGGGATTTTCTTTTGTCTCATACATGGAATTCATAAATTATTGGGGTCTCGTTTTGTTCAGAGGCTTTTCTGTTTTTGTTTTTTGGTAGTATTTGAAAAGGTTACACCAGACATTCATATCATAGGACGTAGAATATACCAGCCACAATCTGGAGGTCAACAAAATAAATGGGCATATTTCTGAAGAAGAAATTGAGCATGGGATATCACAGATCACATTTTAAGTTTATTGGAGCATTTGCCAGAGGTATTTCTCTGATACTAGGGCTTAACATTCAAATATCTTTGTGAAAGCATTCCAGTGTGTGAAACAGCAAAGGGAGTCAGCTTCTCATCATTTGGGTGCTGTTGGTTGGATTTGTGGTTAATCCATGCCATATGGCTGCTCTCCTCAGTGGGAAGTGACGGCAGCCCTAGGAGCTTTACCCCATCCCTGGGCAGCTGCCTTAGACTCAGTTGCTTTGATCTTCTTCTGTTGCACAGCTGGGAGGAGCAAGGGCTGGTTTTCAGAACAACCAGAACAACAGAACAACACATGAAACCATTGTCATAGATTACACCTTGATTTTATACAAGCATTCTTCAGAGAGTGCAAGCGTTTTCACTTTCATAATCTCATTCAAAAACTCGTTTGAGTTATTTCTTTAAAAAAAAATTTCAGGTTGCAAAAGCAATTCCTGTGGAAATTTAAACATTTCACAAATAAGATTCCATTCTTAAAGGTCTATGTTTTATTTCCCACAGGTTATATTATCTTCTATCCTTCTAAGAACAAGTTTCAAATAGGAAAGTAGAAAAGATGAGTACAATTCATGAAACATACTCATTAAGTACAAATGTTCAATGTCCTTTCAAGTGCTTTTACTCTTGTAGTTATCTTGTCTTTTTAGTTTAAGCTACAGCTTGCCCCAGTAGCCTTTATACTGCTACAATATTACAAAAATAATTTTAAAAGATTGTGGTATGAAGTTTTTAGTGGGACCAGTAAATTTGTTCATCCAGGCACTGTAAGGTAGACACTTTGTAGAGGGATGCTTGGAAATGTGGTCAGATTCTTAACAGGGTTCCAGAAAAGGGCAAATTTTCATTGTAACATCAGTCCTACATAGTAGAAAACTGCTGAAAAATCCAAAGGGAGATTTTACGTAGACTCTGACTTGAGTTTCAGTCTATTGTGAATTGTCATTAGACTTCCTCATACCCTTCTTTGCTTTTACTTAATCAGAGAAACACAGTTGCTTGTGTCGCTTTGGGAACAGAGTTTTCCGTAGAAAAATCACTGGTGGCTGTGATAAAGTGGAAAGGAATAGCATAGAGACGGATGCCGTTAGCAAACGCAGGTTTCTTCCATGGGTGTTTCTGTTTGTTTCACAGGGTGCTTTGCCCATCCACATTCCAATCCCTGTAATGATACTTCTATTTATTGTTGTTATCACTATCAACGGCAACTATAATCTGGCTCACAATTCCCAAGAGTCAGCTCACTCCTTAGTTACCAGGAGAAAACCCAAACCAGTTGTTCTTTTATGTGTACAAAACCCCAGTCTTCTCACATTGCAGTGACCCTGACAGCGTTTTCAGACTCCAGGGACAGAACAGATAATAGAGCTATGTCTGCATTCTGATGCAGTAAAAAAAAAATTCTTTTTCTCCCTCGTGGTTGAAGGATTAACTGTAATTGAGAGTGATTATCAAGTATGTGTGTGTGTGTATAGTACCAATTACTAAATATTTCTAAGTGCTTTCTCATTTCTTCTTCAGTTCCTCTTAGTGTCTTTATTGGGCTGGAGAGTGTGTGTAGTAAGGCAGAGGGGGAGGGAACGTAAGTCGTCTCACCCATCATTTGGCAAGAAAAAGATCACAGAGTCTTGGGTAACTTACCAGTAATCATTACAATAACTAGACATAGAATCCACACTAGAAACGATTTCCTTTCTTCACAACTATGGGGGGACATATGGAGGACGTAGCCTTACTTTCCAGGGATTCTTAAAACCGTCTTTTCAACTCATTTACAAAAATAAACAGAAAAAAAAGTTAGGAAATCACACAGGTTGAAAGGAGATGGGTGAAATAGATAAAAATTGCAGTTACAGGGAAATGCCATTTTATTATGAGGTGGTTAGGTGCATAGACTTAACCTGAATTAGGCTTTGCCACTTATTAGCCATGTGGCTTTAGGCTGCTTGTTTATGTTCTCTATTTTTCCTCATAATTAGATATAAAATCAGGGTATTTATAATGCCTACCTCATAAGCCAGGCAACCTATTAACTCAATTTTAAAACTCAGTGCAGGACCTAGAACACAGAATACCAGGCGCATTCCTGAATGGAGGCCTTTGTACTTGCGTTCTTTTTGCCTTCAAGCTCTCTTTCCAGACATCCACATGACTAACTCTCTGATGTCCTTTATGTCTTTGCTCAAATGTGATCTTCTCAGGGACGGAAGGTGCCCCTATCTGCCCTTTCTAAAATGTTTTCTCTTTAGTACTCATTAGTATATAATATATATTTTTAATTGTACGTTTTACTATATTAGCACGTAATATACTATGCATTTACTTATTAACTTCTCCTCCCCCACTGACTTGAAGAAGTTTGGCAATTTTTTGTTTACTGCTTTACCTCTGGTGTCTAAACAGTTCCTGACACAGAGAAGGCAATTGATAATCTTTGTTAAATGTATAACAAATGCTCAGTAAATATTATTGTTATACCTGCTTTACTGAATTGAGTATTTTATAATTATCAGCACCACTTGCTGATTAATGTAGGAAATGCTTGAGAAGTTTATAATGTTAAAATTATACTTAGTTCACAGTATTAATTTGCTTACCAAAACCCCTTTCTGTAGTTAATAACTAGGCCAAATTATGCCTAACTAGATTCAAAGCATCATAAGTTCAAAATTAATGGGTTCCAATATGACAGATTTTATTCACATTAATACTTCATATAGAAGATAAGTTGCTAGGAAGTTGCAAATCAAACTTGAGGGAGAAATAATACCTTTACGTTTATCAAGTTCTTACTATAAACCACAAGAACCAATAGAGTATGGTTAAGGCACAGGCTCCAGAATCAGACTGTGTTCAAATACTGCTTCTGCCCTTTCCTAGCTGAGTGACCTTGTGCGAGTTACCTAACCATTCTGTGCCTCAGTTTCCTCAGTTATATAAAAGAACTAATATTAATTCATATAAAGGTTTTAGAAAAATACCTTTCTCATAGAAGTTAATAAATGCCAGGACTTTACATGAATTAGCTTGTTTAAACCTCATGACAACCTATAAAGTAGGTACTGTTCTTATGCTCTTTAGTAAATTTTTTGAAATTCAAACAACCACTTGTTAATATACCAGTATTTGGGGTTCTGTGAAAGTAAGATGTATTTTAAACCATTTGTTTCATTTGCATTCCTCCTCCATTTCCTTATAGCAAATGGGCTTTCTTTGCAGATAGTGTTCTAGCAGTGGAGTTATTAATTATTTCCCCTTTTTGGGCACTGAAATAGGCATACTAGCAGTATACTTTGATGATTTGAGTTTCATAGGCTTCACTTTTGCGGCAAAATCGAATTCTAAAAGGCTTGTTGCAACGTAAGCTTTGTGGTAGCAAATACTATACTCACCTAGAGGCACTAGAATTCATAACAACTCACAAGATCAAGAAGCTTACTTAATTAGACTACAGTATTCAGTTTGGAAATTTTATGTATGACTGCATGATTCAGCCATGAATCAAATGTTTCAAGATGAGTTATTTGAAGAAAGTTCTAGAAGAGAAGAATGACAAATTACAGAGATGGAAAATGGATCTAATGAAGAAAAGTGAGTTATATAGATAGGTTGCTTGGACTAGGGAATAAAAGTATGACAATTATATTTTCAAGGAGGAGTGTGTTTATTTGGTTTTTCTCCATGTCTTAGAAGAACTGAACTATACTTAAAGCAGAAGGTATAGACATATATAAATCCAGTTTTCAAAATTGTAAAACACTGAGAAGGGCTTTGGAGAGAAGGTATAAACTCTCAGAAGGGAACAGACAGTTTAGACCAGTGGTACTCAAATTTCTATGCATAAAAATCTCCTGGGATCAATTAAGTACAGATTCCCAGGTCCCCACAAGAGATTCTGATCCAATGGATCTCTGGTCAGGCCTAAGAATTTGCACTGTTATCAGATACTTCAATGGGAGTCTAATGTAGACAGCCCTTGAAACAAATGTTGAAAAACTTTTTGAGTTTAATCTGCCTGTCAAACTCCAGGGAGCTCAACCAAGTAATCTCTTATGGTCTCCTCTAACTCTGATTTATATAGTTAGTTCTGTACATGTTTCTCTGTATCACTTCAAGTGAGCTCCAAACTGTTATAAAGGCACCAGCTCTTAGAAAGCAGTGAGATGGGTTATATTGTTCAGTATTGCTCATTACAGCTAAAGAAATCACATATTAAACCACAAAGAGGAATGGAAATTTTTACACAATACATAACTAATGGATATTTGAACAAGTAATATTCAGCAAGGAGAAATTAAATCATGGCTTACACCTTTAAGATATGGTAAATCATCTTCAGGCAATACTTTAGACCCTCTCGTCACACAGGATTACAAGGGGACGCATTACTAAATATTTATATTTCAAATGTGTTGACACATACTCGTGATAAATGAACATTAAATTTATGAAAGTTAGCCTCTGCTCGCTGTGTTCTTCAGGTGTCCTCTTTAATTCTGTTCTTGTGTGTTTATTTTTGTTTTTGTTTTCTAGGATGGAGCTATGATGTTGAAGAGAGAAGGGTTCCGAAACCCAAGTCCAAGTCTTACGGCGCAAACTTTTCTTGGAACAAAAGAACAAGAGTATCCACAAAATAGGTTGGCACGGATTATATCTCTGCTTGTCTGTGAATAAAGTCAGCTGTTCAGTATTTATAGTCCGTGTATATTACACCTCAATCTCCTAATAAATTTGACCTTTAAACTACATTTTGTGGTGTCATTTTAAATGTTTTTTGATGTCTAAAATTAAACTTGTTATAATTTCCTTTATAGAGAGACATTTTCAGGTGATCATACCTCTAGGAAATTTCGGCACTTCATCTATTAAAAGGAGTACTTGAAATCTGCAATATTGAAGTTTTATACTTGCTTTTTATGACCATTCTCAAGTTAATAATATTTATAAACTACCAGCCATCATTATCAAAATGCTGTCTTAGAAATTTTCCTTTTATCATAGGTAAAGAAATTCATGATTACGTTGCAATCTGATAAACCTAAACCCAAATCTCCTTATTGTTGAAATCCTCTTCTTTAATTAGAAATATTCTCTAAGTTTCTTTGAGCCTGAATGAATTGTGTTCCATACTAAATGCTGCTCACAAATCAACACTTCATGATTGTGAGGTCCAGGTAAAGATTTTACATTCTTGTGAATTAAAAGACTCAGAAAATAAAAACCAGTTCTTTGTTTGTTAGAGATGATTAGTATTCACTGTTATTTTTAGAAAATATAAATATATGCTTTTGTTATGTGCTAATCATTTAGGTCATACAGTATGAGTTACCAAACACACACTGACTATATCGTGTTTTCTCAAGACATTTTTTATATTGTGGCATGTAATACACAATTTAAACCTCTGGTTTTCAACATTTTGATTTTCCCAGTTTTTTGCTTTTATATTTAAAAATATATAACTCTTACCTCCCTAGCCAGACTGCAAATGACTAAAACTGTAAGTATTGAAATTTCTTTCTCAATGTCTTCAGCAAAGCCTCACTCGTGGGAAAGCACAATAAACAATGATTAGTTTGACTGTTTCAGTGATTCTGAATACAAACCAAACCTGGTCTGTCTCATTCTCTTCTAGTTTTCAGTTGATACGTCTTTGAAACTGTTAGTGGATATTTACTGGGACTCTATTCAATAGCTGTTCAAAAGTTGATGTTATTTACACTCATCTAAGAATTGTACTGACCACTCAAGAGTTAATTTTAAATGGATTTTTTAAATTTTAGAACTCAGATTTTTTTTAATTTTATAAAACAATCTTGTTTTATCTTAAATATTGTTAAAATAATCTCCCATATATTCTCGAAAACTGAGGAACAGTTAATTAAAGTGGGTTTTTTGGAAGATAAATATTAAACCTACATGGGTAATGAAGATTAAATCACAAAATTAGAAAAAAATAGATTTTCAAATTGTGATTTAATTGATTGATTACCCATAGATGTAGACATGATTACGCCTGTGCTTTGGATCCTGGTTAGGGGTAGATCTAGGTTGAGGAAACTGAATGCTGGAATATATGGCAACTCTGGGAACCTAATGAGAAGCTCCAGTGTCTCTCCAGTTGTCAATTTAACAAGAATAAGTCCAGGAGATGTCATTATTTATTGTAGGAAGCTCATGATGATGATTTTGTGACCAAAGCCTGCCAACAATGGTATGTGATCATAATAATATATTATACTGTAATAGATTTTCTCCTAATCTAAAGATCACTGATTATATTTAATTTTTTTTTTCCTTTTCAGTGGGATTTTCCACAAATTTTTATTATAAGAAAAAAAGGTTAAAAATTAACACTCATATACCCTTCACTTAAATTTACTAGTTAATATTTTGTCACATGTATTCTCCCTCCCTTCCTCCCCACAATCTTCATTTAAAAGTAAGGTGCAGGCATAATATCATCTCTAAATACTTAGGGAAATATCTCTTTAGAAAAAAGACATTATTCTATATTACCACAATATTGTCACAATTTTTAAAAATTTGACTGTTGATAGTTTAACAATTGTCCATATTCAGGCTTTGCCAGGTTGCCCCAATATTGTTCTTTACACTGATTTATTTCAGTCCAGGATCCAATCAATAATTATATATTAAATTTAGTCTCCTTGATCTTGAACAGTTCACCTGCTTTTTTGTTTCTTCCATGACATTGGGTGTTTTCAAAGAATTCAGGCTAGTCCTCAGAAAATGTTCCATAATTTAGCTTTCTCTCATTGTTTCGTCATGATGAGATTAAAGTTAAACATTCCTGGTAATAATCCAAGGAATGCTAAAACAATGGTGAAATTTTGTTGGGAAGCAGATTTATGCAATCTCAAAGTGTCCACCCATACATTATGTACTAACTAAAAGAGATAAAAGTACTTTATGATGGAGAAATCTGGCACGTATCACCTCAACCAAGTGATCAAACTTAATATCACCAATAATTAGTAATTTTTTGTTTTTCTCAAAGAATCAGTCCTGGAGGCACATAAAATCACTGTCCAATTATTGGTGATGTTAGTGTAATCACTTGGTTAAGGTGGTACACGCCAGAGTCTCCATCACAAAGTACTTTTATCTCTTAATTAGTACATAATCTGTGGTTTGATACTTTGAGGTTGCATAAATCCTGTTTCCCAAGAAAACTTTACCAAACTGTGTAAGCATTTTTGGACTGTCCTTACCTGAATCAGGTATTACACCAGAGACTGCAAATGGTAATTTTCTAGTTCTGTCAATTCTCCATCTACTAGCTAGCCCCACTGGTTTGCTGTTGTTATTAATTACTGTTGTTGATTTATGGATTCTTTTTTATTTAGTATTCATTATTCTCATTATATTTAATGTCCCAGATTTCACCTTTGGGAGCTCCCTCAAGCTGGCTCCTCTGTCCCTTTTGGCATATCTTTACCCCCTTTTTTAACACTTCCTTGATTTCTGGAACAATATATTTTAGGTTTACTTTGTACATTCCCCCCTCAGACCTGGAATCAGTCATTTCTCCAAGGAGCCCTGTTTCCTTTTAGCGGAAAGTAATATTTAGAAATCAAGGTTAGGCTCTCACCCCTATGTTCATAGCAGCACTATTTACAATAGACAAGACATGAAACAACCTAAATGTCCATCAACAGATGAGTGGATAAAGAAGATATGGTATATAAATACAATGGAATATTACTCAGCCATAAAAAGAAGAATGAAGTAATGCCATTTGTAGCAACATGGATGGACCTAGAGATTATCATACTATGCAAATTAAGTCAGAAAGAAAGACAAATACCATATATCACTTATATGTGGAATCTAAAATATGACACAAATGAACATATCTATGAAACAGAAAGAGATTCACAGAACTAGAGAACAGACTTTTGGTTGCCAAGGGGGAGGGGGGGTGGGGGAGGGAAGGATTGGGAGTTTGGGATTAGTAGATGCAAACTAGTATATATAGAATGGATAAACAACAAGGTCCTACTGAATGGCACAGGGAACTATATTCAGTATCCTGTAACTGAGTCACTTTGCTGTACAGCAAAAATTAACACAAATTTATAAATTATACTTCAATAAAAAAAAATTTAGGGTACTATATGGACCCATGTAAGTGGGCAGAGTTTACACACATGCTCATATTTTATATCTTGATAACCTCCAATTCCAGTCCAGTAGCTCAGAGTTCTTTCTCTGCATCTCCCTCCTCCTCTACTCTCCCTCACCCCCATTGAATATTTTATCACCCTTCTCTCACAATGAGAATCCTGGTTCCTAACGTCAGTGTATTACTCTTACTCTGTCCTACAATACACACAAAATGGTTTTGAAATCACTAATACCACCAGTAACAAACTACAAGGTAAAGTTCAAGATTTCTTCACAATTCTTATTCAGAAAAAAGAAGAGATAGAGTCAGGGCACTGTTTCCCAAGTTCCTTGAATTAACTCTTTACATTATCTATTTTCATATACAGTTAGGTTCATTTGTTCCTTTGTATTCATGTATAGCATTTTTTCTTTCTTATTGATTTATTTTTTAAACATGTAAAATTTTAACCTGGTTCAAAAATCAAAATTGTACTAAAAAGTTGAAGGAGTCCCATTCTTACCTACCCTCTGTGGTAACCAATTTTATTACTTTCTGATTTATCTTAGCTGTGTTTCATTTTGGAAATTAAGCAAATGTACATATTCATATTTCTCCTTTCTTACACAAAAGGAAGCATACTATATGTACTCTTTTGTACCCTGCTGTGTTTCTTTCTTAGTATACCTTAGGACATACTCCATATCAGTTCTATACTTAAATTTGGTAGATCTTAGTGAATGTAAATTATACCTCAATAAAAGTTGATTTAAACATAAAGACAAACCTCAGTGTGATGTCAGAGCAGCACTTACAACATGCATGGTCCATGAGCATTTGATACGGCTTATAATGGTTAAACAGAAAAACAACTATATATAAAGTTTTTGATGACTGAGAAGATCAATGTGTTAAAATTCATATACAGAATAATCTAAAAGTCAGATTTTCCATTCCTGCAGCATTTGCACCATGACTAGGATGGTCCATGTGGAACAAGGCAAAGTGAAGACATATTGGAAGAAATATTACTCAAAATTGACATCTGCAAAAACCAAAAAATTAGATACTTCTCTAGTTTTCCATTATTGTGTAAAACAAAGCAAAACAAAATTCTTAACATGCCTTATTTGATGAAACATTCATTTCTGGTATTATTTGGTTTTCTGTTTATAAATCTATGTGTGGGAAGATGAATTCAGTTTTAGTTACAGTGAATGCAGGATGCCAATGAGCTATAAAAGATAGCTATCAAAGATTCACAGCCCACCATTGGAAATGTGGGTCTGGAGCTTAGCAGATGGGCCAAGAGCATTGGCTGGACTGCAACAATGATAGCTCTGGCAATGAATAGAGTAGTGAGTACAAAATTATGAAGAACAGAGAGGAGGGTCACAGACAATTCCTTAGGGAAGGTATTTTCAGTAAACAAAAAGGAAGAGGTGATAAGGAATTGAGGAGGCCAACAAAGGATTTTTTAAATGAAAAGAACTGTCTCTAAGCTCAACAGCTACATACCTCCTTAGACGTTGCTATGTGCTTAGCACCAAAATTACTAGAATATCAGAAATGGAAATTGAATAAAATTAGATGCAATTTCATTAAGAAACTGTGGTTCTAGTAGTAAATAAAAGGTTGTTTAGTCTTTGTATTAGTTTCTTATGGTTTCTGTGACAAATTATCACAAATTTGTTGGCTTAAAACAACACACATTAATTCTACAATTTTTGAGATCAGAAGATCAAAATCAGTTTCCCTGGGCCATAATTAAGGTGTGGTCAGGGCACTCCTTCCAGAGGATCTAGGAGAGAATCCATTTCCTTGCCTTTTCCAGATTCCAGAGCTACATTCCTTGCCTTGCTTGACTTGCAGCCCCTTCTTCATTTTCAAAACCAGTAACATTTTTTTTTCTTTTTGGTCGCTCCGTGCAGCATGTGAGATCTTGGTTCCCCGACCAGGAATCAAACCCACACCCCCAGCATTGGAAGTGCGTCGTCTTAACCACTGGACCACCAGGGAAGTCCTGCCAGTAACATCTTGCATTACGTATTACCTTCTTCCCCTCAGGTCAAATTTCCCTCTGCCTTTCTCTTATAAGGACACTAGTGATTACATTTAGGACTCACCCAGATAATCCAAAACATGGGATAATAAAGCCATGAAAAATATCCCAGAGCCACCTCACTTTAAACTGTCAATCTGTCAAGTTTGTTTAGCAGTACACAGTTATTGGTATTTACAAGAAAGATTAGTTTAGAAGGGCCTTCAGAGATAATAGTAGATATAATTTAAAGTTGTGGAAGAGGGAGTCACTTATACAAGTTGACAAAAATCAGTCTTTTAATTACAATGAGGTTTCATAACTGTCTCTCCTTTTGAATGGTTCCCTAGAACAATCACATGCCCATTATGACCTATGATGAAGTTAGGCCTGCTTGAGCCAAGAAAAGTTTAAAATAAGTAAGTAAATAATTAAAACTTATTGGATTTAATATCCCCTTTGGAAGAGAAACTAAAGCGCAGTATTCTTTAGTACGACAACCCTTAGATCAAGTGTCAGATGTGCCACTTGTACTTGACCTCTCTAATACCTTAGTGTCCTTATCAAGTGTGATTGAATAAATAAGCACCTAGTATATACTTAATAAATGTTGGGCACTCTGCTTCATGAAAATTCACATCATTCATTAAATATTATTTGTGGCCAGGCATATGGCTAAATTTATGTGTGCCTGCTAGGATCTCTAAGTAATTTTTTTAAACTTTAATCATAATGTGAGAAAGATAAAGCAGGATGCCTACAGATATAAATAGAACTTAGATAAAATAATGAACAGACAGACTTCCCTGGTGGCGCAGTGGTTAAGAATCTGCCTGCCATTGCAGGGGACATGGGTTCAATCCCTGGTCCGGGAAGACCCCACAGGCCACAGAGCAACTAAGCCTGTGTGCCACAACTACTGAGCCTGCACTCTGGAGCCCATGAGCCACAACTACTGAGTCTGCGTGCCACAACTACTGAAGCCCGCATGCCTAGAGCCTGTGCTCTGCAACAAGAGAAGCCACCGCAATGAGAAGCGCTCACGCTGCAACGAAGAGTAGCCCCCACTCGCCACAGCTAGAGAAAGCCCGTGCACAGCAACAAAGACACAATGCAGCCAAAAATAAATAAATTAATAAATTTTAAAAATATAATGAACAGTTTCTTTTAAAGTTGTACTTAAAATGGAGAATAAACAGGACTTAGCAGACTTGTGAATACTTGAACTAATGAATGGTTTTATGGGTAAGAAATAGAAACAATGCTTGTGAGTACAGAGTGATAAAGCATAGTTAATTTTGTTGTTAATATCTAACTCAAATTTACTCTTTAATGAATATCCATATCTAGAGAAAATCACCAATAGTAGATTACAATGTAATATCTGCTGACATTTTTCATTATGAACATACACGGCTTGATCCTTATCAGCAGCCCTGCCCTTGAACCACTGCTGTAAAACTCCTCACCAAATCCTCTCAGGTTGGGACACACAGTTTTTGAGGCACAAGCCCATGGTGTTCACCTTTGCCTTGCAAAGCAATAAAGCTATTCTTTTCTACTTCACCCAAAACTCTGTCTCCGAGATTCAATTTGGCATCGGTGTACAGAGGCCAAGTTTTGGGGATCAATATAGATTTACAGTTCTTAAAATGGAGGAAATATTTTGCACATGTAACAATCATATGATTTTTACAAAGGGATTTCCATGTGAGTCTAAAGTAATATATACCACAATTAAAGCATGCTTTAGTCTTTTAAAGGTGGCAATTCACCTAAGAGGACACAGTGCAGTGCACTTGGGAAATATAAATTATAAATTTGCAAGACGGGATGATTGATCTTTACATTAGAAAGAAGAAAATTGCTAACAATGAGAAGGAGATGAAGGATCATAGAGAACCATAAGATGAATAGGAATTAAGTAAGTATGTAACAGTGTGGAAGAACCCTGGGGAGTACCTAATGCAATTTCACTGTGTATTAAACAAAGGATAAATTGAGGTAAGTGAAGAATTGCTTCAGTTAAATTTCCAAAGGATCAAATACACATTGCATTTTGCTTTAGGTTATACCACTCAAAGAAATATATGGAGAGAATTCCAAAGAAGAAAACAACAATATCCAAATGCCAAAATGTAAATCGTATAAAAAAATAAGTCTTGGCACATGTCAACTACTGGGAGCCATTCAAAATAAAATAGGCTACTTGGACAACCACAAAGGTTTGACAGACAACAAAGAGCTAAGGCAAGGTTAAACAATGAGATTAATCTCCTACACAAGGCCACTTCCTTCAAGACTAGGAGAGGTGGCTATTTTATTTAATGCAAAGAAACCAACGTAGAAAATGAAGCAACGGAGGATATGTTGCAAGCAAAAGAACAAAATTAAACCTTTGAAAAAGTCCTTAATGAAACAGAGATAAGTGATTTACCAGATAAAGAGTTCAAAATAATGGCCATAAAGATAAAGAGCAAACTTGGGAGAAGAACAGATGAACACAGTGAGAACTTCTACAAAGAAATAGATAATATTAACAAGTGCCAATAGAAGTCACCAATATGAAAATACAATAACTGAACTGAAAATTACAGTAGAGGGGTTCAACAGCAGACTACATGAAACAAAAAGAAAGGATCAATGACCTCCAAGCCAGGGTAGAGGAATTCACCCAATCAATGCAGCAAAAAGAGAAAAAGAATTTTAAAAAGTAAAGACAGCTTAAGGGACTTATAGGACAACATCAAGCAAAATAGTATTTACATTATACGGGTCCTAGAAGGAGAAAATTGAGAGAAAAAGGCAGAAAGCTTATTTGAAAAAATAATGGCTAAAAATCTCCCTAACGTGGGGAAGAAAACAGACATCCAGATCCAGGAAGCCTGGAGAGTTACAAATAAGATGAACCCAGAGAGACTCACAGAGAGACATTAAAATTAAAATGTCAAAAGTTAAAGACAAAGAGAGAAAGCAGCAAGAGAATAACAATGCATTACATACAAGCGAACCCCCATAAGATTAGAAGCAGGTTTTTCAGCAGAAACTTTGCAAGCGAGAAGGGAGTGGCATGATATATTCATAGTGCTGAGAGGAAAACAAACAAAAATTTCCAACCAAGAATACTCTACTCAACAAAGTTGTCATTCAGAATTGAAAGAGGGTTAAAGAGTTTTCTAGACAAGAAAAAGCTAAGGGAGTTTATCACTACTAAATCGGCCTTAAAAGAAATGATAAAAGGACTTCTTTAAGCTGAAATAAAGGGTGCTAATTAGTAATAGGAAAAGATATATAAGTTTAAATCCCACTGGTAAAGGTAAATGTATAGTAAAGGAGGTGGATTAATCACTTATGAAGCTAGTATGAAAGTTAAAAGACAAAAGTAGTAAAAATAACTATAACTACAATAATTAGTTAAGGACTACAAAAGATAAAAAGATGTAAAATGTGACATCACAAATATATAAAATGAGAGAGGAATAGTAAAAATGTACAGATTTAGAATGTAATCAAACTTAAGTTGTTATCAACTTAAAATAGACTGTTATAAGTTATTATATATAGATCCTATGGTAACCACAAAGCAAAAACCCATAGGAGATGCACAAAAAGAGAAAGTAATCTAAGCATGCCACTTAAGAAAGTGATTAAACCATAAAGGAAGAGGCAACAGAAAAGAACAAAGTAAATACAAAACAGCGAGAAAATAAATAAAATGGCAATTAAGTTCATACCTGTCAATAATTACTTTCAATGTGAATGGAATAAACTCTCCAATCAAAAGACAGTGGCTGGGGCTTCCCTGCTGGTACAGCAGTTAAGAATCCACCTGCCAGCACAGGGGACACAGGTTCGAGCCCTGGTCCGGGAAGGTCCCACATGCCGTGGAGCAACTAAGCCCATGCACCACAACTACTGAGCCTGCACTCTGGAGCCCATGCTCCGCAACAAGAGAAGCCACCACAATGAAGAGTAGCCCCCGCTCACCTCAACTAGAGAAAGCCCGCCTGCAGCAACAAAGACCCAACACAGCCAAAAATAAATAAATAAATAAATAAATAAATAAATAAATAAATACACAGTGGCTGAATGTAAAAAAAAAAAAACCCAAAACAAACAAGAGTTAACCTAGCTTTAAATAAATGGGCTTGTATTTGAAAAAAGAAAAAGAACAAGACCCGTATATATGTTTCCTACTGGAGACTCACTTCAGAGATAAGGACACACACAGACTGAATATGAAGGGATAGAAAAAGATACTCCATGCAAACGGAAACCAAAAGAAAGCTGAAATTGCTATACTTATATTAGACAAAATAGACTTTAAAATGAACACTGTAATAAGAGACAAGGGCATTTCATAATGATAAAGGGGTCAATTCAACAACAGGATATAACATTTGTAAATATTTGCACACCCAACATAGGAGCACCTAAATACATAAAGCAAATATTAACAGATGTAAAGGAAAAAACAGACAGCAACACAATAATAGTAGGGGACTTTAATACCCCACTGACATCAATGGATAGATCATCCAGAGAGAAAATCCATGAAAAAACATGTTGGCCTTAAACAACACGTTAGACCAGATGGATTTAACATTTCATGAAAAGGCAACAGAATATATATTCATCTCAAGTGCACATGGAATGCTCTTTGGGATAGGTCATATGTTAGGCCATAAAACAAGTTTTAATAAATTTAAGAAGATATCAGATACCTTTTCTGAACACAATGGTATGAAAATAGAAATTAATTACAAGAAAACTAGAAAATTCACAAATACGTAGAGATTAAACAACATTCTACTAAAAACAAATGGGTCAAAATGAAATCAAGTGAGAAATTTAAAAATACCTTAAGACAAGTGAAAATGGAAATATACCAAAACTTACGGGATGCAGCAAAAGCAGCTCTAAGAAGGAAGTTCATAGTGATAAATGTCTACATCAAAACAAGAAGGAGGGCTTCCCTGGTGGTGCAGTGGTTGAGAGTCCGCCTGCTGATGCAGGGGACACAGGTTCATGCCCCGGTCCAGGAAGATCCCACATGCTGCAGAGCGGCTGGGCCCGTGAGCCATGGCCGCTGAGCCTGTGCTCCACAACGGGAGAGGCCGCAACGGTGAGAGGCCCGTGTACCGCAAAACAAACAAACAAACATGAAGGAATCTCAAAAAAGCCAACCTAACTTTATACCTCAAGGAACTAGAAGAAGAAAAAAAATGAATCCCATAGTTAGTAGAATGAAGAGAAATAACAAAGATCAGAATGGAAATGAATGAAATAGAGACCAAAAGCACAATAGAAAAGAACAACAAAACTAACAGCTGGTGTTTGAAAAGATAAAGAAGATTGATCAAAACTGGACAAACTGATCAAAACTGGACAAACTGAACAGAAAAATTACTAAGTACAGTAATAAAGTATAAACCATTAGGAAAAAGAATAGTAACTCATGAATCCATACTGATGATAAATATAGATAAATAATGGAGGAGAAGGAAGGGCTCTTACTTATAGTAGAATGCCAAGTGCTGAGTGGTAAATTTGGAGAGAACGCTGCTGGAGTTTTAAGATCAGCAGTTTGCAACCATCATAGTCAAGATTTGACTAGGCAGTGGGACTTCTGAAATGTCTACATGAAAAGCTTGATAGATTGTCTCCTCAGAGAAACAGAGATAAAACTGGATAAGTACATAAATTAATATTTTCTAAATGTCTCTGGAATTTGACCAAAGGGCATATAATCAATTAAGAAGAATTTGCTTAAGAAAATCTATGCATCTCTGTAAGAAATGTAGGAGTCTATGTCATTTCAGCCAGGGGATGCTCCCATTCTCTTCATCTCTATGTTTTAGAAATTCTACACTGTGAAGGTAGGGCAGCCCGTAAGAACTGATAGCTCCCATCCTCCCTCACCAGCTCCCAATTTGGGACATAGATTCCACTTCAGGAAAGGATGGGGTAGCTTGGGAGGACCAGTGGCTCCTATCCGCACCCCCAGGGCTCTGGCCTTGTGTTGTGGAGGTTCTGCTCAGAGTGGGCATAACATGTCATGAGGACTGGTAGCTGCTTGGCCCTGCCTGAAGAGGCTTACTTTACTTGGAGATGAACATGGAAAAACCATATCCAGGAACGCTATCAAAAACAGTAGATATCAGTGCCAAACAATCACGGATGGTTAGTGTCTCTGTACTACTAGTAATGGTAAACAAAATGGCATTACAGTAAGTCCCCTACATACGAACCTCCAAGTTGCAAACGTTCAAAGATGCGAACATGCGTTTGCATGTCTAATCACATAAGTTAGTTCACATGTCTGGCGTACATTGTCACGTGCGTGCATCCCCTACATAGTGGTTGTGCTTTTGTGTACTTTACCGTACAGTACTGTATACAGTACAGTAGTACGGTATCTTTATTTCAAGTCCAGGATGTCTGGAAGCAAGTGTAAAAGTAGCGGTGATGTAGCTGGTACTGCTAAGAAGCACCAAACGATAATGATAGAAACAAAAGTGAAAATAATTGAGAAAGTGAGCGACAAGAGGAAGAAGAAGTGACTGACGAACTGAAGAGATTCACAGAGCAGGAAATAGCAAGGGAATTTTCTTCATTTGAGGAGGCACTGTTAGTTTTCGAGGCACAGGACCCAAACATAGAACCGTACACAAAGGACTGCAGCTGCCATTCAAAATTCAATCCAGTGCTACCATGTCATCTATGACGAGAAAAAAAGAGCTACTACCCAGACATCATTGGATCATTTTTTCAAAAGGGTAGATAGAATTGAATCCAGCAAGGAACCAGAACCTATGCCATCAGCGTCAGGCATGAGTGAAATTGCAGCTTACCCTCCGGCTCCTATTGCTAATGATCCTTCAGCTCTACCATCTCCCACCTCCTCTCCCTCCTCCTGTCAGTACCTCTTCTTGCCTGTTCACTCGATGCCAGCCCCTGTATGCCAGCTGTTGTACTGTACTACTGTACTTTTCAAGGTACTGTACTGTAAGATTAACAATGTTTTATTTTCTGTGTTTGCTTTTTATGTATTATTTGTGTGAAAAGTGTTATAAACCTATTACAGTACAGTACTATATAGCCGATTGTGTTAGTTGGGTACCTAGGCTAACTTTGTTGGACTTATGAACCAACTGGACTAATGAACGTGCTATTGGAACAGAATTTGTTCATATGTAGGGGACTTACTGTATCAGAAATTTAAGAGGGAGATCCAGGGAAAGAGATAGCCAAAAAAAAAAAGGCCTTGCCAAGCAAGGCCTTGCATCCCTGCAAGGCCTTGACCAGGCATCCCTGGTCATTTGAAAAGCTGTATATATGAGCAAGACTGCATCTAAGTAACAAGAGAAGTTGCTAGCTCCTGACTGAACATGGGGAAGACTTGTAACCGACTCCTGAACTTTGAAAGCATTCCCAACACTATACACAGATCCACCAACAAAAAGTGGAGGCATTAAAGGCTCAGGGGGCTTAAAACAACCTCTGATCAAAACAACCTCTGATCATTGGACGCTGAGCTATGCTGACTCAGGGGTGATGCCTAGGAAGCCTAAAAATAAAGAAGGAAAACAAACGAGTAGTGACATACATCAGAGACTGCACACTGCAGAGGAAACAGACTTCACAAAGTTTGTTCAATGAAATCACTAAAGAAAGAAACAAAAAATGGCAACAAGCCTGGAGTGCGGACACAGAATAAGGACTGAGAGTTGCTATATTATCTGAAATATCCAGTTAAACAACAACAAAAATTATGAGACATGAAAAGAAACAGGGAAGTGTGCCCCACACACGGGGGAAAAAAAATCAGTCAATAACATTACTTTTGGGTGCACCTCAAAGCAACTACCACAAATATGCTCCAAAAATAAAAGGAATCCATATTTAATCCATTAAATGAAAGTATAACAATGACTCACCAAATAGAGAATATTAATAGAGATAGAATCATTTTTTTAAAATCAAGCAGAAATACTAGAATTAAAAAGTACAATAACTAAAATGAAAAACTCACTAGAGGGGCTCAAAACTAGATTTTAGCTGGCAGAAGAGATCAGGGAATGTGAAGATAGATTAATAGGGATTATCCAATTTGAAGAGCAGAAATTAAAAGAATGAAAAAAAATCAGAGATCTATGAGACACCATTAAGCATATCAATATATACATAATGGAAGTACCAGAAGAAGAGAAAGGAGCAATATTGGTTTACTATTGGTGCCCAACAAATTACCACAAACTTAGTGGCTTAAAACAACAGACTTTTATTCATTCATTCATTCACTCATTCACTGACTCACTATTTTATAATTCTGTAGGTTAGAGTCTAACGTGGGTCTCAATGGGCTAATCAAGATGTTGGCAGGGCTGCATTCCTTTCTGGAGACTCTAGGGGAAAATCTGTTTCCTTTCCTTTCCCAGCCTCTACGGATGCCCACATTTCTCAACTGATGGCCCCCATCCTCTTGAAAGCCAACAATATGGCATCTCTCTGATCATCTTTTGTAGTCACATCTCATTCCAACATTGACCTCAGCCAGGAAGGGTTCTTTTTAGCACTTGTTATTAGGTTGGGCCCATCTGAATAATCTAAAATAATCTCCTCATCTCAAGGTCTTTAATTTTGATCACATCGGCAAAGTCTCCTTTTCCATGTGAGGTAATATATTCATAGGTTCCATAGATTACGACATGGATGTCTGTGGGGTGGTAGTCGTTGGAGGGTGCATTATTTTACCTACCACAATAGCAGAGAAAAATATTCAAAATAATAATGCTGATCATCTTTCAAATTTGATTAAAAAACCTATCTAAACAACAAGAAGCTCAACAAAATCCAAGTAGGATAGAAAAGGAAAAAAAACAAAACAAAATCAAACTTAGACACATCATAGGCCATTGTTGAAAGACAAAAAGAGAAACCATGAGAGCAAGAGACAATACATCAGATACAAAGAGACCATAATAAGATTAACAGCTGATTTCCTATTAAAAAAAAATAAAACAACTTATGGAGGCCATAATACAGTGGAATGACATATTTAATGTGCTGAGAGAAAAAAAAATCCTACATACAGCAAAACCGTCTTTCAAATATGAAAACAAAGATATTCCCAGATAAACAAAGACACAGAATCCATTGCTATCAGATGTGCTTTAAAAGAAATATTAGAGGAAGTAATGTCACAATGATGGGAGCATAGGTTATTCTTGACTTTGCTCCGCTTCACAGGGAAAACAACTAACAAATATTCATGGACAAGACACCACTGAGAAATCCTAGAACACAGGGGTAAGGCTGAAGCACCCCCTGAATCACAGAGAAAAAGATGGACAACATTAGAAAGCTAATAGGAGGGTTACATGCTGAGCACACTGCCCCTTTCCCAGGCTGGTGCAGAGCCATGATGAGAGGTCTCCCCTCAACCTATGGTTCCTCCAGTGGGAAAAGAGAGTGTAGGGTTGACATCCAGCTCCCCTAGCACTGTGGATCACTTCTTGGGATCCCTCACTCCAGTACTGTCTCATAAAGATTACAGGGGAATCTGTGGGTCTTGACCACTGGGAATCTGATGGTGCTGGAGAAGTGGGGAGGGGCTTGTAACAAGCAGCACTTGGATCTTGGCAGATCAAGTTTCTACCTATAGCACCCAGGTAGTGGTCCCAGCCAGTGGCTTTGTTCATCTGTAGAACCAAGTCAGCGACACAGTCTGACCAGGGAACTCAGCAGGGTTCTGGTCTGCCTGATTTGGGTCCCCAGATGAAGAGATTTGCTAGCCCTGGAGCTTGGTCTGCTCCCACCCAGCCAGTAGAGCTAAGTCATAACCCCGCTAACTGCTGAGTGTAGCTCCTGGCTCCATCTGACTAGAAAGGCTGGCAAGAACACCTGGAAGCTACATAACCCAGTAACACTCAAGCAGAGAGTCTGGCAGGCAGAGCTGATTACCCGCAGAGCAAAGCCAGTGCTGGGCTTAGATGGTTCCCTTAATCCACCCAGGCAGGGAAGCTAATTCCTAGGCCTACACACTGCTGAGTGAAGCTCCTAGACCTGGCCAACCAGAAAGCCTGTCCAGAACAGCTGGAAAACTGTATAGCCCAGCAATGCTCAAGCAGGGAGTTCAGCAGGCAGAACTGATAGACTGCAGAGCCAAACCAGTGCCCTCGTTTGGCCACATTACTTGGGGCATTGGTCAGCTTGAGTCAAGACCACAAACAAAAAACCTTTCTGACTTGGAGCTGTTTCCCCGGCTGTGCCAGGCTAGGAAACTAATGTGTAGCCCCACCCATTGCTGAATATAGTTTTCAGCTTGCTCAAGCAGGGAACCTAACCAGGGTACTTAGGAAGCTATGTAGCCCATCTAATAGCCCTGCTTACAGTGACACTTTAACAAGAGAACACAGCCCATGGATTTCCCTGTCTGCACAGCAAAACTGGTGGCCCTCTTTGGCCAGAGAACTCAGTGCACAGTTTTGCCTAATTTGGGTCCCCGAACAATGGGCTGGATAGGACCTGGGGCCTGTCCTGATATCCCATCAGGACAGAGAAGCTAATTCATAGTACTTCACTGCTGAATGTAATACCCAGTCCTGACCATCTAGCAAGCCTGACCAAAGAACCCAGGCAACTGCAGAGACCATCCTACAGCCTTGCTTAGCCAATGAAATAAACCAGGAGTCCTATCCAACTGTTCTCAGCCAGTGGCACCTCCTTCCTAACCTCAGAGCTTGGGCAGTGATCTCACCCCAAAATAGACCCTGATAGCAAGCCCCCTCCTGCCAAGGACCTGACCAGCAGACACATCCAGAAACGCAAACTGAACTGACTGGTGAAGAACTGTCTCTGCCAAAGGAAACCTATAAAGTCTGGAAGAGGAGACCCCCTCACTGAAATGTGAAGTACAATGTAAGGAATCAAGGATCATAAAAAGATCTGGTAAACATCACACCACAAAAGAAATCAAATAAAGCTCCAATAACTGACCCTAAAGAAATGGAAATCTATGAACTGTAAGACAAAGAACTGAGAATAATCCTCTTGAAGAAGTTTAGTGAACTACAACAGCACACAGACAACAAAATAAAATTAGGAAAACAATGCATGAACAAAATGAGTTCAAAAAGAAATAGAAACCATTAAAGCAAAAACAAACAAATCTCAGAGCTGGAAAATATGACGACTGAACCAAAGAACTCAATAAAGTACTTCAAAATCAGACTCAGCCATGCAGAAGAAAGAATTAATGACCTAGAGAAAGGACATTGGAAATTATCCAGTCAGAGGACCACACAGAAAAAAGAATGAAAAAGAGTGAAGAAAGCCTGTAGGACTTACAGGACACAATCAAAAGAAATAATATCCACATTACGGGAATTCCAGAAGGAGAAGAGAAACAGAACAGGACAGAAAGTATACTTAAAGCAAAAATGGATGAAAATATCTCAAACCTGGGAAGAGAAATGGACACCAAGATCCATGAGGACCAAAGAATTCCAAATAAGTTCAACCCAAATAGGACTACATTGAGATACATTATAATTAAATTATCAAAAGTAAAAAAACAAAGAAAGAATTTTGAAAGCAGCAAAAGAGAGAAAATTAGTATAATAGGACACCCATAAGACTATGGGTAGCTTTCTCAAGAGAAATGTTTCAGGCCATGAGAGAACAGGATGACATATTCAAAATATCGGGGGGGAAAAATGTCAACCAAGAATTCTGTTCTCAGCAAAGATGTCCTTTGGAAATAAAGACTTTCCAAAAAAACTAAAACCGAGGGAGTTCATCACCAGTAGACCTGCTTTACAAGAAATGCTAAAGGGTGTTGTGTGGAAGTAAAAGGACACTAATTAACATCATGAAAACATAAAAAGGTACCATAAAACTCACTGGTAATAGTAAATATATAGTCAAAGTTAGATTCTATAATATAGTAATGGTGGTGCATAATTCACTTACAACTAAAGTTTAGAAGTTAAAAAGAAACATAACCATAAATACAAAAATCTGATATTAGTTACACAATATAAAAAATATGTAAACTCTAACATCAATAACCTAAAATGTGAGGGGGAGAAGTTAGTATAGTTTAGGAATCTTACTAAAGTCAAAGATTGTTATCAGTTTAAAATAGGGTGCTATAATTTTAAAATATTTTATGTAAACCTCATGATAATCATACAGGAAAAATCTGTAGTAATTACAGAAAAGAACATGATAAAGAATTCAAGCATAGTGATAGCAAAATATATCAAAACACAAAAAAGAGATAGAAAGATAAGAAACAAGGAATAATGAATCTATAAAATGGCCAGAAAACAATTATGAAATGGCAAAAGTAAGTCCCTACCTATCAATAATTACATTAAATATAAATGGATTAAATTCTCCAATCAAAGGACATAAAATGGCTGAATGGATTAAACAGAAAGATCTTATGATATGCTGCCTACAAGAGACTTACTTTAGCTTTAACGATACAGTATTTTGAGACTGAGAGTGAAGGGATGGAAAAATATTTCAAGAAATAGTAACCTAAAAAGAGCAAGAGTTGCTATACTTAGACAAAATAGACTTTAAAAATGGCACAAAGGGACAAAGAAGGTCACTATATAATGATAAAGGGGTCATCTATCAAAAATATATGACAGTTTTAAATATTTATGTGTCCAACTTGGAGCATTTAAATATACATTTGGTCCTTGAACTACATAGTGGTTAGACCCGCCATGCAGTTGAAAATCCATGTACAATTTATAGATGGCCCTCCATATAAGTAGTTCCTCTGTATCCATGATTCCTCCATATCGACAGTTCCAAATCCATGTATTCAACCAACTGCAGATACTGTAGTACTGTAGTATTTACTATTGAAAAAAATCTGCGTGTAAATAGACCCTCGCAGTTCAAACCTATGTTGTTCAAGGGTCAGCTGTATAGAGCAAAAACTAACATAGCTAAAAGGAGAAATAAACAGCAATACAATAATAGTTGGGGACTTTAATAACCCACTCTCAACAATGAATAGATCATCCAAAGAGATATGCAATCAATTAGGAAAAAGCAAGTATGAACACTATAGATTACATGGACCTAAAAGATATATACACACCTAAAGGATATATACAGAATATTCCATCCAACAACAGCAGAATACACATTCTTCTCAACTGCACAAGGAACATTTTCTAGGATAGACCATATGTCAAGCCACAAAACAAGTCTTAGTAAATTCAGGAAGATTGAAATCATACCAAGTATGTTCTCAGACCATAATGGTATGAAACAAGAAATCAATAATAAAATGAAAATGGGAACATTTAAGAATACATGGAAATTAAACAAGACTCTCCTGAACAAACAACAAATTTTTTTAAAAAATTAAAGGGGAATAAAAAAGTATCTTGAGACTAATGGAAATGGAAACACAACATACCAAAACTTTGGGGATGCAGCAAAAGCAGTTCTAAGAGGGAAGTCCATAGCAATAAATGCCTCCATTAAGGAACAAGAAAGATCTCAAATAAACAACCTAACTCTGGCTTGGGAACTAGAAGAATAAGAACAAACTGAACCCAAGGTTAGTAGAAGAAAGGAATTAATAAATTTTAGGGCAGAAATAAATGAAATAGAGAACAGGAAAACAATAGAAAATACTAACAAGACTAAGAGTTGGTTCTTTGAAAAGATAAAATTGACAAACTTTTAGCTAGGCTAACTAAGGGAAAAAGAGAGAGGACCCAAATCAACAAAATTATAAATGAAGAAGGAGGCATTACAACTGATACCACAGTTATACAAAAGAGGCAACTATGAACAACTATATGCCAACAAACTAGACAACCTGGAAGAAATGGAAAAATTCTTAGAAATATACAAGCTACCAAAACTAAATCAGGAAGAAATAGAAAATCTGGACAGGTCAATTATTAGTAAGGAGGTTGAATCAGTAATCAAAAATCTCCCAAGGAAAAAAAGCCCAGGATCAGAACATTCCATTGGTGAATTTTACAAAAGAGTTAGAGAAGAATTAATGCCAATCCTTCTCAAACTCTTCCAAAAAATCAAAGAGGAGGGAACATTCCCAAACTCATTTTATGAGGCCAGCATTACCCTGATACCAAAAGCCAGATAACGATACTACTAGAAAAGAAAACTACAGGCCAATATCCCTCATGAATATAGGTGAAAAAATTCTCTATAAAATTCTAACAAACCAAATTCAGCAGCAGATTAAAAGGGTCATTCACCATGATCAAATGTAATTTATCCCTGGGATGCAAGGATGATTCAACATACACAAATCAATCAATGTGATACATCACATTAATACAATGAAAGAAAAAAATTATGTGGTCACCCCAATAGACACAGAAAAAGCATTTGACAAAATTCAACGTTCGTTCATGATAAAACAAAAACCTCTTACCAAACTAGGAATGGAAGGAATATAACTCAACATAAATAAGGGCCACATGTGACAAGCCCACAGCTAACATCATACTCAATGGCGAAAGGTTGAAGTCATTTTCCTCTAAGATCAGGAACAAGAAAAGGGTTCCCTCTCTCATCACATTTAACATACTACTGGAAGTCTTAGCTAGAGTAATAAGCAAGAAAAAGAAACGATATCAGAATTGAAAAGGAAATAGTAATATTGTCTCTATTTCCAGAGGACATGATCATATATATATAAAACCCTAAAAACACCACCAGAAAACTGTTAGGTCTAACAAATGAATTCAGTAAAGTTACAGGATACAAAATTAACATGCAAAAATTGTAGCATTTCTATATGCTAACAACAAATTATCTGAAAAAGAAGTAAAATTAATTCTTTTACAATAGCATCAAAAAAATAAAATACTTAGAAATAAATTTAACCAAGGAGGTGAAAGATCTGTACACTGAAAACTACAAGATGTTGATGAAATAAATTAAAGTAGATGAAGATAAATGGAAAGGTATCCTGTGTTCATGGACTGGAAGAATTAATATTATTAAAATGTTAATACTACCAAAAGTCATCTATAGATTCAATACAATCTGTATCAAGATTCCAATGGCATTTTTTACAGAAGTAGAAAAACAATCCTAAAATGTATATGGAATCACAAAAGACCCTCAATAGTCAAAGCAATCCTGAGAAAGAAAACAAAGAGGGAGGCATCACAGTTCCTGGTTTCATTCTAGCTGTATTATAAAGCTAGAGTAATCAAAACACTATGATACTGGCATAAAAACAGACAAACCAATGGAACAGAATTTAGAGACCAGAAATAAACCCAGGACTATATGGTCAACCAATATTTGACAAGGGATCCAAGAATATTCAGTGGAGAAAAGACAGTCTATTCAATAAATGGTGCTGGGAAAATTGGATAGTTACGTATAAAAGAATAAAACTATACACTTGTCTTACACCACTCACAAAACCATAAACCATAAACCTCCCAGAAGAAAACACAGGGGAAAAGCTCCTTGACATAGGTCTTGGCAACAAATTTTTGGATATGATACCTAAAGCACAAGTGACAAAATCTAAAATAAACAAGTAGGACTATATCAAACTGAAAAGCTTCTGCGCAGCAGAAATGATCAGAAAAATGAAAAGACGACTTAAGGAATGGGAAAAAAATATATTTGTAAACTATATGTCTGAAGGGTTAATATCCAAAATATATAAAGAACTCATACAACTCAATAGCAACAAAACAAACACCCCCCCCCCCCCAGTAATCCAATTAAAAACTGGGCAAAGGCCCTGAATAGACATTTTCCCAAAGATATATGAATGGACAATGAGTACATAAAAAGATGCCCAACATCACTGGACATGAGGGAAATGCAAATCAAAACCACAATGAGGTAACAACTCATGCTTGTTGGAATACTTAGCATCAAAAATGCATGAGATAAATTCTGGCAAGGATGTGAAGAAAAGCAAACACTTGCGCACTGTTGGTCGGATTGTAATTGGTGCAGCCACTATGGAGAATAGTATGGAGGCTCCTCAAAACACTAAAAATAGAGTTTCCATATGATCCTCCAATCCCACTCCTGGGCATATATCCAGAGAAAACTCTAATTTGAAAAGATACATGCACCCTAATGTTCATAGCAGCACTATTTATAATAGCCAAGACATGGAAGCAACCTAAGTGTCCATAGATGGATGAATGGATAAAGAACTGGTGGGATATATACACAATGGAATATTATTCAGCCATAAACAGGGGGGAAATCCTGCCATTTGCGCCAAGGATTAACCTTGAGGGCATTATGCTAAGTGAAATGAGTCAGACAGAGAAATACATATACCTTACGATCTCACTTAAATGTGGAATCTTAAAAAGAGAAAGACAAACAGACAAACCAAACTCATAGGAAGAAAGATCAGATTTTCTGGTTACCAGAGGCACGGTGTAGAGGGAATTGCTGAAGGTGGTCAAAAGGTACAAACTTCCAGTTATAAGATAAATAAGTACTATGGATGTAATATATAACATTATGACTATAGTTAACACTCCTATGTGATACACATGTAAATTGTTAAGAGAATTAATCCTGAGTCCTCATCACAAGGAAAAAATATTTTTTTCCTCCTTTTTTGGTATCTATATGAGATGATGAATGTTAACTAAACTTACTGTGGTAATCATTTCACAATATGTGTAAGTCAAATCATTATGCTATATGCCTTACAGTTATATAGTGCCATATGTCAATTAAATCTCCATAAAACTGGAAAAACACCAGAAAACAAAACTAAACTCAATTCTGAAGTTAATAAACATTTTTTGCCTCAAATAAAAGAAACAAATATTAAATACAGTTCTCCAGGCTGAAAGGAAGTGACGCCAGATAGTAGTTCAAATCTACACAAAGTAACAAAGAGCACCAGTAAAGGTAATTTTGAAAGTAATTACAAAAAGCAGTATAATTTTTTTCTCCCTTTTTATCTTAACTGATTTTTAATATGAAGACAAAAATTATAAAATTGTATTTTTGGCACTGTATAAAGATGTAATATATATGACAAAATAGAACAAAGGAGGGGGCAAAGAATAAAATTACACTGGAGCAAGGAAATGACACTGGTCAGTAACTTGAATCTATGGAAAGAAGTGAGGAGTACCAGAATGATAAATAAGTATTTTGTAAGTAAAATATATGGCAGAGCCATAGAGCAACCATTAACAAAACGAGTTGGAATATGTTTTTTAAATGAATAAATGAATTAAAATGGTACACTAGAAAATAACCACATAATATAAAAGAAAGCAATAAAGGAGGGATAGAGGAACAAAAAGACATGACAACTACAGAAAACAAATAGCAAAATGGCATACATAAATCCAACTATGTCAATAATAGCATTAAATGTGAATGAGTTAGTAAAACAACTATATCCGAATTAAAAAAAATATGCGAATGAGTTAAACACTCCAAAGAAAAGGCAGAGATTATCAGACTGAATAAAAAAACAGGTTCCAACTATATGATGTTATAAAAGACACACTTCAGCTTTAAAAATACATGCAGTTTGAAACCAAAGAAATGAAAAAAGAAATACCAAGTAAACAGTAGGTATAAGTGAACTGGATTGGCTATCCAACTCTCAGACAAAATAGACTTTAAGGTGAAAACTGTTACTAGAGAAAAAGAAAAACATTTTATAAAGGATCAATTAATTGGGAAGATATAACAACAAGTATATATTATTTGTCTGACAACAAAGATCTAAAATACATGAAGCAAAAGCTGACAGAATTGAAGGGAAAAATAGATAATTCAACAATATTTGGAGACTTCAATACTTTAATCTTGATAACGGGTAGAACAACAAGACAGAGAATTAGCAAAGATATAAAAGACTTGAACAACATTATCAACCAACCAGACCTAACTAACATCTTTATAACACTTTACCAACAACAATAGAATGCAAATTCTAGTCAAGTGCACATGGAATATCTTCCAAGATAGACCATATATTAGGCCATAAAACAAGACTCAATTTAAAAGGATTGAAACCATACCAAGAATGTTCTTTGACCACAGTGGAATTAAGTTACAAATCAACAACACAAGAAAATTTGGGAAATCCACAAATATGTGGAAACTAAACAACACACATTTAAATAACCCATAGATCAAAAACAGAAATAACAAGCGAAATTAGAAAACATTTGGAGCTGAATAAAAATAAGAACACAGTGTGCCAAATGTATGGGATGCAGCTAACACAGAGTTCAGAGGGAAATTTATAGCTATAAATGCCTACATTACAAAAGTAGAAATATCTCAAATCAATAACCTAACTTTCTATATTAAGGAACTAAAAAAATGTGAAAGATGTTATAAAGGGTATTATTATCAATCTGATAGAACTGGAATACAGATAGATTAGGTAAAAATATTTTAATTAAGGTTAAATTTACGAATGTTGACATAGGTACTATGGTAGTGAAAGAGAATTATCCATATTTGTGGGGAATACAGATTGAACTACTTAGGAATGAAGGTTCAGAAACAATCAACCAATCTCTTTCTTCCTCCCTTGCCATCCCTTACACATACACAATCATATGCCTCTGTGTGTGTGTGTGTGTGTGTGTGTGTGTGTGTACAGGGAAGGAGGAAGTGATCAACCAAATGGGATAAAATGTTAATCAGTTGAATTTACATAATGAATATATGGATATCCTTTGTATTAATGTTATTCTTGCAGCTTCTGTGTAAGTTTAAAATTATTTAAAAATTTTTAAAAAGCAATAGAAAAGATCAATGAAACTAAAAGCTAGTTCTTTGAAAAGATAAATAAAACTGATAAACCTTTAACCAGAATCATTAAGAAAAAAAGGGAGAGGGCTAAAATCAGATATGAAAAATGAAGTTATAACCAACATCACAGAAATGCAAAGGATCGTAAGAGACTACTGCAAGCAACTATATGCTCATAAAATGGACAACCGAGAAGAAATGGACAAATTCTTAGAAAGGTACAATCTCCCAAGACTGAACCAGGCAGAAATAGAAAATATGAACAGAGCAATTACCAGTACTGAAATTGAAGCAGTAATTAAAAACTCCCAAAAAACAGAAGTCCAGGACCAGATGGCTTCACAGGTGAATAGTACCAAACATTTGGAGAAGAGCTAACGCTTGTCCTTCTGAAACTATTCCAAAAAACTGCACAGGAAAGAACAATTCCGAACTCATTCTATGAAGTCACAATCATCCTGATACCAAAACCAGACAAAGATATCACAAAAAAAGAAAATTACAGGCCAATATCACTGATGAACATAGACGCAAAAATCCTCAACAAAATACTAGCAAACAGAATCCAACAATACATTAAAAGGATTATACATCGTGAACAAGTGAGATTTATCCCAGGGATGCAAGTATTTTTCAGTATTCATAAATCAACCAACGTGATATACCACATTAACAAATTGAAGAATAAAAACCATATGATCATCTCAATAGATGCAGAAAATATCTTTTGATAAAATTCTATATCCATTTATGATTAAAAACTCTCCAGAAAGCAGGCATAGAGGGAACCTACCTCAACATAATAAAGGCCATATGTGACCAACCCACAGCTAACATGATACTCAATAGTGAAAGGCTGAAAGCATTTCCTCTAAGATCAGGGACAAGACAAGGTTGTCCACACTTGTCACTTTTATTCAACACAGTTTTGGAAGTCCAAGCCACAGCAATCAGAAAAACAAATAAAGGAATCCAAATTGGAAAGGAAAAAGTAAAACTGTCACTGTTTGCAGATGATACGGTACTGTACATAGAAAATCCTAACAACACTACCAGAAAACTACTAGAGCTCATTAATGAATTTGGTAAAGTTGAAGGATACAAGATTAATATACAGAAATCTGTTGCATTTCTATACACTAATAACAAAAGAAAATAGTCCCGTTTATCATCACATCAAAAAGAATAAAATACATAGGAATAAACCTACCTAAGGACGCAAGAGACCTGTACTCCGAAAAGTATGAGACACTGATGAAAGAAATTGAAGATGACACAAACAGGTGGAAAGACAAATATATGGTATCTCTTACATGTAGAATGTAAAAAAATTACAAATGAACTTATTTACAAAACAGAAATAGACTCACATAGAAAACAAACTTATGGTTACCAAGAGGGAAAGGGAGTGGAGGGATAAATTGGGAATTTTGGATTAACAGATACATTCTACTATATATAAAATAGATAACCAACAATGACCTACTGTATAGCACAGGGCCTCACAGCCAAAAAAAAACAGAACATAAAACAGAAGCAATATTGCAACAAATTCAATAAAGACTTTAAAAATGGTTCATATCAAAAAAAACATAAAAAGGAATATAAAAAGTAGCATATTTTTAATTAACTCTATAAAATTGTTAGAAATAATGGTAAAACTGAACTTTTGACCTTCAGTAAATATAATCTTATAAAATAAAACACTTAATAGGCAAAGAAAAAAAAAAGAAAAGATATGTATCCCCATGTTCACTGCAACATTATTCACAATAGCCAAGATATGGAAACACCCTAAGTATCCATCAATGGATGAATAAAGAACTTGCGACACACACACACACACACACACACACAGACATAGAGGAATACTACTCAGCCATCAAAAAGCAAGAAATCTTGCCATTGACAACATGGTTGGATTTCAAGGGTGTTATGCTAAGTAAAATAAGTCAGAGAAAAACAAAAACTGTTATGATCTCTCTTATATATGGAAGCTGAAAACAAAAACAAACAAAACCCAAAGATACAGAAAAGAAATTGGTGGTTGCAAGAGGTTGGGGGAAAGGGGTAGAAGAAATGGATGAACTGTTTTTCTTTTTTTAGTTTAAATAAATTGAATAAAAATTTTAAAGATAAACCATAACTAAACTGACATTCTTTGAAGCATAATTAGACTAATTCCTTTGCCAATCATTCTTTCTTTTCTTGAAAAAAATGGAAGTTGCAGTACAAATTGATTTCATAATTTTCTTTTGCTTATCACTGTGAATCTGAGTCCATTTTTAGAGAATTTAGTCTAACAGATGATCTCTTTTCTATGTTATTTTTTGTAATTTTTTTTTTTTTTTTTTTTTTTTTTTTTTGCAGTTCGCGGGCCTCTTACTGTTGTGGCCTCTCCCGTTGCAGAGCACAGGCTCCAGACGCGCAGGCTCAGCGGCCATGGCTCACGGGCCCAGCCGCTCCGCGGCATGTGGGATCTTCCCGGACCGGGGCACGAACCCGTGTCCCCTGCACCGGCAGGTGGACTCTCAACCACTGTGCCACCAGGGAAGCCCTATTTTTTGTAATTTTAAGAATACATGCTTACTTTAAAAATGGAAAAGAAAATATATATAATTTTATTTACAGATGGTACAAAAACTGTTTTCCTATGTTTAAAAAAATTGCTAATTGTGACAATGTTTGAATATGCTTCACTATATGGGAAATCTATTTT
Source organism: Tursiops truncatus (assembly GCF_011762595.2). Lineage (NCBI taxonomy): Eukaryota > Metazoa > Chordata > Mammalia > Artiodactyla > Delphinidae > Tursiops > Tursiops truncatus. The sequence continues at coordinate 40,948,122 of NC_047036.1, forward strand.
AACACTTTGTCAAACAGCAATTTCCCTCCATTGTTTTTGTACCATCAGTGCTAATAACAACACAGTGAAAAAGGCAAATAATATTTTTATTATGAAAAGAGTTTGACTTAATAGATTTCCTGAAAGGGTCTCAAAGAAACCACTTGTTTCCAGAACCACAAATTATAATGGTACTTGTTCTGTATCTACATAGGAAGCAGAATAAAATGTAATGACCATAAAATTTATGTTATGTGTATTATGAATTATTAAGAAGTCCAGGTCAGTTTTCAAATAGACTGTCCACATTCTGGATTTGTGTCATTGCTTCCAAATGGTGATGTTTATTTCCTTCCTTGGTTTTTCATATTTCTTATAAACTGAGATTTGACCTTAGGTTGGGTAATATTCAGGTGCAACATTTTTAGCAAGAATACATCATGGTGGTACCACCATAAAGACTTTCACAAAAGAAGGGAAACATCTACTATACGTAGGATTACACAGATTTTCTTCTTCAGAATCTATACAGCCCAATCCTAGAGGTGGAAAGATATAAAAGAGTACCATAGCTCCATGGTCACCTGTTAGAAGTGGAAAACACCTTCACGATAGAAATCTAAGGTAATTGGCTTACCCAAAGTCATGCAATTGTTGATAGGAATTTCATGAGCAGATTTGCCCAGCTGTGACCATTAAAAAAAAAAAAAAAGCAAAGAATCATTTTCAAAATCAGAGTTACTGTTTTTTTTTTTTTAAATCACTACCCCACCCAAGTATCCTAAAATATGGTAATTTGATGATTTTTCCACTTCACTAGGAAATATCTTTCAGTGATGGATAAATTGAGGAACTTCAGAGTTTTAAAATTTATTTATAGAGCATTTTAGTATCACTGCATGAAAGATTCTTTACCTATGTTGTGACTGCGGTTTTTTGTGACTGGGGTGTTCACAGGGTTCTGATTTAATGATCTTGGTTAAAATAAATATAAACCAAAACCAACAAAGTGACAAATAGAAAGCAGGATCAAAGACTATGATGGCATTTCCTGGTAGTGTCAGTATAATTAAGATTCTATTAGTTTTCTCAGAGGTTAATAATTTCAGTGAAAATATGCTCAGGGCTGAAACTTGGCATGCAAATATTTAGCCCAGAGCAATTCTTTTTAAGGAAAATCTAATTAAGTTAGTCAGTGAAGGAGACTTAAGAATGGCTGCTCTGAAACCACAGAAAGAATTTTTCCCATTTTAGAAGTCTTGTCATGTCTGGCAGTGGTGAGAAGGTAAGTGAGGTCTCTGGAATTTACTACTAAAAAGAAAAGAAAACTGTCATTTCAGTCTCCCCTTTCTATACCAATCCTCATTTCCTGATAGAATACAACCATTCACGAATAATACATTTCACGATGAATTTGAAAGACTCCAGCAAATGTTAACTGGGACCTAGGTGGCAGAAGCATTAGATCGTGCTGTAAACATCTGACATTGGTGGCTACAAATAATTTAACTTGAGAATTGCATTTTTGTCACGTAAGTATCAAATGGAAAAGAAACACCGTCTCAATGAGACTGAAAATTATCGAACGTTTCTGTGCCACTCGTAGTTTAGCTTAGCTTGTAGCTTCTACTTAGAGTTGTGACTTGAAGCTGAGTTATGCTGCTTTTGCAGAGTTTCAATTCTAGAACCAGTGATTTGCTTCCGTGGCCCCAGAGAATCATAGCCCAGTTTAGAATCACAAGGAGGGCAAACCTCTGGCCAGCAATCTTTCAATATCACAAGCAGAATTTCCTGGACTGTGGGGAAGGTGAGTGAGTGAGTTCATGGAAACTGTTTGTTTCATTCTAGAATTGTTGAATCTGGATTCACTCACAACAGACATATACTTTAAGTCCAAAGGGAGGTCGCCCCAGGCCCCTGCTTTGCTTAACTCTTCTTAGTAACCCATATAGGCTAAAATTAGTGGCAAAATAAGCTTAGCTTTCAGGAAAATAATAAAAAGCCCTTTTCTGAAAAATTCAATGTGCTTTTATTTACACAATTTTATCAGCAGGTAGAATGACTTTCCTAGTTTTACAGAGAGTTTCAAGCACAGAGACAATAGCTCTACAATAGCTCCAGGGGCAGCCGTTCTCATCATAGGCTCTTTGTGACCGGGGGCCCCCTGCTGTTGTGCAGTGCACAGCCTGTGCAGCCCTATGCTGTGGCCCTGCACATCAGCAGACATACTCCCCTTCAGGAATGTCAACCAGGCAGACCCAGTCCTGCACAGGGCATCAGCCAGGGAGGGCCAGGGAAAATAAGTTCAGCTCTGATGAACTTATCCAGAATGTTGCAGTCGGGATATATAGAAACAGTAATTTATAGAAAATATATAGAAATATTTATAGAAATGTATAGACATTATAATTTCACATACATATGTTTGTGTTTTACAGTCAAATATTGTTTTTACTTTTATTTCCAGTGCTTAAGCCTCTGAAAGATCATAATCTAGCCCTGGTGACACCCTTTCATCTTCTCTTTTGTCAGCCTTCCCTTCTCTTTACCACTTACCTACCTACCTACCTACTTTCTCCCCAAACTAACCTTATTCCAACCCCTCTCACCAGGAAAACAAAAAACATCTGCTCAGCCACTTTCCGGTCAATCTTGACAGTCCAAAATACCCCAGCCTGGGCTGGCTTCTGACAGTCCAGTCTGTTTCCTAAGCTAGTAACTCACGGTGGCATTTCAGGCACTGGGGTAAGTGGAGCGGCATGTTTAGGAGTTTAGGCAATTTGTTTAAGCAGATTTTAAAAACACTTCGCAAATCATACCACACATCTGTCTCCTAATTCATGAATGTTGATGGAAAATCTAGTTTCTACTTATTACATAGAACTAGTTATCTGTGTTTATTTAGAACGTGTGTTCAAACTCACCCCCCGCCATAGGCGGTGTGTCACAAAGCAAAATAAAAGACCTTTCTCTGAGGAAAGGGTGGCCACCTCCAAGCTAGATTAGGTGATGTTGCATTGTGAACAAATTACAGAGGCAAGAGGCAGACCGTGTCATCGGACTGGTCAGTGCCCTGGAGAGCTGAAACACTCCAAAAGGTGAGAAATGTCATTTTTTTTCCAATTGGCTCAGGCCTTGGAGACCATTAGGTGTAACCCATCCACCCTTGGAGTCAAGGATTATATCAGTTAGTCTTGTGAATTCTTGATCCAGGAGCATCTTGTAGGTGTCTCAGAAGCAATAAAGAGAACTATGACAGGGTTACTGAGAGTCAGCCCTCAAGGAGAAGCCGAGGCACAACCAGGGGGATCAGGAGGTAGAGTGCAAATGAGAAGGAAGAGCACGGCTGGGACTGACCGCAGCTCCCGCCACAGGGCACTAAGCAGCGCAGACAGCTGATAGGAAAAAGCGACCCCAAGCTGAAGACAATTCCTGATTAAGATGGAATCTTCCTGTTCTTTACAAAAAGGAGAGCATTTCCTCTTGCATGCAAATGTGGTGTTCCCACATGAAAGTACATCTACCCCACAGATAATTTACTAAGAACAAGTTATCGGCAAGTACTCAGTTCTAGCTACGCAGAACCAGCACCAAGTCCCATTCTGGTCTTAGAACAAAGAAAGTAGAGTTTTTATTTTCCTGGCTATACTTAATGAAAAGCAAATCACATTCCCTGGGGCAGGGCTGGGGAGTGGGAATGGTTCAACATTCTGAAGAATAGGCAAGTGTTGACCTATGGTGAAAACAGTTCCTTAGTGGTAAACTGACTGGACAGAATCTAAATGCCTCCGATCTGGGGAGGGGAAATATAAATGTCTATACATATGTTAGGTCTGATGTCCATGACCAAGGACAAGTTAGAAATCGGGTTCTTGCTCAAGAAGTTGCTATTCAAATATATGCACTTAAAAGCAGCTTTCCTCACTGGTACACTGGAGCAGTCTCTACATGAAGAAAAGAACACCCACCTGTTTTTATAAAATTTTAGGACTTCTCTAGTGGTACAGTGGTTACGAATCTGCCTGCCAATGCAGGGGACATGGGTTCGAGCCCTGGTCTGGGAAGATCCCACATGCCGCGGAGCAACTAAGCCCGTGTGCCACAACTACTGAGCCTGTGCTCTAGAGCCCGCAAGCCACAACTACTGAAGCCCGTGTGCCTAGAGCCCGTGCTCTGCAACAAGAGAAGCCACCGCAATGAGAAGCCCACACATCGCAACTAGAGAAAGCCCATGCACAGCAACGAAGACCCAACACAGCCAAAAATAAATAAAATTAAATTAAAAAAATTTTTTAGGGCTTCCCTGGTGGTGCAGTGGTTGATAGTCTGTCTGCCGATGCAGGGGACGTGGGTTCGTGCCCCAGTCCAAGAAGATCCCACATGCCGCGGAGTGGCTGGGCCCGTGAGCCATGGCCACTGAGCCTGTGCGTCCGGAGGCTGTGCTCCGCAACAGGAGAGGCCACAACAGTGAGAGGCCCGTGTACCACCAAAAAAAATTAAAATTTGTTAAACGATTCTCAGTGACTTATTATTTTAATTTCTACAAATGTTGAAAATTGTTTAAATTTATCATTTTAACCCTTTTAGAATAATACTTGCTCAGTGAAGAAGGCTTTCCATGTGATTTTTAAAATAGAGGAATAACTGAAGTGCTTTTAAGCATATCTGGATACAGTGTTGATACATTCTGTCACAAAAGCAAATCTGCAGTATGTATAGTTCAGGCTGATTGGTGGAGCAGTTCCTTTTCAGTGTTTACCTGCTTGAATTGTATTTTGCTTATTTAGGTTAAATGTTATACATTAATTGATACAATACTTTGAGATAAAAAGGAAAGGGGCTTGTATTAGTCAGCTAGGGTCCTATAACAAAATACCACAGACTGGGTGGCATGGAAGTAATTTATTTTCTATCAGTTCTAGAGGCTGGAAGTCCAAGATCAAGGTGACTGTGGGGTTGGTATCTGGTGAGATCTCTCTCCTTGGCTTGCAGATGGCTGCTTTCTCACCATGTCCTCACATGGCCTTTTCCCTGTGCATGGGCTCATGGTGTCTTTTTCTCTTCTTAAAAGGACATCAGTCCTGTTGCATCACGGCCCCATCCTTATGACCTCATCTTATCCATAATTATCTCCTTAAAGGCCGTATCTCCAAATGCAGTCACACTAAGAGTTAGAGCTTCAACATATGAATTTAGGGGTGGGAACACAATTCAGTTCACAACAGAGCTACAATAACAAGAGTATTTAGGTTTGAGGTGCTTATTAAATGCTTAAAGCCCTTCCTGCTATGTTTTTATGAAACTAAATCTTGATCTTATTTCCAACGTCTTAGAAATAGACTTAAACCAAAGAAAAAAGAATTACGTCTATTTTCCAGGGAAAAGAAAAGTTTCGTTAGTAATGGGAGAGGAAAATACCCGTGATGTTGAAAAGAATAAGTAGTGTTTATTCTCTCAAAGCCATAGTAATATTTTTGTGTTATTTCACGTGCCACATGTTCTCATCACCACAGGCTGCTACACACAGAAAGTTTTCTTGTTTTCTATTGTCCATGCACACTGCTAATTTAGACTGAATCTCACAAAGTAGACAGCTACATATGCTTCATTTAGTTCCCCAAAACATCCCATATGGATGGCCCAAATTAGGAAGCTATTGAATAAAAAGAGAGCTTAGTATCTAGTTGATAGGTGGCATGATTATTAATACATAAAAAATTATTTCCAAATTATTTCCCCATAAACCTATTGTTTCCCAAGATTTTCTAAGCTGCCTTCTCTGTTGTGCCTAAACACTTATTGGGAAGAAGTGCTTAGAAAAAGGCATACGCTCTTTGAAGTTTCTTCTACTCTCATCTTCATCTTCAACCCCACCCATAAAGAGTATCCAACTTTGCTTAGAACTTTAAGGGCAGATGTGGCTTAAATAAGAACTTCAACTTCAACCCACTTCATTTATCTCCTCAATGGGCTTGCAGTGTTGCCCAGCCCTAGTTATCATGCTCTCATGAGTGCAGAACTTTCCCAGCTTTTCCCTGTCATCCCAGCACCTCATAAGTTTACAATCCAAGAAGCAATAAAGAAAAGAAAAAAAAAAACAATCACACTAAGGACAAGTGGGAAAAATTTTAAGTGAGCAAGTAGATGGATGATAAACTACAGTATAGAGTGTCCGAGTTGGAAAGAATGTTAAAGATCATCTCTAATTTTCTCATTTTTATCAAAGAGAAAAAAGCAAACACAAAAGCACATTAGGAATCTCCTCTGTGGAGATCATGGAGTGGAGCAATGACCACAGCGGATCATAGGAGCATAGAGTAGAGCAAGGGTGAGTTGGCTGAGAGAAGGGAGAAAAGCTATGGCCAGTCTAACAAGGCATAGACAGGGCACCAGGCAACGAAGCCCCATGGTTAAGATCATAAGCTCTGGCATCACACAGACCTGGATTTGAATACCAGCCGCCGTCACTCAGTAGCTGTTCGACCCTGGAAAAGTTGTCTGTCCTCCCATTGACTCACTGTCTTCATCTGAAAAACAGGATAATAGCAGTATGAATTAAGAGAATTTTTAATTCTCTGGTAGAATTTTTTTACATGGACTATGTATAGTGCTTAGACTAGGGCCTGGTCCATAATGCTCACTGAATAGTAGTGACTTATTATGTCCCCTTTGAACAACCTAGAAATACTTCATAGAGATTTAGGAATTTCAGGAATAGTTTGAATAATAGGTATGAGGAAAAGGTAAGACTCATACAAACTCAATTATGGGATTTTCAGTTTCCACAACATATGGATTGAGGTCATATAAACTCCTCTTCAACTATAAACATATAATCAAGCCAAAAAAAACCACAAAAAACCAGAAGACAAAAATATTAACTACATAGTTGAGTGAAGAGAAGCAAAGTAAATTCTGAGCCAGAAATGAAAGAGGAACTTAGCTAGAGAGTTGTTGGCCATGGCTGGGATGAGGAGGTGTTAATGCCCATGTGGGAACACCTGGGACCATGAACTTGCAAACGATAGAGGTCTAGAACTGAAACCCTTCAACCCTGCCTTCTCTGGCAAAGAATGATCAGAAGAGGTCTATCCACTAACCTAGAGAAGCAGCAAGAAATTTGCCTAAGGCTCTAGGGGAGAGCTTCCATGAGAAGTTATTGTTAAAAGGAGTCCTGGAAACTGAAACTCCTGTTACAGCAATATTTCTACAACCTAGGCATGGTGAATTTCTATACACACACACACACACACACACACACACACCACAGATCACTGATATGGATGTGCTCATAATGAAAAGCCAGGAGATAAGGTAATATCTTTAAAATGCTGATGAAATATATTAATCTAAAAATTCTGACTGAAGTGAAATGAATACACTTTCAGGCAAAGTATGAGAACAGTTTTCCATAAGAACCACTAATGCATGTCTTTCTCTAAGAAGGAAATTGAACCAAGGAGGAAGGAGCAGGTAATAACGAGGAACAAATTTATAAACCTAAGTATATGTGAACAAGCATTGGTCGTTAAACACAAACAAACTGCAACAACAATTCCTTTCTCTCCTGCAGGAAGAAGTGTGTGGGGAAAAAAACAGGAGTGGATTTTGCTGGTCCTAGAGCCATAACTTATATTAGTTCCAATAAGAACATCACGTCTATCACTGGACAGGCAGTGCAGCCAAACTATAATAAAAGAAACTGCAAAAACATAATTTCAGGTGAACATAAACAGCCGAAGTAACCCAGAGGTCAACATTGTCCAGAGCAAGGAAGTTGGAGATGGACAACTACAATACTTCAGGGTATCTGGCTTAGAAAAAAATTCTACCAGCACATATTTATACAACCATGTTAAGTGAAGACAATATGTCTGGAGCTCTTCACTGGAAAGAAAATGCTCATATACATCTGCTGTTTCATAGCATCATTTATTTCACTTAAGAACATCAAGAGAGTTCCATTTATATGTTTTCATCCCTTTAGAGAGGGGAAAAGGTATTCAGGTAGACTTGAAGCTCACGGGGCAAATCCTTATGAGCTGGTACATTCCCATCGTTTGGTGAAGGTTACTCCATCTGTACTCCACACAACCCCACATCTTCTCTTTTACTTGACAGGCTGCCTCTTTGGAAGCGCCCAAGAACTTCATGTGGCTTTTTAGGAACGCAAAACCAACCCCGAGGGCTTCCCTGGTGGCGCGGTGGTTGGGAGTCCGCCTGCCGATGCAGGGGACGCAGGTTCGTGCCCCGGTCCGGGAAGATCCCACATGCCGCGAAGCGGCTGGGCCCATGAGCCATGGCCACTGGGCCCGCGTGTCCGGAGCCTGTGCTCGGAAACGGGAGAGTCCACAACAGTGAGAGGCCCGTGTACCGCAAAAACAAAAAACAAAAAACAAAACCAACCCTGACCCTTACTGATGACCAAGGAAGTATATGGGGGGGGGCCTTCATTTTCCACCAGTCAAACTCCCTCTTGGGAGGCAGAGATCTCCCACAAAGAAGCACTGACAGTGCCAGCAACAGCTATGCCTCTTGATCCCCTCTATATGGACAAATTGCTTCCATTTCCTTATCTGTAAAATGGGGATAGCTAACGTACCTATCTCAGGGTTATTGTGTGGGTTAAGTAAGAAAATTATCTCAATTATCACAGGGAGAAAGGTCCAGGCAGAGCGCCTGGCACATAAAGTGTTTAATATTTATTTAATGAGTAGATGAATGGATGAAGGGATGAACGAATTCACCTACCTTCCTCTAGAAAGGCCATAAGTCCCTGTCATGCTCTCCCTAAAGCCTGGGCCACTCTTAGAAATACGGGAGGGCTGAATATGTAGCTAGAGGATTCATTCAAGTTAGTGGGTAGCCAAGCGCCTACCCCTAGTCTAAAACCAAACTCCCAAATGTAGCTCAGCCTGCAGGCTGTGCCGTAATTTGAGCCAGTTCCCAATTCAGCAAAACCTTGCCTCCTTTGCTCCCTACTATGCCCCAACTGGAATATAATACCTCTGGAGAAATGTCTAATTAATTTGCCTCCCTGGGAGTCATCTGGCACTATTAGATTGTTTAGGTCCCAATGTGTGCACACAGGCAGCTCCGGATTGAAGGGGAGTTGGGAAGATTCTCTCAGTGGGAAACTGCATGACTTCTGCTTTAATGTGCTAAACCCCAGTCACCAATTTTAATCCCTTAAGTCGGGGGTAGGAGAGGATATGTTGTTTTTATAGAGTTTTGCCTTTCCCCACGAGGGTGAAGGATTTTAATACATTTCTTTCTTCATCTAGAGAAGTGGTCTGCTTTTCTCTATTAACCCAGGGTTGGCCTATTCAACCAATGTGGGCTTCCTGAGGGTAATCCCTCACCCCCAACCTCCCGAAAATGACAGTCAGGAACTTGCCCCCCAGCCACGCCCATGCCCCCAACTTTCTCAAGCCTTCCCTGGGTTGGACCCTGAGTAGTCCTGCCACTTTCTTGTTCTCTGACCAGACCACGTGTCCCCGCGTCCACCCAGGCTTCTGCTTCACCCCTCTCTCTTTCCCTTCAAACAGACCAGGCTGGACCTCAGAGCCGGGATGTGCACATCAAGAGCCCCATGTTGTAAATCAGAATTTGATTCAAACTTTTGTGTATGTGAGGTGAGGAGTGCTGGTGTCACCTCACCTGAAGCCTCACTTTGCAAGTGACGGGAACTGTTTTCAAAGGATACGAGGGAACTGACAAACACGTCAAGAACACTGGGCTCAGAGCAGGCAGGAGCATCAACTCGGTCCACCAAGACCCTCCTGCCACCCCCATGGAACACAGAAAGTGGATGTTGGCGCTGTTGCTACCACCATCACCAAATGGTGTCTCTCCTGCTTCTGCTTCTTTGTGACTCCGGTTTTCTGTTCAAAAGGTGGCATGATGCATCTGAGGAACCTACCCTAGGTCACATACCCAAACTCTAGCTGCAAAGAGGGCTAGCAAATGGGGTTTTCCAACCTTTAGGAAGCGAATTTCTCAAACACAGAAAGGTGGTTCATGTGCTACAATAGCCACAAAATGATAAACGGGGCTTCCCTGGTGGCGCAGTGGTTGAGAGTCCGTCTGCCGATGCAGGGGACACGGGTTTGTGCCCCGGTCCGGGAAGATCCCACATGCCACGGAGCGGCTGGGCCCGTGAGCCATGGCCGCTGGGCCTGTGCGTCTGGAGCCTGTGCTCCGCGGCGGGAGAGGCCACGGCAGTAAGAGGCCCACGTACCACCAAAAAAAAAAAAAAAAAAAAAAAGACAAACATCAACGACATGTATCTCACCATTCCCTGTTCTGTTCCTCATTCCTGTCTTCTGCAAACAAGCACCACCAAAATGCCTTCTCTGCCTCTCACTTGCAGGAAGTCCTGGGATTACAGGCTCTGAACTCCTACTCCAGCCCAGGATCTGTGACGTAGCTTCCCGTTTCCCCTCTAAAATTTTCCTCGTGCCAGTTTTGTAAAGAAAGGAATGTCATCACTCTCAGTTCATCCTGACAGACAGGCTATGTCCACATTCCTTACTCTGAAGCTTAACACGTGCCTCAAACTGTCTGCTTCGTCGGTCTCAGCTTCTTTGCTTTCTTAGTTCTATAATCACTGTTTTTGGAATATCTAGGGTCTGGGTCCAGGTTGCCAGGAGCCACAGGCTTGTAGGGCTAGTAAGAACATTCTGGGTCTGCAAACAACAGACTTTTGAAGAAAACATGTGCCTTTAGAGGACACTCACACAAGGCTCCCTGATGGCAAAGCACTTACAGACACTGAGAATTAAAAGGTCATCCATGGAGGGACATGCTCCTATCACCCTTCCTTGATGGTCACTAGTGAAGGGCTCTGTGTTGATGCCATCCCGCTGCCAGCATTCGGTTCCCAAGCTTGCTCTCTTGTATCAGTCTACCCAGGTCCTGGAATGCAGCCAGCCTACCGACACTGAAAGGATGGTTGCTCGCTGCAAAGAGATTGCTTGTCTGGCTGTGTGTGCCGGGGATGACAGCAGGACACCAGAACAGCGGCTGGAGGGGAGAGGAAGCAGGGCAGCTGCAAGCAGGGTGGTCAGAAGAACCGCCTCAGAGATGCCCTGAGATGCAACAAATCACAAAGCCCTACATCTTTCAACAGTTGAGCAGGCAGAGAAGCCTGTTGGGAAGCAAGCAGGAATAAGGGATTCCTTTCTGAACAGAAGTCTGGGTCAGGAAGTGAGTCAGAGAAGCAGAATTGCCAAAGGAGGTAAGGCCCATCATTGGCTGGCAGCAGTTCTAGGACTAACAAAGGCCCTCCCGTGTGTGGGCCTCCTGTGGAAGGTTGTCTGGGTCATCTAATGCACACAGGACGGGGTCATGCTGTCTTAGATTTTTTTGGGGGGGCGCGGATTAAAGCAAAAGAAGTGGTTTCAACATGTTTCCATTTTCATCCAAATACTTCCTGTACATTCACTCCACTTACATGAGAGACAGCATGATGTCTATTGGTAAGGTCACTTCAAGCACTGGAATGAATATGTCAGTACCTGGGCATGATTTCGGAGCCCACGACCAAAATGATATCAAGCTACTTCACATAATTTTTAAATTCACCTACTTTCTGAAAGGATTTGAGATTGCTTAGGATAAACGCTTACGTGCAGTAAAACCAAAAACTATAAACACAGGAAAAAAACAAATAGCAAGTTTAAAGGGGAAAAATATCATACCAAGAAGCTCTGGCCCAAAAAAAGAAAAAAGAAAACAGTAATGAAGCCCAGATCTTGGTCTTGGATGTTAATGGGCTCAAATCTAAGGGAAAATCCAATGGGTTACAGAATTCTTGCTAGCTAGAAGGAACACAGCAATCGGCTTACGAGAGTAGACAAACTTTTTCTTGCCCCTGAACTAAATCTGAAATTTATCACCAGTCTGTGTATGACAGATGCAGAAGCGATATGATCACAGAAGTTCTGACTACATACACACACTAAAGTATAAAGGGATAGAGGATGATGGCTTGCTTGTGTTGCCTCCCTTCCACACCAGCAGCCTATCTGAAGTTCTTTTTTTTTTTAACATCTTTATTGGAGTATAATTGCTTTACAATAGTGTTAGTTTCTGCTGTATAACAAAGTAAATCAGCTATACATATACATATATGCCCATATCTCCTCCCTCTTGTGTCTCCCTCCCACTCCCCCATCCCACCCCTCTAGGTGGTCACAAAGCACTGAGCTGACCTCCCTGTGCTACGGGGCTGCTTCCCACTAGCTATCTATTTTACATTTGGTAGTGTATATATGTCCATGCCACTCTCTCACTTCGTGCCAGCTTGTCCTTCCCCCTCCCCACGTCCTCAAGTCCATTCTCTACATCTGTATCTTTATTCTTGTCCTGCCCCTAGGTTCTTCAGAACCTTATTTTTTTTTTTTTTTTTAGATTCCATATATATGTGCTAGCATACAGTATTTGTTTTTCTCTTTCTTACTTCCCTCTGTATGACAGTCTCTAGGTCAATCCACCTCACTGCAAATAGCTCAATTTCATTTCTTATTATCGCTGAGTAATATTCCATTGCATATATGTGCCACATCTTCTTTATCCATTCATCTGTCAATGGACACTTAGGTTGCTTCCATGTCCTAGCTATTGTAAATAGTGCTGCAATGAACATTGTGGTACATGACTCTTTTTGAATTATGGTTTTCTCAGGGTATAAGACCAGTAGTGAGATTGCTGGGTCAGATGGTAGTTCTATTTTTACTTTTTTAAGAAACCTCCATACTGTTCTCCATAGGGGCTGTATCAATTTACTTTCCCACCAACAGTACAAGAGGGTTCCCTATTCTCCGCACCCTCTCCAGCATTTGTTGTTTATAGATATTTTGATGGTGGCCATTCTAACCAGTGTAATGTGATACCTCATTGTAGTTTTGATTTGTATTTCTCTAATGATTAGTGATGTTGAGCAGCCTTTCATGTGTTTGTTGGCAATCTGTATATCTTCTTTGGAGAAATGTCTGTTTAGGTCTCCTGCCCATTTTTGCACTGGGTTGTTTGTTTTTTTGATATTGAGCTGCATGTGATGCTTGTATATTTTAGAGATTAATCCTTTGGCAGTTGCTTCGTTGGCAAATACTTTCTCCCAATCCAAGGGTTGTCCTTTCATCTAGTTTATGGTTTCCTTTGCTGTGCAAAAGCTTTTAAGTTTCATTAGGTCCCAGTTGTTTATTTTTGATTTTATTTCCATTTCTCTAGGAGGTGGGTCAAAAAGGATCTTGCTGTGATTTATGTCATAGAGTGTTCTGCCTGTTTTCCTCTAAGAGTTTGATAGTGTCTGGCCTTACATTTAGGTCTTTAATCCATTTTGGGTTTATTTTTATGTATGGTGTTAGAAAGTGTTCTTATTTAATTCTCTTACATGAAGCTGTCCAGTTTTCCCAGAACCACTTACTGAAGAGGCTGTCTTTTCTCCATTGTATATTCCTGCCTCTTTTCTCAAAGATAAGGTGACCATATGTGGGTGTGTTTATCTCTGGGCTTTCAATCCTGTTCCATTGAACTATATTTCTGTTTTTTTTGTGCCAGTGCCATATTGTCTTGATTACTGTAGCTTTGTAGTATAGTCTGAAGTCAGGGAGCCTGATTCCTCCAGCTCCGTTTTTCTTTCTCAAGATTGCTTTGGCTCTTTGGGGTCTTTTGTGTTTCCATACAAACTGTGAAATTTTTTGTTCTAGTTCTGTGAAAAATGACATTGGTAGTTTGAAAGAGATTACATTGAATCTGTAGATTGCTTTGGGTAGTCATTTCCTCAATGTTGATTCTTCCAATCCAAGACCATGGTATATCTCTCCATCTGTTTGTATCATCTTTGATTTCTTTCATCAGTGTCTTATAGTCTTCTGCAAACAGGTCTTTTGTCTCCTTAGATAGGTTTATTCCTAGGTATTTTATTCTTTTTGTTGCAATGGTAAATGGGAGTGTTTCCTTAATTTCCCTTTTAGATTTTTCATCATTAGTGTATAGGAATGCAAGAGATTTCTGTGCATCAATTTTGTATCCTGTTACTGTACCAAATTCATCGATTAGCTCCAGTGGTTTTCTAGTAGCATCTTTAGGATTCTCTATGTATAGTATCATGTCATCTGCAACGAGTGACAATTTTACTTCTTCTTTTCTGATTTGGATTCCTTTTGTTCCTTTCTCTTCTCTGATTGCTGTGGCTAAAACTTCCAAAACTATGTTTAATAATAGTGGTGAGGCTGGACAACCTTGTCTTGTTCCTGATCTTAGTGGAAATGGTTTGTTTTTCACTATTGAGAATGATGTTGGCAGTGGGTTTGTCATATATGGCCTTTATTATGTTGAGGTAACTTCCCTCTGTGTCTATTTTCTGGAGGGTTTCTATCACAAGTGGTTTTTCTCACAAATGTTGAATTTTGTTGAAAGATTTTTCTGCATCTATTGAGATGATCATACAGTTTTTATCCTTCAATTTGTTAATATGGTTTATCACATTGATTGATTTGCATATATTGAAGAATCCTTGCATTCCTGGGATACACCCCACTTGATCATGGTGTATGATCCTTTTAATGTGCTGCTGGATTCTGTTAGTATTTTTCTGAGGAGTTTTACATCTATGTTCATCACTGATACTGACCTGAAGTTTTCTTTTTTTTGTGACAACTTTGTCTGGTTCTGGTATCAGGGTGATGATGGCTTCGTAGAATGAGTTTGGGAGTGTTCCTCCCTCTGCTATATTTTGGAAGAGTTGAGTAGGATAGGTGTTAGCTTTTCTCTAAATGTTTGATATAATTCACCTATGAAGCCATCTGGTCCTGGGTTTGTTTGTTGGAAGATATTTAATCACAGTCTCAATTTCAGTGCTTGTGATTGGTCTCTTTATGTTTTCTGTATCTTCCTGGTTCAGTTTCATAAGGTTGTGCTTTTCTAAGAATCTGTCCATTTCTTCCAGGTTGTCCAGTTTATTGGCATATAGTTGCTTGTAGTAATCTCTCATGATCGTTTGTATTTATGCAGTGTCAGTTGTTACTTCTCCTTTTTCATTTCTAATTCTGCTGATTTGAGTCTTCTCCCATTTTTTCTTAACGAGTCTGGCTAATGGTTTATCCATTTTGTTCATCTTCTCAAAGAACCAGCTTTTAGTTTTATACATCTTGGCTACTGTTTCCTTCATTTCTTTTTCATTTATTTCTGGTATGATCTTTATGATTTCTTTCGTTCTGTTAACTTTGGGGGGTTTTTTTGTTATCTTTCTATAATTGCTTTAGGTGTAAGTTAGGTTATTTGAAATGTTTCTTGTTTCTTGAGGTGGGATTATATTGCTATAAAGTTCCCTCTTAGAACTGCTTTTGCTGCATCCCATAGGTTTTGGGTCATCGTGTTTTCATTGTCATTTGTTTCTAGGTATTTTTTGATTTCCTCTTTGATTTCTTCAGTGATCTCTTAGTTATTTAGTAGTGTATGGTTTAGCCTCCATGTGTTTGTATTTTTTACAGATTTTTTCCTGTAATTGATATCTAGTCTCACAGCACTGTAGTTGAAAAAGATACTTGATATGATTTCAATTTTCTTAAATTTACCAAGGCTTGATTTGTGACCCAAGATATGATATATCCTGGAGAATGTTCCATGAGCACTTGAGAAGAAAGTGTATTCTGTTGTTTTTGGATGGAATGTCCTATAAATATCAATTAAGTCTATCTTGTTTAATGTATATAAATATCAATTAATTCCACCTTGTTTAATGTATCATTTAAAGCTTGTGTTTCCTTATATATTTTCATTTTGGATGATCTGTCCATTGGTGAAAGTGGCATGTTAATGTTCCCTACTATAATTGTGTTACTGTCAATTTCCCTTTTTATGGCTGTTAGCATTTGCCTTATATATTGAGGTGCTCCTATGTTGGGTGCATAAATATTTACAATTGTTACATCTTCTTGTGGGATTGATCCCTTGATAGTCTTTATTTTAAAGTCTATTTTGTCTGATATGAGAATTGCTACTCCAGCTTTCTTTTGATTTCCATTTGCATGGAATATCTTTTTCCATCCCCCTCACTTTCAGTCTGTATGTGTCCCTAGGTCTGAAGTGGGTCTCTTGTAGACAGCATATAGATGGTTTTTTTTTTTTTTTTTTTGTATCCATTCAGCCAGTCTATGTCTTTTGGAGCATCTAATCCATTTACATTTAAGGTAATTATACATATGTATGTTCCTATTACCATTTTCTTAATTGTTTTGGGTTTGTTATTGTAGGTCTTTTCCTTCTCTTGTGTTTCCTGCCTAGAGAAGTTCCTTTAGCATTTGTTGTAAAGCTGGTTGGGTGGTGCTGAATTCTCTTAGCTCTTGCTTGTCTGTAAAGGTTTTAATTTCTCCACCAAATCTGAATGAGATCCTTGCTGGGTAGAGTAATCTTGGTTGTAGGTTTTTCCTTTTCATCACTTTAAAGATGTCCTGCCACACCCTTCTGGCTTGCAGAGTTTCCACAGAGAAATCTGCTGTTAACCTTATGGAGATTCCGTTGTATGTTATTTGTTGCTTTTCCCTTGCTGCTTTTAATATTTTTTCTTTGTATTTAATTTTTGATAGTTTGATTAATATGTGTCTTGGCATGTTTGTCCTTGGATTTATCCTGTATGTGACTCTCTGCACTTCCTGGACTTGATTGGCTATTTCCTTTCCCATATTAGGGAAGTTTTCAACTATAATCTCTTCAAATATTTTCTCAGTCCCTTTCTTTTTCTCTTCTTCTGGGCCCCCTATAACTCAAATGTTGGTGTGCTTAATGCTGTCCCAGAGGTCTCTGAGACTGTCCTCAATTCTTTTCATTCTTTTTTCTTTATTCTGCTCTGTGGTAGTTATTTCCACTATTTTATCTTCCAGGTCCGTTCTGTTGCCTTTGTTATTCTGCCATTGATTCCTTCTGGAGAATTTTTAATTTCATTTATTGTGTTGTTCATCATAGTTCGTTTGCTCTTTAGTTCTTCTAGGCCCTTGTTAAAAGTTTCTTGTATTTTCTCCATTCTATTTCCAAGATTTTGGATCATCTTTACTATCATTACTCTGAATTGTTTTTCAGGTAGACTACCTATTTCCTCTTCATTTGTTTGGTCTGGTGGGTTTTTACCTTGCTCCTTCATCTGCTGTATTTCTCTGTCTTATTTTGCTTAACTTACTGTATTTGGGGTCTCCTCTCTGCTGGCTGCAGGTTTGTAGTTACCATTGTTTTTGGTGTCTTCCCCCAGTGGGTAAGGTTGGTTCAGTGCATTGTGTAGACTTCCTGGTTGAGGGGACTGGTGCCTGTGTTGTGGTGGATGAGGCTGGACCTTGTCTTTCTGGTGGTCAGGTCCATGTCTAGTGGTGTGTTTTGGGGTGTCTGTGAACTTATTGTTTTAGGCAGCCTTTCTGCTAGTGGGTGGGGTTGTGCTCCTGTCTTGCTAGTTGTTTGGCATGGCGTGTCCAGCAATGTAGCTTGCTGGTCATTGAGTAGAGCTTGGTCTTAGTGTTGAGATGGAGATCTCTGGGAGAGCTTTCATCATTTGATATTACATGGGGTCAGGAGGTCTCTGGCGGACCAATGTCCTGAACTCAGCTCTCCCACCTAAGAGGCTCAGGCCTGACAGCCGGCTGGAGCACCAAGACCATGCTAGTGTTGGAGGGTCTCCTGCAGAGATGTGGGGTGGCTGTGGCTCACTGTGGGGACCTGATCACCCAAATGACAGTTTTCAGTGGTGGAGTGAGGTCCTTCATGGACATGTCACACTGGCATCCTTTGTCATAATACACATCATCGGTGCCAAGAGCCGTGCCAGCTACTGGTATTGGAGGGTCTCCTCCAGAGGCTGGGAGCAGCTGTGGCTCACGTGTGTGCTGGCTCTTCCGAGGTTCCCCCTTGAGGTCCTAATTCAGCCAGAAATGATGGCTCCTGTGCTCCCGAACAGGTTTTGCTTCCCTTCTCAGGAAAAGAAGTGAACTTCAGGGACAGATTAGGGATGAAAAGACCCACCTTTGATATGAAGGTTCAGTGGTACCAGAGGCTCCTCAACAAGGACTGGGAGTGATGGGGAAGATGGGAGTTAGCTCCAAGGGGCCACTTCATTCCAGGTCCTTGTTTTTGTTTCTCTCCCTTTTTGCTCAGTCTGTTGTTGTTAGAAAATGTCCACTGGAGGCACTTCCTGGCTGGTAGAGTCTGTTACTACTTATCACTTCAATGTTTTAGTGGAAGCACCACTGCAGTGGGGACCCAAGGGGCTCACGGGGAACAGGAGACGACGTCACTGCTCAGTCTCCGGCACCTGAACACCAACCTGGAGTGCTCCAGGGAACTGCCAAGGGCCTGAAGTTTTTTAAAGCCTGATTCTGTAAAGGTGATTCTCTGGGAGAAATATAATCCAAGAATATAGTCTTCTGGTGATCTAGGTGCTTAATACAGGGATGGCGCTTGCAGACTCATAGGCAGCCTGTGTTTCAGATTGGGCCTCTCAAGCTGTTCACCACTCACAACCCCTTTTGTTAACTTTTCCAGATCCCAAGTGAGTCAGTTATTTTGAAAGATTTCTGAAAATTAAATAAATATACTTTTATTGAGTAATGGCCTAGGCAGCCTTATCACGAATGTTTCATTTCTAACACACTTTTTGGAATGTTGAAAACAGCCTTCATTGCCTTAAAGCATCTCTCAAAAATATCCGTTCCTCATCCTGATTTTTGGCAGAAGCCCTTTTGGCATATATGTAAATTTGAGGTACCTAACAAACACCTGAACGAACTTGGGTTCTTAATTGAAGATTCACGACTGCAGACACAGATGTGTAGGCTACAAAGGTGATGTTTCATGTGAGCCATGAAGAATCTAAGTTCTATAATTGCCCTCACAGAGGACACCAGACCTAGCCTCCAGCCTCCAGGGTGCTCAGAGCCTTTTATCTGGAAGCCTTGCCTAATCTGTTCCTGTTCCAACAAGTCATCAGTTGAAACTCTTGACTTGTATATGATAAATCATGGAAGTCAAAGCCTGGCCTGGAAGATGCTGAGGGCAGGGATGGTTTCCTAATGCCCCTAACACATTTTATTTTAAATGGCACTATTTATCTGATGAGCGCACCAGGAAAGATTAGTGCAAAATAACTCCACCCCTAGTAGAGATTCATTGAGTATTATCCAACCAGATGTTATTGCATGTTTCAATGTAATTAAAACTTAGGTGCTCTTCCTGACAATGATAGCCCTGTGACTACAACTAGGAGAAGGTGGAAAGGGTAGCTAGGTAGCGACACACACTTGAAATAACATAAAGAATGAAGACAGCAAATAAAATAAAGGATCAAGGTGACTCTGGATCTGGCAAAATGGGTCTCTACTCATACAAGATAGACTATAGGAAGGGTGTAAGGTGTAATGAGAAAGAAAGAAAAATTAGAAAGCTATCCCATTTACAATTGCTTCAAAAAGAATGAAATACCTGAGAATTAATTTAACCAAGGAGGTGAAAGACCTATACATTGAAAACGATGAGACACTGATGAAAGAACTTGAAGACACAAACAAATGGAAAGATATTCCATGCTTATGGGTTGGAATAATTAATATTGTTAAAGTGTACATATTGTCCAAAGCAATCCACAGATTCAATGCAATCTCTTTCAACATTCCAATGGCATTTTTCACAGAACTAGAATGAACAATGCTAAAACTTGTATGGAATCACAAAAAACCCTGAAGAGCCAAAGTAATCTTGAGAAAGAAGAACTGGAATCTTCATGCTTCCTGATTTCAAACTATATTACAAAGCTATAGTAACCAAAACAGAATGGTATTGGCATAAAAACAAACAGGTCAATGACACAGAATAGAGGCCCTAGAAATAAACCCACACATATATAGACAATTAATTTACAACAAAGAAGCCAAGGATACACAATGGGGAAGAATAGGTGTTAGGAAAATTGGATAGTCACATGCAAAAAAATGAAACTGGTCTACAGTATTACACCATGCACAAACATTAACCCAAAATGGATTAAAGACTTGAATGTAAGACCTGAAACGATAAGAACCCTAGAAGAAAATATAGGCGTTAAGCTCCTTGACATCAGTCTTGGTGATGACTTTTTGGATCTGACACCAAAAGCAAAGTCAAGAAAAGTGAAAATAAACAAGTACAGCTACATCCAACTAAAAATGCTTCTGCACAGCAAAAGAAACCATCAACAAAATGAAAAGGCAGCCTGTCAAATGGAAGAAAATATTTGCAATCATATATCTGATAAGGGGTTAATATCCAAAAAATATAAAGAACATATACAACTCAATAGCAAAAAAAAAAAAAAAAAAAAAAAAAAAAAAATCAATCTGATTAAAAAATGGCCAGAGGGGACTTCCCTGGTGGTGCAGTGGTTAAGAATCTGCCTGCCAATGCAGGGGACACGAGTTTGATCCCTGGTCTGGGAAGATCCTTCATGCTGCTGAGCAACTAAGCCCATGTGCCACAACTACCGAGCCTGTGCTCTAGAGCCCATGAGTCACAACTTTGGAGCCCTCATGCCACAACTACTGAAGCCTGTGTGCCTACAGCCCATGCTCTGCAACAAGAGAAGCCACCACAATGAGAAGCACATGCACCACAACGAAGAGTAGCCCCTGCTTGCCGCAGCTAGAGAAAGCCTGTGCGTGGCAATGAAGACCCAATGCAGCCAAATAAATAAATAAAATTTATGAAAAAAAATATGGCCAGAGGGTCTGAATAGACATCTTCCCAAAGAAGACAAACAGATGGCCAACAGGAACACAAAAGGTGCTCAACATCACTAATCATCAGGGAAATGCAAATCAAAACCACAATGAGATACCACCTCACACCTAGTAGAATGGCTATTATTGAAAGCACAGGAAGATGTGGAGAAAAGGGAACTCTCATGCACCATTGGTGGGAATGCAAATTGGTACAGCCACTGTGGAAAACAGTATGTAGCTACCTCAAAAAATTAAAAACAAAACCACTATATGATCCAGCAATGTCACTTCTGGGTATTTATCCAAAGAAAACAAAAACACTAACTCAAAAAGATATATGCACCCTTATGTTCACTGCAGCATTATTTACAATAGCCAAGATATATGGAAACAATCTAAGTGTCCATCAAGGATGAATGGATAAAGAAGATGTGGTATATACACAAAATGGAATATTATTTAGCCATAAAAAAAGAGATATTGCCATTTGTGACAACATGGATGGACTTTGAGGGCATTACACTAAGTGAAATAAGTCAGAGAAAGAGACAAATACTGTATCATCTCACTTATACAAGGAATCTAAGAAAAAGAAGAACTGATAGATGCAGAGAACAGATTGGTGGTTGCCAGAGGCAGGAAGTGGGGGTGGGCAAAATAGGTGAAGGGGGTCAAAAGGTACAAACTTCCATTATAAAATAAATAAGTCCTGGGGATGTAATGGACAGCATGGAGGCTGTAGTTATTGTATACTATATTACATATTTGAAAGTTGCTAAGAGTTTATCTTAAAAGTTCTCATTACAAGAAAAAGAAGAAAAAAATGGTAACTATGTATGGTGATGGACATTAACTAGACTTACTGTGGAGATCATCTTGCAATATGTACAAATATCGAATCATCATGTTGTACACCTGAAATGAACATGTTATATGTCAATGATATTCAGTTGAAAAAAGGAAAGAACAATGAAACAAGATAGGATGGAGAGTAGGGAGTTAAGTTTCAAAAAAGTCCAGGTTCTTTACAATCATAGAAAGAGTTTTAAACAAGTGATGCCAGGCTGCTGAATTTTCCACTTTATTTCCAAGCCTAAATTGCTTACAACTTTTTTCTCTTCCATGGTATAAAGTTAAATCATAAATTTGTGATTCACTGAGAAACCTATAACACTGATTTACTGACTTTAAATCCCCATGAGTCCAGACAATGTACAAATTCTATACTGAGTGATCAAGGAACAGTAATAAGAATTTCTTATCTTTTATAAAGTATAACTGCACTTCTTATGTTCAGTTATGGTTTTGCTCCAGAAGACTCTACGGAAAAGAAGGGAGGAGGTGCTAGAGTTCAAAGGTGAGAATTGTTCCCATCTGTCAAAGAAAATCTACCTTTTGATGAAATGAAGACGCAGTATGCTTTTTTTAAAAAATTTACTTATTTAGGGCTTCCCTGGTGGCGCAGTGGTTGAGAGTCTGCCTGCCGATGCAGGGGACACGGGTTCGTGCCCCGCTCTGAGAAGATCCCACATGCCGCGGAGCGGCTAGGCTCGTGAGCCATGGCCGCTGGGCCTGCGCGTCCGGAGCCTGTGCTCCGCAACAGGAGAGGCCACAACAGTGAGAGGCCCGTGTACCGCAAAAAAAAAAAAAAAAAAAAAAAAAAAAAAAACTTATTTATTCATTTATTTATTTTATCTTTGGCTGTGTTGGGTCTTCGTTGCTGTGCGCAGGCTTTCTCTAGTTGTGGCGAGCGGGGGCTACGCTTTGTTGCGGTGCGCGGGCTTCTCATTGCAGTGGCTTCTCTTGTTGCGGAGCACGGGCTCGAGGCACACAGGCTCAGTTGCTCCACAGCATGTGGGATCTTCCCGGACCAGGGCTCGAACCCGTGTCCCCTGCATTGGCGGGTGGATTCCTAACCACTGCACCACCAGGGAAGTCCCCACAGTGTGTTTTTACCTAGACCTAGTTAGTCCTAATAGCAGATTTAAAATACTAATAATAAAGAAACAGCAGCTAAACTGTCCATGACAGTAAGATTCCAAGGCAAAGCATCGTATTCTTCCAGTTTTCATCCTAAGGGCCTGACAATGTTCATGAGGCCTGTGGTGGATGGTGTGTGGGAGACCCACACACCAATAGCTACTCTAAGGGCTCCAAGTCTGAGTGACACCTCAGCCTTTCCAGGTGGGCCTGTGACGAGGCAGGGGACTGTAGAAGGGAATAGCTGGGCTCTCTCTTTCCTCTGTACGGTTAGGACACAATTGTCCTCACTGCACAATGTGCGAGGGGGCCCTGGGCTGGGAGTTCTGCACAAGGCAGACTTCAGGCCCCGTAGCTGCCCCAGGGATGAGCGGCCAAGGAGTCCTCTCCAATTACTCTCTCCACAGTGCTCACGCAATTCATTCTGCGGGAGTGCAAAGATGTGCTGACAGTTTGGTTTTTTTTTTAAGTATATATAATTTTTAATTTGTCAACCATTCCTCAATGAAGCTGGAAACTTTTTTTAATGTTTTAAAAAATTGGTAATAGAATATGCCATTTTCAGTCTGGGCTTAAAATTCTGTGCAATGACTCTGTGGTCAGTTCCTCTTTTATTTTAGAATATATTTTGCATTTATATAATAAAACATAGAAGACAGTAAAAATAAGTGAGCACTGCTACAAGCAACAACAGAAATAAAACTCATGAGCAATATACGCACTGACAGTTTTAAAGGAAGCAGAAAGCACCTATCATGCTGGCCACCTGTGGCCGGAAGCCACCACCTTCCCAGACTCTCATGCAATTCATCACCAGTTCCCTATTCAGGACCTCGTCATCCTCAGAGTTCGGCAGGTGCTAAGGAGGGGTGGCGAGAAGCATGAGTTGCTGGCCCAGCTACCCAGGCCGGACCCTGGACGGACAGGGTGATTACGATCTTGAGTGCTGGCCCTTCCTTGAGAGACTCTGATCACACAAAGCCTCTGTTTGTTAAATTCCTAGACAAAACACCTGCCCTCAGGGGCTTAAGTTCCCTTCATGGGAGTCCTTATCTTTTTCTTAACTGTAATATTAGAGGTTGGATCATGCTGGTGCTAGGAATTTGCATTCGATACAAATACCTAAGTGCTTTGTATACCAGATGCGTTAGTTAGAACACGCACGTAATAAATTTACACACTACTGAGCGCCAGCCCCATGCGTGGTCCTATGCTGGGCACTCTTTATTGGTGGGTGTTTCTCTGTCAAATTATTTAATCACAGTCAATTAGGATAAATGTATTTGCAGGCTACTGACAAAGGTAGTGTTCAATACGCATGCTATTCTGCGTAGATATAATTACACCCATGGTTTGTTTCCTTGGAGGAGGTTAATATCCCTTTGAGATGAGATATTAATATACACAACAATGACACATCTGTTCTCTCCAGTTGCGGTGAGACTGATAACAACACAAGTCTACCTTAGCATAGTTTTATGCTCATTAACATTTTAACCTAATTAAGAAGTGCTATTAACTCTGGGTGACAGCCTGGTTGGCCAGGACTGATGAGGAGGGTGACTTCTCTGATGTAACAAAAGTTATTTAAACGTGTCCAGGGGCTGCGTGGGAAGTTGCCCTAAAGCAAGTCATCCAGAGGTCTTGCTTCTAATCCCCGCACACGCACACGGGAACAAGGCTGGGCCCTTGCTGCCAGCAGCCATCTGGGGCAGGGTGGGAGCCGGGGGAAGCATATACCTACTAATGGGAACAAGATAGCCCATCCGGGGCATGAGCTACACTGCTCAAGAAAGGGGTTTTTGCGACCGAGACTGCGTGTGTGTTAAAACAACTGGGTTAGCCAAAACGGCCACGGAAAAACCCAAGCGAACTTTTTGGCCAACCCGATATACGAGCTGTGAAAGATCTCAGAGGAGGCCAGAGTTTCGTCTCTGAGGCAGATCAGTCTACACCTGCTGGCGTAAATCACCCCCAGCTGAAGGAGCTGGGCCCACAGCTTTCTCAGACACCTATTGCTGGGAGCACACTGGGGCTGACAGTGAGATAAACACCGCAGAAAAGGCTCTGTGATAACCTATGTGAGAAAGGAATCTGAAAAAGCATGAATATACATCTATGTATAACCGAATCACTTTGCTCTACACCTGAAGCTAACAACATTGTAAATCAACTATACTTCAATTTAAAAAAAAAAAAAAGACCCTGGCCCCCTGCAGCCAGCAGTTCTCAGAGTTCCATCTCGCAAGGCAAGGGCGGGTCTCTGGAAGCCAGAGGCAAGGCCCACCCCACCGTGCTCAGGGATCCCTTCCCGGGTCTGGGTCTCCTGCCTCGTGGCCTCTGCACAGCATCCGGCCCTCCCCAGTGGCCAGCTCTGGGAACCCCAAATCAGCTTGTGCTTCAGTGTGGTAGACGGTTCCCTTTGCTCCTTGCCAGTGGCCTCTTGCCCAGGTCATCACCTGCCTCCAAAGGGATTTGAAGTGTGGCGTGGGAAGGGAGCGCTACAGATCCAGACCTCACTTCCCTTTATTTCCACTGTCTTTCTTCTTCTTTCCTCTCATCTTTCCCCGCGTTCGGCCCCTCTGCTTCCTCTCTTCACCTTCCACGACCTTCGTGCCCAGTAAGCCACGCCTCCGGACTACTGAGGGGACACCCATTTCCTCAGTCCTCCCGCAGTTGCCCCGAGCCCCATCTCCTCTGGGGACAGCACAGACCGTGTGTCACAGCCACACAGCTGCGCACACGGAAGGAAGAAGGACCCCACCATCGCTTCCAGATCCCCGCAGTTCAGCAGCGAAGGGGTTACTCTTCTGGGTGCCGGGGGTCAGGGTGTAGAAAGTTGCCGGACACTCTTCCCAGCTTGTCTGATGGAGATGCGACCTGGCACCACTGAAAAGCTTCCAGCTTAATGGAGAAAAGGAGAAATCTGACAGCTTTTCCGCTGGCTTCAGTCCTCCCGGGTGGGCCGACTGGTCTTGAATGTCACTAGCTACTTAATCTTGTGTATCTGAAACGGACTGGCATGTTTGAGGAGCCCTGCTTGCTCTGTGTAGACATCAATTGGAGAGGCAGATAAAAGGCAACTGCATTGAATTTCTCCTTTAAGCCTTTCACCGGGAACTTTGTGGCTGCAACATCATCAGTGGCTGGTCCCACCACACCCAGGGCGGCTATGACTTCCCTGGCCAGGCTGCCCCGTTCTGTTCTGCTCAGTGCAGACATGCACCACCTTCACGCTCTTCGTGATGTTTTTCCTACATGGTCTTGCTTACTAATCGTAAACCATGGGTGCCTGCTTGATCTGATGGCCAAGCTGATGGATCTCCAGAGACATAGTTCTATCAGCAGACATGTGCACAGGGAAAAGCAAGGGAGCGAATAATCCCTAAAGGCACCAAATAACCTGCTTACATGTCCCAAACAAATAGGGCTTAACTGTTGTTCTAGATCTAAAGTCTCTAGCCAGGAAAAGAGATTTAAGATCAAATGATGCTTTCTACTTCCTGTTTTGTCAAACTGAACACATGAGAAAAAACAAAAAGCCATTTCAGGTTAAGTGCAAGCATCAAAGGAGAATGAATAAGTAAAACGACTGAAGAGGTTACAATAGGTTGGCTTCTTATATTTAAAAGATAGGAATGTTTTTGTGGTTACTGCGTGAAATAACTGTGTCTGGTCTGGTTGGGTCTGGTGCAAGAAGCCTCTGATGAGACTTACACACATTAAACTCTAAACATAATGGTTTATGAGGAGCTTGTCGTAAACGTAAACAATAGCTCCAATCAGAACTGGGCTTCTGTTGGTGTTATTTCAGATATTTGCCCTTACCCTTTCATCACGTCCTGAGTTTTCTAAACCCATGAGCGTGGCTGAGTGTATCGTCAAGAGTAAGTGACGAATAGCCCAGGGCTGACTGAAGCCAACAGACTATATATTAACTGTCCTCAGCCTGGCATCTGGGAACAAATGAAACTCCCATGTCTGACATTTGCCACATTACAAGCACACACAGGTCTATGCAGAGTGTCTTCCCTGCGATGTGCATTCGGCTAGGGTGAAAGGTCTCTTTAAAGCAGAACATTTTCCAATAAACATACACAAAACTCATCATAAACTAGACTAATTCTTCTGTCCGCCTGAGGAAGATGGAAGACATAAACTGAGCCCAACACCACAGCAATGTGTCACAGGGCTCCATTATGCCTTTGAAATATCACCAGATATCTGGCTATTTTTAAGTTACCAGCTTCTCCTCTCTGGCCAAGGGTGTCTGCTTAAAAAAACGTTACAGGAAGTTACAGATGAGACCTAAAATGGAAAATGAAGTGGAAAATGTCTTCAGTGTACCAAAGCAACCTCATTTCAGCAATCATTTCAAAGATGAGGTTGCATTTTATTTGTGAGTTTCTTTCTCTTTTAAAGACACAGCCTCATGTAGTGTCAAAGCATAAGGCGAAAGCTGACTGAAACGATCCTGGGATTGAAGGCCAGTCTGTGTGCCAAGGGAGGAGATGGGAAACCAGTGTTTCCTTGTCCTTTCCAAGAATGGCTGTGCTCTCAGGGGACTGGAATGTAGTTGGCCAGAGAGGACAGAAGGGTATTGGGTGCAAGTTTCAAGAATATCAGGAAGTAAAAAGGAAGGAAGGAAATTCATGTATAAACACAAGGAACTGAAATGAGAGACGGCTAGACAGAAAAGGTCATTTTTCTGGAGATTGGCGGTGGACGTTTTTCAACCCTCTTGTCTGAGATCTCTGAAACAATGTCTTCTCTCTTCTGGGAGGAGGGTGGAAGCAGGTGTGCAGCTATGGACAAGAACAAGGTGAGCCTACAGAACAGGAAACCCAAGTTCTAAGGCACCTTTTGAACGAAAGGTGAAGGTCCCCACACTCATGAAGAGTCAAGACATCCAAATGGAAAACACACTGAAGTCACTCCGTGGCAGTAATTGCTGGCAGACTTCGAGAGGTTTCTCCACAGCAGTGTTTTTGCCACATCGTTTTATTGTCAATTGGCCCTACAGGTAGCAAATACAAAAGTAGTTTCAATTATGAGATCCCCCAGAACCTTCTCAAGAGAATGAATCAGGAATCTTGAGACAAGTCTGAGAAATAAATATGACGGGACATATAACTGAGGAGAGATGGCTTCAGAATGTGTGCTTGGTGGCCTAAAAGGCTCTTAGTTCCCCAACATGACGTCATCTGGTAGGCTGAAAAAAGGCTCATGGAAAAGGCTCCCCTGCCTGTAAATACCTTACCAGCTGGCCTACTTGGGTGCTTCGAAGTTAAGGTTCTGTGTTATCCAGAGTCCTCATGCAAACACAAATAACCCTCAAAAGGGCGCCACATATATGTACTGATTCAACAAATAATTCTTAGCATCCACTGAGTGCCAGATACTGTACTGGGGATACAGCAATGATCATAACAAACGTGGTTCCTGCCCTCATGGATCTTGAAAGTTAGTGAGGGTGTCAGAGTTGCACTAGGAATTAAAGTCTGAAGAATATTCGACAAGGGGCACTACTGGGTGCAGTGGGAGTTTGGGCCAGACCTTCAGAGAAGGTCTTCCTGGATACAGCTGAGTGATGATGCTAGCGATGTTCCAGGAAGAAGGAACAGAAGACCTGGAGGGAGGGAAGAGCCTATCATGCACGAGGAACTGAAAGAAGACAAAATTCCTAGAATACAGAAAGCAAGGGAGGAGTGGTGAGGCACAGAGGAGTGGAAGGGTAGCAAGGCCTTGAGGGTACTGGTAAAAAGTTGGTCTCTATTGGAAGAGAATGGGAAGCCACTGAAGGACTTTAAAAGGAGAGGGAGATGTTCATATTTGTACTTCAGGAAGACCCACTGTGACTGCTTTGTGAAGACAACGTTGGACTGAGTGGCAGAGGATTCCAAGAAACGGGTAGGAAGCTGTTGCAAAAGTCCACATGGGACACAATGGAAGACTGGACCAAAGCGGTGGTGGTGAGATTGGAGAGAAGCCAGCATATCCTAACACCTGTAGACAAATTTACAGTGGAGATATTTAGGGCCCTGAGACAGGGCAGAGGCAGAAAGACGGTTCTGTGAGGACCACATTCTATCCTTAGAAGATGGGGCTTGGCAAATCCATCTGAGACAGGTCTGACCAGCAGGGGCAGTGGAAGGGGAGGAGGGTAATTAGGAAGAAATGAACTGTACATAACTTTGGCCAACTTCATAATTTTGCCTGGAATTAGTTCTAGGTATTTGCTTCAGAAAATCCGTACGTAAAAGTTCTTCTAGTTATGCAATGAGAAATTTAGTTACAGTAGAAAAGAATTCTGCAAAGCCTTCCTTTAAAAGGAGATCTTGTATATAGTTCAAATATAAAATGACTTGTGAATTTTAATTTACATGTACCCATTCAGAAACCTACTGATTACATAGCTCCGTAGAGTAGCTGTACATATGTATAAAAGTCAAATCTCTGTATATGACACCATATATATATGGAATATATGGAATATATATATTCCATTCCTTCTCTTAACTCCTGCAGCTAGTAGGCTTCTTTCTACTACATCTCTACTTCTGGGCGTACCAACTGAGCTGTAGGCTTACTAAGAGTCCATTTTTAGATTAGTTCTATGTCTTGTCCTTGTTATTGTAATAATATTATGCAAGTGAAGTATCAGAGCAAGATGAGAGTTGTTTCAATGAAAAATTGGAAGCTTGGAAGTCTTTAACAAAAGTAGGTCTGTAAAGAAAAAATTGCTTGGGAATTCCCTGGTGGTCCAGTGGTTAGGACTTGGCGCTTTCACTGCCAGGGTTTGATCCCTGACTGGGGAACTAGGATCCTGCAAGCTGAGTGGTGGGGAGAGGAAAAAAAAAAAAAACCTAGAACTATATTCTGTACTCGGATTCCAGAGCAACTACCTTCAAGTTTTGGTCTGTTTCAATAAAACAAAAATTGTAGGTGATACATTATGGGTGCAGCTAATGCAAGAAGAATGGTTTGGAACCCTGATCAGAAGACACATATTCAACTGAATACCTGTTTTGAGTTGTAACCTATGAAAACACGATTTTAAATGTCATAAATAGTTGAATAGCAGCAATTTCATATCCTTATGTCAACTAAAGATAATCAACATAATGTCAAAGAGATGTCTTGAACCCATTTTAAAAAGTTATATGATTAGCCCTCATCCTAACTATTGGATTAGAAGTCTTCCTGCGTGGTATCAAAAGCCCTGATTGGAGGAAGCTACACTCCAAATGCAGATTAATGGGTTACAAGCTACACTCCAAATGCAGATTAATGCAGATTAATGGGTTACACTCCAAATGCAGTGTGGGGGAACCAAGAAGATCATCACAATCCCGACTTGTCCAGAAAAGAGATTATTTCTCAGGCATGCTTGATAAGATCTCACCAGTCACTAGCAAGGAAGAGCTGGAAACTCTTACCAGAACCCTCTGTATATCATTTATAGCCTATTATATAAACATACTGTACATGTTTAAGTTTACTATATAGTAAACTGCACATAGGTCTTATTTCATACACTGTTTAGTCATTCTCATTTAATCCTTTTGTATCTTCACAAAGTCCTGAAAGAAAGAATCTCTGCAGCTGTTGTTAGTGATGGTGGTGTGTTCCCAGTGAGCGTACTCGATTACTGCAGTTACACTATACTTGGAGTAGGTTCCCAGGAGAGCTGTCTCCTTATGGAATACTGATTTAACAGGGCCTATTTTGGTCAGAGTAACATGTACACAGGAAGGACAGCCCATTGCAAAGGAGCGGTATCCTTTACCGCGTATCGTGTAATTGCATTTATATGAATACACACAAATACATAACATCAGAGAGCAGATTCGTGGCTGCCAGGGACTAGGGGATGAGGAGAAAGGGAGTGACTGTTGAAGTGTATGGAGTTTATTTTTGGGGTAATTAAAATGTTCTGGAATTAGTGGTGATGGCTCAAAACCTTGTAAATGTATTAAATTATCCATGGAATTATATGCTTTAAATATGTGAATTATATTGCACGTTTATTATATCTTAAAAAGCCAATCAACGTAATCTACCACACCAACCGTCTAAAGAAGAAGAATCATATTATCCTATCAATTGATGCAGAAAAAGCAAATCACAAAATCCAGTACCCATTCGTGATAAAAACTCTCAGAAAACAAAGAATAGAGGGGAACTTCCTCATCTTGACAAAATCTACAAAAAACCTTTTAGCTAACATTATAATTAATGATAAAAGATTGAATACTTTTCCCCTAAAATCAAGAACAAGGCAAAGATGTCCACTGTTACCACTCTTATTTGACATGGCACTAGGAGTTTTAACCGGAGGAGTAAAGCAAGAAGAGAGAAAAGA
This sequence comes from Tursiops truncatus, assembly GCF_011762595.2. Taxonomy (NCBI): domain Eukaryota; kingdom Metazoa; phylum Chordata; class Mammalia; order Artiodactyla; family Delphinidae; genus Tursiops; species Tursiops truncatus. Next base: position 40,979,181 of record NC_047036.1, read on the forward strand.
TATACAGATTGGAAAGCAAATATTTACTTACATGGAATTATCAAATATAAACAAAAAGTAGAATGCAATCTCAGTATGAAGTTTCACGTTTCAAAATAAAAGGAGAAAAATTAGCAGAATTGATCCCCAAATAATATGGAACTGATTCTAAAACGCTCAATATAAAAGAGTAGTTATCACAAAGAAATACAGTCAAGAAAAGCAACGTAGAGGCACCCAAAAGTTGAGAAAGGTAGAAAAAATTTTACATCTCAATTCTGCAGTTATACCTTCAATGATCACATACTCCGTGTGGGCCACTTGTCTATCTACGGATCCCTTTTTCCACATTGTGTGTGTGTGTGTGTGTATGCTCACACACGTGTGCATGAACCCTGGGACACATAGGGAGCCTGCCAGATGCCAAGACTAATGAGACTCTCATATAATCAATTGTTTACACATTTCATACAACAGTAATCCCTTCCTGACGGCTTCAACTAGTTGCTGAAGTCTGGAGGAGACAGCCTTTGCAAGAAATGTGGATGAAATTATATGTCATGCGTAATTTTACTTATTGAATATTTTCTTGGTTGTGAGTTTAGAAAAGACAACAAGAAAACACAAATGAATGTTTCGGGAAGCCCCTACAGTGCTAGGCAGTGACTGATGGCAAGAGGCCATTGGCGGGTTTGCATTTGCAAATGCCCAACTCCCCCCCCCGCCCCCCCCCTCCGCCGAGTGGAGCTTGGGTCTAGCTGAGGGTTGGCCCCCACTAGGGAGCTGGCGTGGGTGTAAATCAGATGCATACCATTGCTCATTCTTCAGGCTGTTTTGTCAGAAGTTTGCATTTAATTTGTGGGTATCTTTTTCTTTTCCCAAAGCAGAGTTTAGACCATAGAGGGAACTGACGGCTCCAGGATGCACTGCTGAGTTGTGACCTCCTCTGGGGCCTGTTCCCCTGCTTTAAGTATTTTCATGGATAATTCTCATTATGTTCAAGACATTACCCACGTGTGTTTCCCTTGCCTCAGGAAGGGTTCGGACCCAGTTGCTTATTATCACTAATGAAAACAGGTTCTTTGCAGATTTCCCATGGTCAAAAAACTATAATAGAAAACTATTTAAAAAAAAAAAAAAAAAAGAAAACTATTATGAAGAAGTGGCTAAAAGCCCAGGCTTTGAATTTCAATCTGGCTTTGAATCCTTACCTTCCTTTACTTTTCTTTTTATCACCAGATCACACAAGATAATTTATTACGTCTGTTGGTTACATCTGTCTTCCTCGGTTAGAATATAAGCTCCAGGAGGGCAGGCATCTGTCTGTTTTGTTTAATGATGTATCTCAAGTACCCAGAACAGTGCCAGGCCCTTCAAAGGCACTCAATAGATGTATGTCGAGTGAGTATAGAGAATCTAGTATTTTCCATGGTTTCTATTTTCACCCCTAGGGTTTCACCTGGGGTGTGTTGAATCAGGTGGTTGATGGGGAGCAGATGCTGGTGTTAATCTAAATATTCTCTTTTCTCTCCATCCTCTCCCTACTTCTTCACCTGCCCTGAGAGGGGTTTTATTCTCTTTTGTGTAAACCAAACACCTGTACTTCAGTCAGCGTGCATTCTTCCCTAGTCCTAGTTTGATGAATGCTACATGATCAGTTCTCTACCTTTGCTCTCTATATAAAAAGCTAGATTTTGGAATGCCAGCAGAAATTGTCCCAACAAAGGCTGCCTCTTGAGAATCAAACAGCAAAAGCACTTTGGCCTTTACACTACTATCTCTTCTGTAGACTTAAGAACTCTATTTTGAAACTCAGCACTGAGCAGTGACTCCTTTGTCTTGAACTATCTCTGCCCTCCCCCTGAACAGGATAAAAAGGTAATCACTGTTGCCCAGAAAGCAGTGACCTCTCAGGACTGGCATCGCTCCCTACCATAGCCACTTCCATAACTGACCAGCCGGCCTCTGAGGGACCCTTCTTTATTTTGCCTTGTAGAGCCTACACGTAATTACCTGGGGACCCTTTTTGCCTCTCTGGATGCCTTTACATACATGTCTTTGCTTGCTGCGTGATATGCTGACTCCACTCTTCATGTCTAGGTGGGCCATCTCCACCTGGAGGCTCAAAAAACCAACCCCATCACCAGAAGTGCTGCCACCCTCACGTTCAGATCCTGATACCTAATCCTGTTTCCTACCTGATCTTCTGTTAGCTGTTATTCATCAACCAAGATTCACCTGGGAAGGCTAGTTTACTCTTATCCCATTTGCAACTCATAAATCACCCTGAAAAGCGTAGTATATGGAGGAATGCACGTAGAGGTAGTTAGAACTGCAACTAGAGGGTCTGAAACCACCAGATTCCTTTATAGTAGCGATGAAATTTTTAAACACACTGAGACCAATTTGAAGGAAGTTTGTCAGAGAGCAAAAGAAAAGAAGTAATTTTCCCCAAAGAGAGCTTCCTCTTGCAAGTAAAGTTGCTGCTGACAGTACAGGGCACAGAGCGCCACGGCGGACCTGGGGTGGGGTGGGGGCTTCTCCGCCAGCCCCCTGAGTGCCTCCCCCCACCTACCTGTCCTTCCCCTCCTTCCCACCCCACTGTGCGGAGAGCTGGGAGGACAGGTCTGTGGGAACCCAGACCACAGGCGCCACTGGACGAGGAGGGAGTCCCCAACAGATTGTGGCTTTAGAAACCTGGGAGAAATTATTCTATTCCCAGGGCTTAAATCCACCTCAAAAGATTCCTCAGTCCCCCCACAAGAGAGTTAAGATTCGGCAGTGTACACCTCGCAGAGTTTAGGGAAAGGGACAGCTTGCTGGAGGACTCGGTTGTCTGGTCCCCAGGGGAAAACAGATGCTCAGACACGGGACTGTTTGCCATTTAAAGAATTCAATCGACTCACCGCACTTTGCGTCCTTGCGCCCTTGGCAACCTTCTGATCAGAATTGGCTTTCTCGTGTTTAGTTTTTTGGCTGCAATTAGTAAAAGACTCGACTGAAACTGGCTTCCATAATAAGGGTATTATTTTCTCAAAGGAGGAGCAGTCTGAGGAGTGGCAGGTGCAGGGTCGGTTAATCTAGTGGCTCCACACCGTCAGCAAGGATACCAGATTCTTTTCGTAATTCTGTCCTGCCGTCCTCGGGGTGTTGGCTCTGGTCCTCTAGCCCATCTCCTTATGGTTAAAAGATGGTGGCAACAGCCCTATCCATAACGTCCTCACACAACAAAACGTGAAGACCACAGCGAGACCGACCTGGCTGTGTGAAAAAGAAAACTTACTCAAGCCCCTCCCCACGCTTCTCAAAAACCTTTCCTTTGTATCTTATTGGCTATCGTTGTTACTATGCCCTTTTCTAAACCAATAGGCAAAGGGAATGGGTTCACCATGATCGACTTAAACTAATCAAGACTGAGAGTGGGCCCAGCTTTCTTAAAGCACAGCGCCACACGTGAACATATTAGACGTCTATTTACAAGAGAAACCTGGGGCATGGCTGTTGCATACCCAATACAATCAGAAGTTTCTGCCACGCCACGGGCATTTCCTGCAGGGAAAGATGCATTGATAAAGAATTCAATGGTCTGGTCCCTCTGGCGGTTATCTGTCTTGTTTTTTAAAAAATGATAGTCTTGCTTACTTAAATATTTTTATTCCTCTTCAGAAACAACAACAACAAAAAGTTGCTAGAAGGAAGAGGTGACCTATTAAACTTCAGAGTGTTGGTGACTTAACGAATCTGCTTCTGAATCATGTGGATGGAGAGATGACTGACAATCCCGAGGGCAGTGTGAGTGGACAGGAGAAATGGAAGAGCACCAGAGAGCTCAGTCAGTTAAAGGTTCAGCAAATCCCCATTAAGGGCTCTTGATGGGACAGGCGCTGCACCAAGCAGGATACCAAAGGGATCGTCTCTGCCCCCTGGGAATCCACCGTCAGCCTCCTGACTTTGCCTGGAGACACTGTCGTGAGCTGTAGACTCAGCCGGTCGTCAGGGAATCCAACCAAGGCTGTCCAGATGGTCTCGGCTTCTGGCTGCCGAGACACTGAGCATGGCCAGTCTGCCACCAGCGGAGCCAGAGACAGAAGGTAGTCTCATACCTGTCCCTTTAGCTGACCAGGCCCTGGGGGGGGGGGGGGGGGGGGGTGCTCGTACCTTGTTTCAATCCCTGGGTCCGTGGTTCTTGTCAACAGACAAGGCCAGCAGTGCCTGACCTGTTCTACAACTATGGGTTGGGTCCAAATCTCTGCTCTCCAACAAAGCACTGGTAGCATTTCTTTGGGATGATCTCCGTATAAGAAAGCCCTAAAAGAGGGCAAGAAATAAGCTGGGTAAGAGATTGAAGGGGAGTGGGCAGAGATCCAGGAAGGAGTGAGCGCTGTTCTATGTGAGAAAGCACAGGGTTGGGAGTGGGGCGTGAAATGAAAAGGCTTGCACTGGTCTCCCTTGTAAGGCAATGGTAACATATGAAGAATGAATTCCAAGACCTCAAACGCTTTGAGAAGAAGTGTGCTGACGTCATGAGTCCTTATTTAATAGACATTTTGGGCCTTGTGGGTGCATTAGATTCAGCAGACAGGGTAGAATTTTGTTATTGGCACTATGGTTAAAAGTAATTTGAATAAATCAAATATTAAAGGGAAAAATAAAGCAAATTTCCAGAAAAAAATAACCACATCTATTACTAATGCTCGGTGGGTGCATTATTTCAGTAATTTACTGCTGCCCGTATAGATGTGGATATTTACCCGTGCAATGATAAGTAATAGCATTGTCCAAAGAATTTACCTCTGCAGATGTAAACAATGGGAATTTACCAAGGCTTCCAGTCAGTCACAAATCACCATTTCTCCATATTCTTTTTTTTTTTTTTTTTTTTTGCGGTACGCGGGCCTCTCACTGTTGTGGCCTCTCCCGTTGCTGAGCACAGACTCCGGACGCGCAGGCTCAGCGGCCATGGCTCACGGGCCCAGCCGCTCTGCGGCATGTGGGATCTTCCCGGACCGCGGCACGAACCCGTGTCCCCTGCATTGGCAGGCGGACTCTCAACCACTGCGCCACCAGGGAAGCCCCATACTCTTTCTTGATAAAGAAAATGAACCAGACAAAGATTCTATCACACAAACCAATAATTATACCAGTTCTTGCGGGAACTGCTATTGTCCTTTTTAACAAGCTAAAGCGTTTATGCAGTTGGGATGAAGTTATTATGTACCCTATGAATATGTTTTAATATGTCTATGAAATGAGACCTCCAACCAAGAGAAGTTTCAAAGACTAAAGAGAACCACTTCTACTCCAAGAAAATTTCAGAGTTAAATTTAAAAATCATAGAGGGTGAAGATTTGGAATGAAACACCTAACAACAATTTCCATTTAAAACGATAGAGACAAGACAATAAATTCCTTGATATATTCCACCTTTCCTGGGTCTACGATCTGAAACAAATGCCGATCATGGTAGACTCCCACCCCACAGATCATGTGTGGTCTAATGATGCCAATGATGGTATTAGGGCCTCTGAATTTCCCAAGCTTCTGAAAAGATCGAAGCCTGTCAGGATCCCTAAATCCAGGATGGTTTTATGTGAACGTGACGCAAGATGTGACTATGTTGTCATGATAGGATTTAAAAATAGGCTGTTGGAAAAAAAATAGGCTGTTGGCTGTGACTGGAGATGGGAGGCAATGGTATTAAGATGCAGGGATGGAAGACGTGTGATGTGAAAAGTGGTGTGAGCTCTGTGAGGGCAGGGACGTGTTTGGTCTAGCTCACGACGGTATTTTCAGCGTCTAGAGCTGTGCTTGGCACACAGTAGGCACTAAATATCTGTTGAAGAATGAAAGAATGACTGGTGCACAGTCACTGCCTGGCTGGCTCGGCCATCCTGCATCCCCTGTGCCTTCTCTTTGTAGCCTGCGACGCTCTTTTTACCCAGGGCGGGTGGTCACCTCGCCTTTCCCATGTGTCTCCTTCCTATTTACCTTCTCGTCTAGCCGATTTATGGGGCGGCTCAGCAAATGTTTTGACTCCAATTGGGAACACAAGCTCTTGGTGCCGTCGTTGTCACCCGGCCCAGACTCCCAAAACAAGCCTGGTGTTGAAGGAAATGTCAACGGAAAGGTTTCGGTTGCACCCCCTGGCAGATTTCACAGGGCTTACAAAACACTTAGTGCGTCTGGAGGTTGAATCTGAGCTTCTTCATTGCCTTTCCAGAGAAACTTCTCCTGGCCCCCCTCAGAGCCATTTCCACCTGCAGTGGCCCTAAAACTCTCCAAGCCAGCAGCTCCCTACTTCCTAAAACAACGCAAAACAAAACAAAACAAAATGAAAGTGGGAAATTAAGATGATGTTTAAAATGGAGTTACTCTGTTCTGGAACTGGAGGACGAGAAAACCAGACTCAATTCCTTTATCTGTAACACGAAAGGGTTTGATTAGATTTGTGGCGTTCCACTGGTACAGTCTGCCCTACAGTGTGTTGTACTTTGCACATAGAAAAAAAAATTTTTAACATGAATTAGTTGCCAACACTTAAAGATCAAGAGATATAATGTTAAAATCTACATTTCATCTTTTCCTGAAAAATTGGAAGATCTGGCAACGTGGTACCTACATTTTCACAGAGCAGTTGCAGCTGGGGTCAAGTCGGCACTGCGGCAGAATGGCAGCTGGAGCTGAGTCACAGATTCCCTCCTTAGTGAGGCTGTGTGCTCTTCCCCTCAGTCCTTACTACTCCCTATCGTCTCCTACCTTGTTCAGAGTCTTCAAGGCCTGTATGATCTCTTGGGGTAACAGACCTCCCTGACTTTTTCACCTTTCTTTCTGGCACCTGTAGGGAGATGAGGATCTCTGAATTAAGTGACTAAGATCTCTTCTAACTCTCTGACTCTTTGGCTGTTTTAACAAGTCACAGCTGAGAATTTGCATGGTTTGTTCCCTCTATCAATGATACTCAGACATTAAAGTGCCCACAAATGCCCCGAGGACCTTACTAAGATGCAGATTCTGTTCCCGCAGGCCTGGGGTGGGGCCTGAGATGCTGTGTTTCCAACAAGCTTCCAGTCTGTAGATGCCACACTTTTGCAGCAAGGCCCCAACTTGCCTCCAAATTCCCTTCCATTAGATTAGTGGGGATTAGAATCAGCTGGCATGGGTTTTAAACCTACACCAATGCTGGGTCTGCATACCCAGAAATCATGATTTAATTGGTCTTGGGTGGGCCCTGGGTCTGTGATTTGTTTTGTTCTCTTTTTATTGTTCCAGATTATTCCAATGTGCCTCCAGGGTTGAGAGCTACTGTACGAAATAGCATTAGTATCATTTTTTTTTTTTTAGATTCCACATATAAGCGATATCATATGATATTTGTCTTTCTCTGTCTGGCTTACTTAGTATGATAATCTCTAGGTCCATCCATGTTGCTGCAAATGGCATTGTTTCATTCTTTTTATGGCTGAATAATGTACTAAGTAGCATTAATTCGCGATATCAAACTTCCGTTTCTAGGCTGAAGCTTAGCTTTAACAAGGATGTTAAATCTGTGTTACTTTCCAAAGATAGATAGCAGTGGTCACTGGAAGGACTAGAGTGTGCAGAGGGCGTCCCTTGGTACCTCAGTTGAGCCCGACTTTCCCACCCTTCTAAGCCCCTTCAAGCTGCCAGTGCTCAGATTTCTGTCAATTTTCTATGTGACCTCATCTGCTTTGAGTCCCCAGAAGCCAAACCTCATTACATCCCCATGCCTTGACTCACTTGCCCAGGTTTCTCAGCTCTGGAGTGATCACTTTCTAACCTTTCCATGCATCCTCCGCGTGTCTGTCTCCAGGGCCTCCTCAGGTTGGACACACCATGTCAAGTTTATTCCCTTCCACCCACATCCCTTCTTCAGTGAAGCTACTTGTCCTGAAGAGGTGAAATCAGGTGTCCCTTAGTGAGACAATATGAACCTGCTCCCAGGCTGGGTCCAGCTGTCCCCCTCCTCTGCTCTGTCATCAGCTCACTTCCTTTAATGTACGTCTCTCAGAGCTGCTGCTTCTTTCCTAGATGGGGAAAGAAGAGAGCAAGACAACTTGGCTCAGTTGGCGAGTTTGCTCCCATTCCCTAAAAGTTTATATCCAAAATCCTCCATCTCTCAGCCAGAATGCTAGAATTCATAAGCCTATGAATTCATAAGAAAAGGTTAAATGAATGAATAAAAAAGTAAATAAATACTTGCAGTCAAAACGATGACCACAATTTCAATGCATACCCTTCCAGAAAGTCCAATACACATTGATTGGGCATCACCAAAAGCTGGGACTAGATACTGGACACAAAGTGGTGAGTAAGCTGGTATGGTCCTTGCTCTCCCCCAGCATGCATCCTTTAGTATACCAGAGCCTTTGCACCGAGAGTCAGCATTGGGCGGAGTGGAGCTGACCAACAGGGTTCAACACACAGGTCAGTGACAATCAAGGGAGAGCACGGAGCTGACATATCCATGACTGCCTCTGGGCTCCTTGGTCCAGAGTGATGCTATATGGGTAGATGGTGGGGACATAGGGTAGTGGTGGTACCAGTTACTGTTATCCCAATATAGTTGAAACACCATCAGACTAGGAATTGTAAGATCTGTGCTCTAAGGCTGGCTTCACTAATCCCTAGTCCTCTGTACTTGGGCAATCACTTTTTGTTTTCTGGAAGCACTATTCAGTATAGACTTACTTCCTCATTTTAGTAGAGCACATTCTTTTATAGAAGCTTCCCGAGAAAGGGTGCAGGGTGGTGAATTTTTTGAGTCTTTGAAAACAGCATTCATCTATCTTCATCCCAAGAACAAATAAATCTGAGTATGAAAGACTGGCGGGGAGAATTGAAAATGGTGAGGCCAAGAATCAAACCTAAATAGTTGTAAACGTATAATTGGATATGTGTCAACAATAATTCATAACAATTCTTAAGCTGCTGTAGAGCTGAGACTGGTGTCTCAGTTAAAATGAAACACAGATATTACAACAGAGAGGGACGGGAACTCAGAGGAAACAAAAAATGAGCAGAGAATTGTAGGATGAAAGTTATGCCCCCTCCACATTATAAGGGATGCTTCCTTTCTGCTCAGTTTCCAATGTTACGTCTGGCACATTCTGGTATCATTCTCACTCCCATTCTGATATTGCGTGTGGCCTGTTTTTGCCCTCCAGCCGTCTTAGGATGTCTTCTTTAGCCCTGCTGTTCTGAAATTTCACTGTGATTGCCCTAGTGTGGATTCTTTTTCATTTACTGTATGAGCCCTTTAACCTGGAGCCTTGTGTCTTTCATTTCTGGGAACATTTCTTACTTTATGTCTTTGGATATTTTATCCTCATGTTTTCTACATTAAAAAAAAATTTTCTGGAACTCCTATTAGTTATAAATCAAATTTCCAGAACTTGTTATCCTTTTCTATTTCCCACATCTCCTTTTGAGTCTACTTTCTGGGAGCTTTCATTAATTTTATTCATTCTTTCTATTGAGTTTTTCATTTCAGCTATCCTTTTTTAATTTCCAGGAGCTTTCCCTATTTTTATAACACCCTATTATACTCAGAATATTTTCTTTTATCTTCTATGAAAATTAATCACAGCACTTAAGAATTTATATATTAGTTTTCTTTTGCTCCCTGATTTTTGTTCCATCCAAGTTCCTTCTCTGTCATTGTTCTTCTCTCCCATTGTAATAACTGTGTTTCATTTTAAGGATTTCAGAATTGTTCATAATTATTGTTGACATTAGGTACACACCTACAATTTTTTAGGATTAACTCTTTGCCATTTAAATTCTCCCTGCCAGTCTTCTATACTATGATTTACTTTGTTCCTCAGATATTAATTTTGATTCATCATTTAGTCAGCCAGAGTCCCTCTTCAAAGAACTTTCTCAAGCTGCAATACATAGGAAGTATATTTTTGGAATCTATGTCTAGAAATTCATTTCTGTTGTTTTCACACATGAAAAACAATATGAGTACAGTATTCCTAGTTTATAAATTTTCACTTCAAAATCTTGTAAACACAGCACCATTGTTTCTCTGGCGTTTTCAGTTGCAGAAGCAAGTTGAAATCTTGTCTGCTTTTGTTCATTTGTGGGTATGTTTTTCTGGCTAGCTGCATGCACACTTATCCACTTATCCTTGAAATTCAGGGCTTTGAGAGAATATTTTTTTAGAATACTTTTTGGCTGAACCAAGGGGCCTTTTCCATCTGCAAATTCAGGACATTTTTCTTCTCTGAAAAGTTTTCTTTTTCATCATGATTTGGATTATCACTTCTGTTCTAGCTCCTCTAATTTCTTTTTCAGGAAATGTGTGGTTCTTAGATTGGTTCTCTTTCCTCCCAATAATAATACCTTCTTATTCACGTCTTTGTCTCCATTTTTCTTTTTCTTTTATTTTTTTTGTCTTTATCTTCTGGAGGAGTCACTGATTTAAATTCTACCCTGTCAGGTCCGCTATTTACAGCTCTGGTGTAGATTTTAATTGTGCTATTGCAAGTATTGCTTTCTGCCAGGGCTTTTTAAAAAATCCACTCCCAGCTCCCTTTTCTTCTCAGCATTTTTGTTTTATGTTGTTGTGTGTGATATGGTGGTGGCGACTTGTGAGCCCCTCGCTTCAGAACGGACTCATCTATGACTTTCTGATCTTATTTCATTAAGGTCATGTTTATTGAGGATGTTAACAATTTTCTAAAAATTTATTCTTACAGTAAGTCATTTCTAAATATTATTATGCAGTCCCTCTAAATCATTAGCTCTTAAGGTATCAGAATTATCTGGGGGAACTTGTGGAGCTGGCTTCTGGCTCCATGCTGAGAGATTTAGCAGGCTATGCTGGTCCAGGCTGTGTCCAGACTCAAGTGGGTCCTTTGGCCTGTGACCAGAAAGGAGACAGATATGCACAGCATACAGCGCAATTCCTGGTCACTCATAGGTGTTTGTCATGTTGGCTTTCCTGGAAAGAGGTGTAAATTTTTTGCCTACTTCCAAGGCCTTAATCTCTGACACGTTGAACCAATTAAATACATTAATAACTCTGTTCCCCTGCAAGCATGCTACCCGAGTTTTTTTGTCTTCTCGACTACAGTGCTGTAGTGAGGGACCTAAATCAGCGACGCTCAGCAATGCTCCAGCATCAGTCCCCAGCGGGCCCTACCTGAATGAACGCAGGTCACCGTGGGGAGGGAGCCCACATCTATGAAAGGAACGTGGGTTCCGTGCTCCGCAGGGGGCAGGCGACTTGTGTCTATGAACAAAGAGGACCAGGGAGGGAGAGGACAAGCACAGGATGTTCCTCTTCTCTCTCAGGTGTGGAGCTGCTTTATGTCACAAAAAGGAGCACAGTTCGCGCATGGATACGTTGCTGGATCATTTCCCTTCCACTTGGGATCCATCGGCCATAGTCAAAGTCTGTTTCAGCTTCCAGCAGTAGGGTTTGTTTTGTTTGCTTGTTGAATAAGAAGAATCTTCTGTGCATCTTCATCCTCGCTTGATCCTTCACAGATATGTTTGTCAACTTGGAAGCTTAGAGAGGCAATTGCTACTGGCTAGAGAGTGTATCTGACAGGAACCAAACATTTTCTCATGAACAATCTGAAATGGGATGTAGGATGCTTTGGAAAGGGGGAGAAACTGAAGGTAAGGAATTCAACTCGTTTTACCCAGTTGTTCCCACAACTGTGCTCCAATATATGCACCTGGTTTCCGCCCAGTCCTTTTGCTTGTCTTTTCCTTTCTCTTTGTATCTTACAGTGGAGCTTTCCCTTCTTCCTCCTCTCCCCTTTCCATTCAGATTTGCCTGGGAGAATTTCATGCTCGACTTTCTCTAGTCCTAGGAACTTGGGGTCCTTCAGAGGGCTCTGTCCTGGCCCCAGTGAGCTTGCCTAAATCAGCCTTGGCAGGAGTGCCTTTCCGGGGTTGATGCTCCTACTGAGGCTTTCTATCAATTTCCTTTCGACCCACACCCTTTTCCAATTACCTCCAAGCCTTCTTCTCTCCTCCCTGCTTATGTTACTTGCCTTATTGTGTAGATCCATTATAATTGTCCTATTTCCACAATGATACTGCCCACTCCTTTGGCTGGGGGACCCAATCTTCCATTGCCTTTGTAATTTCTCAGTCTCTTGTGTGGGTCCCACACACGGAGGCCCCTCAAACGGAGAGGATTGCACGTTTCCTTTTGCATACACACATCCGAGTACAATGACAGAATTTTTTCCCCTGTAGTTTCTCTCTGTTTCATAATCGCTTCTCATTTCCCTCCCCCATTAACTTCACTTCCACAAGGCTTTGAACAGAGTTTGGGTCCTTGAAGTCAGAGACAGTCTGTTCTCCTCCACCCATATCCACTACCTTGTAACTCTCTGCAGGTCATTTATCATCGGTGAGCCATGGGCTCCAGGGTGTCTTGCAAGGGGGAAAATTAGAGTGGCTTTCCCACAGGGCTTGTGATTGCTGCTGCTAATAACAAGCTCCCGTTGTGCTCCTATCCCTGCTGAGCTGTCAGAGCTCCTTGTCAGTGATGTTTTTCAATATGCCCCCACCCCTGGGCCATTCGATTACACATTGACTGAGACGTCATCCTGCCCTGACAACAGGTGGGCACAGCTTTTCAAAGAGGAGGTCCCTGGGCCTGACATGAGTCACAAGGAACATTGTTCACAGGGTGTCTGAGAGCTCCAGAGGCCAGCCATACCTCCTCTGAGCATGCTGGTTCAAAGGGTGGGCCTGGAAGGGACCTCCCAAATGACACAGGCAAAGCCTTTGTGTGTGTGTGTGTGTCACGGGGGGGTGGGCGGTGACAGTCCAGGGTTCAGCTCCCACTTACATTCTCTGCGCAGAACTGAACCCTTTCCAAACTCTCCCACTGGTTCTAGTATTGCGGCCCCAGTAGTCATTGCAGTCATACAATATCTTCCGTGGTGCCATTTCCTTCCCAAATGTTGTGTACTTAGGCTTTATCCTAGAGCTGCTCAGTGATGTCCATTTCCTTCCCAAATGTTGTGTACTTAGGCTTTATCCTAGAGCTGCTCAGTGATGTCCATTTCCTTCCCAAATGTTGTGTACTTAGGCTTTATCCTAGAGCTGCTCAGTGATGTCCATTTCCTTCCCAAATATTGTGAACTTAGGCTTTATCCTAGAGCTGCTCAGTGATGTCCATTTCCTTCCCAAATGTTGTGTACTTAGGCTTTATCCTAGAGCTGCTCAGTGATGTCCAATTCCTTCCCAAATGTTGTGTACTTAGGCTTTATCCTAGGGCTGCTCAGTGATGCCCAATTCCTTCCAGTAATAGCACTGGCTTTTCCATTGCAGATTCCAAATGAATCATATATGGTCTTATTTCTGAAATTGACATCAATTGATGTTAGGCCTGGGATTTATATAACAGCTAAGATGTTTATGGGCACCATCCCAGAATAGCTTTCTTCTCTCAGGCCACAGAGTCCTCTCCAGTGAGGGCTGGGTTGCAATGCTAGGTCTCTACAGCTGGCTGGAGCCTCGCTCAGTTTCTAGATTACCAAATTGGAGTCTTAGTACAGTGCCTGGTACAAAGTATGTGCTCAATAAATATTTGTATCATAAAGGAATACATAAGCCCCATGAGGGATCCTGATGGGAAATTCTTATTTTCTAATTTCAGCATGAAGTGTATGGAAAAAGTGGTTCTCTCCTCCAGATAGCAAGGGATAAAAACGGCCAGTTTCCTCATTCTCAAGTGTGACTTGGGCTGGGATGTGAAGAGAGTTCCAACTTGCTCAGCAGTCTTGTTAATTTGACTCTTTCCCTTGTAGTTTCCTTTGGTGCCACCTCCAGTTGGTGGTTCCTGGAAGTTCCCAGCAATGGCATCCCCTGAGGGTGGCAATTACCAGTTGGCTGCCCTGGGAATGGCAGCCACTGCTGTAAACTCCCCAGTGTCTCTTATGTCCCTGGAGATGCTCCATGCTACTTTGTCAGCACCGTTCCTACAGAGCAGTGCAAAGCTGGAGCACTGCTCTTTGAGCATTTTCCATGCGTTGCTGGTCCAAGTCCTCTACTGCCTTGCTACTCAAAGTGTGGTCCATGAGTCAGCAGCATTGGAATCACTTGGGAGCTTTTCAGAAAGGGAGGATCTTGGACCACACCCCAGACCTACTAAAACAGATTCTGGATTTTAACTAGATTCCAGGTGCTTCCTCTGCACATTTAAGTTTAAGAACCATTTCCCCACTACAATTCTGATTCAGTAGGTCTAGATCAAGGGTGGGGTCTAAGATTCTGCATTTTTGAACAAGGTCCCAGGTAATGATGATGCAGTTCATCCAGGGGCCACCCTTTGAGTACCAAAGCTTTAGATTCAATAGGGAAGAGTGAGTGTATAATGCCCACCCCTGCCCATCACCTGTGGTTGTTCCAAAGGCAGAGCACAGACTACTGGTGCTCCCTTAGACTAGAACACCCTTTCCCAGCTGCAGTTGCACACTGGAATCATCTGGGAAGTTTTGGACAATACATGCCCAGAATGTCTGATTTGAATAATATGGGAAGAGACTCAAGAATTGAGATCGCTTAGAAGTTCCCTAGGTGATTCTAATGGATCAAGAACTACTGGCTGTGGATGAGCTCCTATAATGAATGAGAGGGCTCCCTGTGCCTACTTTCCACCAAATTCTCTTCCTTCTCCTGCAGGTCTGATCTGGAAGACTTTAGTTAAATTCCAAATTCCACTTCGAGGACCTTCTCAGGAACCTCTAGTAATGACTCGAGGGTGCACTGACTGAGGATTCTTCTTTGCCATGAGCAAATCCTGAAAACATTCTTTCAAAAAGTTCAAGAGGGGTGCTGGTCCTGCCTATCGAGGTTTTTCTGCTTCCCTCTTTGATTGGAATTCCCTAGGAGAAAAACATGAGCTGGCTTTCCTATATCCTTCTGTGCCCCTTCTTCAGTCCCCACGCTTGTCCTCAACTCCTTTCCCACATCACTTCATGGCCTTTTAGGTGCTCCTGGTCTCTTCAGGGAATTCCTGTAGGAGTCCCCTGGCTCCCATCCTTTTCACTCCTGAGGGCAGTGCTGGAGTTTGGGAGTGAACATTAATCACCTCCCTTCTTTTCCATGTCAAGCTCCAAGGCAATTGAGACAGACACAAAAAGGAGGCCCAGAGCTGGAGGCAAGACCGTCCGCCCTATTGCTCGTAAATCTTGTCTAGACTGGTGAGCACAGCTAGGAGGAGGCCCCAGTGGGCTCCTAAGACTCCTCCCACCACCCTGCCTGACATTTGCCACCCGGAACTGCAGGCCTCACCTCTGTGAAGCGAAGTCTGGCCCCAGGAATCTTCTGGAGAACAGAGAAAGCTTGGGTCTTGAAGAGGCTTTTCAAGATGGTGAGAGAGGAAGGGATTGCAGTGCACGTGTCCTGTTCTCCATCCCAGCTCAGCAATCAGAGAAGGGGGAGGAGAAGAGAGAAGGTCTCTTCCCAACATGCAAAATGTCCTCCTTTGGGGCCAAGATGGGAACTGCAGGAGAGACTGCCCCCCGGCAGCGGCCTGGTGCCCAGAGTTCCTCAGAGGTAACTCCCAGGGCTGCCAATCCTCACTGGCCTTCGGGAAAAGCCAGCACTCAAACAACCAGCCAGCCAAGCTCCCTCACTGCTGTGGTTCCTTTCTCTGCCCAGGATTCCAGCGGAGCCAGAGTCCCTCATGAAGTCGCCTGGATTGTCCCATCGGTCCATTCTGACAGGATTCCACCAGATGTGACGGGCTTGGGGAGAGCTCTGCTGGTTCCCATTTGCAGTAGAAATGTGGAGCATTTTAAAAGAAATATCTTCCCCTCACTCTCACTCACGCTCAGCCGGCAGCATTCTGTGTGGGCCAATGGGGACTTGAAGCTGCTCTAACTGAAAGAAGGGATGCTCAGTGCCAAACAGTTTTCCATTAAAATGGTTTTAAAAATAATGGGAGAAAAGACAATAATGACCAGAGAAGGGACAGGTTTTTAAGAAGTCAGTGGAGAAGACTGCCGAGACTAATTCCAGAGAAACAACGTGAATCAGAGGCCCTCTTTGCTCTCCTGACTGGAAATGTGGCCGAGGGGATGGGGGGAGGGAGGGCTGGGTGTTCACAGTAGAATCACTGCTGACATTTAGCCAAGACCCAGCTAATTGCTTATGATTGTTTTACTCTTTTCACATTTACTCATCTAAGCTGGGGATGTCTCCCAGGCATCACAGATATAATTAGACTTGGGTTTCTGTCTCTCTCAGACTTGGGCTCCTCTTTGGAAAATGAGCCAAAGTAGAGTGACCTCTCTGGTTTTTAAAATATTTAATGATTTCTTAGAAGCATCCTTAAAGTCAATAGGTGTAAGTTTCGTAAGAATTCATTTTCTCAAAATGAAAACTAAAAAGTGCAAAGTCAGTACGATGAATGGTGCAGCAAAATGGAGGTTGGATAACTGTTGTGTATAATTGATTATAGGAGATAGCACTGTTTTCATTATCAAGCAGACCTAGAGCCCCTTTAAGGTCATTGATCCAGTTACAAGTGGTCAGGGATGTAGTAAAAGGAGTGAGACCTTCCCAATCCATTGCTGTAAACAGGCCCTATGTTAGGGCTTATGTGTTTGTTTTCTTTTCTTGTATCCCTCTGAACAAAAATACTTAAATTGTAAGCGGGGACTTTTCACAGCACATATCTTGCATCGTATGTTTCAAAGCTGTGGAAAAATCATCTTTTGGCAGAAGCTGTGTAGCCTTAGACAGGCTGTGCCCTGGTGTGTGTCCTTCAGGAGAGGGATGGTTTTCCAAGAGATTTCCCATATGGTGCATCCCATCAGTCCACTGACTCATTTTGGATTCGGCATTGGGGTCCGGACCAGAAGGGTACAGAGCATGCAGGTGGCCTTGCTGGTGGGGGCTCACTGCTCCCCACTGTGGGGGCACCCCACCTGCCCACAAACTTGTATAGATGGCTATTTCCCAAACATAGAAGACCTATCATGCTTGCCCCTTTGAAAACTGGACACTCAGCAGTTCACCTCGGTTACCTGTCTAAGACTTTAAACTTTCTCTTAAGGTATGTCACTAAGTTTCACATCAGTCTCTTCACTTGTAAAGACTTTCCCAAATGTGTTTGAGAGGTGATAAAACTAGGAGGATCTCACATACAAACTGAATGGGCTTCATCTGAGTACTCACGAATCTCAGCACCAGAGGGTTGAAAGGACCCTAAAGGTCAACCAGAACAAAGCCCAGAACACACATGGTCCTGCAACCCATTCTTGAACAAGTCTGAAATTGCCCAACTTCGCTGAGAATCATTCAAAGCGCTGATGCAAATAGGGGGATGGGGGCAGAGTCTCTTGGTTAATTAGCAATACTAAAAAAAAAAAAAGTCGAATTTCCCTTGATCAGAGAAAATAATATTCAAATTCTTATCAGAGCAGAAATCTGTTTTTGTCTTCCATGAATGACATTTGGGCCTGAAGCCAGGAAATGCACCATATAAGTCCTGGTTTATAAACACCTGGATGTATCTGAAACACACACATGTACACAGAGAAGGGAGGTGGGATGAGGGGGAGGGGAAGAGGCGTCTTTCCCATGAATCCCACTGGGTTTTCTTCAGGACCCAAGCTTCTAAGCTGTAGGTCTATGAAGTTGTATGGTGTAATTTCAAGAACTTATCAGGGTTGGGCTGGTATGCATGTATGTGTTTCCCTAATCCTGTTTTGATTTTGCTAATATATATAATGATATTCTTAGGCTCCTGCCTCAGCTGTGTCCACTGCTGGGGTTCTATGTCCACAGTTAGGGCAGCCTAACCAAACCCACATACATAAGGACTGTGGACCCTCCTGGGTGTGTAAAGAGGACAAGTATCCGGAGGGGCTAGCCTCTGTCAGAGAATCTTAGGTGTCAAAAGGGAGGGATATAGGGCCACCTACGTTTATTGCATGGTCTGCCCACGTTGGACTCAGGTCTCAGTTCTGGTGAGAATAGGCTGGTATTAAACCCTGAAAGAGATCTATGGGTGGGCATCGCTTGTTTTGCCTCCTTGGGACAGGATTCCCATCCTTCTAGTAGGATTCTGGTAGGGGTTGCCAACCACAGTTCCTCACCCTTGGCCACGGTGATTGGTCCAGTGATGGGCATGTGACCCAACCATAGTCAAAGGCTCTTTCCCAGGATCTTCCCAACCAGACCTCTCTGCGGTTGTGATGATTTGAGGAAATAAGCCCAGAGCTGACGACAGTGTCTAAGTTTCCAACCTCATGGGGACAAATCTGAGGAATTAAAGTTAACACATCAAAAGGAGTAGAGTCAAGACATGGCAAGAGAAGGAATGAGTTCCCTGATGTTTGGGGTTCTGAATGTAGTGGCTGCTGAGGCAAACTCTACCCCCTGCCCTTTCCCTAGTTTGATTATGTCAGTCAAAAACACCCCCCTCCCTTTGGTTAAGTTAGGTCAAATTGGGTTTCTCTGCCACTCTATAAAATGTTGGGGACACAAACTGCACTGTTTGGAAGCTTCTCTAACAGAGGATTCACAAAGGCCTCCTTGCCTTGGAGCCTTGTAAAGGCTGTGCATTAGGGAACAGGTAGGACATATGATTTATCATACAAACCGGGACACTTTAAAGAATAAACGCGAGTGCTATTAACAGTGACACCAGGGCAATGGCCACAAGCTAGGAATTTATGGGCATCCCAGTGAAGGACCCATTCTGGTGCGTGTGCTTTGGTCACATGCCCGGGAGACAGCAGCAGAGACCACGTGCTTGATGGAGAACTGAGGTGCCTAGGAAGCAGTGGGGGGCATGGCTGGAGTGGACGCTTCCTAAGCTCAGATGGACACTCAGGAAAACCCTTGGTGGCACTTGTGCAAGTTTGAGGTCCTATATTTTTTTGGTGCTGTGAACATGACTCCTATTTGTGTCCATAGCTGATGAGACCAGGGGACCTTCAGGTTACAAACAGGAAAACCAGAAAATCTGGATAGCTTGTTTTTTGAACGGGGACTGACTGCTCAGGATGTGCACCATGCTCCTCGCTCTGAGAAAGTAGCTCTCATGCCCGGGGTGAGCCCCAGCAGCTGCATTCGTAGCGTGTGACCCTGTCCTTTTCTGTAGTTCATTAGGCCACCGTAGACTCTGATTCAAGTTGGACCAGTCAGGCTTTCCCTCCCCAGAACTGGGGCTAATTAATAGCTAGTTGGTCTTTATGTGTTTGGGAGGATAACATGGCGATCGGAAGCTGTGGGGCAGCCATATTGCAATGTGGCTGGAGAACCAGAGAAAGCTGGTCTGCAGTGGGAGAGAAAAGGAGAAGCAGATGTTCAGAGAGCAGCAGAAATGAGAGGCAGAGTTTGTTCCAGGGTTGCCGACAAGCTTCTCAGACCTCAGTTCCTCAGGTTGGGCGACATTCCTGCCCTCGGGCTCCATGAGACACCCCTTATCCTTAAGCCACAACCCCTACATTGTGCTTCAGCTAGTTCAAATTGATTTCTACTTCTTTCATCCAACAGTGTCTTAACTAATACCAGGAAATTTCTTTTTGATGACTTAAGAGCTCATATAATCCCTCATCAGTTTATGGCTCAAACAATTCTCTCTCAGTAACTTACCTCCAAATCCAAATATTGATTTGTTCCTTCTCTAGTTGAAGCAGCACATGAAAGGAAAATACAAAACAGAACAAAACAAAAGAAAACAATAATGGAAACATGGTCCCCATACTCTGAAGGCACATGGGATCCACATGGACTTAATTAGGACCAGAGACAAACAGATAAACATTTGGGGATGCCTCCTTCCCATACACTATTTCACAACATGGTACCAGCATGTAAAATTGAGATGTCAAACAAGCTGTGGCTCACTTGCTCACTCAGTTTCTCCTAAGGTGGACAAGTGCTGAGACACAAAGCTTCGTGAAATTCTGGCTGAAATATACACAGAGCTGATACTGGGGAAAATTTGGGAAATAAATGAAATTTGTTACTGTTTCCCCAACTCTGCTTTCTGTGTTTTTCTCCCATTCTTGCCTCCTCCACGTCCCCCAGAAGAAAGCCATCTGACAAACTATAGTAAAGTGTTAGTGACAATTTGTTACCCCTATTAAGCATATTTGCATTTTAAAAAAAGTCTAGCGAGGGCAATACGAAACCAAAGAAATGATTCTTTTGCTCCAATGCAAACTGGTAGAGGAGTTATTTCAGGGGTTTCTTCTCTACTTACGTATAAAGACTGCAGTGACCTTAATAAATTAGGTGAATACAAAATAGAGTGACAAAATTTGGAACCCTTTTTTAGTCATCATTCTTAAGGAATGTTACCTTTCACTTCCTTTTTGGAGCCCAAAATTTCAAGTTTGAAGCTGGAAATGGAAAAAAATGATTGGAATGGGAACCATAGGCTGGAGTGGCCAGGAACACTTGATGCCTCTGTGTGTGCATGTGTGCGTGCGTGTGTGTGTGTGTGTGTGTGTGTTAGGGTTGGGTAAAGGACGGTCCTACAGCTTCCCTTCCCTTCTTCCCTCTTCTGCAGCATTAAGGAGATGGGATCCCCTTGCAGAAGATCAGAGCTCTTCAGCCTGGGTGGGCGGCCAAACTGCCATCCCTCCTCCACTACCAGCCTGACTAGCAGAAGTGATCAAACTGCACTTAATGAGCCACCACCCCACAGGGAAGAAAGCCTGCCCGGCTTTAACATAAGCATAAGGATGGGGAGCCGGGATCAGTCCTAGGAGAATGACAGTGACTGTCTAGAGAGCAGGGCAACCTTGGCCTTCATGTCTGGGCACATGGGAGATGCCAGAAAGGTCTATGAGGGTGGAAGGTGGTTGAGCTGAGGGAGTGCATCTGCCTGTTGATGTCAAGAACCGAGTGGGGCATCAGACACTGAAAATGAAAAGTCCGCATTCTTCTTTGACTTGGAACTGGGGCAAGGGCCAGCCTGCTGCTTGTTCTTTGCCCAGTGGAATTGATTTGGAGGGAAAAGAACATTCTACAACTTATGGATATAGGTGGTTGGTATGGAAAGGATGTAAGGTGGTTGTATGGAAAGGAGTGCATCCAAGGGCAGGAGGAGCTGGAAGTCTTTGATCCGGCAATCCCACTTTCAGGTATACATCTGAAAGAATTGCAAGTAGGATCTCAAAGAGATATTTGCACCCCCATGTTCACTGCAGCATTACTCACAATGGCCAAAAGGTGGAAGCACCTGAGATGTCCATTGACAGCTGAATGGATAAGCAAATGGAATATTATTAAGCCCTGAAAAAGGAGGAAATCCTGTCACATGCTGCATATATAAACTTTGAGGACATTCTAATAAGTAAAATAAACTACTCACCAAAAGACAAATATTGTATGCTTCCACTTATGTAAGATATCTAAAGTTGGTAAACTCAGAGGGAGTGGAATGATGGCTGCCAGAGCCTGGGGGAAGGGGAAATGGAGAGTTGTTCAATGAGGAGAGTTTCAGTTTTGCAAGACGAAAATGTCCTAGAAGTCTGGTACACACAATGTGAATACAGTTAACACTACTGAACTGTACAACGAAACATGGTTAAGATGGTAAATTGTGTGCGATGTGTGTTTTTTTTCTTTTAACCACAACTGAAAAAAAAAAAAAAAAACCCAGACAGTTGGTCCATGAGGAGCAAGGAGAGTTTCCTTTGTCTGTGGGGAGAGCTGCAGTGGGACCACCAGAAGTAGTCTTCCCCCAGAGTAGAGAGGGGGAAAGCATCAGCAGGTGTCTACGTGATGTGAGAGAATTGATACATCTAGCAAAACCAAGGCTGACTCGGGCTGTTTCAGTTTCAGGAGCAGCCCCAGCAGGCGCCCCATTCTTTGGCCTCCTCCTTCACTCACAGGGAAGTAAACAGAGATGGGAGGGTCCCTGTTCTGGGAAAAAGCTAATCAAATGATCCAACTGCTCCTCCTTTGCAACCCCGGGAGAGGTACCAGGAAATACAGTTTTGGCCGAGAGAGGGACGGCCATGAATAAGGGAGGCTGTCACAGACAGCTGCCCCCGCCTCCCAGCCCCATCCAGACCTTAGCCTTCGCACGCCGACCCAGCGTAGGTATCAGCCAGGGGGCTGGAGTTAGACCCAGGCTCAGGGAACACGTGTTGTTCATCCAGCCTTCCGCCTCTGCATTTTGGAAGAGAAACTGTCTTCCATCCCCGTTCCATTATTCAGTGTTTGGGAAAGGACCCAGAGTCAGCGAGGAGGCAGGGAGATGGGAATCTCTGTGAATGTGGGTTGTGGCATTCAGAGAACAGTTATGGAGCTTGTAAATGCAAAACCCCACGAATAGTTTCCTGAGGAATTCCCAAGGGACACTCTTGGCTGAGATGGGAGGGAGGGGTGGGGGCTGCAGAGAGATACCCTTCTCCCTCGCTGGGAAGCAATGTTCCTGTTACCTGATTGCGATCTTTGGTAATGAACCATTTCAGAACAACTGAAGTCACTGGAGTCACTGATAATTACATAAATTTTCTTTTTTCACTTAAAACTCTTAAGTCTCCATCCACAAAGGCCCATTTTTAGTAACATGTTGAATCCTGCCAACATCCTGGGGCTGATTTTGTCTTTACACTTCTAGGAATTTCCAAGGACACGGGGGTTCAGGCTGCCAAGACGGATGCGAACGTGTTTGACCAGCAAGGAGCTTCTGAGGTCTGAAGATTGGGAAGGTCAAGTGTCAACTTCTCCTGAGTCCAAAGAGCGAGTCACCCTCTGTTGGGCCCTTTCCCCTGAGTTCTTCTCCTCCAACCTCTTGAAAACAAGATCCCCATTTCACCTCGGCCACAAGGTGATCCAGTGCCAGGAGTGTTTTCAGTCACTCTAACCGGTCCCCAGGGCGACAGCAGCGCAATGTCCAAAAAGGCAAGCGTTTGGAACTCTGAAACCTCCAGGGACGGCACCAGGACTCTGATGATGTGGTTTATGGAGTTTTATTTTTAAAAATCTGACATACTTACATTGAAAGATGCTGTGGAAAAATCACTGGATTTACCCCAACTCCTCTGCTATTTATTGCCTTGGATGGCACCAAGTTTATATCAGAACACAGCCATAAGGGGAAGAGGCTTTGGAACAACTAAAACACAAGTAAATCTGTATTTAACCCTTTGTACGGTGTAAGCAATGACTCTTGCATACTGCTTGCAAAATACTGAGACAAGATTAAACACATGAGGAATTTTATGGACTGAATTGAGGCTCCACTTATGTTTCGTAGACAACAGGGTCTCTAATAGCCAAGCCCTACTCTTTGTTGTACCCCAGGTCTTAAGATGCAGACCTTTCTTTCCCTCCTGTGGCTAAGGGCCCGCCATGCAGAGGCTTGGGTAGTCTTCCTTTTAACTCCTACTCTCTGCAGGAAGCCAGCCCAGGGAGGCAGGTTGCACTAAGCCTTGTTTGACCCTGGCTGACTTTACTGTGGGCTTGTGTTCCAGGACCTCAATACCTGCAGCTCTTAAACTGCCATCTCAAATCCATTACAGCTTGTGGGTGAACCTAATAAAACTACTCGAAAATCAAGACAGTTGACCACCGCATGACAAAACCTGGCAGCCACTTCACAGGCAAGATTCTGCAATTAGAACTCTTCTTCCCACTGACCACAGGTGGACACCTGGCTAGCACTTCCAAGGCTCTTCTGAGAGGTTTGCAGAGCTCCCAAGGCCGGTGGATCATGGCTCAGTCAATGGTATCAGATGTGAAGTTGCTCTTCCGGCCATGGGTCCATCTGTAGTTAAACAAGATAGGCTGACTGTGCAATAATTTGCTCAATTTTGCACAGCTATGTTTAAGGATGCAACAAGAAATCTGCTTTCAGATCTCTGGGGAGCATTCAAATCAAAGACAGCAGAGATCATAAGTCCTTGAAAAAGCCATCTGGGAACTTTTGTGTGCTGACAAGTTTGCTCTTGAAGCTCACATAAACACTTGCAAGATGACAAGCAGATACCATGGACTTCTGGGTAAATTCTGCACCAAACTGTGGCCTCACGAGAAGCCACAAGTTCTCCAAGGTCATATATCACCCACCCAAAGCAAAAACTGTACCCATCCCCCAACCACACGGTCAACGGCTTTCATGAAAAATATTACTGACACCTCCCTGATGTTGGTCCAGTGATGTGCTGGTTAACAAAGAAGTAAACTAGGCAACAATTACAAAAATAGTCACCATTGGTTACGTACTGTGCATGTATGATCTTGCTGAGCTTTTAGCATACGCTATGCAATTGATCAAAATAATTTCATGAGGCAGGTATTGATATTTCCACCTTATAGACAAGAAATAACTTGTCCCAAGACATAAAGCTTTGAAGAGGCATAGCCCAGATTTGAAAGCAGGTAGGTCAGCATGTCTACAATACTGCGCCTAAGAAAACCCAACGATTCTAAAGGAATATGATTCATCATTGAAAGCTAAAATCTGTTGGTTGTTTTTAATGTCCTTTTCAGCAGTAGTGGCAAACTTCTATTCCTCCATTACATCCCAATCAGACCTCCTCTTCTGTGTGAAGACTTCCCTACCTTCTCTAGGCTCACGTGCATGTCCTTGTCTGAATATCCCCAAGACATTTTATGCAGAACTTCAGGGTCAAAATAATCTTATTTTCACTGTAATTATTTGTATACTTGGTCCATCTCCTGTTGAAAACTGAGAATTTCTTGGGGGCAAGATCCATGTGACATAGTTAACCCTCAATAACTATTGCTGATGGATGGACAAACAGCTCAGATCCCTAAGAAGTATCATTTTTTCAATAGTGTCAAAAGTATTAGATTGAACCATTTGAAATTTAGCAATTTTTTCTAGGTCAAAAAAGAGTCAACTGTAGGCACTTTTGTATAGTTCAACCTAATAATCTATTACACTGGGTGTGATTATGAAGAAATGTGGTTGGTTTTCAAACAGATGTACTAAAATTCACACACCGAATGCTTGGAAAGCCTATTGTCACACTTTATTGAGAATCTCATTTATTTTTGTAGTTCTGAAATATTTAGTCCTGCATATTTACTCAAAATCATCCGGTCTTGAGAAGTTCTTTCATTACACAAGGGCTTTGTCACCAGATGTTTGGTATGCTTAGGAGGGCACTGTTATATCATGGTTAAGAATGACATTCTAGGTGTCATCTTAGGCAAGTGAACGTCTCTGCTCCTTCCTAATCTGCAAGAGCAAAATCATAATAGTATCAGCCCCATATGGTTGTTGTAGGAACTAAATGAGGTAATGCTTAGAACAATGTTCAGGACATATTCAGAGCTCAGTGAGTATTTGCTGTTATTATAACTACTATAGGATTGGTCTATGTGGAAGGCACATGTGTTGGAATAGCAATAGAGTGCATGAGTAGCCAGTAATCAAAATTAAATAAATGAGTAAAATGATCACAACAAAGACTGTATTTCTACCTAGATATTTCCCTGATAGAGTATGTAAATCAGGAAATTTTCCTATAGAAAATAAATTAAGAGTGCACACATTTTGCAGTGTTTTGGGTATCTGAAGCCTTGTCATTTATTGCTTGTCATTTGTTCCTCCATCAGCACTTAGATTCCTGCTGGTGTCCTTTACAACACCCCAACTCTTATTGTACAAATCCAAGTCCAGCTGTGGTATTTGAAAATAATCAAGCTGGCGTCCCCAATTCACTTCTTCCTTTCTTTCCCCTCAAAGTGCCTTTCTTTCAAACAGTTTTGAAATTCCATTACTAAATTTCCTCTTGCCTTTTAAATATATTACACATTATGTTACGTATTTGTGGTTGAAGATAATCACATGGATCCACTTGTTTTAAATTAAATCAGTTTAAGCTACAAAACTCTCCAAGTGTCCTGGTAAAGGCCTGCTCTGCACGCAATATGGGCAGAGCCCGGCGCCAAATAATTAGGAACTAATTTGTCAGAATTGTAATGTGCTCTTAACTTTTGCACACTATCTATCTAAATTCCTATCTAGAGATAAAGCTCAGATTCCTGGAAGTTCAACACAACCCAGTAGCAAGGGGTATATTAAAGTTAATGGGACCACTTCTAAGGTATAACCAGATACAGGACCCTTTCTTTATGTTCCGTGTTGAGGAGTGCCCAGTTCCTAAACCAACTGCAAGTTTGGGGACAGTTAAAGAAAGAAATCAGGTCCAGTGTATCTTCTATTGCAAGTCATGAAAAGAAGGAGAAAGGACAAGCTCTATAGAGATATAAGACAGGAACCAGGGCTTCCCTGGTGGCGCAGTGGTTGAGAGTCCGCCTGCCGAGGCAGGGAACACGGGTTCGTGCCCCGGTCCGGGAGGATCCCACGTGCCGCGGAGCGGCTGGGTCCATGAGCCATGGCCGCTGAGCCTGCGCGTCCGGAGCCTGTGCTCCGCAACGGGAGAGGCCACAACGGTGAGAGACCCGCGTACTGCAAAAAAAACAAAAAACCAAAAAAACACAGGAATCAATTATCAGGAGCAGAGTAGAAACAGCAGCCTAAAAACAACCCCTGCCCCAACTTTATTCAAGCTCAGGTGAAAACAAAGTGTATATTTACATGTTTACATGCATAGTCACATTTTGTGTAAATGTATATAACTTTCTGTAATGCAGAGAGTAGTTCAAATCCAGTATTTGAAGTTTAATTTTTAAAAAATGCTTCATGTAGGAATTCAGGTTGAAGAATGGGTGGTAGGTATGTGGTGACTGTTATGTCACTTTCTGGGTTTTTTAAAAAAAATCATATTTCAAATACTTAAGAATTAAAAAAATTTAAGATAGGCAAAAATAAACACATGAACCCAAATGTGTGAAACGAGTGCAATCAGTTTGGCAGAACTCACCTGCCAAGGGTATGACACAGGAAAAGATGGAAATGCAGACTATTATGCTGTTACCTTTACATAATGAATAGTTACCAAGCCTACTGCCTGTAAGTCTATAAAAATGCAAGAAGTACAGCATTATCCACAAAACTGTGAAAGTCTTTCCCAGACACTTTCAAGACCTGAAGTGTTTGTTTTATCCTGCAAAAGAAGCCCTGGTAAGAGCCACAATTAGCTTCCAAGAAGAGGAATATGAGTTTAAGGAAACATCTCTCTGTTCTCGTGGCAGCGGCCTTAGAGGGAAATACATTTGTCAGCCACGTTTTGCACTGTTTGGGGCCCCTCAGCTTCATCCAAAGCTTTCGTGCCCTTGGGATCCTCCTCCCTGTCCACACACCCACATTATCGCTCTCATCCGTCCAAGTCCACAAAAGCTCTGTGAGGAAAACAGATTCTAGGTTAGAAGAGGGAGCGTTACTCAGAAACCTAAGGTTTACTGGTAATAATTGCATTAAAATGGTAGGAGGAGGAACATGGACATCAGTGGCTCTGAGGGGAATCATTAGGTTGAGGTCTCTGGGCATTCAGCCAGTGATTTCTTTGGACTTGGGCTGCTCAGATCAGGGTTCTTTCTCTCTAAATTGTTCCTATGCTGCTGCTTCGTTCAGAAATAAAATCTAGAGGATTGGTTATAAACACTGAAAATCAAAACGTTTGCATGGGAAAAGAAAATACCATGAGCACAGTAAAAAGACAAGTGTTATTCTGGGAAAAAATTGCAATTTAAACTACAGGCAAAAATTTCAATATTCTAATACAAAAAAGTTTCTAAAAACAGAAGAAAATGTTCAACTACTTCATAGATAAATAGGCTAGAGATATGAACAGAGTGTTCATAAAGAAAGATGTACAAATGGCCCTTAGCCACATAAAAAGTTGCTTAAACTCACTCATAATAAAATAAATGCAAATTAAAAATCTATAGAGTTACTATTCCTTATCTACCAGAATGGCAAAACAAAAACAAAAACAAAAACAAGTTTGTTGGTGAAGCTGTGCATAGTCATTCTGTTTTGGTAACAAAATGTGGGAACTCCCTGGTGGTCCAGTGTTTGGGACTCTGTGCTGTCCCTGCTGAGGGCCCAGGTTTGGTCCCCAGTTGGGGAACTAAGATCCCACAAGCCACACAGTGTGGGGGAAAAAGAAAAGCAAAATGGTTCAAGCTCGAAGGAAAGGAATTTGGCAATATCTAGCAAAGTTCACACATGTTTACTCTTTGACTCATCAATCTTACTTCTGAGAATCTATGCCATACATAGAGAGGCATATGAAAAGACATATTACTAGAGTAATTCAGTGCCACGTGAGTTGTAATAGCAAAGGACTGAAAACAATTCAGACGTCTATCAACAAGGAGCTGGTTGAAAAAACATTGGTATATCCACTCAGTGGACTACTATAAAGGTATAAAATATAATGAGAACACACACAAAATATATATACACATATTTTTGTATAGTAAAAAATGAACTACTATTCCAAAAAACTAGAAGGAACACTTTTCAACTCATTTTATGCTATGAAAACCATACAAAGACATAAGAAAAGAACACTGCAGACAAGTATCTCTTATGAATATAGACACAAAAATCCTCAACAAGTAGTAGCAAACCAACCCAACAACATATAAAAAGAATTATTCACCATGACCAAGTGGAACTTAACCCAGGAATGCAAGGTTGGCTTAACATCTGAAAACCAATTAACGTAATATACCATATCAGCAGAATATAAAACACACAAAAAACATATTACCATCTCAATAGATGTAGAAAAGCATTTGACAAAATCCAACACTATTTCATGATAAAAACATTCAACAAACTAGAAACAGAAGGAAACTTCCTCAACCTGATAAAGAGCATCTATGAAAAACCTGCAGCTAGCATCATACTTAATAGTGAAGGAATGAAGGTTTTTCCCCTAAAATGAGGAACAAGACAAGGATGTCTTCTCTTGCCACTTTCATTCAACATTGTACTGGAGATTCTAGCCAGGGCAATTAGGTAAGAAACAAACAAAAATCATCCACATTGGAAGGGAACAATGAAAACTATCTCCATTCACAGATGGCATGATCTTATACCTAGAAACTCCTAAGGAATCTACTAAAAAATTATTAGAACTAATAAATGAGTTCAACAAACTTGCAAAATACAAGATCAACATGCAAAAATGCAAGGATAAAAATGTCTAAATGATTACTTCTTTCCTTTTCTTTCTCCTTTTTTTTTGGCCTTGCGGCATGTGGGATTTTAGTTCCCTGACCAGGGTTTGAACCCGCAACCCCCGCATTGGGAGTGCGGCATCTTAACCACTGGACCACCAGGGAAGTCCCTAAATGATTACTTCTGAAGGAGGAGGAGACAAGGTAGAAAGAACAGGCACAGCGGTAGATTTCTGCGATTATACTTTGCATTGTAGATTAGACAACCCGAAGCTCTGAAAATATTCTACATGTTTATAAAAACAAAATTTAATTTAAAAAGACGGCTCTTAAGCACTGAAAATAAATGGGTACAAATGAACCTAACTGTGCACCACGTTGGTGGCATAACTACACATAGAAAAACTGTTTCACATGACATTAACATGCAATAAATTCACTATCCATCCTGAGTGGAATGTACTCTGAGGACAAAAAAAATTGCAAGAATAATTTAAAAAATCATAAACTGTTTTCAGTGATCACATTGTTGGTGGCAGTGTTAGTTTTATTTTGAGACAGCTGTGTGTGTATTATGGGATAAAGTAAAAGAGTAATGTGTCATTGAAAACGAGGACTTTCCCATGGGAAAAAGGAGTAGTAGGTGATAGTTTGATGGGGATAAATCTTGGAGTCTGGAAATTGGATTGGAAGTGAGAGTTATAAATTTATAATGTGTTTTATTTTTAACATTATGAAAGCATTTCCAATTTCTGTCCTTTAAAGAGGCCTAGAAGTAATGACTAACTCAGTAAAAATGCACACTCCTAGTGCTCAGATTGTAGTCCCTAAACATCCTTTCCAACTTATACGAGTGAGAGCTGATTCTGGGCCTGCAATGGGAAATGTAAAAAAAATGAGTCTGCAACATTTTGTCTTACCAGAAAGCAATAAAGTTATCAAAGACTATTGGTGTTGTTGGGTGTTGAATTTTGTCCCCCAAAAGATATGTTCAAAGCCTAACCTCTGGTACCTGTGAATATGACTTTATTTGGAAATAGGATCTTTGCAGATGTAATCAAGTTAAAATGAGGTGATACTGGAGTAGGGTGACCCCTAATCCAATGACTGGTATCTGTATAAAAGTGGGAAGTTTAGACATAGCTACAGACAGGGAGAGAACACTATGTGATGGCAGAGGCAGAGACTGGAGGGATACTTCTGCAAATCAAGGAAAAGCAAGGATTGCTGGCAAGTGCCCGCAGCCAGGAAAGAGGCATGGAGCAGATTTTCCCCTCAGAAGAAACCAATCCTGCTAACATCTTTATTGCAGACTCCTAACCTTCAGAACTATAGTATAAGTTTCTGTTGTTTTAAGCCACGCAGTGTGTGATACTTTGTTATAGCAGCCGTAGGAAACAATACAAGGGCTTTGTCAGAAAGACTCAGAAGCCAACTTGAAAGGGGTGCCATTGGTCAAATATGGGCCCGTTTGAGCATCCACAATGATAACAGATCCAACAAAGTAAGACAAATAAACATGTTTAAATCCATAAAATCACACTGAAATTTGGAAAATTAAAAAACTTAACTGCATAACTTGGGAAGCTGTTAGAGAACTAACTCAATATTTTGATAATATATAGGGGAAATCAAGCATTCATTCTGCCTCTCCTATACAAACTATATCACTGGTTAACCAACAAGTATGTGAGGGGAATTTTCTCTTTATGGAAGTATTCTAGCTAATATGTGGTAGAAGATCACCATTTTGATACTCCTAATGCATGAATGGGCCCAGACAACAATCATCAATGGCTACCAATGAAAAGAGAGACAATCACGAGCTTTTTGATTGAAACATACAGCACTATGATGTGCTCTTAGAGAAAAAATGCTAATCTGATCGAATCTCTAGATCCAACCACAATTTGAAGACAGTACAAGAAACAAATAAAGTTTTTTTTAAAAAAAATAGTATGGGGATGCAATCAACAAAATGAAGGACAAAATCCTACGAGAAAAATGATTCGATCTCTTAAACAAATAAAGTACAAGAGAAAACAAAAGCAAGACAGTCAGGAAACCCCTAGATTAAAAGACGCTTTAGAGACATCAACTAATTGTAGTTCATGGAGTTTAATTTGAATTCTGGTTATAATAGAAAAAAACTGAAGAAAAAATATTTATGAGATAGTTGGAGAAATTGACTGGATATAAAGGAATTATTAATAATTTCTTTTAGGTGTGACAATTTATGTCTTAAGAAAATTCTTATCTTTTAGAGGCAGGTATCAAAATATTTATAGATCAAAAGATAGATCTGGGATCTGCTCTAAAATAATTCAGCAGGGTGGGGGGATAGGGTCGGGAGATAGATAAAGTTAGATTGGTCATGACTTTATAATAGTTGAAGATGAAGTCATGGGAGTTTATTATACGTTTCTTTCTACTTTTGAATGTTTTTAATGCTAAAAGGTTAAGGGGAAAAAACTTTACTGAAAGAGCAAGGGCTTCCAACCCCTAAAAACTCATAATTCAAAATGTTATCAAAGACCAGCTGAAAAGGCCCAGCATACAGTGAAGCCCTGATCACCTCCTCCCGGTTTCTCCTTTTCTCCCTGTGAGAGTCCTGCCCTAACTCACAGGGCTGCAGGGAGAGTAAGTAAATGTTGAAAGCATGTCAAATACAAAGTGCTAAGTGTTTAACAACAGTTGTTGGAAGGCAGTTCTCTTTATCTTTTTTGCTGAGTTCAGGCTCAGGGCCACATCACTTCTTCGGACTTCTGTATTTATTGCCATTGCCCAGGGCCTTTAGACACAAAGATAGATCCAGACCACTGACTGCCAGGCCCTTAGTCTGATATCTAGACCACCCACCCACTTCCCATGGCAACTTCCAGTTCAGAAAAATATTTATGGGAAGGCACCTGCTCCCAGGGTTAAAAAAAAGAAGAAACCCCCGTGGTTGAACTGAAATCATTTTCTCCCATTCCAGTTTTAAACCACTGTCCCATGTGTTGAGGGCAGAATGAGTTGAGTCATGGACGAAGAGTTACAAATCCCACAAAATAATCACATTTCATCACAGGAGGGACTTGGTTGGTAACAGACTCATCATTGCCAGAATACTTTGAAATAATGAATCACTAATGGAACAAACACCTATGGAGTTAGACATTGTAGCTGCCAAAGCAATAATTACAATTAATATGCTCACAACACATGCAAGTCAATGGACCCCTTATTAGTGATGTCATGGGCAAGCTTGCTGGTAGCAGTTTTCATTGAGAATTAGTATAATTAGCAATAATCACAATTAAATTTGGGATCCCCGTGGACCCTCTACACGGTTTCTGACTCGGATTATGCAAGGCTATAATGTAACTTCATGTCAAGTATGATCACACCCATTTCACAGCTAATAAAAAAGGTTTGGAGTTTTCTCAACATCCAGCAGGTTAATCAAGAATGCCCAGAGGGGTGTCCTTCATCTGCCAGCTCACCTGAGGATTTTGCTCTTGATAGCATCTGTGACCTGGAATTTCAAAATTTATTGAAACACAAATCTTTAAATAGCAAAGCTGTGCTAATTTAAAAAGTATATATAAAATGTTCTTATTCAGGGCCTTTAAGAAACAATTCCAAGCTTTCTAACAGGGCCCTGGTCTTCATTCTATGACTTATGTCTTTTTATTCCTGAGTTAGATTTTCAATGGTTGTATTCTGGGCAACATAGTTACACATCAAATAATAAATATTTCCTTCAAAAATTAACTAGAAATGGATCACAGATCTAAATGCTAGAGCTAACATTATAAACTTTCTAGAAGAAAATATAGGAGAAAAATCCTTATGACCGTGGGTCAGGCAAAAGTTTCTTGAATAAGTAAAAGAAAGCATGGGTCCAAAAAGAAAATATTGATAAACTGGACTTCATCAAAATTTAAAAATTCTGTTCTTTAAAACATACTGTTGAGAAAATGAAAAGATAAGCCAGAGTCTGGAAGAAAATATTTGCAAAACATAGTTGATAAAGGGTATATCTGGAATATATATGTATTCCAGAGACTGTCTCTGTCTCTGTCTCTCTCATGTGCGTATACATACATACATATATGTATATTACACATACACACATATATATATCATACGTACATACTGATATACACATATATACTCAATAATAAGAAAAACCCAATGTTTACAAAATAGGTAAAAGAATTGGATGTTCTACCAATGAGGACATTCCCATGGCAAATCAGCACAATAAGAGATGCTTAATGTTTGTTGGAAGAGAAATGCAAATTTCAACCACAATGAGATACCACAACATACCCACTGGAATAGCTAAATTAAATTAAAAAGACTGATAATACCAGGTTCTGGCAAGGATGCAGAGCAACTAGAAATCTAGTTTGCTGGTAGGAATGCCAAAATGATACTGCTACTTTGGAAAACAGTTAAGCAGTTTCTTATAAAGTTAAACACACACTCACCATACAACCCAGCAATCCTACTCCTGGGCATTTATCCAAGAAAAACATGTGTCCACATAACCTGTATGCTAACATTTATAGCAAAGACCTATTCATGAATGCTTCTATCACCCTTGTTAATAGCTCCAAACTGGAAATGCCTAAATACCCGTCAACTAGTGAAATCGATAAATAAACTGTGGTACATCCAGACAATTGTATATATTACCGATATATACAACAATACGGATGAATTTTGCATTATGCTAAGTGAAAGGTGGCAGACACAAAAGCCTACATTTTGTTTGATTCCATTTAGATGACATTCTGGAAAAGGTGAAACTATAGGGACAGAAATCAGATCAGCGGTTGCCAGGAAGGAGCTAGGGGTAGGGCAAGAAATGAACTGTAAAGGGGCACAAAGGAACCCTCTGTGGTGAAGGCAATGTTCTAGATCTTGACTGTGGTGGCAGTGCATAACTATATGCATTTACAAAACTCACTGAACTGTACACTTAAAAGAGTGACTATTAAAATATGTAAATTATACCTCAATAAACCTAACCAATAAAAAGCATTCACTGAGCAACGAATGCAGTGTGCTATGTAGGGTAGTACAGAAAAGTCAACAAATTACAGATGCAACCTTTGTGCTCTGAGGGATTTATTTTTTTTGGTAGAAGAACAAATTTTTTTTTTTAATTTAATTTTTTTGACTGCTCCAAGCCACATGTGGGATCTTAGTTCCCCCACCAGGTATTGAACCCATGACCCCTGCAGTGGAAGCACGGAGTCCTAACCAGTGGACCGCCAGGGAATTCCCCAAAAGTAATGTTTAAAAGAGAGTCAACATTTCTCTTAAGGCTAGAACGTGGAAGGCCCTGAATTTTTTATGAAGGACTTGAGCCTCATAGACAATAAGTCTCCACCGAAGGACTGAAGCAGGGAGGTGATGTGTGGAAGTATCACTTTCAGGAAGTTAAACTGGTGATAATTTAAGGGATGAGTTAGAAGAGAAGGCAATGAGAAGAGAAGGCAATGAGTTGGAAGAGAAGGCAGGAAAACAGTTTTAAAATTCCTGGATCCTTTTGAGTAAGGGGAGCTGGAATTAGAATGGTGGCTGTGGGGCTGGGAGAGAAGGGATGGACTCAGAGACAAGGCTGGCTTCACGGGCACGTGAACTCTGTGGTCACACAAGTCTCGACAAGCTGATGGGTCCTGCACTTGGTTTGTGCTTGGCTATCACTGTCTTGAAATTTCTAATAATTTTATATTTGAACTTGTGTTTCATAAGTGAAGTCCAATGGGACAATGGACCACATGCATGAGTGGAGGACGTATGCATATATATGCAATCTTTAGTAGTTTTTTTTTTTTTTCCTGTATGCGGGCCTCTCACTGCTGGGGCCTCTCCCGCTGCGGAGCACAGGCTCCGGACGCGCAGGCGCAGCGGCCATGGCTCACGGGCCCAGCCGCTGCGCGGCATGTGGGATCTTCCCAGACCAGGGCACGAACCCGTGTCCCCTGCATCGGCAGGCGGACTCTCAACCACTGCACCACCAGGGAAGCCCTATGCAATCTTTGTCCACTGCCCTTGCTACCATGTGCATAGAACATTCAAGATGCGTCATGAGCACAGAATTCCAGGAGGACCAAAATGCATGGGAGTCCAGTGAGAGGCAAACGGAATACACGTGAAGTGTGTTACTTCTGTAACTGAGTAAGTGGAGGCACTAGCAACCCAAGAGGCCAGGCCTCCTGTGGAAACTGGGTTAGAACGAGATGGAAGGAAATCACGTCTAAGAAACATGACCAAGGAATTTTATCATATCCTTTCTTACCCGTGTTACTCCCCTGTATTAGCCAACATCTTATGCTGAAAATGATGACACAGAAGGACAGAGAAAGGTAGGGCAACCCATAGTTTTGTCTCCTTTACTCATCCATGTCCTTCTTTAATAGTCTTTTAAAATCCTTTACTCATCAGTGAGATGAAAGCAGAGTGTTGGTAGAATGTGTGCACATCAAAAAGTGAAATAAAAACAGGTGAATTAGTTTTGTGTACTTTCCATGGTTCTGATGAGAATGAAATGTGAGTGTATGGGTGAGCTATGGAAATTGAAGTGTAATTTTGGTGATTCCACATACAAGTTAAATGCTCCCATATTTGCATTTAAAACTGGCATTGCACAGTATAAAATTCATGGTCATATTTTAATTTGTAACTTTTCTTTACTTAGTATGACAGAAAATAGCAAAAACAAAAAAACGCAACAACCAGAAAAACCAAAAAATAACCCCTATAACAATTTGAGAGTTCACAGAAGAAAGGAAAATCTTCATATTTTAGTACCATTACCAGCACTGCATTTTGAACAAAGAGGCCTGGATTTTCCTTTTGCACTGGGCTGCATAAATTACGTAGCCAGCCCTGACCAGAGGACATAATGTACAAAGAACCAGCAGGATTTTGTGACTCCATAAGAAGCAAGTTAGTGGTCAGATAGTATCTCCTCCTACACTTCCAGACCACAGCGTCATCACATCAGGCGACAGCATAACCAAAGCCTCTGTGCAGAAATAAAGAGGCTCATTTTTACTGTACGCTCTTCTTTTTTAATTGTGGTAAAATACACATAACATAAAATTTACCTTCTTCTTCTTCTTTTTTTTTTTTTTGCGGTACGCAGGCCTCTCACTGTTGTGGCCTCTCCCGTTGCGGAGCACAGGCTCCGGACGCGCAGGCTCAGCGGCCATGGCTCACGGGCCCAGCTGCTCCGCGGCATGTGGGATCTTCCCGGACCGGGGCACGAACCCGTGTCCCCTGCATCGGCAAGCGGACTCTCAACCACTGTGCCACCAGGGAAGCCCTTCTTAACTATTTTTAAGTGTGCAGTTCGGTAGTGTTAAGTATATTCACATTGTTGTGCAACCAACCTCCTGAACGTTTGCATCTTGCAAAACTGAAACTCCTCATCCGTCACACAATAACTCTCACTCCCCCTTGCCCACCAGTCCTCGGCAACCACTATTCTACTTCCTGTCTCTGTGACTTTACTCTAGATACGTCATATGAGTGGAATCTTGCATATTTGTCTTTTTGTGACTGGCTTATTTCACTGAACATAACGTCCTCAATGTTCATCCATGTTGTATCAGGTGACAAGATTTCCTTATGTTTTAAGGCTGAATACCATTCCTTTGTGTGTGTATACCACATTTTGTTTTTCCACTCATCTGTCAATGGACAGTTGGGTTGTTTCCACCTAAAGAAGCTCATTTTAATTGCAATCAAAACTTGCCTCAATTGCTTTTGACTTTTTTGCTTAATCCATCCATCTACCCACCGATTCTTTGACTTATTCCACAAAGGATTTAAGGTGATTCCCAGACAATTCCAATTAAAGAAAAGAAAAGAGAGAGATTTAGGACAAATGGAAAATGTGGGTGACAAAAGAGTAAAGCAGGTCCCATTGGAAATCTGGCTGACAAAATTTTCTAAAATCTATGCACTCACAATGTGGCTAGATTGACCTGGAACCACCAATTCTCACCCAGGGCTTTTCTAACTTTTTTGTGTCCTGGCACGTATAGAGAACAATCATATTTGCATGGCCTACAGGGGTAAAGTGATGAGGCTGCTCTCCATCAAAGGGGGCTGGCCCCAGATCACACACCATCCCCATACCCTGAGGACTGAGGGAACCTGCCTCTCCGGCCTCAGTGTGACCTGCTACTGGCAGGCCAGTGGCTGCCACACACTGCATGAGAAGCTCTGCCAACTTACCCCCTTACGGGGGCCGTGCTATAACACAAGCTTCATATTTCAATTGTTTGTAAATGACCCAAATTACAATTTCTATCTCCAGCAAAGAAACTGTGAAGCAATGGAAAACACTAGGGCTTTGGAGTTAGAACAAATGGAGTTGTTTCTCTTTCTGTCACTAGTTCTGTGACTGGACAAGTGACTTAATCTCTCTGTGCCTCAGTTTACTTGTCTATTAATAAGACTAAAAATACCTGCCTGATAGGAATGCAGCATAACTAGAGGTGATGCTTTTGGAGTACATAATACACAAAAGACCCTCATTTGGCGCCCCCCCAATACTTGTATTAATAGTAATAGAAGTACTAAACTAGATACCGTTCTACCTAGTGAAGCAGTTCAACAGAACTTTCCGTTATTTCCTTCCTTCACTCATTGATTCATTTCTATGGAAAAGTATTTATTGAGTACTTACCTTGTGCCAAACACTACCAGGTTCTGGGCACGCACTTGGTAAGCCGAAGTGCAGTAGACTTCTAACCAGAATACTTGTCTTCTCGCCCAGGCTGTGTAACAAAGTGTCTGTGTGATTTTGGCTGAATCACTGCAACCTCCTGGGTCATTGTATTAGTCAGCCCTCACTAAGTTATGCTATAAACCAAACAACACTAATAGCTCACAGACTTAGTCAAACATTTGTTTCTTGCGCATGTAGACTGGTGGCAACTCTGCTTCATTCCAAAATCCAGACTGAAGGTGCAGCCAGGAGATGCTCTTCTCATGGGTGGGGGGGACTGAAATAAGAGGACCCCAGCCAAGCCAGGCAATTGCATCTAACATTTCTGCTCTAAAGCAAATGCCACATCCACCCACATTCCATTGGCCAACACAGGTCACGTGGCCAAGCCCACAGGCAATGGGGTGGGGTGAGGGTTGGAAGGAAACAAGTAACGATGAGCCAAGAACATAATCTCTCACTGTCAGCTTTCTAATTTATAAAATGAAGATGTTAGGCTAGAGTTCTCTGTTTCCTTCCAACTCTATATTCGGTAATTCTATGATTTAAGGGAGAGAAGTATGACTATTAACTATCATGACCTGATTGAAGGGTCTGGAAGCCATGCTCCCAGAGCACCACGTTAAACACGAGATGCTTTGGACAAGGACCTCTATGATCTGGTAAGCCCAGTCACTCCTCTGCAGGGAAACACAAGGATAAAAGTAATGTTACTACACCTGCCTCTGAAACTGTTTTCCCACTTGGACCCTTTAGGTCTTTATGAACTTTACCCAGTCACAGCTTTCAAAGATGTGAACTGCATGGACCCCTTGACATTCCCTAAGTAAAATAATATTAAGATTGTAATGCACTTTCGGGGAGGAGATTGTCACTTAAAAAAAACCCAACTCTGAAAAAAAAACCCCAAAACTCTTTAGTGAATCTTTTAAAAAGGTACAAAGTTGTTTTCAACAACTGACCTTCCATAATCAATTGCTTGCAAATATAGATTTTAATTTGCTGTCAACCTTGGAAAAGGACTGGGACAAGATAACCTTCCTCAAATAAGTTGGTCACTAGACCTATGAAATTCTGTGTTAAGCCTGTTGTCAGCCTCCAAATGTAACTTCTAAATGTCCAGGCTCCTACGGGCTCATTAATTACCAGCCTCATGTACTGTGTACCAACTAGAAGAAAAAAATGATTTCCACTGTACAGTTACGAATGGCTATAAATACTGAGACCTATGATGTGGCAAGTATCATGCTGTGGTTTTACATTTGTGGTCTTTGCCCTTGTCATATCTCTGCAAGGTATTACCTCAATTTTCCAGATGAGCAAGCCAAGGTTCCTGGAGGTTCAATAACTTGCTTAAATACTTCAAAACAAAGCATATTTTAAACCAGTGCTACTGTGATGCCAAAGTTCAGTGCATCCTGCTGAAGAAGAAAACCAGAAAGTTCTTTTACTACCTCTGCCAGGAAGATAGAAGGCTAAACAGCTCTTTTTCTTCTTTGTATTTCCAATCATTGTTTTCCTCCCTGGAGGATGAGAGCTATTATATTCTGAAATTTCTATATGCAGGTTGTGAGAAGATGAACTGTATCTGAGAATAAGGGACATAGGTGCCTTGCTTTGTGTGCTGGGGATGAAAGTTTGGAGAAACAGGTTAACTGTAACCCTTTTCCTACATATATGGACATCAGGCCTGGTAAAAGAACAGCCTACAGATCTCCTTGGCATAAGTTTTATTTTGACTCCCCTGGGGCTGCTGGCTACACATTCAGTGGGCTGGAATGAGAGCCCCAGACCCCGGTTCTGAGTGTTCATATACGCTAATTATACGGTCTCCTTGAGGTGGGAATAAACTGAGGGCTAACAGAAGAAAATGGCTTTTCCTTCTGGCTAATAGATGAGAAGAGTCGCCCCATCACATCAAAGGTACCCATGTTCATCCGCCTATAGTGGACTGTGGCCATTCATCTGCAATGTCACCGACAAGGCAGCCCATCCAGCCACATCTGGAAAAGTTAAGTGAGCTGCAGAGCTGACACGTGTTGGGGAATGCCTTCAGCATGGCATATTGACAACAGGCTAACACAGTTTTCTTCCCCCTATTTGCATCAAGCCTAGTAAGTTATTGGAAAGTTAAAGCTTCCGGGTTTAGGTAAGTTGATGAAAACACATCCAGACAG
The DNA here is from genome assembly GCF_011762595.2 of Tursiops truncatus. Classification (NCBI taxonomy): domain Eukaryota; kingdom Metazoa; phylum Chordata; class Mammalia; order Artiodactyla; family Delphinidae; genus Tursiops; species Tursiops truncatus. The sequence goes on from NC_047036.1 coordinate 41,019,120, forward strand.
ATATGTACTAAGGCCATCAGCAATTCTTTGAAAAGTAAGATGTGACAGGCCCAGGAGGGTTAATGAGATCCATAAAAAGGGTGACCAGTCCAGGGGAAACTAGGGGGTTCCATGAAGGGTTCAGCATGTGTACCCTAAGAAGACAGATGCTTTTGGTACCCCTAACGCACACCACACAACTCTTTATCTCTTTAGCAGAGTCTGATAACCGTCTGAAGAACAGAGCATGTGATCTGTCTGAATGATAGCACAGCCATCCTAGGGATTGATGAGTAGCTTTTCTGACTGCCTGGAATGGTTTCAGTTTTCTATGTCTAAATTCCCAACAAGCCCCTCAAATCAGGAGCCGTGTCTTTGGATTTCATTTGCTTATTTTTGTAGCACTGACAGCCTTGTGCATGATGCCACGTGGAAGGCACTCTGTAGCAAATCCTTCTTGTTCTAGTTCGGACGAGATATGACAACTCGGTACAGGGACAAGAGAAGTAGAATGATAATCCTGTGCTTACTCTAATCATTCTCTTCGACAAGCTCCTCAGCTAAGGAGAAGATACTCTGTGATTCAAAAGCCTTCTCGAATGTTGTTTTCACTCACCATCCATCCAGAGGTGCTTTCTATTGAAACACTGATTTTCAGAAAAGTATCTTTGCTCCATGGAGCCCCAAACTTCATAGCATCCCTTTCCTGGTATAGCCTCATGAGAATCTGAGGAAAGAAATGGAGGTATGTGGCTGGGGAAGAGAGCAAAAGAAATTCCTATGCTTTGCTACAAAAGCTTTGGATGGCGTGTAGCTGCATGGTGCATTTGGTTCCTGTACAGGTCCCCCTTAAATAAGATCCTTGCTCAGCCTCGGATTTCCCCATTCTCTTCCCGATGTTCTGTGCCTCCCGTCAGGAAAGAGTCATTTGAAGAAACTTTGCCATGGCCTACCTCAGCCCCACGGGAACTGGTGAGGCCACTTTCAGAGGTGAAAACTCAATTTAGGGATTGGCTCTTTGCACCAATTCAAGAAAGGGAGGTGTGGTGAGAAGCCTGGGAAGGCAAGACCTTCCCTTCTGCACCCATGGAGAGAAGATTCTTTTTAGAAAAGCTCTATCTGATCGACTTTCTTTTTCTAGAGAACTGTAGGGAATCACAGCTACCTGATGGGAGCAACAATTGTCTGGAGGCTCAGCGAGGCTCACAGGAGTAGAAAGTGGCAAAACTAGAATTCAAATCCAGATCTCCTAACCTGGTTCTCCAGTAGTTCCACATTGTTCTGCACACCTAACAGGCTGTGTGGGTACCCTGGGGCCATATTGTGCAGTACAGATGGATGAGATTGTGGAGGTCTGAGCAGTTCCCTTTTTATTACTATTTTAAAATTTAATCTAAGGGTAAGATTTTATTTGAAGAAAGACTTTCAGAGTGAAAGAAAGTCTGTCTTGTCTACACCATGTTATCTCCAATTTTGGAAGATTTTACTAAAGTAAAATCTGGAAGCTATTCTCAGGTAGTTCTCTGTGAACTAAGTTCTCACTAAGCATCTTTTTATCCAAAAAGCATCATGGTAATAGAAAGCAATTACATTGTGGTCATTGGCTTACACATACGTTCCCGGCCCCCTGAATGATTGGAGAAGTTCTGATTCATCATTTTGCTATTTCTGAAGGATGCTATTGAGATTTTAATATTTATTCTCCATAAGAATAGCAGAGTGGTTCTAAGTGTGGGCTCTGGTCAAATAGACTGGGTCTACCACTTACTATGTAACCTGGGGCAACTTAAGAAACAAACAAAAAACCCCAGAACAAAACCCAGAAACCTTTTATGTCACCTAGGGCTGAAGATTAAGTGACCTAACATATGTAGAGCACATAGTAAGTGTTCAATAAATATTTGCTGTTATTATTGTTGCTGCTGCTGTTGTTATTTGAGGGACCCATGCCAAGGTCTGGCAACAGCCTCTGAGCAAAACAAATGGAATCAGCTTCATAATCCAAAAGCTTTACATTCCTGGCTTAGATCAGTACGTTGTTCTCTTAAATAATAATGTTTAGGGCAGAGCTGTACCCACAGTGGAACAAACCCAGCGAACCCAGTGTGTTGAGTAACTCACCACTGGAAAAGAGTAATCCACCACTTACCCAAGCTGGTGGTGGAGCTCGTGATGGGAGCCAGAAGCACTGTTCTCTCACCATCAGGCAACTGCAGTCTTGAATCTGTTGTCGTTGGCTCAGCTAAAACCCGCATTTCCAATTTTCACACTATCTGTAAACGTTTAATTCAAAAGGCTTTCCTATTTAATATCAAACAAGTGAGAAAAAAAATCTCATCAGCTCATTAGTGCCGTGCCAGACTTCCATTGGGATATGGTGGTGACTGGAACTCAGCTGTGCGGAGACCTCAGTAGGATTTCTCAAATGGCTGAACGGAGAGCAGTACATCAGCCTACTAAAATCTCACATGCCATTTGGTTTAAATTTAAAGTTCCTTTGAGGTTAAGTAAGTATTAGAACCAGAAGGAAGGCAGGTTTACAATCTGTTAGCCTGGGCTCCACATGCGGCAGTTGTCACAAATATACCTCTTTTCGGCAAGAGGGGTCACTGCCAGCCCCAAATCTCCCCGACTTCATTTACCATTCAGAACTGGACTTTCACATTCCCATCAACCTTCGCCCAAGGCTGCTAAACCCACAGTCTAGACAGACATGCTGTCTGTTGGAAATAGAATTCAAGTCACAAATGTGAGGCACATGTCATTTTAAATTTTCTGATAGCCACACTAAATAAACAACTAGAAACAGGGGAAATGACTTTTAATAATGTTTTAACCCAATATATCCCCCAAATTATCGTTTCAAAATGTTATCAATATAAAAATAATCAATGGTATTTTACATTTTGGGAGTACTAAGTCTTTGAAATTTGGTGTGTATTTTATGTTTACAGAACACCTAGATTGAAACCAGCCACCTTTCAAGTACCCAATCGCTACTGTACTGGGCAGGACAGGTCTAGACTCTAGACTAGGGTAATTGCACACAGCGCACTATATCTTAAAGCAGCAGGCCAGTGGTGAAAATACCCAGCAGAGTCTGAGGAAGGGTCTCGTGAGGCTGAGAAGAATTGGGAGGATCCTGTGAAACAGAATCTGTCACCACAGTTCCTTTTGAAGTGCATTTGTTTGCAATAACTTCTATAAACATCAGCGGCTCTCTTCCCTTTGTTTCACAGTTTGGGGAGCCAATTGATCTCTGACGGAGGAGAGTATTATTTTCTCAGCTGCAAATCATGTTAATTGGGCAGCAACTAGATAGGAATGTGAAGTAAACACCCCTAATACCTTTAATGCTTTTGATGACTTTTCCAGCCCCATACTGTAGGTACTGTATTGAAGGGGGGTAGCAGCCCCTACCCCTGCTAAGGAGACAAGCGTCTGCAGAGTGCAGGGAGGTGGGTACATGGATGCATTCTAAAGGGAATGCATTTCGAAGTTCTGATCCCTTGTTCTTTGATTTTATTTGATGATCAGACAACTTGGATCATTTGGCCAGAGTAAGTGCAGAAAGCACGTTTATCAGGGGTCTTTGGAGGCAAGATAAGTTTGGGAGGCTGTTGCAGTGCATCATGGCATTTGGTTAAAGCACTGATCTCTTCACGGCAGTCATTTTGCCAGTTGCTTTTCCTTCTCTAACACTGCCCACCTTTCAGCTCTTGGGTCACTGGAGGCCCAGATGATGAGAGGTCTGCCTTTCTTTTCTAAAGTGGGAGAAGGGGTGCTGTGAAAAGGAGGGGAAGGTGAAGCTGCAGAAGCTGACTCAATGTAAGGCAGACCAGTTTCAGGAACGAACACCTGTGTGAGATGAGGATCTGGAAATTGGTTTCCATAAAACTACCCTGCCGTGTACTCACTGGAACATCTTCCTATATCCCAAGTGTAGACGTAATGTAGCTTGATGCCTGCTGGTGCAGAGCGTACCAGAACCTTCCCAAATGCTTTTCTTCAGAGTCCTCAGTTATGACCCTTCTCCTCTTTCTCAGACTTCATCCCACTTCTAGAAGGCTCCTTCAGATCTCAACAGAGAATGACACAGTAACTCGGTACTCAGAACCCCCAGACTACAAAGAACCTGTAAGCTTATATTCCAGGGCAACGGCCAACCACAACTTTAGGAAGGACGTGCCTGATGTAGGTTGAGTTTAACAGCTCCGGGACAAATAAATGTCCTTACGCCTAATTCATTTTTATCATTGTTCACCCTCTTCTGCCCTCTGCTGCCCACAAACACTCAAAGGCAGATTCATGACTCATAGATATTCTGATTTTCATTGATCTAGGAGCACGGCCCAGGAATCTGCATTTGTATGACTATTCTGGTTTCCTTTTTTTTTTCTGGTTTATTTTTTACTTATTTATTTTTGCGGTACGCAGGCCTCTCACTGTCGTGGCCTCTCCCGTTGCGGAGCACAGGCTCCGGACGTGCAGGCTCAGCGGCCATGGCTCACGGGCCCAGCCGCTCTGCGGCATGTGGGATTCTCCCGGACTGGGGCACGAACCCATGTCCCCTGCATCGGCAGGCTGACTCTCAACCACTGCGCCACCAGGGAAGCCCTCTGGTTTATTTTTATACCAGTCTGTAGAGCACGCCCTCAGAAGCCCCGTGGGATGTCTGCTGGAGTAAAGCTTTCAGTGTCGTAGACTGTCATGTCAATATAAGTATATAATTTGTTTCTGTGCATTCAAAGGTAGGATTGTGATTTCAGGGTTGTGTTCTGTCAAAGGAAATGTACCTATGAATCTATCTGATCCCTAGTAGATAACCAAATGATCAAAAAGACCTATTTTTTTGGCTTTCAAACATTTCAAAGACCACATCAGAAGGCATCCAGACCTTTTCCTGGATGAACAACTCGAGGTGCCTACTCACTACATTGCCGCCTCCTTGGCAGCATCAAAGAGACTGTTGCACCCCATGGTCTTCTTCTAGGAGTTTCTTATGCTTTGTAGCATGTAACCCTGCTATCCTGGCTATAGTTAATGAGATTAAGGATGGGAGCCCTATCTGGGGTCAGCCATCCAAAAGACGGCAGTGCCTCACCAGCACTCAGCCACATAAGAGTGTCTTCCACTCAGGAATGACTGGCATAAGCTTCCTCAAGGAGTTTGCATGTGCCACAGAGAAAGGGGGTCAGCTAGGTGGAGGCTGGTCAAATAAAGCACACAGAGTAAGTCTCCATCAGCATCACCATATGGTGGAGCACAACAGTGACTGCAGTAACTAACAATTTATCCTGTAAGAGCTAACATTTATTAAGCATCTGCTATGTGGCAGGCAAGGTGCTAATTTTATTTATAGTATTTCATTTCATCCTTATGAAGATCCTATGGTTATATGACATGAACTGTTATTATTCCTATTTTACAGATGAGGAAACTGAACCTTAGAAAGATTAACAACTTGCCCAAGGTCAGCAAGTATCAACATTGGAATTCAAACCCAGTTAATTTCAGAGCTTATATGTGTATTGAGGGTAGGGCTGGTTACATAACTTGGAGAGCCCAATGCAATATGAATATATGGGGCCCCTTGTTCAAAGAGTAGGGAAATATGTCATTAACATAAAGCTTTTCCTTTTCTTCCAAGGTCCTGATGTTGACTGGCCATGGTGAACTGTATTCGTCATTTAATGTCATTCTAAGTCAACAAAAATTAAAAATTAAAATTATTAACGTAAATTTTACCATTCATTTTTATATTATGCAATGCCAGCTTTGAGTGCCAGTTTTAACTTGTTTGCAGAATCACTGAAATTACACAAGTTGTATTTCATAGCTCAGACAATGCAGTTGTGCTTTACACAAAATGAACTCACCTGTTTTTATGTCACTTCTTGATACACACGCATTCCACCAACTTTGTACCTTTTGCTACTGATGAGTAGCAAGAGAGGACTGAAAAGAACTGGGACTCTGGGTTGCCCTGTCTTCCTCTTCCTTCTGTGCCATTATTTTCAGTGTAACTGGTTGGCTAAGACATGAAAGTAACACAGGTAAGAAAGAATATGACAAGGTTTGAAGGGGAGCAGAATTTGCCATCCCAAATATATCTTTTCGGCATAAGGATTATTTTAGGCTGGTTATTTTTAAGAAATAGCAGATACAGGAGAAGGTCTGAAAAGTGAGATGGTACCCTTTTGTAAGAGAAATTTGCATTTAGAAGAAAAAGGTCCGTTAAGGAAGGGTGTCTCCCTCTCTGTACCAGGAGGAGCAAGATGTCTAAGCCTCCAGAAACTCTTTATCAATGGAGAAGGCAACTGACTAAAATCTGCATACCAACCATGCCCTTGGTTAACTGTGCTTTGCTCGATAATCTTCCATAACTGGCTTTCCTCCCACTGCCCCCCAACGTCTTCTTTTGTCTTTACCTGGAGATGTTATTTAAGGTGGTGGCTTGGGCCATTTAGGGGAGTTATTCAGTTTTCCCGGGTATCTCACATGTGTACAGGAGGTGTATATGTTATTAAACTTGTTTGTTTCTCTCCTGTTAATCTGTCTTTTATTACACGGTCAGTCTCAGCCAAGAACCTAGAAAGACAGAGGGAAGAAATGATTATTCCTCTCCTGTGAGCTCCTTGATCGCTGCTGTTTCTTAGGCTGCCATTTGCTTTCTCCCTGTATTTGAAGCAAGCTCAGGTTTGGATGGAAAGCATGGCCTCTGAGAAGTATCAGTACCCCTCACACTCAGTCATGAACTGAACATGCTTGCCTTGCACCTGGCTGGAGATCACACACATGGTGGGTCCACTGGAATTCTATGTCAATGGGGCATCAGCCACACCACAACGTGAACAGGCAGGCAAGGACACGCACATTGCAGTGTCTCCTCTACTTACACGCAGGCTCCATCATCCCATTGGACCCCACTTACAAAATACAAGTCCAAAGATTATTAAGAATTTCAAGATGGTGGAACAGGGCATTAAGTCAAGCACAGGGCCCTTCCGAGTAAGGGCCCCTGTGTGAGTGCACTAGTTGCACACTCGGGAAGTGAAACCTGAATGGGGACTAGAGTAGAATAGAGCTTTTGCCATCTAGCTGTCATTGGATGATGTAAAGTTCTTCTGCATCTTGAAAAACATTGTTCCAGTTACCACAGCAGCCCAGCCATGCAGCCTCGGAAATGGAACCGCACCACCTTGATTTGTTGGTGAGTTTATTGGTTACACCCTATTATCTGAGGCAGCTTGAGTGTGTTCAGCAAAGCACTTTCTGTGTGGCCTGTGGAGCTCCTCTGATCTTTGGAAATCTTCCGCGGGTGGCTGGGTGGGAGCAGTGCTCTGCAGAACCTCTACTCATCCATCTGCATCACGGAAATTCACCGAGTCCACCTTTGGAGGCATCCAATCTTGTCTTCACTGTTGTGGACAGTGGGGTTCTGGGGTGACAGGCAGGTAATAAAGGTAAGAAGGCTGGTTTTATAGTTCTCTCTTCATTACCTCAGGCCCTCAGTTTGGCTTCAGTAATTTACTTGTTGCTCCCATTGACCAATGTTTTCCTGCTACATCTTTCATCTTAGCATATTTATTCTTCTACAATGTTACCTGTAACCATCTTAGAACTTCCCTCTCCCGACTCACACTCTCCCCAGGTTACTCTTCCTAAATAGTTGTTTTGATTACGCTCCTCTTAAAAACATTCATCGGCTCCCCACTGACCACTAGATTTCATCCAAGTTCTTTGCCTTGGCATTCAAATCCCTCCACAGTCTGACCTTAACCTACCTTTCCATTTGTGTTTTCATTCTTTCCTTCTGGGTACCATAGTAACACATATAATCCTTGTCTCTTTTGTGCCTCTGCTATGTCTTCCCGCCCCTCCTTTCACATTTCTATACAATGGACTCATCATAAGTACATGGTGTTTATTTATAAATCTTTTCATCCCACAAAAATATGTATAATATACATTGCATATCTTCCCCGTGGTCAACATCATGTAATAAGTTCAAGGGAAGTGTTTGAGTTAAACAACTGATCAAACAGAATTAAACAGTGGTCACTTCTTCTACTTCCCCAGAAAGTGATGACCAAAGTTGTTTTGTTTATTTAAAGTCTTGCTAAAATACAAGTTATCACGATAGCAAATTAAAACAAGATGTCATTTTCTACCTATTCAATCAGGATAGATTAATATAATTCAAAAGCCCAATTCACAAGGTAACAGAGAAATAGGAACCGACCTGTAGTCACTGGTTAGAGTTGTGGATTGATACAGTTTGGAAGTGCAATTTGAGAACACGTTTTAAAACCTTAAAAGTGTTTTTGCCTTTTGACCCTGTAATTCCACTTTAAACCCTGTCATTTCGCTCGCTGTGGAAGTCATCAAGAAATGTACACAAATTTTCTACTACAAAGACATTTAAAACAGAAATCCAAATATCTAACAGGGAACGAGATAAATAACAGTATTTTTAAGTGCTAGGCAGCCATTAAAAATCATGTTTTAGGAAAAAATCCAACAACATGGAAAAATGCTTCTTATATATTAGTAAATAAAAAGCATGTTCTAAAACAACATGCATAGTCTGACCCAATTTTGTAGAATTACAGAAAAGAGATTAAAAGGTTACATATCACAACATTATTATGATTCTTTCTAGGGTTACAGTTATGTTCTATTTTCTCCTTTATATAATCATTATATGTCCCCCAATGAAAGTGAATCACTTTTTAAATCATTGATGATAAAGCTCACCTTTCTACAATCCCAGCCCTATGAAAATAATGTATTAAACTTAAAACTCTTGTCTCTAACTTGAAATTGTCCACCAGTCAGCAATATTCATGAAATTTTCCTGTATTTAGAGCTGTAAAGACAACACTGGACAGAAGCAATGCCTTTCTGTGATTATAAGCTAACGATGACACAGAAAGTACAAAAAAAATCCCAGTGACTTCTGAAGGAATAAATATTTAACTAGCAAATATTTAGTTCTGAGCACTACATCAGATTATATTTTTAATTGGTTTTTACCTCTCTCCAGTACATACAGCCCAATGCCTTGCGCATAATATACACTCAGTCAGTGTTGTTGAATGAATAAATGAATGAATGGGCAGTTGAATGACGAAAGACTGAGGCCATGGAGGTCACTGGAGGTGCATTGACCTAGTCTAGAAAGACTCCGTGACCAGGTGAGGATGGGCTTTTATGGAACTTCCTCTTCCCTCAGCTCTTACAGAGCTTTCTACCTAAGAAATGCAAAGGGAAGATTGCTCCAAATATACTTCCTGAAATCGTAGTTGCCACTATTTATCGAATGTTTCCTATGTGCCAGGCACCACGAGAAGCACTTTCCACACATGATGTTATCTAATCCTCATGATAGCCCTCTGAAGTAGGTATATTACCTCAACTGTAGAGGAGAAACTACAACACAGTTAAATGATTTCTCCAGAGTCATGTGACTAACAAGGAGTGGAACGGAACTCTTAGCTGGTTCTGGTTCACTCCGAAAACTAGGGGATTAGTCACTAGGCTACAAACTTCCTTCTTTGAATCAGGACACAAATTTTCAGTGGTGATTAACATGCCAGACTGACACACATTTTTTTTCTTTCTTATTTTCTTTTTCCTGGTATTATCTTTAATGGTAGCTATTCTGATGAGTGGATAGTGCTAACTCATGGTAACATCTCACTATGCTCTTGCTAACTTTTCCATTAAGTTGATTGTTTTTTTTTAATCCTTCTTGATTCGAGTAGTTCTGAATCTATTCTGGCAACAGACTTGGCTCTGCGTTGCAAATATCTTTTATTCTGTGGCTTTTTGCCCCACCCTCTTCACTTTCTCTTTTCCTTCTTTCTCTCTTTCAAACACTTTTTCTTGAGGAAATGTCAGTTATACATTCAGAGGCAGACAGCAAGTTATCCTGAACCTCCAGGTCGCCATCATTTGGCTTCACCAATCGTCACCAATCT